>NC_089496.1:78680043-79353376 GCF_036850765.1 Saccopteryx bilineata
TCCCAGACAAAAAACAACTCAAGGAATTCATTACAACCAAACCAATGCTGCAGGAAATATTAAGGGGCCTGGTGTAAACAGATAAAGTGGGAAAAGAATACAGAAAAAAAAAAAGAAAAAGGAATACACCTTTAAAGAAGAAAATGGCAATAAACAACTACATATCAATAATAACCTTAAATGTAAATGGATTAAATGATCCAATCAAAAGACATAGGGTAGCTGCGTGGATAAGAAAACAGGACCCATACATATGTTGTCTACAAGAGACACACCTTAGAACAAAAGACACACACAGATTGAAGGTAAAAGGATGGAAAAAAATGTTTCATGCAAACGGAAATGAAAAAAAGTATTGCTACGGGGTAGCAATACTTATATCAGACAAATTGGACTTTAAAACAAAGGATATAGTAAGAGATAAAGAAGGCCACTACATAATGATAAAGGGAGTAATCCAACAGGAAGATATAACTATTATAAATATCTATGCACCTAATATAGGAGCACCCAAATATATAAAACAGACTTTGATGGATTTAAAGGGCGAGATCAACAGCAATACTATAATAGTAGGGGATTTCAATACCCCACTAACATCACTAGATAGATCCTCAAGAAAGAAAATTAACAAAGAAACAGCAGACTTATTGGAAACACTAGATCAACTCGATTTAATAGATATCTTCAGAACCTTTCACCCTAAAGCAGCAGAATATACATTCTTTTCAAGTGCTCATGGTACAGTCTCTAGGATAGACCACATGTTAGGGCACAAAAGTGCTCTCAACAAATTTAAGAAGACTGAAATCATATCAAGCACTTTCTCCGATCACAACGGCATGAAACTAGAAATGAATCACAGCAGAAAAGCTCAAAAATTCTCAAACACATGGAAACTAAATAGCAGGGTGTTAAATAATGAATGGATTAAGAATGAGATCAAAGAAGAAATAAAGAAATTCCTAGAAACGAATGACAATGAGCATACAACAACTCAAAATTTATGGGACACAGCGAAAGCAGTGCTGAGAGGGAAGTTCATAGCACTACAGGCACACTTTCAGAAGCTAGAAAAAGCTCAAATAAACAACTTAACCCTGCATCTAAAAGAATTAGAAAAAGAACAGCAAGTAAAGCCCAAATGTAGTAGAAGGAAGGAAATAATAAAGATCAGAGCAGAAATAAATGACATAGAGGCTAAAGAAACAATACAGAAGATCAATGAAACTAGGAGCTGGTTCTTTGAAAAGGTAAACAAGATTGATGCACCTTTAAGTAGACTCACCAAGAAAAAGAGAGAGAGGACTCAAATAAATAAAATTAGAAATGAGAGAGGAGAAATAACAACTGACACAACAGAAATACAAAATATTGTAAGAAAATACTATGAAGAACTGTATGCCAAAAAACTAGACAACCTAGATGAAATGGACAAATTCCTTGAAACGTACAATCTTCCAAAAATCAATCTGGAAGAATCAGAAAACTTAAACAGACCAATTACACCAAAGGAGATCGAAACAGTTATCAAAAAACTCCCAACAAAGAAAAGTCCGGGGCCCGATGGCTTCACAACGGAATTCTACCAAATATTCAAAGAAGAACTAACTCCTATCCTTCTCAAACTATTTCAAAAAATTCAAGAGGAAGGAAGACTTCCAAACTCCTTTTATGAGGCGAGCATAATTCTGATTCCAAAACCAGGCAAAGACAACACAAAGAAAGAAAATTATAGGCCAATATCTCTGATGAATATAGATGCTAAAATCCTCAACAAAATATTAGCAAACCGGATCCAACAATATATGGAAAAAATCATACACCATGATCAAGTGGGATTTATTCTGGGGAGGCAAGGCTGGTACAATATTCGTAAATCAATCAATGTGATTCATCACATAAACAAAAAGAAGGAGAAAAACCATATGATAATTTCAATAGATGCAGAAAAAGCATTTGATAAAATCCAGCACCCATTCATGATCAAAACTCTCAGCAAAGTGGGAATACAGGGAACATACCTCAACATGATAAAAGCCATCTATGAGAAACCCACAGCCAACATCATACTCAATGGGCAAAAATTAAAAGCAATACCCTTAAGATCAGGAACAAGGCAGGGTTGCCCCCTTTCACCACTCTTATTTAACATAGTCCTGGAAGTCCTAGCCACAGCAATCAGACAAGAAGAAGAAATAAAAGGCATTCAAGTTGGAAAAGAAGAAGTAAAACTATCATTATTTGCAGATGATATGATATTGTATATAGAAAACCCTAAAGTCTCAGTCAAAAAACTACTGGACCTGATAAATAAATTCAGCAAAGTGGCAGGATATAAAATCAATACTCAGAAATCAGAAGCATTTTTATACACCAACAATGAACAGTCAGAAAGAGAAATTAAGGAAACAATCCCCTTCACAATTACAACCAAAAAAATAAAGTACCTAGGAGTAAACTTAACCAAGGAGACTAAAGACTTGTACTCGGAAAATTACAAAACATTGATAAAAGAAATCAAGGAAGATACTAACAAGTGGAAGCATATACCGTGCTCATGGTTAGGAAGAATAAACATCATTAAAATGTCTATATTACCCAAAGCAATTTATAAATTCAATGCAAAACCAATTAAAATACCAATGACATACTTCAAAGATATAGAACACATATTCCAAAAATTTATATGGAACCAAAAAAGGACACGAATAGCCTCAGCAATCTTAAAAAAGAAGAATAAAGTGGGAGGTATCACACTTCCTGATATCAAGTTATACTACAAGGCCATTGTACTCAAAACAATCTGGTACTGGCATAAGAACAGGCATATAGATCAATGGAATAGAACAGAGAACCCAGAAATAAACCCACAGTTCTATGGACAACTGATATTTGACAAAGGAGGTAAGGAAATACAATGGAGTAAAGACAGCCTCTTTAACAAATGGTGTTGGGAAAATTGGACAGCTACCTGCAAAAAAATGAAACTAGATCACCAGCTTACACCACTCACAAAAATAAACTCAAAATGGATAAAAGACTTGAATGTAGGCCGTGAAACCATAAGCATCTTAGAAGAAAACATAGGCAGTAAGCTCTCCGACATCTCTCGGAGCAATATATTTGCTGATTTATCTCCACGGGGAAGTGAAATAAAAGACAGGATAAACAAATGGGACTATATCAAACTAAAAAGCCTTTGCACAGCTAAAGACAACAAGAACAGAATAAAAAGACAAACTACACAATGGGAGAACATATTTGACAATACGTCTGATAAGGGGTTAATAACCAAAATTTATAAAGAACTTGTAAAACTCAACACCAGGAAGACAAACAACCCAATCCAAAAATGGGCAAAAGAGATGAATAGACACTTCTCCAAAGAGGACATACAGATGGCCAATAGGCATATGAAAAAATGCTCAACATCACTAATCATTAGAGAAATGCAAATTAAAACCACAATAAGATATCACCTTACACCAGTCAGAATGGCGCTTATCAACAAAACAACACAGAATATGGAGAAATGTGTTGGCGAGGATGTGGAGAGAAGGGGACCCTCCTGCACTGCTGGTGGGAATGCAGACTGGTGCAGCCACTGTGGAAAACAGTATGGAGATTCCTCAAAAAACTGAAAATCGAACCGCCTTTTGACCCAGCTATCCCACTTTTAGGAATATACCCCAAGGACACCATAGAACGGCTCGAAAAGGAGAAATGCACCCGCATGTTTGTGGCAGCATTGTTCACAATAGCGAAGATCTGGAAACAGCCCAAGTGTCCGTCAGAGGACGAGTGGATTAAAAAACTTTGGTACATATATACTATGGAATACTACTCAGCCATAAGAAATGATGACATCGGATCATTTACAATAGCATGGATGGACCTTGATAACATTATACGGAGTGAAATAAGTAAATCAGAAAAAAAACTGAGATGAATCCATACATAGAAGGGACATAAAAATGAGACTCAGAGACATGAACAAGAATGTGATGGCAACAGGGGCGGGGGGGTTGGGGGAGGGGGGAGGGGGTGAAGAAGGAGAGAGGGGTTAGGGGAGGGGAGGGGCACAAAGAAAACCAGATAGAAGGTGACAGAAGACAATTTAACTTTGCAGGAGGGGTATACAGCACAATCAAATGTCAAAATAATCTAGAGATATTTTCTCTCAACATATGTACCCTGATTTATCAATGTCACTGCATTAAATTTAATAAAAAAAATATTAATATTAAAAAAAAAAGAATAAACTGCATACTCACAACTGTAAGCTTAAAAAAAAAAAAAAAAAAAAAAAAAAAAAAAAAAAAGAAATCTTGATGCCAGGGACCAAGTGTCATTGACTTTATGATGCCTTGTATAGAGGTTTGGATTTTAGGCATGGGGGAACATATCCTGGGGTTGGAGACTGTCTCTGCTACAGAGCCAGGCAGCGGTAAGCAGCCATGGCAGCCTACTCAGGTTCTCCAGTACTGCGTTCCTTATTTGCCAAAAGGGGATGGTAACAGTCCACACTATCATCTCTACCAGTGGTAGTCAACCTGGTCCCTACCACCCACTAGTGGGCGTTCCAGCTTTCATGGTGGGCGGTAGCAGAGCAACCAAAGTATTGATATAAATAAAAAGATAGATTTAACTATAGTAAGTTGTTTTATAAAGATTTATTCTGCCAAACTTAGAGAAAATTCGACATAAAGCACTTGGTAAGTAATTATTATTATATGCTTTAACTTGCTGTAACTCTGCTTTATAAATTTTATAAAGTAAGATTACTTCCCTACTTTATAAATCACCATTACTGTGTAACCTGTGGGCGGTTAGAAAATTTTACTACTAACAGAGATACAAAAGTGGGCGGTAGGTATAAAAAGGTTGACTACCCCTAGTCTATACAAAGCCCTGAGTCCAGTGTCTAATACTTAGTGTTCAGTAACTGTTAGCACTTATTTCTATTTAAGTGTCCTTTCTTTTTTTGTGTGTGACAGAGACAGAGTCAAAGAGAGGGACAGATAGAGACAGACAGGAAGGGAAAGAGATGAGAAGCATCAAATCTTCATTGCGGCACCTTAGTTGTTCACTGATTGCTTTCTCATATGTGCCTTGATTGAGGGGTTACAGCAGACTGAGTGACCCTTTGCTTGAGCCAGCGACCTTAGGTCCAAGCTGGTGAGCCTTGCTCAAATCAGATCTGAGCCTGCACTAAACCTGGCAACCTCAGGGTCTCGAACCTGGGTCCTCCACATCCCAGTTAAGTGTTTTTTCAACTGGGGATATCTTTGGTGATCCTAATTCCCCTTTCTCAACTAGATTTTTCTTGTGGCTACAGCCTCTGTCTGTGGAGTGGCTGCTGAGAATGAAGATTGTAATTAGTCTTCATAATCTTACCTCAGACTAGGACCTTTTTATTTTGGACCAGTTGAGTTAACCAGTACACAGTTGAGCAATTAAAGAGCTTGGCATTAAAATTTTAAGATAGTTTAAAAATCTGTTTTAGAGTTGGTATAAACCAAATTAAAAATAAGAATCAAGGAGTTGTTTTGTAGAGATGAGTGTAAACATCTGAGGGAAAGCAAATCCTCACTGAACTTCCAGCTTGGATTTTCTCAGGTTCTAATTTGTATAAGGTTGTGGTTTAACAGCTTTTAAAAGCGTTTGGGAAATGTATTTGCTACAGGTTTTTATTTGTTTGTTTGGTTTTAGGAATAAATAAACCACTCAAAAGAGCTATTTTGTGCTAATTATTAAGTTTTAAAAGATCTAATTCTACAACTAGTTGTATTTAAGGCTCCCAAATTAAGGGATAGACTTTTTTAAAAAAAAAATCTTGCAGACCTAGCCAAGTAAAATTAGAAGAAAATGTATCATGTAGGCATGTATTGGTTAAGAAAATGGGCTCTTAATGAACATCCTGGCTTTCACCAGCTTATTGATTCCATGATTTTTGGCAAACTGATAAAATTCTCTGCTTACTCTCTCCATCTGTAAGAGGCCCTATAGTGTTATCTAATGAATGGGGTTGCAATGAGAATTAAATAATTAAATTGTGTAGAACTAAATATATGTTGCAGCATTTAGGGTGGTGCCAGGTGCATAAACCCTGTATTAATGATTATGATGACTGTGATAACAGCTGCCACCAAATCATCTGAACAAAAATGGAAACTATAGCAAAAATATATTTCAAAATCTTATTTTTTCTTTCTATAACTATTTGAAAAAATTTTAGATAAACAATTTTTTGGCTTCAGCCTCTGAAAAATATTTTTTTATTTTCTTTAATGTAACAATGTAACAAGGAAGGTTCCTATGCTCTATTGCAGTGGTTGGCAAACCACTGCTCCCGAGCCATATGCAGCTCTTTGGCCCCTTGAGTGTTTAGCAAAGGCCAGCTTAGGAGTACCCTAATTAAGTTAATAACAATTACCTACCTATATAGTTTAAGTTAAAAAAATTTGTCTCTCAGCCTGACCAGGCAGTGATGCAGTGGATAGAGCGTCGGACTGGGATGTGGAAGGACCCAGGTTCGAGACCCCAAGGTCACCAGTTTGAGTGCAGGCTCATCTGGTTTGAGCAAAAGCTCACCAGCATGGACCCAAGGTTGCTGGCTCGAGCAAGGGGTTACTCGGTCTGCTAGAGGCCCGCAGTCAAGGCACATATGAGAAAGCAATCCATGAACAACTAAGGTGTCACAACGAAAAACAGATGATTGATGCTTCTCATCTCTCTCCGTTCCTGTCTGTCTGTCCCTGTCTATCCCTCTCTCTGACTCTCTCTGTCTCTTTAAAAAATAATAATAATAAAAATAAAAAATTTGGCTCTCAAAACAAATTTCAGTCGTTATACTGTTGATATTTGGCCCTGTTGACTGAGTTTGCCGACCACTGCTCTATTGGATGGCTTATCTCTCATTGTTTATTTGGTGGTCAGATTTAATAGTGATGCTTAAGATGTTCTGAAAAGATGGTATTTCTACATAGTATTCTTTTCCCTTGTGAAGTTAAATTTTTTTTTCTAAATTTGATGTAAAATCTGTGATTTCATACCAGAAAACGTGGATTCATTAGGGTAGACAGATTACCTGGCCGTAGGAACCTCTTCCTCTGCAAAAGTAGAATAACGAACGTACTGTATCTCAACTGTTGGTGTGAAATATAAATTCACTGCCAGATGGGGCTTTCTGTCTCCCTCTAGAACAACACTGTTCAGTAGAAATAAAATATGAGCCACTTGTGTAATTTAAAATGTTCCAGTAGCTACATTTTTAAAAAGGAACAAATGAAAATAATTTTAGTATTTAATCCAATGTGTCTAAAATATTATTTCATGTAATTAATATGAAATTTATTTTCATGCTAAACCTTTGAAATCTGTATTTTATGCTTACAGCATATCTCAGCTTGAACTAGCAACATTTTATGTGCTCAGTAGTCATATGTGGCTAGTGGCCACCATGTTGAACAGTTCAGATCTAGAATATAGATTAATACTCCCCATCAGCATTCTCGGACACTGGTGTTATCTTGGCCTTAAAGCAATTAACACACCTTATGCTTGAAAACTGAACCTCTGGGTGGATGAGCTTTACATTTCTCTCTTCAGCAGCCTAGATGAGTATTCTGGTCCTTAGGGCAGGCGTCCACCCTCAGCCTTCTGGCTGACTCAGCTGAGGGACTGCTTTGGGCATATTGACCAAGGCTGATAAACAAACAGGAATTCCTGAATCCTTGAGTATTATAAACTTTGTGTGTGTGTGTATTTTTCTGAAGGGAGAAGCAAGAAAGCAGAGAGACAGATGCGTGTGACCAAGATCCACCCGGCATACCCACTAGGGGGCGATGCTCTGCCTATCTGGGGTGTTGCTCCATTGCAATCGGAGCCATTCTAGTGCCTGAAGCAGAGGCCATGGAGCCATCCTCAGCACCTGGGCCAACTTTGCTCCAGTGGAGCCTTGGCTGCGGGAGGGGAAGAGAGAGACAGAGAGGAAGGAGAGGGGAAAGGGTGGAAAAGCAGATGGGCACTTCTCCTGTGTGCCCTGACTGGAAATCAAACCCGGGACTTCCACACACTAGGCCAACGCTCTACCACTGAGCCAACCAGCCAGGGCCAATAAACCTTTTGAACCACAAGGATCAGAGCTCCAGGACAGGATCAGACTTTGTAATACCCTTTCATTCTTGCTTCTAATCTGTCCTTTTTTTTTTTATTTTCCCCCTTATTTCTCAAATTTCAAAGACTTATCTAGTGTCCCTGGGAAAAGAGCAAATACCAGCAGTCTCCTAAAGGAATTCAGCTTCTCTGTCGTCCACTTCAGTGTGGCTTTACAAGGCAGCCCTCCCTTCCCAAACAGTATTTTGACTTTTTAAAAAAGTTTTAGAACTTTTTTGGGACCAAGAGATTTGGAAGACAGAGGATGTATTCATGTCTAAGCTTTTTTATTTTTAATGTTTTCTGATACTGTGTTTTGTCCAAATAATGAGAGAATTAGAGTGAAGGGTGTCACCCTAATAGCTGTATGTAACGGTAAAAAGAGGTAGAGAGCATGGGATTTTAGATGTCCTTAACAAAACAATATGCTCAGGTGTCCCTTAGAAAGCTCTGTCCTGACCACTCTAAACTAGCTGTCAGCCCCCAGTACTCGCTCCCTTTTGCTTGTTTCACTTCTTACTGAAACTCCTTGTTTGCCTTCCCAAATAGAATATAAGCTCCATAAGGGTATGAACTTTGTTTTGTTTACTTCTGCATCCCAACTCCTGGTACAATGTCTGGCCTTCAGTAAACGTCTATTGAATCAATGAAAGGAAATATCAAGGTATTATTTTCTATATGTATTAATGATTTTAAAATTAGATACCTACAACTCTACCCAAAACTGTTGTTGCTCTGACTAGCATATATATAAATATAATATGCTTGAGTTTTCAGACCTAATCTCAGTGATAGGAATCCTTTAGTGTTTACTCTTGCTCAGTCATTTAGATAAACTTTTACTCCTTTGAGATAGTGTGGGGCATGAGGAAGGGGACATAGTCATTTGGAATGGAATTGTAAAATGGGGGTTGGGGAGCCTATTTGTATTTTCAGATTACTCAGGGTAATAAAATGGAGGCAGGGCATGGGGATAGGGACGTGGATTGAAAATGTTTTATAGGTCAGTGCTGTAAATATGTCTAAGGTTTTGGGGCACAGCAGTTGGCATAGTAGATAATAGAAGCTTAGGAAAAAGGTGAGAGGGATTCATAGCAAGAAAGGTTAGTGTTATTTGGAGGAAATGTAGGTTATATAGGCTTGTGCCAAAAAAAGAAATCCACAGATCATATTTCTGTTGTCTTAGTTTAGAATCTTTGTTTATAATCTTAATTTTCCATGTCAGTTTTACAGTCATTCTTTCACTTTCCCTCTTGTGCCTCTGTACCAACTGGATGCCATGGCCGTACTCTGTGCTCCATGGCATCACGGGACCTGTAAGCATAGACTGTTCACACTCTGCAAGACCAGAAGCTCCATTGTAACTGTAACTCCTGGTTTGTTCCAGGAGCGTCCTGCCAATAAAACATAATTCAAACATGTTGAACACTCTCAAACTCTTAAGAACTATGTATTTATTTTGCATTCAAATGAATTTCTAGCAAAAGAACTAAATGTGAACTTACTAGTAAAGTTAAAAACCTTTCTTGGTCCTACTTATTTAAGAAAAACTTACTTTATGTAAATAAAGTAGCTTTTTTGTAGTGGTATGAATAAATTATTTGGTTTGTGAATATATTTAAGAAAAACAATAAAAACGATATATACTTTTTATATTGTGGCAGTAGACTTTATTTCTTTTGGGTTTTATCAGTGTTATCATTTTGAGGTTTTATAAAGTTTGAGTAAAGAATAATACTCTATCAATAGTAGGTGATTTTTAAGGACTGTTTCTAATTACATTCAGTGTGTGTTCAAATGATGCCTTTTAACCTAATATCTTCTTTCTTTTTAGTCTGTAAAACTTGTATCATTCAGCACTTTGAAGATAGCAATGATTGTCCAAGGTGTGGCAACCAAGTTCATGAAACAAATCCATTAGAAATGTTGAGGTAAGTAAATGTGTTTTATAGTTCATTTAACTTAATTACATAAACACTTAATGCTTTTTATTATGCATCATGATAATTTGTTGGTGCCTTGACTCAGTTAATATAGGTTTTATGAATTTTATGATTTTCATTTTAAAGCATTTTATTTGAGTATTAAGCAAAATTTAAAAACTAAGGCTGTATATATTATATTAAAATATATATCTTCACATTAAAAATTATAACTTTATCCCAGGCTCTCAGAGCTACTTTAGTTGTAGTTATTTTCAGTATTTTAATATTCTACACTACACACTACTTTTGTTAAGTTACATGGTAGTGGAAAGAAAACAGACCTGACAATGAAAAATATTAATCTTGGTACTGTGAACTTTTAAAAAATTTATCATATGTTCAAAAAAGAGTTCACATTTATGTAAAACCTAAGACTGTCATTCACTTAAGTAAAAAGTTAATCATATATATATATTTTTATCTATTTTCTTTCTTTTTTATTAAGTGAAAGCCGGGAGGTAGGGAGACAGACTCCTGCATGTGCCCCAACTGGGATCCACCCTGCAAACCCTCTAGTGGGGCAACGCTCTGCCCATATGGGGCAGCTGCTCCGTTGCTCGGCAACCAAGCTATTTTAACACCTGAGGCAAGGCAATGGAGCCATCCTCAGTGCCTGGGGCCAACGTTGCTCAAACCATTCAAGCCATGACTGTGGGAGGAGGAGGGGGAGAGAATAAGTAGGGGGAAGGTTGGAGAAGCAGATGGTCACTTCTCTTGTGTGTCCTGACTGGGAATTGAACCTGGGACTTCTCCATGCCAAGCCAATACTCTACCAACCGACCAGGGCTAATCATATATTTTTGAAATTAGAAGTAGTCTGTAAAATTGTAATCCAAACTCTATTACAGATTAGGAAATTGTGATTTACTGTGACTTTATCTAAATTCTCAGCAAACTCAAGTGTCACTTCCTAGCTTCAAGCCAAGTGTCCTTATCCCTAAACCTGTTTTCTTCCCATTGTTCCAGCCATAGCTTTATCACAGTTAACTGTGGGATCTCAGGAAAGTACACATCTAGAAGCAGTACTAGGTATTCTCTAGATAGCCTTAGATAATGTTCACTTCTGTGTGATGTTTGCTGTTATTTACAACATCTGGATTTGCAAGTCTTACATTTTAGACTTCTTTTTTTTCTATATATTTTAGTGCCTGTAGTTGGAGTAATTTATCTACAGGTAAATGTCTAGCCCAGTGGTTTTCAAAGAATGGCCCCCAAACTAAGAGTATCTTATTAGAAATGACAGTTCTTAGACCTCACCTCCAACTTGCTGAATCAGATACTGAGAGTGGAGCCCATCTTTGTAGCAAGCCCTCCAGATGATTCCGAAATGCGCTAACATTGAGAACCACTGAAGGCTTCTCCTGACTGGATTTATATCAGTGTTTCTCAACCAGGGTGATTCCCCTCCTACCTCACTTGGGCATTTTTGATTGTCAGGACTAGGACTGGGTGGGTGCTGCTGGCATCTAGTAGGTGGCAGCTAGATGCTGCTGAGCGCTCTGCAGTTCACAGGACAGCCCCCTCCACAGCACCCAGCCCAGCATGTGAGGAGTGCTGAGGGCAAGAAGCCCTGGTTTAAATATATAGTTCAGAGAAGAACAGAGCAAACATTTTTATCAAATATTTTTCCTATTTATCAGAAACTGTAAACAAACAGCACTTTAAAATAGAGTAGGTAATAATTACTATGTTTTAACAACTTACTGGCAACCTTTGGTTTTAACTGTTAGACACTGGAAGGAATCAATTCAGTCACTATTTAATAAAATCTAATCCCTTGGCTAAAGTATATCATTATATATTCTTTAAATGTCTTATTTAGAAATAATTAACTACAAAAAG
Source organism: Saccopteryx bilineata (assembly GCF_036850765.1). Lineage (NCBI taxonomy): Eukaryota > Metazoa > Chordata > Mammalia > Chiroptera > Emballonuridae > Saccopteryx > Saccopteryx bilineata. The sequence continues at coordinate 78,692,031 of NC_089496.1, forward strand.
TTGGAAAAAGTAGTACAAGGAATACTTGTATTCTCTTTACTCAGATTAGTCTGTTAATGTTATCTTACTTGCTTTATTATATGTTTACATGTTTACTCTATTTTTTTCAGAATCACTTGAGGGTAAATTACATACATCATTGCCCTTTCCCCTGAATTCTATAGTGTGTGTTTCCTAAGAATAGAGATACTATCTTACACAACCACAATATGATTACATTGGTATAATACAACCTTCATATTCTAGTTCTCTTAGCTTATCTAATGATATCCTTCATATAGAGAGGTTTTTTCCTTCTATACCAGTGTTTTTCAACCACCAGTCCATGGACTGGTCTGCCAAAAATTTTGTGCTGGTCCACAAAAGAGTTAGCCACCCTGATGTTGTGTGAAGATTATGGACCCAGTGATCTTAGTCGAATTCACTTATGCTCAGGGTGATTTCTGCCTTACTGGTCCCCAAGTATAAAAAGGTTGAAAACCACTGTTCTATACCACTAAAATTGCTACAAAGGAATTTTTTAAAAGACAAACTCACAGAGATAATAAGAACAAAGAACTCCAGTTTCCTGGCACCTAGGATAACTCCTAGAACATAACAGATTCTCAGTAAATTTTGATTGAACCTGACCTGTGATGGCACAGTGGATAGAGCCTTGACCTGGAGTGCTGTGGTTACCAGTTCTAAACCCTGGGCTTGCCTGGGCAGGGCACATAACAAGAAGCAACTACTATGAGTTGATGCTTCTCACTCCTCCTCCCATCTCTCTCTCTCTCTCTCAAAAATTAATAAGTAAAATTTTAATACTGGCTGAAAGGATGAGAAGGGATATAGCAAAAAATGGAACTTAAGACAATACTGACAGTGATGATTGTTGAGCAGACCCCAGGAGACCTAACTATACTAGGAGGTGGCAGGGGAGGAGCTTTATCAGCCCAAAGTAAGGATGGAGAAAGAGGAATGTAGGGGTTTGAGGGAAGGAAAAAGTATGTTGTCCTGAAAGGGAGAGAATAAGTGAACTGGGGATATGACTCCTGGCCGCCTTAAAGGCACATCTGGTGTCTAGTTATGAATTTGAAGGGGTGTGGTTGTGGGGGAGAGGTTTCCAGCCATGGGTGCATAGTGCAGAGCTAATGGAGAGTTGGATTTAATTAAAGTTGTGATTGTAGCAAATAATTTTGAGCAAGTGAGGGGGGGACAAGGGAATTGTAGTATATACAAGGGTGTGGTTTTAATGGCTGACTGAAGTAAATCAGTCCTAAACTGGATTAGGAAGACAGAGGACATCATACGTATTGATGAGGGATGTCTCAGAGGAACAGAAATGAAACTGATTCCTGATCTGTTGTACATAGGGAGAAGAAATTCTTTTAAAGAATTTGGGAATAGGTACATAGTAATTGCTTTCTTTTCTAACTCCAGGGAAAGGAAAAAGCTGAATGAGGGGGTACCTATAGTCATAGTACACTGAATATTTATATAATCATAACCATATAAACACTAGTTATTAAATGGTAAGACTATGTCAAGAAGATGAAAGTAAGGAGAATGTATGTGTTAGGAGGAAATGAGGGCAGCAGGATATCAAAGAACTAAACTTTTATCTTCCATAAGAGGAAGTCAGAAAAATCTAAACAGCAGAAAAAGCTCACGTGCACGCATACACACACATATGAAAGTAAGTATTAGAAGAAACAGGTTGGATTTGAAAGTGATTGCCTCTGGGGTTGTAGGAATCAGGATGAGATTGTTCTATTTTAATATAAGATGTATGGGAAAGTTTGATTTCTAAATTATATATATGTATTTGATAAAATAAAAATATTGAATTAAGAGAAATACTATTTTTAAGTACTGCTACTATTAAATAGTCAGGGGAAACTTTGTGAACCAATTAGTGTTTAATTCTTGAGGAAGAAGGAGATATTGGTTGGTTGGAGAGTAGGAAAGGAGAAATTGAGTCAGGATGAAGAGCATGAGGTAGAGAAACAGATCGCAGAAGACAGGGTATTTGTATGGCTGGCTAGAGAAGAGAGATGGTAATAGCACCAGTTATGGTTTGTAGTTTGGACTCAAGTAACATTAATACTTGAAGCCAGGTAGTGGGTAGAAAGTTCTTGAACAGGCAAATATGAATCTTCCTGAAGCACTGATTTGATCATTATGAGCATGTCAATCAAGGTAAAGAAAAACAGCTCTACACTGTGATGATTGAGGAACTGGAAGGGTGGGAAGTACAGAAAGATGAGATGGGAGAAATATTGAGAAGGAGCTATCAGTGGAACTTGGTCATTTAAATGTGTGAATTAAGAGGGGTGAAGCCCTGGCTGGGTAGCTCAGTTGGTGAGAACATCACTCCGAAGCATATAGTTTGCTGGTTCGATCCCTGGTCAGGGCACGTACAGGAACAGACCAGTGTTGCTGCCTCTCTCTCTCCCTTCCTCTCTCTAAAATCAATCAATTAAAAAAAGAAAAAAACACTAAAAGGGGGGGGGGGTGGAGAGAGGTGTGTGAAGATCATTTTTGCATTTTAAGCCTATTTAGAAAGAGAATACCGCCTCATTTCTCAATTTAACTTTTGGAAAGAAAGTGTTATTCAGTATTTTGTTGGAGGGAGGATGAGATGCTGTTGACATAGATGAACAAAAGAAGTTGAGATATTTTTCCTCTGTTGGAAATATGGAAGTTGAGCTCAGCAGAAAGATGCAATATGTGTATATATAAAAGTTATCTGCCTGTAGGGTAATTTAATTATAATTATATTTAATTGTATAGAAATATGTATTAGTTCAAATATATATGTTATCTGCTTATGTGAAGTCACAAAAGTGGATGAATGAGACCCTGTAGGAAGGCAGCCCGCAGAGAATGTCAGAGTGTGCAGAGCATGGGGGACACCTTGATTTAAAGGTCCCTGGGAAAGGGACAAAGGAAGAATAGACAGAAAAAAAGAAAACCAGGAAAGCACATTTTGAAGGAGGCAATTTTAGACAATCCTGTCAGACTGCTCCTTTGCAATACAAGAGAAAGATGACCCTGAAAAATAATTTAAAAATTTTAAACTTTAATTCTAAAACAATTTTTAAGCCTATTCAGTTGGCAGTTATGGATGCTTTGGGGAGATAAGTAGAGTGAAGGAAGCAAAGCAGGATATGTCACAGAAATAATGTCAATTATGCTCTCAAAGTTTTTCCAATTGAAAGAAGAGATTGGGAAACTACTAACAGTTTGAAAAGCCAGTAAGTCAGAGGTTCTCAACCTGTGGGTCGCGACCCCAGCGGGGGTCAAACGACCAAAACACAGGAGTCGCCTAAAGCCATCGGAAATACCGCTGCAGTAAGTTAAATAAAGGTTGAGTGTCTCAAGATGCACGTTAGAGAGGAGTAATGGTGCTGAGCATGGTGGGGTGTGGAGAGAGGGTGTTGGGGAGCACGGGAATGAGATTGAAAAAATGAAAGCTGCAGGAAGGGTGAGTTACACTCTTCTCAGGAAACGAAAGCTAGAATAATGCCAAGGTCAGTATATTTTTCATCTAGGAAGATAGGATGACGAAATTGTCTAAATTTCTTAGAAGAGATGAGTGAGCTTATTTCCTTTATAGGAAAGAGCCAAAGTTGTGGTAGAGAAGTTGAGAGTGAGTATATCAGCTATTGCTGCAAAACCAACCACCCTTAAATTGTAGGCAACCACCTCATGCTTACAATGAAAAAAAAAACATTTCTTATTCCTTGCAATTCTGTGGTTCACAGAGGGAGGTGGTTCTTCTGGTCTTGGCTGGATTCACCCAGGGTACTGCAGTTAGCTGCTGATTGGCTGGGCTGCTCTGCTGCTCTCAGCTGGGCTCTGTCATGTTGAGGACGGGCTGTCAGAGAACGAGGCTGAGATCTTTTGTAGGGCAGGCTGGTTCTCTTGTACATGGTGCCTTATCCTCCAGATTTGTTCTTGTGGTTGGCAGGATTCTGAAAAGAGAGTGCACAGAAGCATATGATGCTCCTTAAGGCTTAGGCTCAGAACTAAGCATCGTGTCATTTGTGTCTATCTGTTGGCCTAAGCGTATTTCAAGGCTAGCCCATATTCTTGGGCTGGGGAGATAGAAGATAGACCCCATCCCCTAATCAAGGAGGAATTCCAAGTAATGTTTAGACTAGAGGGATGGATAGATAGATAGCGCTGGGGTCTAGGACCATTTTGTAATCAATACCACTGTGGGAAAGGCTAGAAATAGGTGTGTTCCACATGCAGTTTGGTATAGTAGATGTGCTGAAACTGTGTGTGTTTTACACTTTACAATACATATAAGATAGAGATGTCAAACTGAGTTGGATTTTGATATCTTCATTGTTTGTATATTCCCTCTTCCCCCTTGGAAGGTTGGATAATACATTAGAGGAAATCATATTTAAACTGGTCCCTGGACTACGAGAACGTAAGTTGCTCTTTGGCTTCTGGCAAATTTCTGTGTTTTATGAAATCAGAATTTCTATTACATATTTCATGATTGTTTCTGTTATTTTTATAACTCTTTTTTTCTTTTAAATTAGAAGAGCTTGAGCGTGAATCTGAATTTTGGAAGAAAAATAAGCCTCAAGAAAACGGACAAGGTAACTTTTTCTTACATCTGTATCTGACAGCATCTCAAATTGATTAGCTTTTGTAGCTTTGGTGAACTAATACTCTCTTCACACTTAAATTTCTCCTGTACAAAATTCATGTACCCCTTTATATTTTGAACCTTTTATTATGAATCTTTTATATGCAGTATAATCATGAGATTGCTCCCAGTAAAGGTAATAGAAAACAGAGGAAATCAGACTTGGGGAAGCAAAACAGGAGATAAAACAGAGACCTGCTACTGATAACAGCAGTGTTCGATGGAGAGCTCAGGAAAGCAAAGTAGGAAAGAGCCCCAGCATGCAGGTACACACGAGGGCTTTGGTTCCATCTTGCTCATTCATTTGAGTCGGAGAGGGAGCCGAGACACACTTCAGTGTCAGAGCATGGCAAGGCCAGCTTGGAATGGCGTTTCCAGAGCTGGAGCTCAGGTGATACAAACTTGTATATATCCTGCAATTTGAAAAACATTTCCAGGTGCTTATGGCAGTTTTCCCCATTGTCAGTGCTAAGTGTCCAAATTTCCCTTCTGGGTCCCAGGAGACTCAGCAATCAGTAAATTCTTAATAATTTCAGCAATGTATCAAACATTACTGGGCAGAGGAAAGGATTTTAGTAAGTAGGAAATTCACACAAAGGGAAAAAATGTATAACATATCTGAAATTATGAGGAAGTAGTCTCCTTTCCCATGATATAATCTGTAAGATTTATTTCAAGGTGACCTAAATATGATTGAAGGCTGTCACGGAGGCATGTGTTTTCATAGGCGCACCTGTGAGCTTGAGCTCCCGCCTCTGGTTTTCCCATAGATCATAGGACTGTCAGTTATACATAATACTGTGTAACCAAGATGAGTGAGGAATGCTCTTTCTCTTTCGTCTGTAAATGGGGGTCAGAGTTTCATTAGTTTAACAACTGTTGGGCTGGCTTCCTGTGTAGGAGGGGAGATTTGAGCATAGTTTTGAATGACTTGGTTAAGGTAGCAAGGGATTATTTTTTATCTATAACAAAATAGGCAAAAAAATCAAACCTGGCAAAAAAAAAAATCACTTAACTAAAGGCTTGTTGTTTTACCAAAATGTAAATTACAATTTAGACAGTAGTGCTATAGTAAAAATTATATATAATATATATAAAGTTGACTAAATGTTCCAGTTTTTGACTACCTGCTCAAGGGGGCAGGGTTCAAGATCGTCCTCAGAAGCTATATGGTAGGTTTAGTTCATGACTCTATACATCTTATAGATTGGCTTGTGCAGAACTACTTTACATTTTTCTTCCTTTTCCCATTATTTCTCTCTTTTTAAAGTATTTTATAATACTTAGTATTTAGTTTAGGTGGAGAATTTGGATCTTTTCTTGGAGCTGGGAGGTTGGTTCATAAAAGTCTGTCTCAGTCTCTAGTCCATGTAAATGTAGGTTCCAGGTAAATATGTGGAAGAAAGAATGCAGAAGAGAACCCACTTGTTTTTCCTGCTACAGCCGTAATGCTTATACTGTAGTCATTATAGAGGAGCGCCTGGCTTTTCCTGGGCTTTTCTACACTGGAATGCTTGGCTGACTATTTCTTTCAAGTTTCAGCTTAGAGATACTTTATCTGGAAAATTTCCCAGAATATCTGCTTCACTCTAAAGTTTGGGTTTATCAACTTTCTTATATGTGCTTGACTATGTTAGCCATAATATATGCTATATATGCTACATAGCCGATTTGACCTCTTCCATTAAAGGCCTTATCCAGCTTCTCCATCAGTACTTGCCTGCATCTCCTCCTATTCCCTGGCCACTGACGATGAGGATGATACACTAGTTTCAATATTGTTTCCTCAAGCCTAGCACAGTGCATATCTAACAGTGAAAGGCACTTAATAAATGAATGTATCAGCAGTGTAGTTGCATTATATGTATGCTGCAGGTATTTCATAGGTTAAATACATTTGGATATGTGAAATATACTATTGATATTTTTTTAATGTAGTTTAAACATATAGCTGTGTACGTGTTTAAAAAGATATTTAACTTATTTTATGAATAGCTAATCATTTGAAATTTTGATAACTTAAAGAATATTTTTAGTTTTAAAAGAGTACTTGGTTTTAAATTTGAATATATATAAAATTTGGAAGAATTTTTATGTTCTGTCCACTTTCTAAGTGATCTAAGGACTAATTGCAATTACTTTTGTGATCAGATATAGCTGCCTGGAATCTTTCTTTTGGATATCCCAGTGAACCTGATAATCTCAGGATGTGTTAATAAGTCACTGATGATTTTTTTAAATTATTTTCATTCTTGACTTAGTTGAAACATTTTAAAAGTATTAAAATTTTCAGTTATTCTTTATCAAAAAATTTTAATAAATGTTTTTTAAAGTTTATTTTTGTTTTGATGATTGATATACTGTTGCTTAACCTTGATATCAACTTCAAGTTATATCTTAGTTTCATTCAAATTGTACAGATGATACTTCAAAAGTTGACAAACCTAAAGTAGATGAAGGTGATGAAAATCAAGATGATAAAGACTATCACAGAAGTGACCCACAAATTGCTATATGCCTAGATTGTTTACGAAATAATGGACAATCAGGGGACAATGTAGTAAAGGTGAGTGGACAAGTACAGTTTTATTTTTGATATTTTATAGTAAACCTTTCATTATTTGTTGATAAATTTTTCTAATGTTTCAAAATGCTGCTTTCAAAGTTTTTACTAACATAATCAAACAGAATACCATTTTCTGACTGTCCCATACCTACAAATACCCAGCAATTATTACAGGCACCTGATTTCCAAAACCTACAACTGAACCATCCTGGGCCAATGCTACCACCTAGTGGCTAATGTGGAGAATCACACCTATATGTCTCCACCTCCTTTTATACTTTCGTTGGGAGTTCATATACATTGATTTTTTCCTTTTTTATGTGTGGTAAGCAACTCACATTTCGTGTTGGGCAGTGTCTCCAACCTTTTTGTTTATCCTCTTAATTTTCTCTTTTATTTCCCTATATTTGCAAATAAAACTATGTCATGGCTAATACAGTTTATGAACAATATAACTAATTGGTTCTGAAGTAAACTTGTAAGTCATAAAATGCCTGTGAATTTTTAAAGTCTTTGAAGGGTCCTAGATATTTCCTATGGAATTTCCATTTCTAATCCTATTTTTTTCTGTATCTATCTGCTTATTGAAACTTTTTGTAAAGGATCTCTACTAGAGAGTTTAAAACAGCCTACTTGCTTTTTTATTATAAGAAACTTTTGTTTTCATTTTAAAAGTTCACTACTTTACTGCTTAGATTTTTGTCACTTTGTCCTAGCAGATGTCAGCCATTGAGAATATTGTTTCTCTCTTTATATTACATGTTTTAATCAAATATCTATATTCAGTGTCTCTTCTTTTACTTCCATTGTATAATCTATAGGTTAGTGGGTTGAATTTTCACTAATACATTTAATGACATTTTTCTTTTAGGAAATTAAAAACAAATTTTCACCTCAGATTAAGTGTTCCCAGCATCTTACAACAAGAAATATATGAGCATAGTGATTCAATAGTACTAATCCACTATGTGGCTATTAGACAGTAAAGATAATAAATAAGAAATTTCACTCAAGGAACTTTGTTGAGGTCTTATGCAAATAGTTATAACACAATAAAATAATTAATTAGTGACTAGAGTTTGGTTGGATAAGACTTGTAGCCATTATACCTATTTATCTTCCCAGGCTTCTCTTGTTTTTTTATGCTCTAGTAGAGCACCTTTCTTTTTTGTGAGTACTTTCATCAAGGTTTTCAATAACCTTACATTTCTCTTTTATTGTCAATCATTTCTGTAATCCTCATTTTGGGGGATTCTTCATAATAGAGATTGTGAGTTACTACCTTGTAGTGAAAATTAAATCAGTAGAAAGGCTAACTATATAAAGAAATGTAAAGTCTACTCTGCGGGATTTCTAGTACTTAAAGTCAGTATTCTGGTTGGAAGTTTCCCTGATACCTAAAACTTCACATGTTTAAAGATAAATTCACACTTTCACCTAATTTTATTCCAAACATGCAATTTCAGTTTTCATTACCATCTTTCAATCTGTCATACACGTTCAAAACTTTGGAGTCATCTTTAACCTTTTATTCTTTCTCTTCCGCCTGTCCTAAGTCCTGAAAAATTCCCCAGTCCAGTGCTGCTCACCTTATATGTAGATTTCTCAGAGTAGTCTCTTAAGTGTCTTTTGTACTCTTAGTTTACTTTTTATCATTCAAGGCTGAGGCTACAGCCTAAGTGTACATAAGACCAGAGGCAAAGCTAATGTCAGACAGGCAATATATTACGCTCTGTGGGCCATATGGTCTCTGTGGCAGCTACTCATTTTACTCATTTTAGCCCTAAAGTCTGTAGACAATAGTGAGTGATCCAGCAATCTCAATTCTGGGTATATATCCAAAAAAACTGAAAGCTGAGTCTTTAAGAGATATTTGGACACTCATGTTCATAGCTGCACTATTCACAATAGTCAAGAGGTAGAAGCGCCCTGGCCGGTTGGCTCAGCGGTAGAGCATCGGCCTAGCGTGCGGAGGACCCGGGTTCGATTCCCGGCCAGGGCACACAGGAGAAGCGCCCATTTGCTTCTCCACCCCTCCGCCGCGCCTTCCTCTCTGTCTCTCTCTTCCCCTCCCGCAGCCAAGGCTCCATTGGAACAAAGATGGCCCGGGCGCTGGGGATGGCTCTGTGGCCTCTGCCCCAGGCGCTAGAGTGGCTCTGGACGCAATATGGCGACGCCCAGGATGGGCAGAGCATCGCCCCCTGGTGTGCAGAGCGTCGCCCCTGGTGGGTGTGCCGGGTGGATCCCAGTCGGGCGCATGCGGGAGTCTGTCTGACTGTCTCTCCCTGTTTCTAGCTTCAGAAAAATGCAAAAAGAAAAAAAAAAAAAAGAAAAAAAAAAAAAAGAGGTAGAAGCAATCCAAATGTCAATCAACAGATGAATGGCTAAACAAAATATAGTATATACAGTGGAATATTACTCAGCCTGAAAAGGTCATATCCAACCACATGGATGAACTTGAGAATTTTATACTAAGTGAAATAAGCCAGTCACAAAAAGAACATAATGTAATTCCACTTGAGGTATCTCTTCAAATTCATAGAAACAAAAAGTAGAACGATGGTTACCAGGAGCTAGAAGGAAGGGGGAAAAGAGTTGTTACTTAATCCATGTTGAGTTTCAGTTTATCACCATGAAAAACCTCTGAAGATCTGTTTCACAACATGTGATTTAAAAATGGTTAAGATGGTAAATTTTATGTTACATGGTTATTATCACAATAAAAATTGCAAAGAGTTTTTAAAAAAGGGAAACTGCGACCAGTTTTTTTTTTGTGAATACAGATGCTAAAGTCCTCAAAAAATACTAGCAAGCTTAATTCAGCAGCCTATAAAAATGATTATACACCATGACCAATATTCAAAAATTAATGTGATACACCACGTTAATAGAATAAAGGGTTGAAGACCACATGATTATCTTAATAGACAAAGAGAAACTATTTGACAAAATCCAGCACTCAGCAAATTAGGAATAGAAAGGAACTTCTTCAACCTGATTAAAGGCCTCCACTAAAAGCCCACAGCTATCACCATAATTAATAGTGAGAGTCTGAAAGCTTTTCCCTTAGGTCAGGAACAAGACGAGCATGTCGTCTCTTACTGCTTACGGTCAACATTTTATTGGAGGGTCTAGCTGGAGCAGTTAGACCAGGAAAAGAAATGAAAAGCATTCAGACTGGAAAAGAAGTAAAACTGTTTTGCAGATAGCATGCTATTGGTATAGAAAATTCTTAGGAATCCATAGAAAAACTGTTATAGCTACTAAGCTTATATAAGGTTACAGGATACCAAAATTAGGAATAAAATTGGAATGACAATCCAAAAATGAAATTAAGAATTTCATTTATAACATCAAAAAGAATAAAATACTTAGTAGGAATATATTTAACCAAAAAAAAGTGTAATATTGATACACTAAGAACTACAAAATGTTTAGAAGGCCTTAATAAACAAGACATCCCGTGTTCATGGGTTGGAAAACTTAATATAGCAATCCTATCCAATTGTTCTTCAGGTTCGGTGAAAACCCTAACTTGGATAGGGGTAGACATATATATCAGTGAAATAGAATTCAGTCAGAAATAAACCCATACATCTCTGATGGATTTATTTCTTACATGGTGGTCAAGATAATCCGAGAGGAAAGTATAGCACTGTTTAACAAATGGTGCAGGAACAACTGAATCCATATGCAAAAATAAGACATTGGAACCCTACTTCATGCTACATACAAAAATTAACTAAATGGATCAAATACCAAGTATAACAGCTAAAACTGTAAAACTTTAAGAAGAAAATGGATAAATTTTCATGACCATGGATTAGGCAGTAGATTTAGAAATGTTACCATCAGCACAAGCATCAAAAGAAAATATAAACTAGACTTCAACAAAGAACACTTTTGTATGTCAAAAAACACTACCAAGGAAGTGAAAAGACAACCTGCAGAATGGGAGAAAATAGTTGCAAATCATATATCTAATAAGCCTTTAGTATTCAGAATTTATCAAGAACTCTTATAAATCAACAACAAAAGGATAACCCTTTTTTTTTTTTTTATTGAGAGAGAGAAAAAGTGAGAAGCAGTAACCCATAGTTGATTCACCTTAGTTGTTCATTAATTGCTTTTCATGTGTGCCTTCAGGTGGGGGGTACTGAACTCTGTGTCCTTGGGCTTCAAGCAGCAATCTTGCGTTCATGCCAGCGACCTTGGGATCATATCAATGATCCCATGTTCAAGCCTGCAACCTTGGGGGATAAAACCCATTTGTTTGAAGTGGGTAAATGATTTGTGTAGCTTCTCTAAAGAAGCTGTACAGAATGGCCAATAAGTACGTGAAAAGATGCTAAGCCTCATTAGTCATTAAGGCTATGCAACTCAAAAGCACAATGAGACAGAATGAGCTACTGCTTCACAACCTCTGGGAAGGCTATTTTTTTTTTTTTAGAAAGGAAAATAATAAATGTAGGGTAGAATGTGGAGAGATTGGAATCCTACAGTATTGGTGGGAAGGTAGGATGTTGCAGCCAGTGTGAAAAAAACAGTTTGGCAGTTCCTGAAAAAGTTAAACATAGAGTTACCATATGACCCAACAAGTTCACTCCTAAATCTATACTCAAGAAACCTGAGCCTGACTTGTGGTGGCGCAGTGGATAAAGCGTCGACCTGGAACGCTGAGGTTTGCCGGTTCAAAACCCCGGGCTTGCCTGGTCAAGGCACATATGGGAGTTGATGCTTCCTACTCTCTTTCCTCCCTCTCTAAAAATGAATAAATAAAAAAATTTAAAAAGAAACCTGAAAACAAACATTTACACAAAATTTTTTACATGATTGTTCATGACAGCATTATTCATAATAGCCAAAAAGTGAAAACAACCCAAAATGTCCATCAACTGATGAATGCGTAACAAAATAAATCTGTCCATTGGAATATCATATATAATAAACACAAGTGAAAATACTGCTACATGCCACAACATGTACAACATGAATGAATCTCTAAAACATGCTAAGTGAAAGAGGCCAGGCACAGAAGGCCACACATTGTATGATTCTATTTATATGAAATGTCCAGAATAGGCAAATTGCTAGAGACAGAAATTTGAGTAATGATTTTCAGGGCTGGGAAAGGGAAGAATGAGTAGGGACTGCTAATGGGTGTGGAGTTTCTTTGTGTGATGAAAATGTCCTGGAATTAGGCAGTGGTAATGGTTGCACAGCCTCATGAATATACTAAAAACTACTGAACTGTATGATTTAAATGGTAACTTTTTAAAATCGATTTTATAAAGAGTGGAAGAGGGAGAAAGACAGAACATGGATTTGTTGTTCCACTTATTATGCATTCATTGTTGATTCTTGTATGTGCTCTGACCAAGGATTGAACCCACAACCTTGGCATATCAGGATGATGTTCCAACCAACTGAGCTACCTGGCCAGGGCTAAATGGTGACTTTTATGATATTTGAATTATATTTCAGTTTTTTAAAAGTTAAAGTCAAGCTTGATCATTGGTTTAGCTGATGGAGATACTAACCATACCATTCTGAAGATGAGAGAAAAATCATTGTAAGGGTTTGGGGTTTAAGAAATAAAAACAAAAAAACTCAATCATTATCATAAGAACTAGAATTTATTGAATTGTATCCTAGAACTGGAAGTCTATCTAAGTTGTGGTATGTACCACTATCTAATTTCAAATACAGTCTTTTAACTCTTCTAGAACATAGGCGTTTAAGAGTACTCTAGACCAGTGGTTTTCATCCTTTTTATACTTGGGAACTGGTGAAAATAGAATTATTTCAGGAACTGCTAAGGCAGAAATCACCTTGAGCATAAGCAAATTTGACTAAGATCATTGTGTCTTATTTCTATAATCTTCATACAACATCAGGGTAGTTAACTCTTTCACAACCAGTCACGAAATTTCTAGCAACCTGGTCGCGAACAAGTGTCTGAAAACCCACTGCTCTAGAGGAAGCACATTAAAGCAGAAAGAAGCATAGTTTGAACTGTTCCTCTTCCGACCTGAGTTTGAAGGAAACAAAGCAAAGGGATTGTATTATGAAAGGGAAAGGTAACATTCTCAAAATACAAAACAAATCTCTTGCCATAAATTATAGTTGTGCCTGAAATGTTGTCCCCTCTGGGCAGCTCCCCAAGGCCTGGGCTACAGTCTCCCTTCAACCCCTTGTGTATGTATAGTACAGTGTTTCCCTTTCCCACCTGTGTTGTACAATAAAATGGAAGGAGGAAGCACTGCCCGTAGGGTCATCTCTCTAAGATTCTCTCTGCCATCCTCATCATCATCTCCTGGACACTCTTAATAGTCATTGCCTCTCTTGAAGTGTGTCAGGTGCTTGTCAGAGATGTGTAGAGCAATCCCACATGTACCTAGCTGGGAAACAAGAAGGGTTGTTTGATATAATTATGAAGTATTTTTATAGAGAGAGGATATATAATTGTTATATTTTTATTTTCTAAGTACCTACAAATTAAATACTAAATTCCAGGCTGGAATTTTGTTAGATATTGTCAAACTTCATTGAATTATAAAGTCCTAAAACATACTTTTTCCTACTTTCTAAACATTTTTAACTCTTCTGACATCTCTACAATTATTAATAACTTCTGGAAGATTATTTCTTTATAATCATCTCGCAGGTTCTTTGAACAGACTGAGGTTGCTGTGCAGATGGGAAGACGTGGAGAGGGTCTTTCGGCACCCTCACAGCACTCCCTAGCTTACCTGGGCTAGGACATGTGCTAGCCGTTTGTAGAAAGAAAATAGACAGGAAACCTGTAGCTGAGATGGAGCAGCTAACAGAGGTCTACTGTATATTTAGCCCTTTGTTTTCAGACTAGTTAGAATGCCAGTCTTCCTCTTTGAAATGAGTGTGTTTGCTATAGAGGTAACTTTTAAATTTATTTTTCTTTTAATGGATACTTTAACCATCTGAATTGTGACTAAATGTCATCTGTAAATTTGTTTCTGTTGGTGTTTGCTAGGAAGTATATTTTCCTGATAATACATTTGCTAAGACATATTGAATAGATAATTCTACTTTTGGTTTAGTGAAGTTAATAGCATTTCCAAATTGTCTACCTAATTTTCTATACATGTAAGTACTGTAGTACTTTGTATCTTTAAAAGATCCAGTTGCTGGTATTTTGTTTTATTATTGACATTTTCTAAGATATGGGGATATAAGTTTGTTTTACATATTGGTTCATGTTTGTCATGCCCACAACCTCATTTTAATTCATTTTTCAGTTAGGGTGTCTATTCTGGATTGGTTTTTATTTTAGGGGTGTTCAACCTTAAGGATTAAACTGGTACTGCTGATGAAATGAGAAAAATCAAGGCAAAGTAAAGTATTGCCACAGTTCATAGGACACTGGGCGTGTTTCTCCCCAACCAGGAGTCCATTCTACATGACTTAGTTGCTGGGGCTCTTGTATACTAACTGGCCTCTCTCTATTGACCCCTAGGGTTCCTTAGAGCCCGATTTGAAATCACTGCTCCTTTTTAAAATATTTTAAAATTACGCCTTTTTTTAATGTCCCTAATCCTTTCAGAAGTGATATTTTATAATAAAATATTTATATGCTCCTTATGACTTTTCTACTTTCAGTTAAACTCACGATGTGTTCTTTATCAGAGGTATGCAGATTGTCTATTTGCCAGATGTTCTTAGTACACATGGTAGTACATCCTTGAAAAATATCACATATCTAAGAATTGCCCTGGCTGGGTAGCTCAGTTGGTTAGTGTTGTCCTGATAACACCAAGGATGCAGAGTACATGTAAGAATCAACCAGTGAATGCATAAATAAATGGAACAACAAATTGATGTTTCTCTCTCTCTTCCAAATCAAGTTTTAAAAATTAGGAACATTTTTACTCACAGGCACTAAAGAGCTGTAAATTGAAACATTTTCAGAATATGTTTTGAAAATACCCAAGATGGTAGTGGAAATGACACCTGTAGTTTCTTTATAAACAACATAGAATATTTTAATTAGTCATCTTTATTTTCTTTAGGGTTTAATGAAGAAATTCATTCGATGTTCTACACGTGTAACTGTGGGAACTATTAAAAAATTTCTAAGTTTAAAACTAAAACTTCCAAGTTCTTATGAGGTAAGTTAATCTAACCTCATTTTGATAATTCTTATCTGAAGTAAAATTCTATCCAAATAAGTGAAATTAACTGAGAATCCATTTGTCATGTTAAAAATTTAATTCTTAGAATGTAATATTCTGTTTATGTACTCTGTTTTTTAAATTTAACATCCTAACTAAATCATGATACTAATGCATTGTTTTATAATTAGAGTAGGTAGTTAAATAACATTAGGTATTCTCAAAATAAATATCTCAGTTAAATGGATTCTTTGTTTTTATGCCAGTGTGCTTTAGGGTGTGTCTTTTTTGTTTTTTTTATTTTTAACCTGAGACCTTTGCAATCCATTTTTACCAATTTGTCATAGAGTTCTTTTTTAGACAGTAAAACATGGTCAGAAGGGATTTTGTAAATAATGTTCCTTTAATTCTATGGTCTGTAAAAGTAGTATTGTTGAGTACTAGGTAAAACCTAGTGTTTTAGTATTGCACCTGCATAAATGCAGTTTACCAGTTTCTTTGCAGGAGAGAGAAGGAGCCCCGCTGTTGATCACAGCACAGCTTGAAATCTGCTCAGTGTTTAGAGAATATCTGTGATCCTAGGAATGTGGCTCTAAAGTAATGAGGAAGCATGGCTACCATTTCTCACCTGCCCAAATGGCAGTCTTACAACTTGTATTAATGACTTCTTCCTCCCCTTTGGGTTCTGATAGTAGCATCCGGAAAAACTGAAGACCAAGACTAGTTTCCTATGCAAACAAAGACATCAAGGGCAACATAGTTTTACAGGCTTATGTACAATAATATTAATATAAACAGTCATCACAGCAGAGAGAAAATCAGATCTGAACATAGGCATTGATAGGTATGAAGTTATCTTTTGAGGAGGCCTCTGATTTTGAACTTACTTTTAAAACTTCTCTCAAGTGACTAATTAACCTATGGATTAAAAATTCTTATTATAGTTTGGACCTACAAATATAAACAGGTTTCCAGAAACATCAACTCTTACAATAGAGGAAATATTGTGAGAGTTCAAGTCCTACGTACTTGGTAAACGTAAAAGGTAAAAACAGTTTATAGATAAAAACAACAGTGAAAATAGAAAGTAAAATTGTTCTTAGGATTTGGTTTTGGTTTTATTTCCTTCTTGCAAGATACCACATACAGTTTTATTTCCTTTTAAGTGTGACTCATTAAGTTACTTTCTAGTTTTCAGGAAGTTGTTAGAGCTGAGAGAACTGCCTCCTGATACAGTCTCACTGTGGGCACATAGAGAGAGAGCTCTGTAGGAAAAGATAGACGAGAGAGACCCCCCTGCGGCCGGGCTGTGTCTGTCCTGATGCAGAGGACTTGCCCTGGGATTTCTTAGTGATAGCTATTGGTCTCCTCCTTATTTTGCTGCCAACAAGTAGGAGGGTGATTCAGTGAAAAGCTGACAGCTGGCGGTGCGGTCACCACATTGCTAATTGGTGCAGGATAGTTTAGTTTTAAATATTAGAAGGAGTATACCTGATAAAGAATTGCATCTTAAGGAAGTCCCTTTACTTCTTTGTTATGAATTAATTTTACAGGCAAGATAAAATGAAATTATTGGTTCTTTTAAACATAAAATGCTGTCTAAAAAACATATTGAGGTTCATATAAGTCACCGTAAATTATCCAAAAAATCAGTATATTTGTCAATTATTAGCAAAATCAAATTATTTGCTAATAATTTGTCTAATACAATTAGAACTATATTTATTTTAGACCTAAAGTTCAAAATTCTATTTTCTGTCTAGCCAAATAATTTTTTAAAACCCCTTTTTCTTACCCCTTTCTGCCCTTTAAATTGTCAGTTTGCTTTTAATAGCTAGAGAACCAAAATGTTTTATCTATATACATTATGCTTTTGCTGAATTAATAAATCATTAGTTATGCTTCATTGAATTAATAAATCATAGTTATATTTCTTATGGCCTTCTGAATGGGGATTGTTTGGTTCCTGCAACACTAGAGCCAAAGCAAGCATTGATAAATACAACCCTATTTGAAATCCATGCCAGGTGAGAAGTGGGTCCTGTAAGTATTAGCGCGTTACCAGCCAGGCCGGGCCCGGAGGCCTGAGAGCCCTAGGAGACACAGGCCAGTGGCAGGTCCGAACTGTGCTCTCAGCTTAGCTCTAGGTAATTACCAGACATTCTCATTTGCCTCAGAGGTCTCATAAATCAACTATCTACATTCATTCATTTATATTCTTTGAATGTAGATGAATGAGAGGAGAGTAACTCCTAATCTTGCGTTGGCACGGGGAAAGGATTCTGAGAGTAGACTCTAGAAGGCAAGACTGCTGTGAGGAACTGTGAGGTTTCCAGTTTCTTCTCATTCAGTAAGAGGCAACCACAGAAATATGTCTAAAATATCAAAGGTTTCACAGAGACGTGGACTAAGAAATTTTACATTGTATTTCAAAATTATTATGTGTATTAACTTGAGATATAGATATGTGGGACAAGACAAACATGCTTCATGGCACTTATATCTGAATTAATACGAGATGCATCAGTGCTTGTAATAGAAAATAGTGTTCTTCTATACTGCTATATTGTTATAACCATTTGAATCTTTTTTTAATTTGAAAAAACATGTAAAACACATTCAAAATTATATATGTTAATGGTTCTATAACTATTCTTTTTTAAGTTGGATGTGCTGTGCAATGGTGAAATCATGGGGAAGGATCACACTATGGAATTCATCTACATGACAAGATGGCGACTAAGAGGCGAAAACGTAAATGCTTTTATATTTACCTATGTGTATACTTAGGTATAGACCATTGTGTTACTCATATTTAACAGGATTGCTTAGGTACTCAAATAACAAACTAGCTTGGGAAAGAGAAAAAAACGGGTTCCTCTTACTGTGTATCCCATCTGCTTGGTGATAGTTGGTCACAAGTACAAAACCAAGGTCTATGTGAAATGTGGTTTTATTACATTAAGGTGAGTTTAAAACCCCATCTAAATATGTTCAGAGCTCTACTAACTCAAAACAAAGAAGATGGCACACATTTTTAAAAACCCCAATAAAATCCAGGCACTTTTAAATACATGGCATCCATGGACTGTACGGAATGGGGGAAGGGACTCAGGCCTGCCCTGCCCGGTGTGTTTAATGGTTGACAAGGTGATATTTCTAGTCAGGGTAGAGGGACAGAGAGAGTAGAATCTAGATCATTGTTTTTCATATTCCTTATTTATATTGGAAGTATAAAAATATACTGAAAGGTAAGTGAGTTTGGAGTGGTTTCTAATGCCAGAATAGATTGACTATTGTACCTTCAGCCCTGGGCAATATGGGAGAAATGATTAAAAGGAGAAAACCTTTTTTTTTTTTTTTTTTAAATAATTTTATTTTTTTAATGGGGCGACATCAATAAATCAGGTTACATATATTCAAAGATCAACAAGTCCAGGTTATCTTGTCTTTCAATTATGTTATACCTAAGAAAATCCAAAAAACCTAAAAGTAGAATTTTAGATTTTGAACTATGTCTTTGATTAGGGTTAATTAAAAGGTTCAAGCATGTCTTATCTGAATTATATGTAACATTGATTAGGGATTATAAGGCTGATTTATAGCAATGAGGAATATAGTAGTAATGCTAACAGGAATTCTCTTCATAATCTGATTACATGAATGAACATTAAGATTGACTAGAAGGTTAGACTAAATGGCCTCCATTTAGACCTTAAGATTTTGTGGTGTGTGGGGTGTTAGGTCAAATTGTTAAACTCTGTAGTTTTTTAACTTCTCTATAAGCTAGGCTTTATTATATTTTCTCATGAAAATAGAATTATTAAAAAAAATCACAGAATTAAGAAATGTAACTGCACATAAACATAGGTAATATAGCCTGACCGGTGGTGGTGCAGTGGATAAAGCATCGACCTGGAACACTGAGGTCACCGGTTCAAAACCCTGGGCTTACCTGGTCAAGGCACATATGGGAGTTGATGCTTCCTGCTCCTTCCTCCTTCTCTCTCTCTCTCTCCCTCTTTCCCTTTCTCTTTCTCTCTCTCTCTCCTCTCTGAAAATTGAATAAAATCTTTAAAATAAAAAACATAGGTAATACAGACTTTAAATAAAATGAGGGTTACTGTGTTACAATGGTTCAGAAACATACTTACATTATATTAAATTTAGACATCTATGAAATTTCTATAAAACAAACCCCAAAATATCTTTTTTGTGTGCCATTCAATGGGTAGGATACTTGGCTATTTTTCAGAAGAAATGTCTTGATATAATGATAATTAGCAATAAACAATCATTTCTTGATGCACTAACAGTCCTTCCTAACCCTACTCTCCATTGCCTTTAAGATGCCAGGAAGTCGGAAACTCGCGCTGCTTCCCTGCTGGCTCTGCTCTCCGCTCTGCCAGGGCTGGGTCACTTACTAAACTAATGTCCACCCTGTGGTGCTTTCACTTGCTTCTAGTACATTTTTATATTAAACATTTTAATCCACCTGGGATTTGTTTAGTTATATACACATACCTATAACAAGGCCAAGCCTCTTAATTTAATCTAGCTTTTTTGCCAGAAATACAATTTATTACGTAAACCATACTTCATTGTTTTGAGATGTCACCAGTATTGTGTATATGTATCTATATGTATGTATACACACACAGGTGTTCCTGGGTATTGTATTTTGTTCCTTCTGAGCAGGTCTTATCCCTACACCAGCACTACACATTATATAGCTTTTATGAAAATCTGATCACATAATACCTCTATCTAAAACCCCTCAATTGTTCATTTTCTTTAGGATAAATTTGAATCAAGTCCAAACTATCTCACAAGGCAAATAACTGGCTTCATAGGTTACTTACTCTATGCTGCTGCTTTTCAAAACGTTGTTGGTTTTACGCACTTATTTTTTCATATGAGCTTGATTGTGGATGGGATTGTGACTGGCACTGGATTAAATTTCTAGGTTGATTTGGCTGGAATTGGCATCTTTGCAGTTGTTTATTCTATTCAGTGCGGTGGGGTACCTCCACATATGTTCTACGCTCTTCTCCATTTCCGAATAGAGTTTTCTTCCTTCTTCATGTGGGATGCCACCTCTGCCCCTCTGCTCTTTTGCCTTGGACACAGCTGTTCCCTATTCAGATCACCTCTTTCCCTTGTCCTGTTGTGGACTCGTAGGAAGAATCTCAGGGAAATAGATTTTGCCTCCATTTCTCAAGAGCAGTGACATCCCTCCCTGGACCGTGCAGCACTGGCCTTCCCTTTGCCCGGCAGGCAGTTCCCTCCAGACTCGGTGGCTTTCTATGGCCCTGCACTCTCTGGATTCCTGTCTTCATTGTGACACATTTTTAAAAGGTTTTTAACTTTAGGAATCAGATATCTGGCCACACTTAGATAACTCTTAGAAACTTTTCAGTTTATAACAATATTTTAGCCTCAGGGTTGTTACAGTATACTCAAGATTGTTATCCTCAATAGGCCTATTAAAATTGGTTTGTGTTTTGCTTATTAGTGGGATATAATGTACTCTTAAAAAAACCAGTGCTTGTCAATGTGAATACAAATGACCTGGGGAACTAGGTAAACTATAGAGCCTGCCTCAGTAGCTCTTGGGGGTGAAGGGGACCAACAACTGCATTTCTAACACTCCCCTAGGAGATACTAACGCATCTGATCTTTGGACTACCCTTTGAGTAAAGGGTTTTAGGAGATGTGACCCGTGACTACTGGCTTGCCCCTTGGCTTCCGCATCTGTAAATGGAGTGTAGGATTACAGAATTAGATCCCAGTTTGGAAGGGACTTAGTTGAAAATCCATGCAGTGTTCATCATATATTTTTACAACAAAAATAGAATCATATGTATTGTTTTGCAACTTTTTCTCATTTGATAATGTTTTGTAGAGAATCAGTAAACTTTGAAATAATTATAAGAAGTTGATGGTTACCCATTTATGCATAATTTGATTAACACACTTCTTTGGTGGACACTTAGATATTTTTTCTAGTTTTTTGACATTACAAGCAGTGAGGCACAGTTTTAGTACATATATCTTTTTGCACATGTGCAAGCATATTCATTGGCTAGATTCCAGATGTAGATTTACAACAGAGTATGCATGTTTTACATTTTTATGGGTACCAACACATTGTCCTCTAAAATGGTTTTAGCAACATAAAATCACACCAGTAAAGTATGAGAGTGCCTGTTTTCTAGTATCCGCACTAACACTGCATATTCTCAGTTTGTATTTCTCCTGGGAGTCTTCTTTTCATATCCCTTTTCTTGTTATTTTCCGTGTGTTGACTCCTAGGAGTTGTATATGTATTCTGGATACTAGTAACTGTTGTTATATATGTTGCAACTGTTTTCTCCCAGTTGTGTCCTGGTTCCTAGTTTTGCCTCAGTTTTTTGATCCTTAAAATTTGGGTAATGCTACCTATCTTGAGAAGTGTTAGTACCTCATTGTTTTGAAATGTCACTATTATCTGTGCATATGTATCTGTACGTATGTGTACACACAGAGATGTTCCTGGGCATTTTAGTAAGAAATAATGAGATATTATAAAGTATTTAGCATTGTGCCTAACATAATAAATGTTATTTTTTTATTAAGAGTTTATATAAGCCTTTATTATTATTTTTTAAATGAGAGAAGAGGAGATAGTGAGATAGATTATCACATGCACCCCCACCAAATCCACCTGGCAACCCCTGTAACCCCTATATGGGGCCGATGCTCTAATCAGTCAAGCTGTATTTAGTGCCTGAGGCTGACACTCAAACCAGTCGAGCCACTGGCTGCAAGAGGGGGAAAGAGAGGAGAAGAGAAGCAGATGGTGGGTTTTCATGAGTGCCCTGGCCAGGAATCAAACCCGGGACATTCATATGCCAAGCCAATCGATGCTTTATCCACTGAGCCAGCCAGCCAGGGAAGCATATTATAATTCTTCTATACTTAGTCTCATTTGAGAGTTTGCTATTTACATCTTTCGGTTTAAGCCTTAGCTTTCATCATGAATTCATGTTCTTCCTACTCCCCTCTTCTTAGACAGCTTTAGTACCCACTCTGAGTACAGCCCCTCTTTCCCAGGTAATCCTGGTCGGTTTTATCTTCCAACAACCCCTGCCAGTCCATATCCAGAGTTACTGCATCATGTTTGTCTTGCTTTGCTTTATTTGAATTATCAAGCAGGTTTAGGAAAAACAAACATCTATCTTGACTGATACCAAAGAGATTAATGGGGGGAAAAATAGTCAGTGAAATTGCCTCTTTCCACCTTAACTGTTTACTCTCATTAAATGCTATTTAGGACTTGCCTAGTTAGGCCAAGTCTGATAGAGCATGAGGATTCACCAGACAGAAAGGGGAAGGTTGCTAAGGATGCATTGCTGGGCACGTCTTACACATGTTGATGAGCTGCCTGTTACAGAAATTTAAGGACTAACTTTTAGGGCAAAAAATTGCTAAAGTCTTTGGGGAAATGGAAAATTTCTAAAATTTTATTTAAAAAGCTACCAATATATTTGTTTTAATAATTACTTAAGTATTCTTTCAAAGTGTATCTTATTAAAAGCTACTCTGAGATGTTAGATTTATTCCATTTTGAAGAGGCATGCAATTATATTAGCATAATATTTATAATTATGTTTAATATTAAAAAAGCAATATTTGGGAATAGCTTTTTTAACATGACTGGTTAAACTGCTAAAAGTTAGTGAGTTTAGAAGTTAATTTATCCAAGTTTTAAAATATGTTCATTCATTGATTTACATAAAACATTTTTGAGTGGCTGCTGTATGCCAACCAGTTCTAGGCCTTAGCAATTAAGATTGCAAATATAACTAAGATATAGGCTCAAGGAGCTCACAGTCTGATGTAATTAAAATATACATGGAGACTATGAATCTAATCTGAACAAGATAAGAACTAAATCTAAAACAAAATGGACCCCTTACAGGTTGAGGCAAATTTCATGCCCGTATCACAGTTCCAATACCTTTAAACAGTTCAGCGAGTAGTTGAAGAGATCGAGAAGAGGTTAATCATAGGAAGGGATGGACTCAATAGGGAGCCGCTCCTGGATTGAAGAGCTGAGAGTTATTCCCAGGAATTAGTATTTGCAGAAGAGATGGAAAGGATGGGCCACTATTTTGGTGTAAACTATTTGCAAATTATTATTTAGTTTATTAACTATTAAACTTTTATTTAGATACCAAAATTGCTTCAAGCTAAATTTTACTAGTTATTTATTATCAATTTTTTTAAAAAACTACCCTATTTTAGAAAGTATTTACTTAAAATTAATCATGTTGACTCATGTTTGACGTTAAATATTTTAAATGATCATTTTTAAATATGTATCCAGTTGTGGATGCCTCTTATCTGATGAGTTCATCTCCTCCGCAGTTTCGGTGTCTGAACTGCTCAGCTTCGCAAGTCTGCCCTCAGGATGGCCCTTTGTATCAGGTAAGAGGCACTCACGACTGCACATATGACCCTAACGATGCTGCCCCATGGGGACTGCTTTCATCCCAAACTCAAGTTGCTCAGACATGTAACTTTGTGAAACTTACAGTTATTTGAGCAACAAAACTTTTCAAATTATGTCTCCAAAATTTTCCATTATTTTAGTTTTCTTTAAATATCCACTTAATTTTAGTAAACTAAAAATGAAACTATAAATGTTAAGGCCATTATTTATGAGTTAGGAATTTTTAATTACCAGTTTTAGCTCTAGGGAAATCTCTGTTCTATACTTAAAAAAGATAATAATAACACACAAAGAAGTATTAATTAATCGCTCACCCACAGTGGAGAGAAAATGCCAGCTGAGGGGGGGCTGAAGAATGGCGACAGCAGAATGTAGGCGGGAGCCTGCGCACGAGGCCTGCCCGGAGTCTGTTCCTGGGCTGCCTCTTCTAATACAAAGCGGCAGCGGACTGGTTTCATACTGCACTAAGAAAACTTGAACATGGGTCTGAGGAAAGTTCGTCTAGTAAAAATACATTTTCTGCATTTGGCAAACAGAAGGACTGTGGGTGGTACAGTAAGAATTACTGTCCACAGATGATCTATGATCAGCCTTAATCTGTGGATTAATTGAAGCATTTCTTTAAAATTCCCATTGTTTTTGAATATTACTCAGCCATTAAAAAGAACAAAATCTTAACATTTGCAACAGCCTGGATAGACCTAAAGGTCAGTGAAATAAGTCAGTCAGAGAAAGACAGTGCCATATGATTTCACTTATATGTGGAATCTAAAGAATGTAAATAAACAAAACAGAAACAGACTCATAGATTCAGAGAGCAGACTGATGGACACCAGAGGGTAGAGGGGCGGGGACTAGGCAAAAAGGTGAAGGGATTAAGAAGCATAAATTGGTAGTTACAAAACAGTCATGGTAATGTAAGTATAACATAGGAAACCTAGTCAACATTATTGTAGTAACTATGTAAAGTACCAGGTGGGTACTGGAGATATTGGGAGGAATCACTTTGTCAAGTATATGAATGTCTAACCACTATGCTATACACCTGAAACCAATACAAAATAATGAATGTAGATTGTCATTGAGAAAAAGTTTTTTTAAAGAAAAGAAAAAACTCCAACTTCATGGTCATAATCTTGAATATACACATCTTAAAACATGTTTAAAAAAAAAACAAAAACAAAAAAAAACCATGTTTAAAATTTGGGGGGGTGGCATGGAGAAATATTTTTTATTCTAAATATTATAAATAAACTTTTTGAAAGTTAGGTTTCTAATAACACTGCTGAGGCCTCTGTATCATTCTTAATTATAAGTGGAACCTATTGGGAAATTAAATACAAAGATAATGAAAGACTCCCCCTTCAATAACCCTGCTGTTCTTTTAGCCCAGAATTAAAGTAGTCTTTATCCATGTTTTCTTGGCACTGAGAAAGGAGAATTTTAATTATGTAACAAACTTAACTAGCAATCTTATCTCTGATGTGCAGGTTTAGGGTTGGAACAAATGAATGTATGTTATTAAAGAACCACTTCAAGGCCCTGGCCGATTGGCTCAGTGGTAGAACGTCAGCCCAGTGTGTGGATGTCCCGCATTCAATTCCTGGTCAGGGTACTCAGGAGAAGCAACAATCTGCTTCTACACCCTTCCCCCTCTCCTTTCTCTCCATCTCTCTCTTTCCCTCCCGCAGCCAATGCTCCATTAAGCAAAGTTGGCCCTGTTGCTGAGGATGGCTCTAAAAAAATGGCTCTGGTTGCTACACAGTGGCCCCATATGGACAGAGCATCACCCCTTAGTGGGCTTGCCTAGTGGATCCTGGTCAGGGCACATGTGGGAGTCTGTCTCTCTGCCTCCCTTCCTCTCACTAAAAAAAAAAGAACCACTTCAAATCACTAATCAATAATGTTAAATTAGCAATTAATCTAGAATTTCCCTATTGTCAATACTGTGATACGGAAATCCCCACACTGTGATTAAAATGCATGCTTTTTAACATGCACTGGTTATGTCCTGTCTTTGTTTATTTGTTTTTAGTTATGGGGTAAGCAATTTAACAACAATAAAAGCTAAGAGAAAACTATTTAGGGAAAATAGTCATCCTTCTTACATATGGAGTTAAGGGTGAGGGGTGAGTATATATGTAACTGAGTTGGTGAGAATTATATAGATCTGAAGTGTGTATTTTCACAGCTGATTTTGGGACGATGAACTCTAGTTGATGTCCCTGCCGTTAGCTATAATTCAGATATACATCGCTTTTTGCTTTTACTTGTTGGCACTGATATCTATTTCTTTCCTTAGAAATAAAGATGTACTTAAACTCTGTTGTAAAGTATTAGAGAACAACAGGAGTAAGACCAAATTTTCAATAATCCATACAAATCTCCTTTTGTGTGTGTGTGTGTGTATGAAAAGTCTCTGACATGGGCAATTTTATAGGAAAATACCAGTGGACCAAAATTTACCTAAGAAGAAAGAAAACTTCCATCACTAAGTCATGAAAGGCAAAAAAAATCAATAAAGAATTACTTCATCAAAGAATACCTACATAGTTTTATGGTTACAAACCCAAATTTTCATTCTAAGTTGTTTTAAATCACTGAAAAAAATCAAATTCTTCCAAATTCATTTTCCAAAAGTAATATAATCACGATAACAAGAACTGACAAGAATCACCCAATTAGAAAACTATGAAATCTCATTTTGAATATAAAGACGATAAATAATATACTACATGTACTCAAATATACTAAAAGAAATAATGAAACCAAGACCAAATAGTACCTTTATTAGTAATGCAGGAAATAAAATCATCAGTAGATGCTAAAAGGGCATTTGACAGAATTAAATGTTAAGTTCTACTTTTTTCTACCAGCTTCTTATTTTGAAAAATTTTAAAACAAAAAAATTTAAAGTCAATAACTAACATCCTACTCAATGGGAAAAACAAAGTGTTTTCCTTAACCTAAGGAACAAAGAAAAGGATGTCCACTTTCCCCACTCTTATTTAACATAACTACTGTAAGTCCTAGCTACAGCAATCAGACAAAAAGAAGAAATAAAAAGCATCCAAATTATAAAGGAAGAAGTAAAACTATCAGTTTATAGATGACATAAAAACCCCAAAAACTCCACCAAAAAACTGCTACAGATGATAAATGAATTCAGTAAAGTAGCACAATGCAAAATAAATATCCAAAAATCAGTTGCTTTTTTATATACCAATAATAAACATCAGAAAGGAAAGCTTTAAAAAAATCCCATTTAAATAGCATCAAAAAATAAAGCCCAGTAATAAACTTAAGATGGTAAAAGACTTGTACTCAGAAAATTATAAGGCACTGAAGAAAGAAATTAAAGAAAATACCAATAAATGAAGTTATATACCATGTTCATGGATAGGAAAAATTGACATAAAAATGTCCATACTATGCAAAGTGATCTATAGATATCATACAATTCTTATCAAATAGCAATGGCATATTTTACAGAACTAGAATAATTCAAAAATTTACATGGACCCACAAAAGACCTCGAATTACCTCAGCAATCTCAGAGTTGGAGATACCACGCTACCTGATATCAAACTATACTCCCTTAGTAATCAAAACAGAATGATACTGGTTTAAAAACAGAGATATAGATCAATGGAACAGAATAGAGAGCCCAGAAATAAACTCACACCTTTATGATCAATTAATAGTTGATAAAGGAAGCAAGAATATACAATGAGGTAAAGTCAGCTTATTTAATGAACTGCGTTGGAAAAATAAGACAAATATATGCAAAAATAAATAATAAACCACCTTCTTTCACTATATACAGTAATAAACTCAAAATGGACTAATGACTTAAATGTAAGACTTGAAAGCATAAAACTCCTAGAAGAAAATATAGGCAGTAGAACCTCAGACATGTCTATTAGCAACATTTTTTAGATCTCTTTAGACAAAGGAAATAAAAAGAAAAATAAAACAGATGGGACCACATCAAACTAAAAAGATTTTGCACAGCAAAAAAAGTCAACAAAACTAAAAGATAACCTACTAAATTGAAGAAGATATTCAGTGATTCTGCATAGAATAAGGGGTTAATATCCAAATTTTAAGATCAAAAAAAGTTTATTTTATTTTTTTTAAATTATTTATTTATTTATTCATTTTAGAGAGGAGAGGGAGAGACAAAGAAAGAGAGGAGAGAGGAGGAGCTGGAAGCATCAACTCCCATATGTGCCTTGACCAGGCAAGCCCAGGGTTTCGAACCAGCGACCTCAGCATTTCCAGGTCGACGCTTTATCCACTGCGCCACCATAGGTCAGGCCAAAAAAAGTTTAAAAATGGGCAGAGGACCTAAATTTTTTTTAAAAGTTGAAATAATAACACAAAGGATTATTATTTACTTATGTAGATTTTCCAATTAACATTTTGCTGCATTTTCAGCCCTCTCTCTTCCCCTTTCTTCTTTCCCCTCTCCTTATTTTATTAACCTTTATACATATATTGTTTCTTTATGGAACCATTTGAAAGTAATTTGCAAGTATCATGACAACAAACCACTAAATACTTCAGCGTATAATCCCTAAAAATCAGAAGACTTTCTCATATAAAAGGTCTACCGGAAAGTTCTGTCCGTTTCTATCACAAAAGTTTCGACACGTAAGCACGTTTATTTGATGCATGTGTGCCTCTCTATTTTTATCACTTAATGTATACATACTGATGTAGCAAATTAACTAAAACAAAGTTGATTCACATTAGTCTTATGTGTGAAGCAATAGTGTACCCATGGCTACTGATAAAGTTCATTTACGCCACTGTAATTTTTACGAATTTCAACAAGGAAGAAATGCTACAGAGGCATGTCTATCGCATCCACCATATTCCCCGGACTTAGCACCCTCCGACCATCACTGGTTTTTGTCCTTACAAAATTTTTTGAAGGGCAAAAAATTCAAAAATGAAGAAGATATCAAACAAGCACTGGTTTAATTTTTCGCATCAAAAGATAAGACATTTTTCAAAAATGAGATATACAAATTGCCCTCACACTGGCAAGAAATCATTAATAATAATGGCAATTATATTTAATAAAGTTTATTGACGGTAAGAAAAATTTGTATTTTGTTTTATTCCAAAAACGGACAGAACTTTCCGGTAGACCTTATATAACCAAAATACCACTTAACACACAGGAAATTTAAGTAGTATATGAAATATTACAGAGATGTCAGTTCTCCCTACAGTTAAATTATGATAATTATCAAGGTGTTAAACACACTTTTACCAGTTTCTTATTTAACATGACAGAGTAAGTCATTCTAAAGTTCATCGGGAAATATAAACCAGTGCTTCTGGTCACATTTTACGTGAGTAATCAACAGGCATGTGCAATGCCACGCACTAAAATCAATTTTAAAGCTGAAGTAATGAAAAGAGTACTACTGTAGACAAATGAATAAAAAGAATAGCTTAGGAACAGACTGTAGAGGTATGAATCTATAAAGAGAGTATTTCAAATTGGTGGAGGATAAAAGGATTCATTTAACAAATGCCTGCTGAGCACTTAGCTGGGCCTTCTTTGAGGCCCTAGGGACATAGAAGTGAAAATGAAAAAAATTATTTTCTCTCGTGGAGCATATACTCTAATGATGGTAACAGATAAAATAATAAAGGGGTAAAAATTATTAAATTTTTAAAAATATATAAAGTATATAAAATTAAAGAAGATAATAGAATATTTTAGATAAGATTGCCAAGGGAAGATGTCTTTGAGGTGATGATACTTGGTCAAAAAGGAGAGAAAGAGCCATATGTCTATCTGGGTCAGGGCCCTCCAGGCTGAGGGAGCACAGTGAACATCTGCAGGAGCGAATGTGTCTGGTTGTTTGGGACTGGAACAGACAGGAGTGGCGGCTGGCAGGGGCAGTCGGTGAACTCGGAACATAGACATTGGGGGTGGAGTGTGATCTAATAGGGTTTGTTTTCAACGAATTGTATTTAGACTATTGATGGTGGTCCTGGGGACAGGATTCAATCCATACCTCACATTATATGAGTTTCTCATGGCTTAAAGTAGTAAATACTTAAAAAATGAGACCATCAAAGAAGAAGAAAACGTAGTTGAATAACAAATCCTTGAGTGGGGATGGTCTTTCTCCTTTTACAGTACATGTAAAAGGAAAAGAAGACAAACTGAGTTGACTATTAATATTGAAAAACACATAGCAAATATACCACAATTGAGGAAATATCAGCAATATGACAGAAGGGTTTGATGTCCTTCATACATAAAGAATTCATACAAATCTGTAAGACAGAGTTTAGCTTTCCATAGAAAAATGGGCAAAAGGTATGATTAGGCAAGTCACAAAACAAACTGAACTAGCCAGTGAGCCTACAAAAATGGTTTATTTCTTTAGAAGCCAAGAAAATAAAATACTATTTCATACTTACTAGCCAAATTAAAAGCACGAAAGCATAATGATGAGGCTATTGAAGAATGAACACTCATATTTCTTCTGAAAATGTAAAAATAGAACACATTGGAGTCCACATTCTTGTGCGACAGTCTTTAGCAAAAAGGCTTTTAAAATGTGTATGCTGTTTGAACCAGCAGTTCTGCTTCTAGGAACCAACCCAGAGCTTAGGGGTAAGGTGGAAAGCAGGGACGAGATCATAGATCATTGGGTCAAAATTAATCTGTAACAGCAAAAAAAGGGAATAAAGTAAAATGTACAACCAAGAGATTTATTGATAACTTACAGTTTATTTCTATAAAGGCATTATATTCAGTATTTTTTTATTCATTTTAGAGAGGAGAAGGAGAAAGAGAGAAGGGGGAGGAGGAGCAGGAAGCATCAACTTCTTTATGTGCCTTGACCAGGCAAGCCCAGGGTTTTGAACCAGCAACCTCAGTGTTCCAGGTCGACGCTTTAGCCACTGCACCACCACAGATCAGGCTATACTGTCTTTTAAAATTATATTAAGTAGTGTAGAAATAAGTTTATGAAATTTTTAAGTGAACAAAATTATTTACCAAACAATATATATAGTATCAAATATTTGAGTTTTGAAAAACAAGTACTTAGACAAAAAGACTAGAAGGCTATATACACTGAAGTAATCAGGGTGGTTATCTTTGGATAGTGGCATTTAAATGCTCTTCTCCTTCGTGCT
Source organism: Saccopteryx bilineata (assembly GCF_036850765.1). NCBI lineage: Eukaryota > Metazoa > Chordata > Mammalia > Chiroptera > Emballonuridae > Saccopteryx > Saccopteryx bilineata. Next base: position 78,723,071 of record NC_089496.1, read on the forward strand.
TTTCTGTATTTTCCACATTTACAGGACAGCCCAATTTTTATGATAAAGAATTTTTTTTTCCAGAAAAACAGTATATCAAAGTTAATTTTAGGATTTTCTAACATTAGCTCATTTGAAATATATACTTTGAAAATACCTGTTCTTTCTTTTAGTACCTGATGAGACTGAGGATTAGCAACTTCACAAAATGTCAGTCCATTCACTGCAGTCACTTAACGCCATGTTACATTATAGTAAAAAAGCAAACTGAAATGCAAATAGAACTTAAAGTTCATCTTAATTTCTAGTATTGTAACACATTTCAATAAATTAAACTTCATATGTTGTCATAGAACAAAGAAGCACAAATGGTTATTGGGAGAGGAAAACAAAACCATTTTCTGCCAAAAGCTGAGAAAAATCACAACCACTTATAATCAAGCCATTTTATTTCCCTCTCTACCTTCACGCTGGAAAGTCGGTGATGCAGTCATGTATACATTATGAATGGAGGAAGCCTGCAGATTCAGTAGTCAGGGGTGGAAGGCAAAGGTAGAACGATCACTGTGATGAAGGCTGTGGGTTGGGATCGGGTAGAATGGGAAGCAGTCGAGTCGGGTTGCATGTCTAGGTAGAAGTCTGGCCGAGCTTCAGAAAACCCAGGGAGTTTTATAAAACAAAGATTTCTGTGCCCCATTCCCAGATACTTCGACTCAGAGGGAACAAAATAAAGTTTAAAATAAAAACAAGCAAAATTTAGACCAAGATTGCTTAGATCATGGAAACCTCGAGAGACTGGGACTTTTACTCCAGCCCCTAGAAAACTGCTGCTAGTGCTGTCACCTTATTTCTTCTTCTGGGAAATCCTTGTGCCCACCCTATCCTGGCTAAATGGGAAAAGAGATCCCAAGACTGAGTTTTCTCAGTAGATAACATAGCTGTGATAAGTTTTAAAACAGTCATTTTCAGGACTAGAGAATCTCGGTCTATCCCTTTCATTCATATGATAGCAAACAGGTCTCTGTACTGGAGTTTTGTATTCACTCACACTGAGGTGAAGGAGAAATACTCAATGCCCTTTTCAACCCTTCCTTGGTTTCATAAAAGGAGCTCTTCAAAATTTCCTTTTAAAGGGGGGAATCGGCCCTGGCCGGTTGGCTCAGCGGTAGAGCGTCGGCCTGGTGTGCGGGGGACCCAGGTTCGATTCCCGGCCAGGGCACATAGGAGAAGCGCCCATTTGCTTCTCCACCCCCACCCCCTCCTTCCTCTCTGTCTCTCTCTTCCCCTCCCGCAGCCAAGGCTCCATTGGAGCAAAGATGGCCCGGGCACTGGGGATGGCTCCTTGGCCTCTGCCCCAGGCGCTAGAGTAGCTCTGGTCATGGCAGAGCGACGCCCCAGAGGGGCAGAGCATCGCCCCCTGGTGGGCAGAGCGTGGCCCCTGGTGGGCGTGCCGGGTGGATCCCGGTTGGGCGCATGCGGGAGTCTGACTGTCTCTCCCCGTTTCCAGCTTCAGAAAAATACAAAAAAATAAAATAAAAAAATAAAGGGGGGAATCTGCAACTTTAATAAAAGGATATCTACTGCCTCTCAAGACCCTCTCTGACTTGGGCTCTATATGTGGTGAAGAAGAGGGTAAAAACAGGCGTAGAAGTAGCAGCGTGGCATGTGCCATTTATCTGCAGGAAGCCATTTCCTCTCTAGTACCATATGCTGGTGTGTGATACTTTCTCCACACAGAGCAACATGAAGGACAGTCTGAACCATTCAATTATATAAGGATCAAATGCAAATATTTAATAGTATCAGCCAGGTATTAAAAGGAAGCAGTAAACCTAAATGTCTCATGTAAGAAATTAGCTACTTGTTTTTCAACTTTTTTAAAAGCTGAAAAGAATTATCAAACCAACTAAAATATGTAATTTGTGAAAACTATCCCACTTTCTTAGATACATAGCAGGAGGTATCTTTGTTCATTTGTGACTCAGTGGGCTCTGACCAACAGCAGCTCTGGTGGAACCCAGCCTGCGACTTGTCCTGTCCAGCCCCACGATGTTGGTGACAGAGCTCCTTTAAGGAGGGTGTTAGCACCTCCGTCCTCCACAGGCCCTGCCTCTCCCTGAGTGTTATTCATTCTGGTCACATGTACAACCAGTGTGATGTCTGTAGGCTTTTGAACATGAACGTTTGTTATGTATAATGGAAAACTTGACTGATTCTAGAAAATGGCAATTTCAAGTTTTTATAGATACAAACAACGGATGGAGGTTACCAGAGGGAAAGTGAGGTGGGAGGAGAGCAAAGGGAGTCAAGTACATAGTAATGAATGGAAACTAGACTTGGGAGAGTGAGTAAGCAGTAGTGTACAGATAGAGAATTATGTTGTACACCCAAAATTTATATGATGTTATTAATCAATGTTACCTTGATAAATTTAAAAATAGAGTGGTTTTTTTGTTTATTTTGGTTTTTATTCCATGAGAGGAGGGGAAGCAGAAACAGACTCCTGCATGTGCCCCAACTGGGATCCACCTGCAAGCCCACTAGGGGGCGATTCTCCATTGCTCCGCAACCGAACTCTCCTTAGCGCCTGAGGCAGAGGCCATGGAGCCATCCTCAGTGCCCAGGCCCAACTCGCTCCAATTGAGCCATGGCTGCAGGAGGGGGAGGGGGGGAGGGAGGGGGGAGGGGGGAGGGAGGGAAGGAGGGAAGGAAGGAGGGAGAGAGAGAGAGATGTGAGTGGGGGAGGGGTGGAGAAGCAAACAGTTGCTGTGTGCCCTGACCAGGAATTGAACCCCAGACATCCCCAGGACAGGCCAACACTCTACCACTGAGCCAACCAGCCAGGGCCTAAAAATAGTTTTAATTTCACCTTTCATAATCACCAGTATCAGCAAATATTGGAAATTCTAACCCCTCATTCTTCAAATCTTTTGTATATAATCTGTATTGTTTTTATCTAAACAGTCTTATCATATTTCTTTTATTTTAGTCGTATCCCATGGTATTGCAGTATCGACCAAGAATTGATTTCGGTTAGACCAAGGGGCCTGGGTCCCACAGCGATGAATCCTGCACTATTTGTTTACTCATGGACAGATTGCACAGCACCCGGTATGGACTAGAGGGACACAACCAGATTTTCAGCATGCAAATAAGGCCATTGTCTGTCTAAATTATCAGTTGCATTTATGTTGTTTTTATTAAGCGCAAACCAAGTGCTGTTCTGCTACTGAAAACCATCGGCATAAGTTTCCTGTGCTGTCTCACAGAACACAGGTCATGGCTGAAATCAGCTGGGTTTGCAGCCATGACGCAGCCTTGGGGATATTTTGCTTGCGTGTTCCAAGATTGTTCTAATGTTTGATTACACTAGTAATATGGCTCAATCTTTGTGATGTTACAGTTTTCACATACTTACTATTTTATTAATTCTTGTTTAAATAGAGTATTGTACAAGAAACTAGTAATTATTATATCTCGAAATTATTTTGTATGGGAAATGTATTTAGAAAGTGGTTTTTGAGCCACTGTCCTATTGTCAGTAAGCTTTTTGTATGCAAAATAGTTTATCTTTTGGGAAGAATTCCAGTTATTCTTTCAAATTAGAGCACATTGTAATTGTAGGCATTTTAAGTCATCTGTCAGTGTAGTCTACCAATTGCACAAGGAGGACATATTTGCCCTCCAGATGGAAAATGTATGTGATTCCTGGAGAACTGAAGTTAGATTCACAACCATTCAAAATGTTGGCAGCTGATCACATTTACTTCTAACAAAGTAATGTGTAAGTAAGGTTCATCTTTCCTAATGCCTTATGAGCAGCGGGTGCTGCTTTCTGGACCGCCATTGTACAGCCCTGTTCTGGGTGCCTCGTTCTGTTGTTCCTCTCGTTTAATGAGCACACTGTTTCTCCTCTTAAGTTGGCCTTAGGTATGTGTCACCGTGGCATGCAGAGGGTTATGATGATTTCAAATATTAGGGTCTTTAGAGCAGATGACATTAGCTATTTTATGAATTTCAAAGGTCTCAAAGCAGTTGTAGTTACTGTTAGTTACGTATCACATTTCCAAACCATTTGCCTAAAATAAAATGAATGCAGTGTAGTAGATAAATATGCTCACCAAAGCTAATGCGCTGAGGATATTTCATTGGAGACCCTGTAGCAGCCGGGGAAGCGGTATGACTTTTATACAGAAGGTCATTAAGGTCAGAGCTACGAGAATGCCCTTGATTCTGCCGTTCTGTTAAGTCTTCCATTCATTTTGCTTTAGTCTGCAAGTCAAAGTCATTACCATAAAGTATCTGAACTTCATTTTAAATGTTTTAAAATTTATAGTTTTCAAAAAACTTCTTTGGAAATTGTTTTATTAATTGCTTCAAAACAAGTTAACCTCCGAAACTTAGGGAAAATATTTGTTTTAGAACTCCGACCTGAGCATACTCTGTGTCACACACAGTGCGGCACTTCCCAGAATGCCTCACTGCAGATGCTTCTTACAGATGAGACATTGTGCAGCTCTGAGAGACACATACAGAACAGCCAAATCCTGATGCATTTCACAATATAAAAGGCTGAAATATCATAATTCTCTTTTCCATTTATCTTTGTTTCAAGTCAAAAAGTCTACGTTAAAGTTTTCTGCTTTTGTTCTGACTTCTAATGGCAGTACTTTAATTTCATATGTTAGATTGTGCGTGAAGGGCTCACAAGCAGAGTTTAAAAGGCAGATAGATTTTTTGTTAAAAATCTTTAAAAATGATTGGAACAGACCATTACCATTACACTCAATCAAAAACTGAATTTACTATTTAGTTGTAGAAATTATTTTGTTATGCTATGAAATCTAATTCCCACATCGCTTAAGAAAATTTAAAATTTACTGTAAGTTTGTTACATCTAAGTTAGTGATTAAAATGATGTTTTCCATGTGGAAGTTAATTTTAATTAATTTAATACCAAATGCATTGAGAGTACATTTTAAAAACTACCAGTGCAGCCTGCAATGTCTGGGTCCCCAGGCAAGACGTACAGCCTTCAGCGAGTTCTGCGTGTACAGTCTCTTTCAATCTGTCCTGTTGCTTTGTCGTATGTAATTTCACTACTTTACAAGGAAATACAGAGGATGCAATTAATGGAATTTAGGAAAGTTGTAGTGTATTTACATTTTTACAGAAATGCAATGGAATATGTGCCAAAATTCTTAAACCCTTACATAAAGGACAGCAGGTATCATTTAGGGAAAGGTACACATTTGTGATGGTCCTGAGTAATACCGTGTTACTAGAACCACAGGCTTCTCCAACCCACCTCTTTTGATATATTCAACTATGATTTCTAAGTATGGGACTACTTTCCTGTCTAGTAATACACTAAATCCTTGGTTAATTATTCTCCAAGAGAGGTTGTGGAATTCGCAAGAAAACAGATATAGACAAAATATACAGACAACTTTTGGGGTTAGTTTTATAAACTTAGTTAGGGTGCTAGTAAAACAAACTCTTTATATAAATAAACTATAGAAATAATCGTCTGAATCTGCAGAATTGGAGAATAGATCTGTTTTTCTTTAATCTGTTGTTGCTTAAACAACAAACAGAAAGAACTTTATTTCCATATAAGATTTTCTAATCTGTTTTCTCTGCCTATGATATCCTATTAGTAAATGGGTCAAGGAATCTTGGATATAAAGTCCTCTGATTTACAGAAATCACTAACGGAATTAATCGCATCAGTTAATAGAAAAATCAGAATAGGGCCTTTTCTCTATATGAACAAAATACTTCAAGAAGTACAAAAAAATAAACTAAAAGGCTCAGTAATGAGGTAATGCTCCTTTAATCTTGGGTACAGCTACCTTGGGGGTGACTTTTAACTACTTTTCTAAAAGTATGTTATTTCTTTATTCCTTGAAAATCTGTCCCATACTATGCCACATTTTATAAATGTAATGAGTTTACTCAACTATATTATATACTGAAATGTAATCTAAATTTAAATGATTCTTTAAGAGAAAAAAGGGTATGTTATATAATATTATGAACTGTTTAGCTTTATTGAAATATTTAAGAGAAAGTGCCTCATTGCAACTGTGCATTTCTGTTTTAGATTTATTTTATAAATTTTGAGTTATCTATACCTGTCTCTTATGAATGATTTCATATCTAAAAAGGCACCTGTACATTAGAGTGATCATTTTTTATAGGTTTTTCATAAGAAAATACATATCACCAAAGACATTTTACCGCTAATTAATAACCATGTTGGAGAGACAGTTTTAACAGTGTGGAGGCTGGAAATTTTTAGATTGCAATTTTATATTAGGCAATAACCTTGAGTAATTGCTAAAATGTCACCAAAGAAAGGCTTTAAATTGAATTTTCATGGCGAGATAAATGCAGGTTTTTCTTACAATTATGAGAGCACACTTTCTTTCTAATATGCTTCTTGTTTTTCCAGCACCATTTTACAGATCTTAGGAAATCCTCAAAGGGAGAAAGACAAAATCACAACAAATAGCCTCCCTCTGGCTGAAAAGGGGGAGAAAGACACACTGAAAATAAAACTGAAATGGAAATGTTCAGTTCTAATTTGAGAATCTTTTTATCCCATGGAGGCAATAGAAACAAAATTATGTTTATTTGCTTCCTGGGTTCTTAGTAATATGAGAAATTTTATTCAAGACAGACTTTGGTAAAAGCACCACCAATATGCTTGCTTGTATAGAAAATTGTACATTCTATTAGACTCACATACATAAATGCTTTTTCTTTATCTAAAAGAAAAAGTTTCATAAAGGCCTGTTTTAACTCCCTGTCCTGTTTCTCAGTGATTACATTATTATTAGAATTCAACCATATCTCCAAATTTGGCAAAATGGGTCTCAGATCGAGATAAACACTGTCCTTACACCATTCTCCTTGGGAGCTCATGCTGTGGGCCTAGAAGGTAGAGCTCACGCCACAAAGTCTGACAGGTCACTGTGTAAACCTCGTTGGACAGGACAAAAATGGATGCACTCCGTTACATACTGTGGTTTGTCATGAGGAACTTTGCAGCAGGCTAAGCTTTATACATTAAGATGGTTGTAGAGTTGCATAAATGAATGAGTTTGCCATAACTTTAATTTTCGGGAATAGAAACAAAAATGTGAAATGCTATTATTATTTTAAGATAAATACTTCTACAGTAAGAAACATAACACATCTGCCAGAACTGGCCTATGAAGGATTGAACAATATTAAATATTCTAGAGACTCTAAAACCCTTTGAAAGCACAAAATAACCAACCAATTCTGGATTTACTTACTATACGTAGTTCAGTGGTATTTTGATGGAAAAACATCAGATTAAAAGTACATTAAAATGTACTTAAATATACATTACAAGGTTTTCAGTTTTTTTCCCTAGCAATGATATTTTCACAATAAATTAAAAGTGATTCTTTTCCTGGTGTAATGTACTTTTCACAAATAATGTATTTACTTGCTATTCTTACTGTTGTCAAACAAAATGCTTGGCACTTCCTTTTTAAAAAGTTAAAAATAATTTCAGTGCTCATTAAAAGATGTTTGTATACCTCTCGTGCCCCTTTTTCTAGGCTCCAACACTGAGACGTTGTTCAGGAATGCTTTTTAACTTGACTTACCTGTAACTCTAGAATCAAGTAGAACTGATACGTGTTTAATACTGGGTCTAGCTTGTCTTTCCGAGCTTCATGGAATACGGAACTAGTATGAATGGGGTTCCATGTTTCTGGGCAATGTAGAGGTAGTAACCAGAGTATTTATCCGCAGACTCATGTCAGTCCACTGGAGCAAGAGTTAGTTCTACACCTTAAAAACGGCATGAGGTCAGCCTAATACTGTTTGGGGTCAGTTTTCTTTTGCTGCATTTTTTAGACCGGGGATGGGGGCCTAAGTGTCCTTACGAAGCTGTGGTCCACGACAGGAGCCTGTGAGGGTCCCAGCGTCCTGCTGCGTCCCCGCATCAGGCGGCACAACAGCGAGCGCCAGTTTTAACAGAGTAGCCCTCGCGTTAAACAGAACCGTCAGAGAATAGACTGTACAGTTGTGTTGCTCATTTTCCTTTAAAATATAAAATATTTTAAGCTTTTTTTGTCAAAAGTGGTAACATCTTAATACAAATAAAAACCTTTTTGTGGTTGTAAGATATAGCTTATAAATCATTCAAATTGAAGTGAAAGATTACCAGGTCATTGTTAATGACTTAGTCTATTAAGAATATATGTATTTTTGTAAAGGAAAAGCACTTGTAGATATTTAATCAGTACAAGATATATGTTTGTTTTGCAGAAACAAAATGCTGCTTAGAGATTCTCTTTAAATATTTTTTATTTTTGTGCTCAGATGTATTTTCTGTTGATCTATGGAATGTTCTGTACAAAGCTGTATGGTCATACTGGTGAGCTAGATACTTAGGTTTTTTAAAATCTGGACTTAGCCAAGTACACTTGACCATGTTAAATATAGTATCTTTGTTATTAAAAACTTGATTGCATATGTATTGTCTGTCATCCTTTATATTAGTAGTTGTGGATTGTAATCTCCATGTAATGGTATCTATTGGCACGACTGTGGCAGATTTTATTGAACTTGGTTGAGTATTTGAGCTCATAATCATTTTCTATAATTTGAGATGTTTAAGAGGGCAGACGGCCCCTCAAATTATACTTGGAGTGTACGCACATACTGTTTAGAACAATTTCTTACTGTGTTATATCAATCAAATCTAAACAATCCCGGTATCAAAGAAGGACCCAGGAGGATCTGTACCTGAGGCAAAGGCCTCGGGCAAGGCTGGAGGACACAGCCATGCCCAGCGAGAAGGGGAGAGTTCTGTGACCTGCCATCCCTCCACTTGAAGACGCGGGCTCAGTTCACCCAGTTCACCAGGAGCATGTTGTCAGCAAGGCTCAGCTCTGATCTCCCCACGTTTAGAAAGGTGAGGAGCCTTGTGCTCCAGCTAGGCCTGAGAAGCTGGGCAGCAGCCTCTGCGCTTTATGGGCCCCGGAGATTTGCAGACAGTTCTTTTGCTAGAACGATGTAGAACCCTGCTTGACACCCAAACCCCTGCCATGGGATTTGGGGTGCCAGGATGCCACCATAATAATCAAGTGGAGAATCGTGCCCAGGAAGGAGAAATGGGCAGCAGGTGATCACCAGCTCCCACCAACTGAAGCCCTGCGCCTCCTGCAAAGCCCAGTTCAGATCCCAGCAGCTCGAGCAGGCTGTTCAGACTCCCTTCCTCTCCAGGAGCACTCAGCACTTCTATCCCAACCACCCTGGTTGACGTCTGTTAGTCCTCCCATTAGAGAATGAGCTTTGAGAGGGATAGTGAGTGTGGTATATCTCCACCCTCACACAACGTATTTGCATAGTAATTGGCACCCATAACACTAGTAAAAGAATCCAAATTCAGAAATCAGAGGCAGTGCTGACAATGGTCATCTCCAGCAAGTCTCCTGGTGTCATTCCTATGCTTATAAAGGCATCTGTCATGTTGGATCAGGGCCCACCCTTATGACCTCATTTTACCTTAACTGCTTCATTAAAGACCATATCTCAGATACAAGTCACATTCTGAGATACTAGGGGTTATAGCAGGTATCCCCAAACTACGGCCTACAGGCCACATGCGGCCCCCTGGGCCATTTATCCAGCCCCCGCCGGACTTCCGGAAGGGGCACCTCTTTCATTGGTGGTCAGTGAGAGGAGCACTGTATCTGGCGGCCCTCCAACGGTCTGAGGGACAGTGAACTGGCCCCATGTGCAAAAAGTTTGGGGACCCCTGGAAGCATCAACATGGGTGGGAGGACACCATTCAGGTCATAATAGCCATGTGGTGCCCCACAGATGTGGGTTGAAGTGCAGGGTCATTCTGGTCTGTAAATGGGCAATTTACTCAACCTGGCTGAGTTGTGTTTCCTCATCGGTGGAGCAGGAACAATAACATCGGCTCTCAGGTGTCTGGAGGAATGAGATGCCATGGGAAGCGCTCAGAGCGATGCTGGAGGAAACAGTAAGGGGCAGCACCCTTGTTTTCCATCTATCTGATTGCAGCCAAAGATTACACCAGTGTTCTCTGATCTACCATAAGCTAAAATACTGCCAAATCACTCCAATTGTGCTGACCTGTAGCTACTCCATTCACATGGTGGCTCATAAAACTCATTCCCACTGAATGTGCTAATCCAGAAAGGACCCAGCACAGAATCTAGCACATAGTAGGCACTTTACAAGTGTCTTCCTCTCTCACATCCATTTACTCAGAACAGACCTGTGAGGTACGCATTCTTAGCCAATTATTGATGTGAAAGTGAATCTAAATAGCCCGCAATCAACAAAGATGTAATTGGGTCTCCAACACGGACCATTCTATTCTCAGGGCCACTGGTTCCCTCCATCTGCGAGATCCGGGGAAGCTTGTGCCCCAGCCTTCCTGGCCCCTCCATTCTGGAGAGAGGACAAGCAGGTAGTGTGTGCCTAAGATGACACAGCCTGTAGGTCACTCCCATGGCCAACACATTGCTTTGAGCACCCACTATATACCAGGTGCTGGGCTAGGCTCCAGGGACCCAGTGAGTGAGTCAGATTCTACCCTTGTGTTAATGGAGCTCCCAGGGTGGGGAAGGACGGAACATTAAACACAATATATACGTAATGAAAAGAGCGGTAAGTGTTCTGAAGAAAATAAATTGTGAGGAAGAAATGGAGGTCCAGACCTTTCTAAGAAAATGACGACGTTTAAGCAGACACACGAGAGAGAAGCGGGTGCGAGCTGGGAGCCAGGGGAGGAGCAGGTAGGCGCCCGCAGGAGAAGGGGTTGCACCCAGAGCCCAGCAGCCAGCAGCCCTCAGCACACGGGCCAGGGCGGCGCCCAGGAGAGGATTCTTCAGAAGGCAGGGGCAGGTTCCTAGACACTTTCAGAACCTGTTTAAAGGCTTACATCTTATCCGGAGCCCAATAGGAGAATTGTAATCAGGGGACGACATACATCATCTTGTTACATTTTTAAATTCTCTCTCTCGGAGCTTTGTGGAGAATAGATTGTAAAAGGATAGGGCCTTGAAGAGAAGTGGGAACAGGTGAGAAGCCTCGCGCAGTAGTCCAGGTGAGAGAAAACAGACGGGCCTTCCCAGACCAGTGTCTCTGGTACTCAAGATGAACGTCAGTGGCCATGGAGAAAAGTGGGATTCTTGGCACAAATCCTCCCCCTGTGCCTGAATTCAATGTTACCTTGGTTTTTAGGTCATGGGGGAAGCTCTAGACAGGGGTGGGAAATTCAGATCAAAATGCGGGAAGAAGCATGGAACCAGAGAGGAGCAGCCACACCGAGCCTCACCACTGCCCTAGGAAACCTGAGGGTGGTGGTGAGGGCAAGTACGGAGAGTGCTGTTTGGACTGGGTGGGAGAAAGGACCCTAAAAACCTTTTCCACCAATCCCACCCAGAGCCCAATAATCAGGGCTCCCCAAGCAGCTCTGCCCTGCTGGGTGGAGCCCCAGCCTTGCCCGGAGAGGCCCAGCCCCGCCGCCTGCTCCTCAGAGGTGGGCCGGGTCTGCTCTTGCCCAAAGCCCCTTCTACAGCCCTGTCCTGTCCCAGCGCTGGGACCGCACAGCCCTGCCCTGCTGGGTGGAGCCCCAGCCTTGCCTGGAGAGGCCCAGCCCCGCCACTTGCTCCTCAGAGGTGGGCCGGGTCTGCTCTTGCCCAAAGCCCCTTCTACAGCCCTGTCCTGTCCCAGCGCTGGGACCGCACAGCCCTGCCCTGCTGGGTGGAGCCCCAGCCTTGCCCGGAGAGGCCCAGCCCCGCCGCCTGCTCCTCAGAGGTGGGCCGGGTCTGCTCTTGCCCAAAGCCCCTTCTACAGCCCTGTCCTGTCCCAGCGCTGGGACCGCACAGCCCTGCCCTGCTGGGTGGAGCCCCAGCCTTGCCCGGAGAGGCCCAGCCCCGCCGCCTGCTCCTCAGAGGTGGGCCGGGTCTGCTCTTGCCCAAAGCCCCTTCTACAGCCCTGTCCTGTCCCAGCGCTGGGACCGCACAGCCCTGCCAGCACCAGATACCTGAAGGGCAGGTGCCTGACACAGTCTCCCCTCCAGGGGGAGTGAGACCTCACTGTGAGTGGGACACCGAACTAGCAGAACTCAGGAGATGTAATTAAAACGCCTACTATTTAATTTGTGTCTCTCGGTCCCCTTCCGCTGGATATAAATGTCAGTTGTCCTGGGACTTTTTCAGCACAAAACACAGAGTCTCAATTCGGAAATTGGAAAGTTCAGTATATTAATCAACGCTTCAATATTCATTGCGAGGGTATACTTCTTTCCCACTCCTACCAAGGGCCTGGTAAAGGGTCACCTTGCTTCTCAAAACAGAGGGGGGTGATTTCTCTCCTCTCCGCCCCCCCTCCCCGGGTTGGGTGTGTGGGGGAGGGGGGCTGAGTGCAGCAGACAGGTGTGAGCAGCTCCAAGTGACCGGAAGCTGACTGGTATGAAGGGCTCCTCTCTCTCTCTCTCTCTCTCTCTCTCTCTCTCTCTCTGTCTCTCTCAGCAATTTTCTGGGTTCCTCTGAGGGTCCCCTACAGGCCCTTCAACATCTACTCACCTTGCAGGGGCCGTGCCTGGAGCTCGGTGGGCTATTCCTGGTGACCCGCCCCCTCTGTCCCACCAACAGCCTCTTACTGCAGGGGTTTTCTCTTCCCACGGGCTGCCATGCTGTGCAGGACGCCTGCCGAGTGGCTCCTAGCTGGTATTCCCACTGCAGGCCCCTCATTGGGCCCCAAGGGTCATGCAGCATTGACCCACTATCAAAGACGGGTCTGTTTCTTATCAGCGGAGAGCAACTCTCTCTCACTGCTGGCCCTGCTGCCTGAGGCTGAGGCGCGGCCTCTGGCCTCCCCATTTTTCTGGGTGTGCTACTCACACGCAAGGTGTCCCCACAGCCACAGAAACACATATGAAGCTCTCCGCGGGTACTGTTGAGGCCCCGCCCTCACCAGACTTGCTGGAGGGGGCAGCACCCTCCCCCTCTCTGCCCTGAGAAATGGTGTGTACAGAAACCCTCCGCGTGACTCATCCCTCCTTAACTCCGGCAGTATTTCTTTGCAAATGTGATGGAGAGCTCACAGGTAGTCTGAAGCCTTAGGCGGTCTGTGATCACTGGCTCTGCCCTCTGCACCGCCCCGTCCCACGGAACAGGGGCCACCCAGGGTCCAGGGAACACCCGGCTCGCTCTGCGTTCACCCTGCCCAGAGGCAAGATGACACACAGCCCATCAGCCACAATCAGGTTCCTGATCGCACAAGCAGACGAATGGAAACCCGCCTGCGCCCTGCCTCACAGTGTCCAGCCCAGACCGAGGGACCAGGGCCCTGGTGCCAGCCCAGGCCGGACTCAACACGGCTGCCCCTGTGAGCCAAGGGCTGGACTGGGGGACAGTGGAGTCCTGCCCGAACCACCACGTCCGGGACAACTGCTGAGTGAGAGCAGGCTGACCTCCAGGGACAGGAGGGAAGAAGCACCAGCAGCAGTGGGTTCTGCAGATGCCGACAGCACAGAGGGCCGCTCCCGACCTTGGACTTGGCGCCAGCCCGCTGCGCTGGGCAGTGCAACCTACTGGCACCGAACTGCCTTCCTGTGTCAAGCTTTCCATGTGGGAACAGTTGGGTGAGAAGCTGGCGGCGGGGAGGGAGGAGGTGTTCTGGGAAGTTTTCCCACTTGGGCTGACCAAGAAGATGAAAAGTGCCGGAGGACAGTGTCTGTTTCGGGTTCTTAACAATGAGCTCACTGAAGAATGGCTGAAAGCTACCACTGGGGGGGGGGCACTCCTTGGAACAGCCCCAAAGTGTTGAGTTGACTGGGGTGGTGACAGGAAAATCCACAGGGAGCAGGAGTCCCACTTCCTTCCTAGTTCTGCCACTCACTAGCTGTGCGTCCATGGGAAAGTTACTTCCCCTCTCTGGTCTCTGCCTTGGCCACTTCCCCCTGTACCTCCCTTCTTGTTACACTCATCACAGATGCAATGACCTGTGGAGCATCTGTCTTCCCAGCCAGGCTGCAAGCTCCCAGAGCACATGCCAGTCTGTGCAGGGCCACCTGTATCCCAGCCCCTAGCATAGGGCCTGGCCTATGGGAGTGCTAGAGGGAAAAACAAAATGCAAAAACTCAAGTGAACAACGTGAGCAGCAATTCTATGCTGTGAAGTCGTTGTTCTTGATGGAGAACCCGTTGGACACCGTGCTATCTCCAGACTGGGTCAACAGGGCCCCTGCCCTGGGCCTGCCGTTCCTGAAAATCGGAAGCCCCACAACACATTCCTTTTTCCTTTTTGGTCTGTCAAAAAACCTTTTCGCAAGTTGAATAACTTTCAAAACACAGACCCCTATCACCCGAGTGCGTGTCCAGGCACACAGACCCCTGCACCCTCTCTCACCTGTTTGGGTGGATAGTTTGGGGAAGCCCTGGGACCCTGGGGATCTTGACAAGTCAGTGTCCTCCTGCATTTAGGTGGATTCCAGTAGGCCCTCAAAACCACGCGAGCTCACAGGCAGCAGGCTGCCCCTCCTCTGGGGATGAGGCTGCAGGGCCCGGTGAGAACAGAGGACGGCTGTGGCTCTGTACGGCACTCTCAAACATTCTGCGACATGCTGTGGGGCCTCCACTTGTATTCTTGCTTCAAGCCCTGAAATTTTAGAGGTGTGTCTGCATGGCTGCTCAGTGTTCAGGCTTAATTCATTACGCACTATCATTCCTTTATACCTTTAATAAACATTTTTTTAAAGCTCCTATCATGTGCTAGATACAGTGCTGGTACCGGCTCCTTCAAGGATTGCATTGGCCAGAGAGGCTGACAGACACACGAACAAGTAAATTACCATGCTGTGTGCTCAGAGCAGTGACAGAGACAGGTGCAGGCTCTCTGAGGCCCAGAGGGGAGTGTCTAAAGCAGGAAGATGACAGATTATTTTAGATTTAAGTGCCTCCCTCATCCACAAATCAAGGACAAATGGATTGCCAATCTGGAATTCAAGTGCTTCCGGGAAAAACTGGAATAATCCAACAATCACCAAAAAATCGAATGAAAGTACAACAGTAGAAGAAACTGCTGCTATGATTCTTAAGTGTTTAGTGTTTGTCAGGCACTGTAAACCCCTCACGTGTATTATCCCACTTAATCCTCAGAAACTTTGTGAGGTTTTGTTATGATCCTCATTTTGCAGACGAGGAAACTGGCTCAGAGAGGTTAGGTAGTTTGCCTAAATTAACAGAGCTAGCAACTGTCGGAGCTGGGATTTGAACCTAAATCTGTCACAATCCGGAGCTTATGTCTTTAATCACTATGGCTTTTAAGAAGCAACCACTGTGTACCTTCTGTGTGCCTGGCCCTGTTCGGGGTCATGCACACACAGGGATCTTCCTGGCAATCAATCATAGTTCTGAAAAGGAGAGCCCTACGCATATCACGGACTTCTCAGCTGCGAAGCTCTAGAAACAAATTCAACTGGGGTACGAGTGCATATGTGACAAATAAATGAAGAGCCCCACTCAGCAAGGGAAAGATAACGTGGCCACGGTGTGAGGCCCCAGGGACATGCAGGACTGCTCAGTCTGGAACAGTGAGAAAGAGAAGGGCCCAGGGAGGGGGGGGGGGCTAGGAGACAGGGCCAATGAGGGATCTTCAATATACCCACCTCCCCATGGTCCATAGGACACAGGGCAGAGGCACTCAGATAAATCCAAACCTGCGCTCAACTTACCTGTCCCCGTAACAGAATTCAACAATGGTGACCAGAATTCAACAATGGTGACCACTGCTTCCTTCTTGAAAACAACTCTCTGTTTTTGGCTTTCATGATGCAACTCTCTCCCCATTCTCATTCTTCACCTCTGGACGAGGTGGAGGCAAGTGAAATGTCTAGGGTGGAAAATTTAAGGAAGCGTTTACTTCCAGAGTCATGCAAATACTTCCCTCTTCGGCTGGGTCTTTTAACTGTGGACGGTCTTCCAGAACTGGCCCTGGGCTCTCTTCTCACCCTTGACCCTCTTCCCTGAGCGGCCTCACCCGGGCCCACGGCTTCAATGACCACATCTATTCAGAGGACCTACAGGCTGAGCTCTCCAGACCCACCACTGCTCTGAGCACTTGGAAGCCCCTCTGGCTCTTTCAAAGCCATTTTAAACTAAACATCATCAAAGCAGAATTTAAGATCCTCTCTCCCCAAATAGTCTTTTCCCAGTACTGCCAGCCTCAGTGAATGGTTCTCTCGTCTCTCAGTTCCCCATCTGGCAGCCTTGGGGCCATCCTTGACACAACCCTCCAAACACTGTTTCCCTCCTTTCTGTCTCTGCACTTGGCCCACATCTAGCCTACCACAGCCCGAGTCTACTCTACCTTCCTTATATGTGATCTCGCGACACCCCCTCTCACACCCGTTCTCTGTTTCCAGAACAATGTTTTCAAGTTACAAATCTGATATTACCACATCCTCTTCCTCCCCCGCCCTTTGCTGAGAGCTGTTTAAAAGCTTCCCATTGCTGTTAGGGTAAATCAAAATCCTTACTTAACATGGTCTATGGGGACCTTCATATTCTGGGTGCTACCCACTTCTCCACCATTGTCTCGACGCATGCTTGGTCATTAATGCTTCTGTATCTAATTCCCTTCTGTGTGTGTGTGTGTGTGTGTGTGCACACGCACACGCATACACACATATGGAAGGAGGCTTGGCGCACCAACGAATTCTCTGACACCACCTGGGTGTCCTACAATTCAACTCGATTGGGATACTGTCAACCCGGTGACAGTGTCAGATCACACAGGTTAGAGGCTCAGTCCCTCAAGACTGCCCTCACCCTTTCAGACGCCGATTGCAAGTCCAGGTTTTCACTTCTGCTTCTGATTGACCAGCTATGGGTTAGCAGTTCCAGTGACTCCTTCCTTGGGTTTTAGTTAATTTGCTAGAGCAACTCACAGGGCTCAGAGAAACATTTCACTTACTAGATCACTGGTTTATTATAAAAGGACATAACCCGGGAACAGGAAGAGCCAGATGGAAGAGGTGCATTGGCAAGCTATGGGGACGGGCTCAGAGCCTCCATGCTCTCTCCCGGCGTGCCACTCTCGCCGGTCTCCACCTGTCACCAACCTGAGCGCTTTCTGAAGCCTGCCTTTGTGTTTTATGGAGGCTTCATTACATAGGCATGACTGATTTAACCCTTGGCCACTGGTAATGAATTAGACCTACCGGCCTTTCCCTGAAAGTTCCAACTCTGCAATCACATGGTTGGTTCCCCTAGCAACCAACCCACATCCTTAGGTGATTTCCAAAAGTCACCAATTAACAGACTCAGGGGTGGTTGAAAGGAGTTTGTTATGAATATCGAGACACCTTAATCATTTTAATCACTTAGGAAATTCCAAGGGTTTTCGGGTTTTAGGAGATTTGTGCCAGAATGGGGAATGAAAAACAAATAGGCCCTGGCCGGTTGGCTCAGCAGTAGAGCGTCGGCCTAGCGTGCGGAGGACCCAGGTTCGATTCCCGGCCAGGGCACACAGGAGAAGCGCCCATTTGCTTCTCCACCCCTCCGCCGCGCTTTCCTCTCTGTCTCTCTCTTCCCCTCCCGCAGCCAAGGCTCCACTGGAGCAAAGATGGCCCGGGCGCTGGGGATGGCTCTGTGGCCTCTGCCTCAGGCACTAGAGTGGCTCTGGTCGCAACATGGCGACGCCCAGGATGGGCAGAGCATCGCCCCTTGGTGGGCAGAGCGTCGCCCCATGGTGGGCGTGCCGGGTGGATCCCGGTCGGGCACATGCGGGAGTCTGTCTGACTGTCTCTTCCTGTTTCCAGCTTCAGAAAAATGAAAAAAAAAAAAGAAAAAGAAAAACAAATAGATATAAGTCTTGAAGGGACTTGTAGACCAGGACAGTGATATTGTGATTATAAGATATATATATATATATTCTTATCTATTTATTATATATTATAAACTCACCTGGCTTTCTTGTGTCCCTTACTCTTGCTAGTTTCTCCTGATTACAGATGCTTTACTTAAATAACTCCAAACAACCCTTCACTCAGTTTAGTCATCATTACCTAATGATCTAACCCTTCCCAACCCAACTCAGGAGACCTTCTTCAGGGAAATCCTCCCAGAACGTCATGATGGGGTTTGAGGCCCGGTTGCTATCAGATCCCTCATCATGTCACAGTGGCAGCTAATGTTTGTGGGACTGGACTAATAGCTATCTCCCACGCTAGCCTGGTTGAGTTTGATGGTGTCTGTTGGATTTACTGCTGAGTCTCCAGTGTCCAACATGATGCCTGACATACAGAACAGGCCCAATAGAAATGTTTACTAAATGATTAAATGAAATAAATTAATGTAACCTGTGAAAGAATTCAATACATGTTTTTGTTGTTATTGGGTTTTTGTTTTTTGTTTTTGTTTTGTTTTGTTGTTGTTTTTGTTTGTTTTTTTTTTTTTGTATTTTTCTGAAGCTGGAAATGGGGAGAGACAGTCAGACAGACTCCTGCATGTGTCCGACCAGGATCCACCCAGCACGCCCACCAGGGGCAACGCTCTGCCCACCAGGGAGCAATGCTCTGCCCCTCCGGGGCGTCGCGCGACCAGAGCCACTCTAGCGCCTGGGGCAGAGGCCTAGGAGCCATCCCCAGCGCCCGGGCCATCCTTGCTCCAATGGAGCCTTGGCTGCAGGAGGGGAAGAGAGAGACAGAGAGGAAGGAGAGGGGGAGGGGTGGAGAAGCAGATGGCGCTTCTCCTGTGTGCCCTGGCTGGGAATCGAACCCGGGTCCTCCGCACACCAGGCCGACGCTCTACCGCTGAGCCAACTGGCCAGGGCCTGTTTTTGTTTTGTTTTATATTCCCCTAGGGAGGCACTATATTATCTTTCTTGGCTAGGTAAAATGTTTCAAGTTATTCGAGAACAAATGTGTATTAAATACTCACTATGTGTGAAATTCTCTCTTGGACCCTGAGGATTTAGCACCAACCCTATCAGTACATGTTTGAGGGGTTAAATTTGATAATGGCTATTGGATTTCCATAAAACATATAGTTTAAAAGAAGAACAAAGTTGGAGGAATCATGCTGCCTGATATCAAACTATACAATAAGGCTACAGTAATCAAAACAACATTGTACTAGCATAAAAAACAATCATCTAGGTCAACGGAACAGAATAGAGAGCCCAGAAATAAACCTACACCTTTATGGTCAATTAACACTCAATAAGAAAATCAAAAACATACAATGAGGTAAAGATAGTCTATTTGATAAATGGTTTGGGGAAAATTGGACAGATATATACAAAAAATGAAATTAGAGCACCTTCTTATACCATACACAAGAATAAACTCAAAATGGATTAAAGACTTAAATCTTAGACTCAAAACCATAAAAATCCTATAAGAAAATATGGGCAGTAAAAGCACAAACATTTTTATAGCAATATTTTTTCTAATATATCACCTCAGACAAGGGAAACAAAAGATAAACAACTGAGACTACATCAAACTAAAAAGGTTTTGCACAGCAAAGAAACCATCAACAAAATGAAAAAACAACGCACTGAATGAGAGAATATAGTGTCAATACATCTGATAAGGACTTAATACCCAAAATTTATAAGGAACTTAGAAAACTGAACACCCCCAAAACTAACAATCCAATTAAGAAATGAGCAAAGGACCTGAATAGACACTTCTCCAAAGAGGGCATACAGATGGTCAACAGACATATACTCTACATCAGTAATCAGAGAAATGCAAATTAAAATCACAATGAGATATCACCTCACACCTGTTGGTATGGCAACATCAATAAATCAACAAACAACAGTGTTGGCAAGGATGTGAAGGGAACCGTGTTGGTGGGGATTTAGGCTGGTGAAAATACTGTGGAAAGCGGTATAAAGTCACCTCAAAAAATTAAAAATGGAACTGTCTTTTGACCCATCAATTCCACTTCTGAGAATATATCCAAAGCAACCCAAAACAGAAATTTGAAAGACTACATGTACCCCTATGTTCATTGCAGCATTATCTATGTAGTCAATATTTGGAAATAGTTCAAGTGTTCATCAGTCAATGAGGGGATAAAAAAAAGCTGCAGTACATTTACACAATGGAATACTACTCAACAATAAAAAAAAAAAATCTTACTTTTTGTGACAACATGGATGAACTTGGAGAGCATTATGCTAAGTGAAAGAAGCCAGTCAGAGAAAAACAAGTACCACATGATTTCATTTATATGTAGAACCTAATGAACAAAATAAATAAGAAAATAACATATAGTCTGAGTGAGGGCAAATAACATCAAACAAGAACTGTCTGGTACTAATTTCCTGGTGCTCAGATCAGATAACTTGGTCCAACTGTGGAGTTTATGAGGTATTCATGAGGTTCTGGCCAAGAGATTGGACAGTTACATTCTGTGGTCAGTCATACTGCATCCTGATCATTCTGCTCTCTTCACTAAATGCTGCTTTTCCTGATAATTTGTTTTATGATTCTTCACCTATCCTTTCCATTTTCTCTACTATGTTACTTTCAAATAACTTCATCAGAAAAATCTAATATGTAGGTTCTTTGATGCAGATATCTTGGCTGAGGAATTCTAGCTTACAGAAATATTACTGCAAGCGATATAATACAAAAAAATATTCACCGCAGCAAGAAAAGAGTGACAATCTAGATGTCCACCGATCTAGAAAAGGGTTAATAGATCCTACTATGGCATTATAGAGGGGGCGGAGCTCTATGTCTGATGAACAGGAGTGCATGGAATATCTTGATGACGAAGAAGAAGGAAGTTGATGCACAATATGTACATTATTATCCCCCACATTATCTGAACTTGTGACAAAAGAAGGTTATACTTCTAACTCCAAATCTCTAACAATATAGGTAATGTATTCACTTGTTTGCTTATTATCATCTCTCTTCACCAGGATTACACTTCATGGGGTCAGGAACTTGGTCCGTCTTTCTCATTATGGTGCCCACTGGGACGAATCTATTTTTCAAAAATAAAATGTTATTTTAACAAAATCTGACTTTCATATTTCCTCCAGCTGCATGTCTTTTTGTGAACTTATTGGGTGCTAAGGAATCTGAAATTCTCGGCACCCATGTGCTACATCTATGTGTTACACCCTAAATCAAGGTTGGTCCCCGCCCTACATCACTGGTTCTCAAAGAAATTAGTTGAGAACCCACAAGGTCCCCCATATATGAGTATAGAAAAGTCTAACAAGCTTAAAGTTCTCAAATGATAACGCTTCAAGTAACAAAAAATGGAGGTGGGGAGAATTTAAGAGAAAGCTTGATACTGGAATAAAGTTCATCTATTCAAAAAATAGGAGTTAAAAAAGATCACGCTGAATAATAAAAAAGGAATGTGCTGTCACATTATATGCTCAATAATCGAAAGATCACAAATGTTTAACCAGCAAATAGTTTAAGCTAGCTAGAAGAAGGAAGCAAAATCATAAATGTATAATAGATTATAGCTGAGGAAAAGGTCTGCAAAAATACGCACTCAATTGTATTCTGTGGTCACTGTTTCTTTTTAACTTCCCTTTTGTTTTACTGCAGAACCAACACATAGCAGTGCCAAGGAGACATGTGAGCTCAGGGACACATGGACTGTCTCCCTTTTTCTTCATGTCAGAACTCTTTTAAGTTTGAGGGTCACAGCACAGAGAAATAGATCAGGGGTTTCCACCTTTGGGGCCAGCAGGGCGAGGAAGGATAGAGCATGTTGGTCCATAGCAACTGCCCCTGATGGTCTGAGTCTGAGAGTCCTCATTTCTGTGTATCGGTTGCATAATCTATGTGTGACTTCTATGCTTTTGTTTGCTATGTTTCAGCATCAACAGGTACTGGAGAAATCCGTGCATAACCTGGCCATGGCCAGCCAGAAAGATACTCAATGAATTGTTAATGGAACAGTGCAGGTGCAGAAAAATGTACGTATTTGGCTAATTTCACCTATAAAATAAAACATCCTAAAGAATATCCAGTTCAGTCTCAGATTATTTCATACCTGTCATTTTTCTTTATAAAAGAGAAGTCTGTTATCTTCCTCTGTGATGACAACTTAATGTGATCTCATCCAAAGTGGATGAGAGTTAAATATTTCTCAGAAAGTAAGTTCATAAGGAAAGGTCTTAGAAGTAGGAAAAGATGTGATTGGATTTCATTTTAAGGGGAGTATTGGCAGAAAAATTAAATGAGACATGTGATTAGAGGTGGGAAGGAAGTCAGAAACATTCACTTTGCTCTATTTGAATTTATGTCAAGGATCAGAAAATACATAACAAACACCAAGGGATAAAAAGTGAATTCAGAAAGGATAAAATCTATCATTCTTCTCTGAGTGCTGCAGCTAACGTGGCCCCAGAGGGCACTTGGGGTCTTTCTTAGGAACTCAAATCCCTGTCCCCGCAGGGCCAGCCAGTACCTCTGGCTTCTCTCCATTGATCTCCCATAAGAATCAGCTCAAGGTATGATTGCAGCTTAAGTTTGAGCTTTCCTAGCAGACTGGGAAATTTATAGGAGACATTTACGCTTTACCAGAGAACAAAATTTAAGCTATAGGAAAGAAAATTGAAGGGGATAAGTTATAGTCTATGAAAAGATTACTGGGATGGGAGTAGGGGAAGATGCAATGCCTTGTTTTGATAAAGTAAGAGATCCCACGCAAAACTAATCAAATGTGCATAAGAGCACAGACTGTGATCAGAGAGACCTGGGTACAAACATTTCTCTGCCGTTTGCTTAGGGCAAGTTATCAGCCTAAGACTCAGTTTTCTTATCTATCAATCAGGTATATTAAAAAGACAATGTTGTTCTGAGCAGTACATAAAAGTGCTCAGTAAATGTAGTCATTAACCCAAAGCAATCTACAGATTCAATGCAATCCCTATCAAAATCCCATTTTTTTTACAGATATAAAATAAACAATTCTAAAATATATATGGAATAAAAAAACACCGCACATACCCAAAGCAATCTTAAGAAAGAAGGACAAAGTTGGTGGCATCATACTTTCTAATTTCAAACTATATTACAAATCTATAGTAATAAAAAAAAAAAAAGAACAGTATGGTTTTCACATAAAAACAGCCACATAGATAAATGGAACAGAATAGAGAACCCAGAAATAAATCCATGCATATATGTTCAATTAATTAATTACAAAGAATACACAATGGCCCTGGCCGGTTGGCTCAGTGGTAGAGCGTCGACCTAGCGTGCGGAGGACCCGGGTTCGATTCCCGGCCAGGGCACACAGGAGAAGTGCCCATTTACTTCTCCACCCCTCCGCCGCGCCTTCCTCTCTGTCTCTCTCTTCCCCTCCTGCAGCCAAGGCTCCATTGGAGCAAAGATGGCCTGGGCGCTGGGGATGGCTCCTTGGCCTCTGCCCCAGGCGCTAGAGTGGCTCTGGTTGCGGCAGAGTGATGCCCCAGAGGGGCAGAGCATCGCTCCCTGGTGGGCAGAGCGTCGCCCCATGGTGGGCGTGCCGGGTGGATCCCGGTCGGGCGCATGCGGGAGTCTGTCTGACTGTCTCTCCCTGTTTCCAGCTTCAGAAAAATGCAAAAAAAAAAAAAAAAATGAATACACAATGTATATACAATAGGGTTTGTATATTTAAGAATATGCCATTATAAGCCAAGAATATACAATGGAGAAAGAAAGTCTCTTCAATAAATGGTTTTGAGAAAATTGGACAGCCACATATACCATAATGACACTGAACAATTATCTTACTCTGCACACAAAAAATTAAATCAAAATGGAATTATGACTTGAAATGAAAAACCCTAAAAGCATTAAACTCCTAGAAGAAAAAATAGACAGCAAAGGCCCTGGCCTGTTGGCTCAGTGGTAGAGTGTCGGCCTGGTGTGCAGGAGTCCAGAGTTCGATTCCCAGCCAGGGCACACAGGAGAAGTGCCCATCTGCTTCTCCACCCCTCCCCCTCTCCTTCCTCTCTGTCTCTCTCTTCTCCTCCCACAGCCAAGGCTCCATTGGAGCAAAGTTGGCCCGGGCGCTGAGGATGGCTCTGTGGCCTCTGCCTCAGGCGCTAGAATGGCTCTGGTTGCAACAGAGCGACGCCCCAGATGGGCAGAGCATCGCCCCCTGGTGGGCATGCCGGGTGGATCCCTGGTGGGCGTGCCGGGTGGAACCCGGTCGGGCAAATGTGGGAGTCTGTCTGCCTCCCCATTTCCAACTTCAGAAAAATTTAAAAAACCACCAAAAAACATAAAAAAAAAAAATAGGCAGCAAGCTGATGCCAGTATTGGTAGTAATTTTTTGAATTTGAAACCTAAAATGAAGTGGAACTACAAAAGCAAAAATAAGTGGAACTACATCAAACTAAAAAGTCTGCTCAGCAAAGGAAACCATCAACAAAATAAGAATGGAAGAAAATATTCATAAATCATATATCTCAGGGGTCGGGAACCTATGGCTCGTGAGTCAGATGTGGCTCTTTTGATGGCTGCATCTGACTCTCAGACAAATCTTTAATAAAAAAATAATAACTTTAAAAATATAAAACATTCTCATGTATTACAATCTATTCATTTCCTACCGCTCATGTTCATGGTTGTGGGTGGCTGGAGCCAATCACAGCTGTCCTCCGGGACAACACCAAATTTTTATTGGATAATGCATAACGTACACGGGTCGTTGTATGGCTTTCACGGAATTACATTTTAAAATATGTGGCGTTCATGGCTCTCTCAGCCAAAAAGGTTCCCAAACCCTGATATATCTGATAAGGTGTTAATATCCAAAAAATATAAATAACTCATACAACTCAATTGGGAAGAAAAAACAATTCATTTAAAAAACAGGCAGAGAATCTGAATAGACATTTTTCTAAAGAAAATATACAGATGACCAATAGGTATATGAAAAAGTGTTCAATTTCACTAATCATCGGGAAAATGCAAATCAAAACCAGAAGGCAATATTCCCTCACATTGTTAGAATGGCTACTAGCAAAAGGATAAGAAATGAGTGCAGGCAAGAAGGTGGAGAAAAGAAATTTATCAACTACTATGGAAAACAGTATGAAAGTTTCTCCAAAAATTAAAAATAGAACTACAGTATGATCTAGCAATTCTACTTCTGGGTATTTATACAAAGAAAATAAAAACACTAACTCAAAAAAATGCATGCACACCCATGTTCTTTGCAACATTCTATACAATAGCCAAGACATGGAAGCAACCTAAGTGTCCAATTAATGGATGATTGAATAAAGCGAATGTTACACACTCAGACTGGAATATTATTCAGCCATGAAAAGGAAACCTTGCCATTTTGTGATGCATACATGGACCTTGAGGGCATTATGCCAAGTGAAATAAGTTGGACAGAAAAAGACAAGTACTATCTTATTTATATATGGAATCTAAAAAAACCAAAAACCGAACTCATAGATACAGAGGGCAGATTGGTGGTCTTCAGAAGCGGGGGTGGGTGGGGGTGGAAGGTGGGGATGGTGAAGTTGGTCAAAAGGTACAAATTTCCACTTGTAAAAATTTTTTTGTGTGTGTTGCTCTAGTTTTTTTATAGTTTTATTCAGACAATTTTTTTTTTTTTTTGTATTTTTCTGAAGCTGGAAACGGGGAGAGACAGACAGACTCCCGCATGCGCCCGACCGGGATCCACCTGGCATGCCCACCAGGGGTGACGCTCTGCCCACCAGGGGGCGATGCTCTGCCCCTCCGGGGCGTCGCTCTGCCGCGACCAGAGCCACTCTAGGGCAGAGGCCAAGGACAATTAATTTTAACGTGGTGCCATTGGTCAACTAGAGTACACAGATTTAGAAAAAACATCTCCAGATCATTTTGACATTTGATTATGTTGTATACCTATCACCCAAAGTCAAATCATCCTCTGTCACCCTTCATTTGGTTTTCTTTATGCCCCTCCCACCCCCCACCCCATCTCTCTCCTCCCTTCCCCTCCCCCTTGTAACCACTCCACTCTTATCTATGTCCATGAGTCTCAATTTTGTGTCCCACCTATGTATGGAATCATACAGTTCTTAGGGATTTTTTGATTTACTTATTTCACTTTTTATAATGTTATCAAGGTCCATCCATGTTGTCGTAAATGACCCTATGTCATCATTTCTTATGGCGAGTAGTATTCCATAGTGTATATGTGCCACATCTTCTTTATCCAGTCTTCTATTGAAGGGCTTTTTGGTTGTTTCCATGCCCTGGCCACTGTGAACAATGCTGCGATGAACACGGGGCTGCATGTGTCTTTACGTATCAATGTTTCTGAGTTTTGGGGGTATATACCCAGTAGAGGGATTGCTGGGTCATAAGGTAGTTCTATTTTCAGTTTTTTGAGGAACCACCATACTTTCTTCCATAATGGTTGCACTACTTTACATTCCCACCAACAGTGAATGAGGGTTCCTTTTTCTCCACAGCCCCTCCAACATTTGCTATTACCTGTCTTGTTGATAATAGCTAATCTAACAGGTGTGAGGTGGTATCTCATGCAGCAAGGGAGTCTATGCACAGCCAGGTCCCCCCCTCCAGCACTGCTCAAAGCACAGTTCTGGGGAAGGCAGTGGCTACCAGAGCCACCAGTGCGAGTAGGCAGGGCAGAGCACAGACTAAGGGCCAAGTGCCTTTCTGTTACACACAGGTAAAATTCTATGGGCCAGTGGACATATCTAGCATGCCTCAGTGCACCACGGTTTTAATCTCCATGGGCTTTTCCCGCTTGCGCAGCTTGGTGGCCCATGACATGCCACATTTGTGTCCAGCTTCCATGACTCCAGCAATGCACACAGACAGTTGCAGCAACCATTCAAGCGCCCAACGTGGGCATTCTCAGGCCAAGGGTCTTGGCCCCTACGTGCGCCTGGTGCTGGAGATGGTGGAGCCAGGAATGCCCAAAGACACTGGTGCTCATGCAGGTGCCTAACGATGTTAATCTGAGGCTTAGCACCTCGGCCTGCGCATGTGCCGGCTTGCTCCCCATGCTGGTGATGCTAGGTGGAGCTACTAGCACAGCACCGCAGTGATTGTAGAGCTGGGAATGCACAAAGATAGCCCATGCTGGCCCACGCAGGCCCCCTGTGCTGGTAATTTTAGGTGGATCCTACTACCTGTGTATGTGCCCAGTGACTGTGATCTCAGGCAGAGCTGGTGTGTTCTTGCTTTCGTTTGGGCACCCACCCTAACTCATCTCCATCCCCACTAGCTCAGTCTCTCCTCTTCGCCAGGCTCCAAACAAAAGTGCCCCTCCCTCAGATCAGTGAGGAAAGTGAAATGCCCCATCTTCCATCTTATAGATTCAGCCACTTTTCACCCAATCATACCTTTGTCTGGTGTGTGTAAATTTCAGGTGCTCCTAAGGTTTTATTTCTCTGTGTTTAGTTGTTGAATTTGTTGAAATTTCAAGGGGAGAGATTGGGAGTATCTCTCACGCCGCCATTTCTCTGACGTCACTCTCCACTTATAAAATTTAAAGTCCTGGCAATGTAATATGTAGCATGGTGACTATAGTTTTTTGTTTATTTGTTTGTTTGAAGATTTTAGAAAAAGGGAGAAGAGAGAAAAGTGGTGGGAAAGGAGCAGGAAGCATCAACTCATAGTAGTTGCTTCTTGTATGTGCCTTGGCTGGGCAAGCTCAGGGTTTTGAACTGGTGACCTCAGTGTTCCAGGCTGATGCTTTATCCACTGCACCACCACAGGTCAGGCAGTGACTATAGTTAATAATACTATATTGTATGTTTGAAAGTTTCTAAGATAGTAAATGTTCAAATGTCTTATCACAAGAAAATAAAATTTGTGACTATGTGTAGTGATGGATGTTAACTGGACTTACTGTGATTGTTTTGCAATATATACAAAATAGAATCATGTTTTACACCTAAAACTAATGTAATATGTCAATTACATCTCAGTTTTGAAAATGGAAGCCATTACTTTTTAGCTTTCATGAGATCCATAAGCTATTAGGGTAATAAGAAATTAGGCAAAATATATAAATGAAAATCATTAATGTTCCTTTGGAAAAAAATCTGGATCACTTTCATATTATTTAAGGAATTTTACATGAGAGATTCAAAAACAGAATCAATACTAAGCCAGCATTAAATCGAACCCAGTGTACTGTATACAACTTCCTAAATGTCTGTGAGAGTGTGGGTGTTCCCCAAATGCCCGTAACCTGTAAGAGTAGCTTATTTTCCCTTTTCTCCTCTCTCTGAGCCCTTAGTCTTCCAACTGCATAGAGGAGAGAACCCCCTGGAGGATCAAAGTCCTGGACCGCCACCCAGTCTGGGAGTAGGATGACCAGCTGTCCCAATTTTAGCACTTCTAGTCTCACCACTGAGGAACTCCCTCAGTCCCATGGAGACCCATGGTTGTTCGCTCTTCTGGGGAGTCTGGCACCAGATCTGGCCCTGCAGGGTTAGCTCATCAGCATTTAATTTTACTTCAAAGCTGGTGCCATTTATTTCCCTTAGAATGATTTCACAAGGCCCTGGCCAGTAGGCTCAGTGGTAGAGTATCAGCCTGGCATGTGGAAGTCCCGGGTTTAGGTCCTGGGTTTGATTCTTGGTTAGGGCACACAGGAGAAGTGACCATCTGCTTCTCCACCCCTCCCTCTCCCCCTTCCTCTTCTCTCTCTCACTCTCCACTTCTCCTATAGTCATGGCTCAAATGCTTCGAGCAAATTGGCCCCTGGTGCCAAGGATGGCTCCATGGCCTCACCTCAGGTGCTAAAATAGCTCGGTTACAGAGCAACAGAGCAGCAGCCCCAGATGGATAGCGTATCACCCAGTAGGGGGCTTGCCAGGTGGATCCTAGTTGGATGTATGCAGGAGCCTGCCTGTCTGCCTCTCCACCTCTCCCTTAATTTGAAAAAAAAAAAAGTCACAAACTACTCCTGTGTGTCTTGGCAGATGTGATTAGAGTTAAATTTGGGCAAAACAAACAAAGTGAAAAGAGGGAAATACAATTTTTTTTTCCTGCAAAAACTGGTTAAGAGTTGAGATGACTGAAGGGGTTAAAGAGAGCCCACATATGTGAAAGTGTGTGTGTGTGTGCGCGTGTGTGCGCACGCACACACACACTCACACACACGAAGTAAACTTGGGAAGAGACAGAGCCAGCAGAGAATCCAAGCAGTAGCCCTTGGAAGGTGGGGAGAAGGCGGAAGTGGTTACCAGGATGTCACAGAGTTCCCTACACTGGCCTCCAGGGGGCGTCAGCAACCTGCAATAGTTCTGTTGCTTTTGGGGGCAAGTCAGGAGGAGGCGCGTGGACCTTGAGGGTGAAGACTGAGAGGGTGCATGCCACCATGTTTAGGATTGGGGAATGCAAGAAGAGGTGTTTACAGTTGGGAGGAGTGCCTGAATTTCCTTCGCATTAACTTTAGCTGTGATAAGCTCCTCTGCTCCCACAGCCGAGGCTCTTTCAGCCTTGTGTTGGACTTTGCTGGCCTCTTCTACTTTGGGAAACATGAGAAACCTCATCCCAGCAGTCTCTCAGGGACCTGTAACCTCAAGAGAAAACTCTGAAAGGTTATTAACAGCACGTAATTGTGAGACCAGATCTCCCACACAGCGTCCCTGTCCCCTGGCTGCTTCTACAAGGCAAGGGGGCCTCCGGATCGCCAGCTTGCCTGAATAGGGAGCTGATTGCTGATTGCCATTCAACATGGATTGATGAATATTTATTCCATTTGAAATGTTCTAAAAACTGTTACTTAAAAGGAGCGATTTGTGTGAACACAGTAAATGTTAGGACCAGATTCCAAAACCACGGGGGGTGGGGGGGAGGTCAGCCTTTTTCGATGTGAGAATGTGCCACAGAGAGCAGGGATGGTACCAGCCTCATCTGGTAATCTAGGAACACCTGTGAGCAAGGACCGACCTAGTCTCCTTGTCTCGAGCCAATCAGGGGGGATTGTTAGAAACAACACAACAAGCCTTCAATGGAGGTGCTTCTGCTAAATCCCACATGGCCAAACTGAGACAACTTATCAATA
Source organism: Saccopteryx bilineata (assembly GCF_036850765.1). Taxonomy (NCBI): domain Eukaryota; kingdom Metazoa; phylum Chordata; class Mammalia; order Chiroptera; family Emballonuridae; genus Saccopteryx; species Saccopteryx bilineata. The sequence continues at coordinate 78,753,117 of NC_089496.1, forward strand.
GTTACACTTTCAGCTCTTTCAGAAACATAATCTTAAACCAGGCAATAGGGAATTACCTGATCAGCACAAATTAGGTCATCTGCCTGAAAGACCCCTGCCATCCACGAAAGGACAGTCACCTGGCGATGACCAGAGTGCTTTCTTGCCAAGTATCCCTTGTCTCTGCTCTCCACTGCCTATCAAATTCTCATTTAGTACAGCTCCTCGGAGTTCCCTTCTACCTGATAGATGCGGTGCTGAGCTCTTCAAATCAATTTTTACTCAAATAAACTCTTTAAAATTCTCAGTATGCCTCACTTTATCTTTTCACAGAATAAGGACCTACGGAAGTTGGCCCAGTTCTATTCAATAGTTCTGGTGTTGCTCCCCCGTGACCTCCTGGTAAACCACACGACCTCTGCACCTTAGTTTTCCTAATCTATAAAGTGATGGAGCTGGGCCGGATGGGACCCAAAGTCCCTCCGGGTTGGCATTTCGTGAGGGTGATATCCTGCACCTCAGATGTGGTACCAAACTTTTTGCTCTAGGAGCCCCTTCATTTGTCTTGGGTGATGTAATGCAGGGGTTATGAGCTCAGAATGAATACTGTATTCATCTGGAGAATGCTGAGGAACCTTTGTTTATATGGGTTAATATCTTTCCATATGTATCATTTCAAATTGAAACTGGGAATATTTTAAAACACAAGAATACACAAGTACAGATACAGAGCAATGATCTCATCACCCACTGTGTATTCTCTGAAAAATTCCCGTGTGAGAATGAGAGTGAAGTGTAATAACGACTCAGTCTTATTATAAACTAGTTTTGACCCTCGTAAGGGTCTCTAAGGCCACAGAGGTCCTCAGACCGCACCACTGTTGGCACTGCCGGGGTCGTGAAAGCCCCACGAGCCAGTACCGCACTTGAACCTTGGTTTCTACTTGCTCATGGGACCCTGGGTGTGTTACTTATGCGCTTTGCGCTTCCATTTCCTGTAAAACTGCAACAACCAGAGCACCTAATTCACAGGCTGAAATAAAGCAATGCACAAAAAAAAACCTCAACAAATAGAAGCACTTCATAAACATAGGCTATTATTAATCAACTAGAGAGAAATTTCTATCAAAGTAGTGCATTTGGAAACTTAAAACAACAGAAAAAAAGCATGGAAAAATAAAACAAAAAACACCAAGCAACAAAACTGCCACATTTTCAGAGGGCACCTAGAAAAGCAGCGACGGTGCTGTGGGCCTGTCTCCCGGGGCCTGTCTCCCGGGGCCTGTCTCCCGGGGCCAGTCTCCCGGGGCCTGTCTCCCGGGGCCTGTCTCCCGGGGCCAGTCTCCCGGGGCCTGTCTCCCGGGGCCAGTCTCCCGGGGCCTGTCTCCCGGGGCCAGTCTCCCGGGGCCAGTCTCCCGGGGCCTGTCTCCCGGGGCCAGTCTCCCGGGGCCTGTCTCCCGGGGCCAGTCTCCCGGGGCCTGTCTCCTGGGGCCTGTCTCCCGGGGCCAGTCTCCCGGGGCCAGTCTCCCGGGGCCTGTCTCCTGAGGTCTGTCTCCCGGGGCCAGTCTCCCGGGGCCAGTCTCCCGGGGCCAGTCTCCTGAGGTCTGTCTCCCGGGGCCAGTCTCCCGGGGCCAGTCTCCCGGGGCCTGTCTCCCGGGGCCTGTCTCCCGGGGCCTGTCTCCCGGGGCCAGTCTCCCGGGGCCAGTCTCCTGGGGCCAGTCTCCCGGGGCCAGTCTCCTGGGGCCTGTCTCCTGGGGCCTGTCTCCCAGGGCCTGTCTCCCGGGGCCAGTCTCCCGGGGCCTGTCTCCCAGGGCCAGTCTCCTGGGGTCGTGCCCCAGCTGTCCCTATACTTACAGAGGCCGGAGCGAGCACCCTGTCAGCCAGGGCCCTGTCCTCACCGACCTTCAGCGCCGACTACAGCCAACCCGGCTGCTTCCTGATTTTGCTGCCGGCTCCTCCATAGCTACACGTGTCCAGCGCAGGCCTAATTGAACTATTTGCTTACTCTCATCACCTGAGCATTCTCCCACAAACACGTGAGCTTCTTTTGCTATTTGGCAGTGGCAGTCAGTACTGGTCATGATTGACCAACATATAAAAATTTGGGGTTGCACTCTACAGGGGTAAGGCCCTCTCCAAGTCCTTCATCCTTGCCCTTTAATTTTTTCATTTACCTTGGGTGATGTAATGCCCGGGGTTATGAGCTCAGAATGCATACTGTCTTCATTTGGAGAACCGAAATAGCGTTGACCCTTGAACAACCCAGTTTGAACTGTGCAGGTTCACTTAAATGCAAGTTCAAACCCAAGTTGTTCAAGGATCCAATCCACAGCCTGGGGCCCATGCCCTGGAGATTCTGATTTAACCGTTTCTGCTGGGGCTCCCTGGTGGTTCAGAAATGGAGCCAGGCTTGAGAAGCACTAATCTGATTGCCCCATGGTTCTCAAAGGATGGCCCTGGGCAGCAACATCAGCATCACCTGGAAACCTGTTAGACATGCAAATTCTCTGCCCACCCAGACCTGCCGAGGAGTGACCCAGGAATCTGTGATTCACCAAACCCTACAGGTGACTGTAATGACATTGAAGTTTGAGGCCCTGTGCTCTGGATTGCTGAAATGTAGAAACACCATATCCCTAACAATAGAATGAGTTTTGCAAGATTTGCAGATGAGTAAATGAAAAGAGTTGTGTAAAGCCATATGTTAGTTCTGTAAAGGCCATAAACGTTCACTAATGTCTAGATTCCAAAAAGCCCTCAGGATGCTGCCTTAACAACCTCTGTCAAAGGCCAAGATAAGCAAGCACGTTCTTTGCTTTTTGTAAAATGCTTTACTGAGCACTCTCTCCCTAGATTGTTCCAGCGCTAACCGAAAGCCTGTTTCGCTTCTGTAAAACTACGTTGGCTAGGTGCTCCCCTCCCTCCTCCCCTCCCTTCTTTTTGCCTTTAAAATCAAACCCCTGACTTTGGTTGGGGCCGAATGATTTGGTAACTATAGTTCCTGTGCAATCACCGGCATTATATTAAAGACTCTTTAATTTGGCTACTTAATTGTATGGCAAAACGTTTGTTTCCTCCCTGTCCAGATATAACAATCGCCACACCTTGATGACTTCCAACGTCCACCGTTGCCTCCATCAACTAGGTAAGTCAGTGAAAAGGAACTTTCAGGTTCCTGTATTCCAAGGTGCAGATACCTGTGTGGCTGAAGCTGGAAGGGCTTGGGTGAATCTGACATCATTTGTATGCAACGTCCCTCTGCAGAGCTGCTAGGTTTTTCGAGCAAGTGAATAAACCAAAGATCACTAAACGACTAATGCACATACATATTTAACTCAGTAAACATTTATTGCACACTTTGAGGCATCAGGCTACTGCTGAGGGCATTAGAGAGACAGGCAAGTCTCAGCCCTTTCCCAAGGAGCACTTAGCCTCACAGGCAGAGGGCACAGTTACAAACAAGAAGACAGGACCTGGCATCTTCAGAGAGACCTTAGTGATAGCAGGGCAGAGTCACGTGATAGCTGATATGGACAGAGCACTTCTCCGTGGCAGGCTGAGCGCAGAAAGCTGCGTGTGTAAATCCTCACACCCTCATCTACTCCTCACACTTAACCCCCACAACCACCTGTGATGCAGATTTTCATATTCTTCCCATTTTACAGGTAAGGACTCAGGTTTACAAAGAGTGAATAGTACATTGCGAGATGACCTAGTTAGCAAGTCAGGGCCAGGATTTAAAGCCACATCTGTCTGAACCCCAGTGGTTATCCCTCCATGTGCTACTTTTAAAATGCAAAAGGGTGTGATAGAGACTTTGGAAACTTTTCCTAGCCAATTCTGAGAAAAAGGAACTTCTCTTAAAAGTTGGGGTTTGTGTAAATGGGTTGAGATGATGGCAAAATTCAAACAGCTTCTTGTTAAGACTGAGAGAAAGCCAGAGGAAGAAACAAGGTTTTGAATGTTCACACCCTTATCACCTGCAGAATGTTTGGTGCTTAGAAGAGGCTTCAGAAAAGCTGACTGCAGGACTCCGCAGGGCGCCGGCTGCTGCCATTCTTCACAGTGCGGAGGCAGGAATCGTGCAGCACGCCTGCTGTCCTGGGAGAGCCTCTAATTCTTAGGAATCCTGAGGAATGAGTGTCCCTCTAGCACAAACACCAAAAAGGCAGTCACAACCACATTTAGCATGTGCTAGCCTCCCCAACAAAGTTGCTAAAAAGAGTGGAAAGTATTTGTAAATATGAAACTGGGGTGGGATGAACCTAATTCTATATTCTCAGTGTTTCTTTCTAAAAAGTTTGTTTTACTTTGGAAACAGTTGGCTAATGGTTATATACACACACACACACACACTAGAAAGCCCGGTGGTCATACGAAATGACCGCTGTTCTAGATATTATAAATTGTAATTAAAATGATTTGTGCAGCCCTGGCCGGTTGGCTCAGTGGTAGAGCGTCGGCCTAGCATGCGGAGGACCCGGGTTCGATTCCCGGCCAGGGCACACAGGAGAAGCGCCCATTTGCTTCTCCACCCCTCTGCCGCACTTTCCTCTCTGTCTCTCTCTTCCCCTCCCGCAGCCAAGGCTCCATTGGAGCAAAGATGACCCGGGCGCTGGGGATGGCTCTGTGGCCTCTGCCTCAGGTTCTAGAGTGGCTTTGGTCGCAACATGGCGACGCCCAGGATGGGCAGAGCATTGCCCCCTGGTGGGCAGAGCATCGCCCCTGGTGGGCGTGCCGGGTGGATCCCAGTTGGGCGCATGCGGGAGTCTGTCTGACTGTCTCTACCTGTTTCCAGCTTCAGAAAAATGAAAAAAAAAATGATTTGTGCAATGGTGTCTGCTAATTCAAACTGAATTACCCAGGGCAGGCGGCAAGGACGCCCCTTTGCTTACTGCCCCACGGGGTTTCCCCCTTCTACTTGCTTAATTGCTTAAAGTAGAGTGCAATGAAGGAAACCACTGGCAGTACATTTCTTAAGAGCCACCGCTAGCTCAATAAATAAAGGTGATTTAAATAATAAAATGTTAATTCACATGTCAAAGATATCTTTGTACACAACATTTCTTGTGTAGATCTTTTCATCATTTTTAAGCTCACCTTGCAGAGGACCACCAATTATTTTTAATTTTACATCCGTTCTTTCACGAACTCTTGAACAGGCAACATAAAGTTGACTGTGTCCAAATGCAGGCTCAGGTAAAAAAAATGCCAACACGCTTAAGCGTTTGGCCCTGAGACTTATTGATGGTCATAGCAAAGGCAAGTTTTACAGGAAATTGTCTATGTCTCAATTGAAACGGCAACCCTGTTTGAGATGGAGCCAAATCAATTCTTGGAATGATATGTATTTCACCTTTAGAGGAGCCAGTCAAAGACTTAGCTATTATGACATTATTTTTCAATTGGAGAACCTCTAGTCTTGTACCATTGCAAAGACCCCTTCTGGTGTTAAGATTTCTTAACAGCATAATAATTGCTTCAATCTTTAACCTCAATTTGTGAGGTGGCATGCCAGGAGGCGGGACTATTTGAATGCCATGGCAACTTCACCCCATTGGCTAGTACAGTTACGCAGACCCCTTCTGGTGTTAAGATTTCTTAACAGCATAATAATTGCTCCAATCTTTAACCTCAATTTGTGAGGTGGCATGCCAGGAGGCAGGACTATTTGAATGCCATGGCAACTTCACCCCATTGGCTAGTACAGTTACGCAAGCAACCAATAAGCTATCGGCGACAGACACTTAAGCCACATATAATAAAGATATATATTTTATTTAATTAATTAATTTTTTCTACATGACCCATCAGCCTGACCACAATTAATCTGTCCAAGAGTTGACACCCAATCCAAGGTGGGCTATTGACTTCTTTGCTCGGGATGTTTTGGGTTTGATACTGAGAGTCTCTCTGGTGACTAAAGCTGGAAGGTGCACAGCACAAAGTCTGGTGGACACGCCTCTCGCCACATGGAGGGATTCAATGTGTAAGGAGAGAGAAGAGAGTTGCTACCACATAGCCAGAGCAGTAGGGACAAGGAGAGGGTCCTCCGGCCTCTTTGAGAGCCTGGCTTTAGTTCTTCCTAAGATGGACCTGCATCTCTGTTCATTCCCAAGCTTGGTTTTTCAACATGTCCTTCGATTTTTGTGACTTGACAATTCCCCTTCGAGACAAAGCTCAATGGAATTCTGGTTCTGTCCCATGTGACTACAGCCCTAACCAAACAGGTGCCTGAACAACTTTAGAGTGATTAAAATGAACACAAAAGAAAACAAGCAATAATTTTAACTTCTCATTTTTTGCTACCTCATGTCTTTCTTAAGCATATGAATTATATGAATAATAACATTTAAAAAAAAGAAAAGAAAACAAGCACTGAGCAATCATGACTTTCACAAAATACACACCGGTGTCACTAATGCCCAGATCAAGGGTCGGAGCATTTCTAGCAATCCCACTGCTCCAACATGCTCCCTGCCAGCAGTAAGTCCCTCTCAAGAAAGCCACTCTCCTGTCTTCTGACATGGAGACTAGCTTTGCCTGTTTCTGTATGTTAAGGAATCGTCAGCATGTTCTGTTTATGTCTGGGTTTTTTTGTTGTTGTTGTTTTGTATTTTTCTGAAGTTGGAAACGGGGAGGCAGTCAGACAGACTCCCGCATGCACCCGACCAGGATCCACCCGGCATGCCCACCAGGGGGCGATGCTCCGCCCATCTGGGGCGTCGCTCTGTTGCAACCAGAGCCATTCTAGCACCTGAGGCAGAGGCCATGGAGCCATCCTCAGCGCCCGGGCCAACTTTGCTCCAATGGAGCCTTGGCTGCGGGAGGGGAAGAGAGAGACAGAGAGGAAGGAGAGGCGGAGGGGTAGAGAAGCAGATGGGTGCTTCTCCTGTGTGCCCTGGCTGGGAATCGAACCCAGGACTCCTGCACGCCAGGCTGATGCTCTACCACTGAGCAAACCAGCCAGGGCTGTTTGTGTCTGTTTTTTTTCTCACTTGTGAGATGCATCCACGCTGCTGCTGCACGTGGCTGAGGATCAATCTAGTTGCTGAATCACACCCCCAGCTTTGTCCTTTAAATCTCATTGTGACTTATGGACGGTAGGCTGGAAGTCAGTCCTGCGGACCTCGTACAAGGAGCTGTTGGTTCTCTTGATGATATATGGAGCGTGATGGTGAAAGATCTAATTCAGCACACTGCCTGGAACTATTTACAGCAGAGAGAAATTGCTTTTATGAAGTTGGAAGTTTTATAGAGATTATTACACTGCTCGGCTCAAGTGAGGACTCAGGCTGCTCCCTTCTCAGGAAGGAGGAAAAAATCCCCCAGCCAATGACCTGCCCCCATCTGTTCTCAGAATAGAGGTTCTGAGAGAAAAACATGGCACAGCTCTCCTCAGAAGTGACCCTTCCAAAACCCTAATCAGACCACACATTGTTTATTCTAGCGCACAGCATTCAGTGCCTCTCCAGATAAACCATCCTTAAATACAATTTGTATCATGATTTCTGGAAGACAACACCATGTTCTAATTTTTTTTTTACCATGCGAGCAAATGGTAATTTATCCACAGGGTTCCTCTCTCAAACCTTTCCTCGCCAAACTTGAGATACAGATTTCAAATACAATTTTCATCAACACCTATGATTTTCCTTCCTTCTGCTCAATGGGAATTAGAATGCAAATAATTACAAGCCCCAATTCAGCTGGTTTGAACAATGAGGAAATTTATTATTTGTCATCACAGGAAGTTTGGAGATGGGTTGGCTTGGTTCGGTGATATCAACAAGGACTTAGGTACTTTTTGTGTCAGACTGCCCACAGGAGAACAGCCCATAGATCCAATGAGGCCGAGGCCATTCCAGAAATAATAACTCCCTGCAGTCCTGCAACAAAAAAGAAGGCATCTCCTCCCTCCCCACTTCCTTTTTCTCTCCCCAGAAACCTTCCTCAGAAACCCAGCAAGACTCCTCAGCCAGAATAACATTCAAGCCCATTGATAAAACCAACCAATGGCAGAGGAGATGGGATTATCATACTTAGCACAAAACAACCGTGTTTATCCCTATAATTAGGAATACAGTTCTCTTCCTTGAGTTATTTTCAAACAAAACAATGGCTCTGCTAAGAAGGAAAAAAGGGAGATAGATCACTAAGCTGAAAGTTACCCACAATACCATTGTGGAATACCAACAATGGTATTCCACAGCGCACCTCTTTGGCTTTACAACATCCACATACACCCATTCGATACGTGTTCAGAACATCTCCATACTTGCACAAAATTCACATAGTCCATCTATAAGTAAAATAACCTGAAGTCTCACCAAAAAGAAGATGAATCCAATAATAACTCCTATTAAAAAAAAATGAGTGTTGTCACTGGTCCACAGTGTATACTATTTCCTGCTGAGCAGGAATAGCAAGCACTATTCCCACGACCCAGGCAACCTGGCCACGTGGGCTCTGCTCCTTCTAGAGGGTCTGCTTGCCTCCTCGCCTCCACAGCCACCTCTCAGACGGACACTGACGAAGATGTCCCCTTAGCGGCTGCTGGATTTAGCAGCCCACTTCCTATAGGTACAAATTCTATGACTTCCAGACCACCTAAGGCTTGCATGGTCCCAGCCTTTTGTCAGTTAGGTTTAGAACAGGGGTCCCCAAACTTTTTACACAGGGGGCCAGTTCACTGACCCTCAGACTGTTGGAGGGCCGGACTATAAAAAAAACTATGAACAAATCCCTATGCACACTGCACATATCTTATTTTAAAGTAAAAAAACAAAACGGGAACAAATACAATATTTAAAATAAAGAACAAGTAAATTTAAATCAACAAACTGACCAGTATTTCAATGGGAACTATGCTCCTCTCACTGACCACCAATGAAAGAAGTGCTCCTTCTGGAAGTGCTGCAGGGGCCGGATAAATGGCCTCAGGGGGCCGCATGCGGCCCGCGGGCACCGTAGTTTGGGGACCCCTGGTTTAGAATTTACTCTGGTAGATTCCAGGGACCCATAATGGCCAACAGTCTTGTCTGGATGAGGTCTGAGTGTCGCACGATCCCTATCTCCTCACCTTGCTCCTCTAAGCTCTACCCCACTCTCAACACCAAAGTTGAATGGCGTCCACCCTGAGGTGACTGATAAAACAGCTGTGTAGTGGAGAGGGAGCCCAGCAAAGGAGGAGGAGGTACCACTGAGAGTCCCAGCGTTCTGGGGTGTCTAAGCTAGACTGCGCCTCTTGTCTTGTGAAGAATGATGAGAGATATTAAGGGGATATCAGGGAATTAAGTTTGCTCTTATCCTAATCCAACCATTCTTACCTCTTGTTAAATATCTTTTTTTTTTTACCTTTTTTGTTTGCCTCAATTTTGTATAAACTTGGAATTTCTTGAAAATCTCCAAATTATGGAACTTTAAAACAACTTAGATTGCAGGTTTTAGGCAGAAAGAGTCTATATTGCAAAACTCTATTTTCTTCCATTTCTGCATTCAGGCATGCCATTTTCAGCTAAACTTGCTCCTTAGACTAACTATTTCTGGAAGGCTGCAGAAATAACCAGGATATGCCAATATCCCCAATTTTCCTACCATTACCACTCATCTTACAGTCTCTGCAGGAACATGGTAAGGAACCTGAGATCCATCAGCTGGCCCAGTGCTGCAGGATCTGAAATAGGGCTTCTGCTGTTACAAAATGTGTAAGAGCTGCATGTAGGAAGTGTTGGAATCCACGGGAGTCCGAAAGACCAGAGTAACAGGCTTTATTGAAAGGAAGAAAGGAACCCTGCCGGGCACTTCTCCCAGGAAGAAGAGCACCGGTTACTGACTGAGGTAAAATTTTATAGGGTTGGGGATAACCTCGAGCAAGGGTGTGCTGCTATGTTGGGCTTTCTGGAATACTCTTCATTGAGGTGATTGACCAGCTTCCTGGAGTACCTTTGTCCCATGGGTGATTTTCTGGTAATTAAGGGTGGGGTCAGGCAGCCAAGCGGACAGCAAAAGGGCAGTTTGGAATTCACATATCTATCAGGAAGAAATGAAGGAGTTGACCACCAGCAGAAGCCAGGAACTATCACACCTCAGTTTTTGAAACATCAGTTTTTTTATTTTTTTATACATGAGTACACTCCCGTTTCCCCTGCCTACCCCCACCTTTCCAGAAATTGTTTTAGAATCTACCGCAAAGGGAGGCTCTTTCACTCACAAGTGAACACACTTTAAAAAGGGATTTGCATACATATTTTGAAAACAAGGTGAGTCGCAGGAAACAATGTAAAATAATTATCTGAAAATAGATTAAGATACCCTTCCTACAAAAGGAGGGGATCGTATATGAACCAGAAGAACAAATGGGAGTGTAACATTACGAATTTCCTTGTTCACTGGGATATTTCACTCTTAGAAAACATGACATAGGCCCTGGCCGGTTGGCTCAGTGGTAGAGCATCAGCCTGGCATGTGGGGGACCCAGGTTCGATTCCCGGCCAGGGCACATAGGAGAAGCGCCCATTTGCTTCTCCACCCCCACTCCTTCCTCTCTGTCTCTCTCTTCCCCTCCCGCAGCCAAGGCTCCATTGGAGCAAGGATGGCCCGGGCGCTGGGGATGGCTCCTTGGCCTCTGCCCCAGGCGCTAGAGTGGCTCTGGTCACAGCAGAGCGACACCCCAGAGGGGCAGAGCATCGCCCCCTGGTGGGCAGAGCGTTGCCCCTGGTGGGCGTGCCGGGTGGATCCTGGTCGGGCGCATGCGGGAGTCTGTCTGTCTCTCCCCATTTCCAGCTTCAGAAAAATACAAAAAAAAAAAAAAGAAAGAAAGAAAACATGACATAAAGTTCTGTCTGTCATAGATGGTCCCATGTAACTTTTTAAAAGTAAGATGTTTGTCTTTATTAATGTTCCACTAATGACCAATCGATTTTCCTCCATTACCCCTGGGAGAAAGAGTCATGCTAATGCACCACTGAGCCTTCTGATCTTCGCACTCTCATTCAAAGTCAATATTTTACCCTGACGACATGCTGCACAAACAGGGATTTCACACTGAATCCCATGGCAGTGGGAAGTACTGGTGGTCCCAGCATTAACACCAGCATCCTGGGACTCACCACCTGGTTCTGGCGGCATCATTTCTGCCATGCAAGGGTTTGACACTTTTTATGTTATTTTAAGCCAAATCAAAATTCCTTCCAGAAGTGACTGTTCCTATTTGGTTTGGGGTTGAACGTTAACCAACTTTCTTTACACAAGATCAGCAGATTTTTTTAAAAAAGATTTTATTTATTGATTTTAGAGAAGGGAGAGAGAAAGAGAGAGAGAGAGAGAGAGAGAGAGAGAGAGAGAGAAAGGTGGGAAGGAGGAGCAGTAAACATCAACTCATAGTTGCTTCCCATATGTGCCTTCAATGGGCAAGCCCAGGATTTCAAACCAGCGACCTCAGCATTTCAAGTCGACACTAATCTATCCAGTGTACTACCACAGGTCAGGCTAGTTCAGCAGATTTGGCCAAAACAGAACTCTGTTCCAAAAATAAGGTTAATGTGGTGGTATACTGATAGATACATGAATTTACCAGAAATTCCAACTGCCCTTTTGTTGTCCCACCTGGCTGCCTGACCTCACCCTTACTTACTGGATAATCGCCCCTGAGGCAGAAGAGTTCCATGAAGCTGGTCAACTTGCCCCAAGAAGGAGCCTTCCAGAAAGCTGAAATCCTAAAACCATAAAAGGGAACATACCAGAACTTTTGACTCAGTACCGCCTCAGGCTCTCCCAAACCCTATAAAATTCATCTCTAGTCTGTAACCGGTGCCCTTCTCCCCAGGAGAAGTGCCCGGCAGGGTTCCTTTCTTCCTTTCAATAAAGCCTGTTACTCTGGTCTTTTCGGACTCCCATGGATTCCAACCTATACCATGCTCACCAATTCATTCCTTCTGGTTAGCATGTTCCTGGCACCTGGTAAGTGCTTAATAAATACTGCATAAATGAATAAATAAAAAGAGTCATACTCACTCGGTAGTTCAACCAGCATTGGCTTTGAACATTTCACTGGTCACATGGAGTTGTTTATGGTTTACTAACAATGAGGAAAGGGGCCAGACCTGGAGAAGCCAGATTCTTGTATATTTGAAATCAGTTATCATTTCATTAGATTTTGAGTCTTGCTTTTCTTGTCAGAATCTATCAACATCTACTCCATCCCAGGCAGAGTTCTGGGCAGAAAACAGAAAGTTAAAATTTCCAGAATGAATCTCTTTCTCCATTTTTCTTCCTCCACCCCAAATATCTGATTCTGAGCCAGGTGGCTGTGAGGTCCAGCCAGTGGTGGGATTCAAATAATTTAACAATCGGTTCTCTGCCCTAATGACTGTTTTAAGTATAAAAAAAAAACACACCATATACCGAAAAGTAGTTAATTATTTCATGCATTTAATATTTAATTAAATAAGAACAATAAAAGAGGTACACAAATCTATATTATGTTATAAGAAAGAGTTTTAAAATATTAAATAATACCTGACAAAAAAACAATACAAGTTGTCACCCCCTGGTTGTTCGGCACTTTTTCTCTTCATGTTATATGTTTATTTACTGAAGTAACAAATGCGAGGGAATTAAAATGTAGTATTTCATCAAAGGTATAATGAGTTTTATGAAATGAATAAATAAATATTACAAGCATAGTTCCGTCAGATTTTTTTCACCTACGGACGGAATGAACATTACGGGGACTCAGAATATGCTGTTGCACAGATGAATGTTAAAAAGAGTGAGAAGGCCCTGGCCGGTTGGCTCAGTGGTAGAGCGTCGGGCTGGCATGCAGGAGTCCCAGGTTCAATTCCCGGCCAGGGCACACAGGAGAAGTGCCCATCTGCTTCTCCACCCCTCCCCCTCTCCTTCCTCTCTGTCTCTCTCTTCCCCTCCTGCAGCCAAGGCTCCATTGGAGCAAAGATGGCCCGGGCACTGAGGATGGCTCTGTGGCCTCTGCCCCAGGTGCTAGAGTGGCTCTGGTTGCGGCAGAGCAACCCCCTAGATGGGCAGAGCATCGCCCCCTGGTGGGCATGCCAGGTGGATCCCGATCGGGCGCATGGGGAGTCTGTCTGACTGCCTCCCCATTTCCAATCTCAGAAAAATACAAAAAAAAAAAAGAGTGAGGAAGGTCAATCTGTGATTTCCACACTGGGCGCCTGCCAGGGCGCCCACCTTAGAGAGAACTCTGATTACAAGTGCCATTTTAACAACCGGTTTGCCACACTCAACAAAAAAATTAGGTATCAGTTCTGCCAAACTTGTGCGAACTGACTGAATCCCACCACAGGTCCAGCCCTTCAACATGCTGCACAAGCAGGGAATTCAGTGAGTGCAGTGATCAATCAGCCCCAGTGAGGCTCTTGAAACCCAACCTTTCTCCTTCTTCCGATCTCAGAAATGACTGCCGCCTTCCAATGTCCTAACCTCGTTCCTATCACTGGCATAGTCCTTACTACTGCAAGTCACACACACACACAGCTGCAGAAATTCTAAAAACATGAGGCTTTCTTTCTTGCTTCGCCACATCACGAGGTCCTAGAGGACAACTGCAGTCCTAGCTTCGGGTATAGTGCCAAGCCCATAATTAACACATTAGTAAAATGAAAGAATAAATGAATAAACAGCAGAAATGCATTTTTTTTTCTCTGTGAATGGAGAAAACTTTTTTTTTCAAAATTAACATTTTATTGTTTAACAGGCCCTAATTACACCACTCCCCCAATGAACTTCATCCTCTCAACATCAGCTCTATGTTCAGAACTAAGGTTGCAAAATAGTTTTACCATACCTGTCGACAAACACTATCATTATGCTCAAGAAGCAAGGAGATGAACATATCAAGAGTGAATGAGTGATGGCCCTGGCCGGTTGGCTCAGTGGTAGAGCGTCGGCCTGGCGTGCGGGGGATCCGGGTTCGATTCCCGGCCAGGGCACATAGGAGAAGCGCCCATTTGCTTCTCCACCCCCCCCCCCTTCCTCTCTGTCTCTCTCTTCCCCTCCCGCAGCCAAGGCTCCATTGGAGCAAAGATGGTCCGGGCGCTGGGGATGGCTCCTTGGCCTCTGCCCCAGGTGCTAGAGTGGCTCTGGTCGCGGCAGAGTGACGCCCCGGAGGGGCAGAGCATCGCCCCCTGGTGGGCAGAGTGTCGCCCCTGGTGGGCGTGCCGGGTGGATCCCGGTCGGGCGCATGTGGGAATCTGTCTGACTGTCTCTCCCCGTTTCCAGCTTCAGAAAAAATACAAAAAAAAAAGAGTGAATGAGTGAGATTTTCTCTAGAAGTCTAAAATAAAAATGTAAATAGCAAACGAGTAAGAGATGTATTGTATCTAAGAGGGCTATCAGTGCACCAATGCATCATTTTGATTCATTGCGTGCAGAAATGTGTGGTTTTCCCTATTGCATCCCAAAACCAGAGATGCCTCTGGTACCCCAGCCAGGCCACCCCCCCTTGCACAGCATCTTGGCAGCAGCTGCTAACCCTCACTGGGCCAGCCAGGACAGACTCACCACACTGGGGTATTTCCTTTCAGGGATTATGGACACACATTCTCTTCCCAAAGTGGCATAGGCAAGGGTAATCATACTTCTCACTGCGATGAGATTTTTCCAAAGAAGGAAGTGAAAACTCGTTGGTGCCGAAGAAAGTGCAGGTTACTCTGCCCCAGTTCACGATGGACATATTCAGCCCTCACTTCTTCGCTGACTTGGTGAATGCTCTGAGGCAGCTTAGAATCTTTAACCTAAGCAAGCTGACATTCCTTCCAGACTTTTCTGCCATCATAATATTCTTCCTCTTCATAAAATAAATGATCGGGCCAACAAGGGTCAGGCATGCTGTGATCATTTTTCATTTAAGAGAACACCCTTGAGTAGTACGACTCCACACCCAGGGCCTCCCGCACACTGGCAACGTGCTGCTCCAGGGCCCAGCTGGTAGCTCTCAGAAGAGCGGCACAGCTGCCAGCCTGGAAGTCACTGGCATTTTCCATCATGTTGTCTCCCAAGTAGTGTTCGTGAAACTTGGGAATTCCTGCTCCAGGAGCAAGCAGCCAGCTATATAGGTAGCCTGCGGCCAGGGAATAGTAAAGCACTAGTCCCCTCTGGCCGTTAACCATCTCTAAGATCTGATCAATAGTGACTGGGCCCTGGCCCGTTGGCTCAGCAGTAGAGCGTCGGCCTGGCGTGCGGGGGACCCGGGTTCAATTGGACCCGGTTCAATTCCCGGCCAGGGCACATAGGAGAGGCGCCCATTTGCTTCTCTACCCCCCCTCCTTCCTCTCTGTCTCTCTCTTCCCCTCCCGCAGCCAAGGCTCCATTGGAGCAAAGATGGCCCGGGCGCTGGGGATGGCTCCTTGGCCTCTGCCCCAGGCGCTAGAGTGGCTCTGGTCGCGGCAGAGTGACACCCCGGAGGGGCAGAGCATTGCCCCCTGGTGGGCAGAGCGTCGCCCCTGGTGGGCGTGCCGGGTGGATCCCGGTCGGGCGCATGCGGGAGTCTGTCTGACTGTCTCTCCCCGTTTCCAGCTTCAGAAAAATACAAAAAAAAAAAAAAAAATAGTGACTGGAGAGTAGGGGTCAGAGTCCTGTTGTCCTGTCTGTTGTTCTACCGGAAGATCTGCAAATGCCCTCGTCCGTCCTCTTTCTGCCACAGCCAGGGCTTCATCATGATGGCCGAGGCTGACAAGCACCCGCTGCAAGGCCTGGTAGGATGACGTCTGCAGGTCGAAGAGCTTCTAGTCCGTGCTCAGCTGTGCCTCGTGTCGGATTGTTTCAAACAAGGCTGATGCCTGATAGAGCTGGTGTCGGGCCTCTTCCAGGTTCCCACTAGCCCACAGGGAGAGGCCAAGACCGTGGCAAATTTTGGCTTCATCTTCTCTTCGGCCCAGTTGCTCAGCTAACCTTAAACCTTCCTGTAAGTACATGACTGCCTGGGAATAGTTCTGCAAAGCATGGTGGGTCCTTCCCAGGCTACTATAGGACACCGCCTTGGCCACCAAGTCGTTCATCTGGGCAGCAATGCTCAAGTGCTGTTCTTGATAAACCACAGCCCTCTCAAAGGTGCCCAGAGATTCGTACGTCAGCCCCGGGTTCCCGTAGGCTCGTCCCTGGCACGTGGCGTTGTTGGTTTCCTCCGCAATCTGCAGATGCAGCTGGTGGTACTGCAGGCCTGTATCATATTCCCCCACCTGCTGGTAAACGCCCCCCCAGGCCACAGGCTGCATCACTTTCCAGAGCTCAGTCTTTCATCTCTCTAGCAATGTCCAGCTGATGTTCAAGGCAGGAAATGGCTTGTTCGTAATTCCCTAAATTAGCTGTGCAGGCTTCCCAGTTCTCCATAGGCCTGGGCTTTATTAAAGGCCTCTCCGAGCTCATGGGCAACCACGAGCCTCTTTCCAAAGCACACAGGGGCTTGCTGCAAGCTCCCCATTGCCCTGTGTCCATTTCCTAGGCCCCGGTAAGCCTTGGCTTGGTCTTGCATGCGATTCAGACTCTGGGCAACAGATAAATATTGTTCATAGTACTTGATAGCTTCCTCATAGTCACCCAGGGCGTCGTAGCAATCTCCCAGGTTGCCATAGGCTCGGCCCCTGTCGAGCACGGACTCGTTTCCACTAAGCTGCTGCAGCATGGCCAACTGCTGCTCAAAGTAGCCGATGGCTTCTTCCATCGTATTCATGTTCATCTTTGTGATGCCCATGTTGCCATAGACCTGGGCTTCTAGATTTGGATCCTTCAGCTTCTGCCCTAGGTCCAGCTGTTCTTCATAACATTTTAATGCCATTGTGTATTTCCCAAGGGGCATGTAGACAGCAGCCAGGTGCCCGTGAGCTCTGCACTCTCCTGGCAAGTCACTCAGCTCCTGATAACCCTCCAGTCAGGGGTCCCCAAACTTTTTACACAGGGGGCCAGTTCATTGTCCCTCAGGCCATTGGAGGGCCGCCACATACAATGCTCCTCTCACTGAGCACCAATGAAAGAGGTGCCCCTTCCGGAAGTGCGGCGGGGGGCTGGATAAATGGCCTCAGGGGCCCGCATGCGGCCCGCGGGCCGTAGTTTGAGGATGCCTACCTAAGTGTGATACCCCAAGGCCTTGTCATATTTCTGGATATTTCGGTATGCAGTGCCCAAGGCTGCATAGGCACTGGCCTCCAGTCTTCTATCCTTTACATGGTGAGCTAAACCCAGCTGCTGAATGGAGAATGTAAAGGTAAAAAAGTTTAACATTTCCTGCCTTAGCATAGGAAAATTCAGTACTTAATTAGATGATCAATGAATGGGAGAAACCGTCTAGTTCTCTTTGGGGCTCGTCAGTGTGGAGGTTGTGTATAGCAAATAAAAATTCCTCCTCATTACAACAGTGTCCCTGTAGCTCCCACTTGGGACTATCTTAGTGAGTCAGCTGTAACCAGTAGAAACAGTAGAAGTGATGTGGACAACTTCAGAGGCTGAGTCAGAGAGAGCCAGCTGCTTCCACCTGCTTCTCTTAGGGCACTCACTCTGGGGAGCCTGCTCTGCCACCACCTCAGAAATCCGACCTCCCACCATGCAAGAAGCCCAACTAGGCCCTGCCCGGTTGGCTCAGCGGTGGAGCGTCAGCCTGGCGTGCGGGGGACTCGGGTTCGATTCCCGGCCAGGGCACATAGGAGAAGCACCCATCTGCTTCTCCACCCCACCCACCTCCTTCCTCTCTGTCTCTCTCTTACCCTCCCGCAGCTGAGGCTCCATTGTAGCAAAGATGGCCCTGGCGCTGGGGATGGCTCCTTGGCCTCTGCCCCAGGCGCTAGAGTGGCTCTGGTCGCGGCAGAGCGACCCCCCGGAGGGGCAGAGGGTCGCCCCTGGTGGGCGTGCCGGGTGGATCCCGGTCGGGCGCATGCGGGAGTCTGTCTGACTGTCTCTCCCCGTTTCCAGCTTCAGAAATAAAAAAAAAAAAAAGAAGCCCAACTGCCGGGACCACCACATGGAGAAGCCACATGCAGGCCTCTGGTTAGCCCCAACAAGCTGCTCTGAAATCCGACTCACTAAATCATAAGCAAAATTAAATGATTGTTTTAAACCAATGAATTTGGGAGAAACTTGTAACACATTAATAATAACGGGACCATTGATTTCTGGGGTTTGATAACGTAAAAGATCCTTCCATTTTTCTCCCGTGTTCCTGAAGGGGTGAAGTTGAACCCTCTGTCGCATTTGGAGCAGCGTGCACGAGGACAGAAGCTCACGGACTATCTGGGAGTGTCTCTGGCCACAGATAAAATCAGCAGCCAGAGCTTACGCACATAGGGTCTGTCCAAACATAAATTAAAGTCACAGAGCACTTCTGGAATGCAAGCAGCCTCTGCTTAATTAAGGCAAGAAATGCCAAACCTAAGATAACAGTCATAAGAATAATTATTGGAGGCTTAAACAAAGTGATGTTTCTTAGTTACTGAACAAAGACATGGTTACTGGAAAAGCTTAGAATTAGTCTCCTTTGAAAGGAAGTGGTGGGGGGGATAACATTCACAGAAACATCTTGTGCCTGGAACCAGCTCTGCCCCCATGCTGGGCCATGCTGCTGACTTCATCCCCCAACATCCCCGTGACTAATCTCTGACAATTAGTGCCGAGTTAACAAGTATTCTCTCCAGCCAAGGCGACAGTAGGAAGCCTTTCCATATGGCCAAAGCTTTCCACCGTTCCATTGGTCTGCAGGATTCATAAATTAAACCTTTCACGAGCACAAAAGGGGGAAAAATAAATCACACGAGACTGGATGTACCTCCTTGCTTTGCTTCCCTTCCCCTCAGACGCGTACACCTTCCAAGTGCAGCTGAGAAAGAGGCTTCCCCAGGGCTGTGCCCTTTCTTGTCTGGCCTTTTCTGCTCAGCCTTTCAGTACTCTCCATATTTGGGGAAAACTGGCCTCGCCTGACCTGAGGGGCAGTTAAAAGACAGCTGAGCTGGCCCTGGCCGGTTGGCTCAGCGGTAGAGTGTCGGCCTGGTGTGCGGGGGACCCGGGTTCGATTCCCAGCCAGGGCACATAGAGAGGCGCCCATTTGCTTCTCCAACCCCCCCCCCTTCCTCTCTGTCTCTCTCTTCCCCTCCCGTAGCCAAGGCTCCATTGGATCAGAGATGGCCTGGGCGCTGGGGATGGCTCCTTGGCCTCTGCCCCAGGCGCTAGAGTGGCTCTGGTCGCGGCAGAGTGACGCCCCGGAGGGGCAGAGCACCGCCCCTGGTGGGCAGAGCGTCTCCCCTGGTGGGCGTGCCGGGTGGATCCCGGTCGGGCGCATGCGGGAGTCTGTCTGTCTGTCTCTCCCCGTTTCCAGCTTCAGAAGTTTAAAAAAAAAAAAAAAAAAAAAGACAGCTGAGCTGTCCTCACCTGGCCGCCACCACCACCTCCCCGCCCCCACCCGCCCCCACAGCCTGGCAGGCCAGAACCAGGGTAGCCCCAGGCAAAGAGCGCTGGAGGCAGGGGGTTGGCTGTGGGCAAGGACTCCCGCTGGAGGTGCAGCGCCCTGTCCTGACCCCAGGGTTGACAACTGAGAACTGGAACCAACTTCTTGGCAGCCCCCAACCTGGAAACCTCCTTGCAAAGAGCTCTTAGCTACCCAGAGAGGCAGTTGCTTGCACATTGTGCTCTGAAATGGACATGGGACACCCCCAGGGGTCACCACAGGAAACGGAAGATGGGAGAATGAAGTGAGTGGAGCTCTGAGCTCCCCGCCCTTATAACCAAGAGAGTATCTCATCTTTTTTCTGTTTCACATGTTTGGCTTGAAATATCTCATTTTTAGAAAAAAAGTGCAGCCCCTGAAAATTATTTGGAAATCACTGTGGAGCTTTGGAATCAGAAGGTTGTAAGCTTCAATCCCAGCTCTACACCTTTCTGACACTCACTGAACATCTCTTACTTAAATTCTTTGATCAAGTGGAGATCATAATGCCAAACTCACAGACATAGGGAGGATCCAGTGAGATGGTGTGTTCAGAGAATCTGGCATATAGTAGTTGCTCCATAAATGATGAAGGTTGGGGCTTTAAGGGTCAAAAATACAATTTTCTTTTTTCTCTGCCTAAGTTCAGAACCAACTGAGAAAAAAACCTCAAGAATCAGAGAGATAAAGGCCAAAGGGAGCAAGCTGTTCAGAGAAGGAGGTTTGCTCTGCGCCAACAGCAGGCTTTCTAATACTATATCCCAGAGTTCAACTTACCCACTCAATCACGGGAAGACCTGGAAATCAGCAGGCCTCCTGAGGAGGGAGGGCTCTCTTGTATAATTTGCAACATAATGAATCTCTCTGCGGAAATGCAGATCCCAAATTAATAAATGAGGAGGGAAGGGCTGAGTTACAGAAACTCAGTTCTCTCCACTTCACTAACAGATAAAATCACCCAGGGCCACCAAGGGCAGTGGCAGTGTAGTACACTGCACAATTGTGAATTATGTTATTTATTATGTTTTTTATTTTATTATTATTTTAATATGCCTTCTAATGATATTTCCAGTAGTTTCCATAGGTCACAGTCAACAATGCCATTGATTTCTCAGAACTTTGTAAGATAGCAGGTGAAGAGCAAAGTATCCACTGGAAAAATATCCAAAGAGAAAATTAACCAGATTTAATCATGGACATCCCTTGACAAGCTGGATTTTTTGTTTGTTTGTTTGTTTTTGTTTACAGAATAAAGGGTGGGTAAATTTTGTTATAGTCTGATGGATACATGAATTTACCAAAACTTCCAAACTGCCCTTTTGCTGTTCTGCTTTGCTGTCTGACCCCACCCTTACTGGACTATCGCGCCTGAAACAGAAAAGTTCTAGGAAGCTGGTCAGCCACCCCGAGGAGAAGCGTTCCAAGAAGCCAATATCGTAAAACTACAGAAGGGAGCATAGCAGAATTGCAGACGCAACACACACTTGCTCCAAGCTCTCCTTTAACCCTATAAAAAATTTGCCTCAGAATCTGTTTGGGTGCACTTCTCCTGGAGGAGTGCCCCAGCAGGTCTTTCTCCTCAAATAAAGCCTGCACACCTGGTGTTCGAGAGCCGTCTCATTCTTACATAGTCAAAATGGACAACAGTATTCACTGAGAAACATTAATATGTAAGAGCTGTGGGTCACCATTGGTTTCTTCATCTGGAATGATTTCCCTTGGACTTGACAGACTGCACACACCTGCTGGGCCACATGACATAAGCCTTGTCATGTATTTGTTGTCAGGGGAACCTTTGGAGTAATTTCCACGGGTGCTTATTAATTATTGTTAGTGGTATCAGTTGGTGCATTTCACTTCTGGACTCATACGAAGACTTGCTCTCTGCCCCCTGAATCAGAGTATTTCTATTCACCCCCAGGGTGTTTCTTGCCTGGAATCAATGCAGATAAAAAAGGCTTTTACAATAGTCCTCAGCCTCTTTTAACAAGAAGGCTAATCTTGGGAGTGTACCAAGAGCTCACCCTAATGTCACAGTGTCCAACGAGTGTATACCCTGCGGAGATAAAAATCTTAACTCAGTGTGAATGTAAGTATGTCCCTGTATCTCTCTATGCACATTCAATTTGACTAGTGTTAACACTAGTCTTGAGTTGCATGAAATATTTGGAAAAGCAACAGAGGTTATTTAGTTTATTTTGGTCTTGTTCCTCTGCAACTCTTCTCCCTAGCTTTCTGCTGAAGGGGTTTTGCCATATTTGGTTTCAAGAAACAGACAGGCCCTGGCTGGTTGGCTCAGTGGTAGAGCATCGGCCTGGCGTGCAGAAATCCCGGGTTTGATTCCCGGCCAGGGCACACAGGAGAAGCGCCCATCTGCTTCTCCACCCCTCCCCCTCTCCTTCCTCTCTCTCTCTCTTCCTCTCCCGCAGCGAGGCTCCATTGGAGCAAGGATGGCCCGGGCGCTGGGGATGGCTCCTTGGCCTCTGCCCCAGGTGCTAGAGTGGCTCTGGTCGCGACAGAGCGACGCCCCGGAGGGGCAGAGTATCGCCCCCTGGTGGGCAGAGCGTCGCCCCCTGGTGGGCGTGCCGGGTGGATCCTGGTCGGGGGCATGCGGGAGTCTGTCTGACTGTCTATCCCCGTTTCCAGCTTCAGAAAAATACAAAAAAAAAAAAAAGAGAGAGAGACAAAGGTCCTACTTGTGGAATACAAGCGAGAAGTAACAACTCCAACTATTTCCCAAAACAGTAAGGCCTTAACAGAAATAGCATTTCTGAGGGCAGAGGTTTAAAAGATTCGGTGATGGTTCTCTATAACTACAAAATTTCTCTGAACTTCTTTATCTCCAAAAACTCTATGGATTTGAACAAGAAGCCAAATAAAGTGAAACAATAGCTACCATTTGCCATTCGTTGAGCTTTTACTGAGTTATGTGTCATGAAGTTGCTAAGTGCTTAACTTTCAGTATTTCTTTTTTTTTTTTTTTGTATTTTTCTGAAGCTGGAAATGGGGAGAGACAGTCAGACAGACTCCCGCATGCGCCCGACCCGGATCCACCCAGCACGCCCACTAGGGGCGACACTCTGCCCACCAGGGGGTGATGCTCTGCCCCTCCGGGGCGTCGCTCTGCCGCGACCAGAGCCACTCTAGCGCCCAGGGCAGAGGCCAAGGAGCCATCCCCAGCGCCCGGGCCATCTTTGCTCCAATGGAGCCTTGGCTGTGGGAGGGGAAGAGAGAGACAGAGAGGAAGGAGGGCGGGGTGGAGAAGCAGATGGGTGCTTCTCCTATGTGCCCTGGCCGGGAATCGAACCCGGGTCCCCCGCATGCCAGGCTGACGCTCTACTGCTGAGCCAACCGGCCAGGGCCTTTCAGTATTTCTTTTAATCCTCACCACCCCTCCATGAATTCCATTCCAGCATAATCCCCATTTTATAGAGGAGGAAAGAAAAGAGATTCAGTAACTCACCACAAGGACAGAGAGCTGGTAGATTCCAGAGATATACTTGGAACCTAACTCCTGACGTTGTGAGAAGATGTAGAAAGTACTGGTGCTCTTAAAAAATATTCAAACAGACTGACCTGTGGTGGCTCGGTGGATAAAGCGTTGACCTGGAACGCTGAGTCACCACAGTTTGAAACCCCAGACTTGCCTGGTCAAGGCACAGATGTGAAGCAATTACTATTGAGGAGCCCTGAGGAGCCACTGTGCCACCTCACCCGCAGGTGTTGTAAAGTACCAAAAGCTACAAAATTAATATTAATATTTTAAGAGGCTTGAAGAACATTTTATTAATTTGGGTTAAAGTATGCAGAGAAATTTTGTGAATAATCTCTGTACTGTGTGATTGGCATAAAACCAGGATGGCCCTTGGCATTGTATTGTAAATGCAAAGGGAAGGAAAACATGGATTCCCTGACATTCCACCACACCTGTGGGGAAAGGGGTGAATGGCTAGCCAGGTGCAGGAAGAGAAAAGCCAAAATAAACCTTTTCTTATAGTAATGAGCCATTTGTGGGCATTTGTCCCCAGGGAACTACCTCTCCCATGTGAATGCATGTAGTTAATGTATATGACTCTGGACAGAGAGATGGCGGATAAACATTAGAAAATATAGGCCTTTTAATATGTAAAGAGACATCTTTCTACTATTGTGTTGACTTGTAAATTTTGTTTTCTCCAAAATGATGTATGGTGCCTGACCAGGTGGTGGCGCAGTGGAGAGAGCGTCGGACTGGGATGCGGAAGGACCCAGGTTCGAGACCCTGAGGTCGCCAGCTTGAGCGCGAGTTCATCTGGCTTGAGCAAAAAAGCTCACCAGCTTGGACCCAAGGTCGCTGGCTCCAGCAGGGGTTACTCAGTCTGCTGAAGGCCCGTGGTCAAGGCACATATGAGAAAGCAATCAATGAACAACTAAGAAGTCGCAACGCACAATTAAAAACGAATGATTGATGTTTCTCATCTCTCTCCGTTTCCGTCTGTCTGTCCCTGTCTATCTCTGCCTCTGTAAAAAAAAAAAAAAAAAAAAAAAAAGATGTATGGCTTGCAAATTGAACATGGTCCTATCATGTTAAAGGGCATATGATTATAACCGATAGTGGTAAAGGGCACCTAATTACAATTTTTGCTTCTGTACTTCCCGCTTGCAAAACTATAAAAAGTAGGTAAAACAAAGGGCCGGTGCGCTCTCCCTCAGATTTCTGTCGGAGTTGCCGCCGCTTGGCCAAGCTAGACAATAAAGCTCTGGTGTGGAATCGGCGGATTTTGTTTGTGTCTTCAATGTTTCGAGTCCCTCTGGATTAGGCTTAACACTATGAGCTGATGCTTCCCGCTCCTCTCCCCCACCCCATCCTTTCTTGCTCTCTCCTGTCTCTAAAATCAGTAAATCTTTTTTTTTTTTTTAAAAAGAGGCATGTGATTATTTTAAAGAAAAGATTCAAACAAATGGAATTTGTGCTGACTTTTCTATAGAAAAGTCATTCTGGTTTCAGCTAAAATTGAGGGGTTTAACCAACAACAGAAATCTATGGAAAATTTTCTTCTTTATTTCTAGAGGCAAAGGCCTTCAATTTATGGAATAAACCTGGTTAGAAAAGTATGTCCAGCCTGACCTGTGGTGGCGCAGTGGATAAAGCGTCGACCTGGAAATGCTGAGGTCGCCGGTTCGAAACCCTGGGCTTGCCTGGTCAAGGCACATATGGGAGTTGATGCTTCCAGCTCCTCCCCCCTCTCTCTCTCTCTCTCCCTCTCTTTCTCCTCTCTAAAAATGAATAAATAAAATTAAAAAAAAAAAAAGAAAAGTATGTCCAGCAAACTCTGTTAAAGAAGACTGCTTCTACTTAGGGAACAGATAATAGATTATGAACAACAGCAAAATAGTTTTAGCATTGCTGTGCTGAAAATGGCCCATCCTGTAGCTACTTCTTCCCCAATTCTAAACTGGGAAGGTTTTTTGTGTTTTGTGTTTTGTGTGTGTGTATGTGTATGTGAGTGTGTGTGAGTGTGTGTGTGTGTGAGAGAGAGAGAGAGAGAGACAGAGAGACAGAGAGAGACAGAGAGAAGGACAAACAGGAAGGGAGAGAGATGAGAAGCATCAATTCTTTGTTGTGGCGCCTTAGTTGCTCATTGAATGCTTTTTCATATGTGCCTTGACCGGGGGTCTACAGCAGTCCCCTTGGCTCAAGCCAGAGACTTTGAGTTCAAGCTGGTGGAGCCTTGATCAAACCAGATGAGCCCACACTCAAGCTGGCAACCTTGGGGTTTCGAACCTGGGTCCTCTGCATCCGAGTCCGACGCTTTATCCACTGCTCCACCACCTGGTCAGGCTAAACTGGGAAGGTATTTTATACAGTCAGGAGTAAGGTAAACCCTTGGTCTCAATTAAAAATGCAAAATACCAGAGGGGACTGGAGATAATTCAATTCCAAGTGTCTTTATACCAATATGAATGAGGGATCTGAGAATAAAATAACAGAATAAAACTCTGGGTAAATTTGTATGAAAATACAACAAAACTGAAGAGTCCTCTTGAAAAGTTAAAGACAAAAATTTCTTAATGCATTTTATTAGGGCCATTTATCTTCCAAAAGATCTGGATGCTGTGGTGAGAAAGACTACTAGAATCATTTTAAGTTGCATTGGATTGATTTTCTGGTTAAATTTTAAAGGCAGGCCCTGGCCGGTTGGCTCAGCGGTAGAGCGTCGGCCTGGCGTGCAGGGGACCTGGGTTCGATTCCCAGCCAGGGCATATAGGAGAAGCGCCCATTTGCTTCTCCACCCCCGCCTCCTTCCTCTCTGTCTCTCTCTTCCCCTCCCGCAGCCAAGGCTCCATTGGAGCAAAGATGGCCCGGGCGCTGGGGATGGCTCCTTGGCCTCTGCCCCAGGCGCTGGAGTGGCTCTGGTCACAGCAGAGCGATGCCCCAGAGGGGCAGAGCGTCGCCCCCTGGTGGGCAGAGCGTAGCCCCTGGTGGGCGTGCCGGGTGGATCCTGGTCGGGCTCATGCGGGAGTCTGTCTGACTGTCTCTCCCCATTTCCAGCTTCAGAAAAATACAAAAATTAAAAAAAAAAATTTAAAGGCAACAATACATTTTTATTAATTGAACAAGATTTTAAACCATCATTATACAAGGGTCAGTTGGTTGGCAGCTTTTAGTTCTCTGGATACAAAAATTTCTAATAAGCTTCTGTGTTTGAAATTACCTATTCATCAGAAACAGGGGTTGGGGGAAGATGGGCGGTTGGCACTGGAAACAATGTAGGAAGTATTATGTATGAGCAGCTCAAACCCATGATTCTGTCTATGTCCCGTGAGAACAGAACAATCTTGGAGCTAAAAGGAACTCAGGAAGAATTTTCTCTGACTCAAATATAATCAAGCTTAGACAATCCAGGGGCAACTTAAAGAGCTAATTCTTTATATTATCCATCAATATCAGTCATCACCATTATCATTCAAAATTCATGGAACTATTATCACAATGCTAAAGAGATGGGTTGTAAAGATGGACACACTTGGTTCCCATAACAAGGACCTCAAATTAAAATTGAGGAGACAGGGCACATCCACATCAGTATCAGAATTCTAACAGCATTTGACAGTTGATATATAATGATCCAGACAGTGATTTAGATTTGCAAAATCCATGGGCTTAGGGAGAAAACTAGGTCTGTTAGAGGACGTAAAAATTCCAGGAACATGGGAGGAAAAAGGCTTTCAAAGTCTAGATCTCCATCTTAAATCTGATTTCAAAAATAAACAGTTTTGATGAAAAGAAACTCAAGAATTTATTCATGCAAATTTATTGAGCTGTATGTAATGACTTGTGTACTCTTCTGCGTATGTTATATACTTTGATACAAATTTTAATTTAAAAAATTCTTTAACTTTAATTTTTAAAAATGTTAAAGGACTACATACTGGTAAGATAGTCGAGTAGCACAGAAAATTTTAAAATAGAAAGTGAAAGCTTTCCAGGTCATTGTCACCTGTGCTCCCTGGCTCACTGTTCCTCCCCTTCACCTGCCCACTGGCCAATGAGCAATCGGTGGCTCTCTCACCTCCACCATGGCTACAGCTGACAACTGAGACAGGACCTGAGAGCCTGTCCAGAGGGCCTACAACATAAGTGGGGGGAAGTGGTCCCTTTCCTCGCAGTTCCAGAATGTGTATTATTTCTGGGTAGGGTTGCAATATTTCACAAAAATAAATAAATAAATAAATAAATAAATAAATAAATAAATAAAAATTTTAAGAACCCACTAGAATTCTTGTTTATATTTGATTATAGAAAAACAACATGATGCTTTAGTAAAATTATATCCCATTCAATATTTGGGACATAATTATATACTAAAATAGTTGCTTTTATTTGAAATTTAATTCTTAGTGTGCATCTTGTATTTTATCTGGAAACCCTATGTCTGGGGCATAGGAGAGGAGAGAAAGAAAGAGGTGGGGAAAAGTGTTTAAAAGAAAAATAGCCCAAATTTTCTAAATTCAATAAGAGATATTAATCTAGAGATCCAAGAAGATAAACAAACTACAAGTAGTGTAAACTCAGAGATCTACATCTAGACACACCATAACCCATCGAAAGAGAATCGTGAAAGCAGCAAAAAGGAAATAACTCACACACACACACACACAAGGAATACTTGATAACATTAACAGATGATTTCTCACCAGAAATCATGGAGATCAAAGGCAGCAAAATGACATTTTCAAAGTGCTGAAAAGACTGTCACCAAAAATTCTGTACCCAACAAAATGATCCTTCAGAAATGGATACTATAAAATTGTTCACCTTTTTGGAAAATAGTTTGGTAGTTCTTCAAAGAGTTCAACATGAAGTTATTATCATATGACTCAGGAATTCCATTCCTAGATATGTACCCAAGAAAATTGAAAACATATGTCCACACAAAAGCTTGCACACAAATATTTGTCATTTTTAATTGACAAATAATAGAAACAACCCAAATGCCCATCTACTGATGAATGCAAAAATAAAAAGTGGTATATAAATATACAATAAAATAGTATTCAGCTATAAAAAGGAATAAAATGCTGAAATACAACATGAATGAACTTTGAAAACATTATACTAAGTGAAAGAAGCAAGATACAAAAGGCCACTAATTGTTTGATTTCACTTATAGAAAATATGAATATCCTTAGAGACAAGAAGTATATCAGTGATTGCTAGGATTGGGGGTGTGGAGCAATGTGAAGTCAGTGCTGATGGGGTCTCTTTTAAGGGTGTGAAATGTTTTAGAGTTAACATTAAACATGTGTTAGTGGTTTCACAACCTTGTGAATATGCTAAAACCAATTGAATCGTATTCTGTATATGCATGAATTTTACGATATGTGAAATACATCTCAAAAAAAACTAAAAATCACAGAAGTGTTTAAAGTGGAAATTCAATGCATCTGACTACTACTCCTTCCGCCATCTAGTGTGAACCATAAATTTCTTTTCTATTTCTGTATGCATTTATATGTAAGCATATACTTTAAAATTTACTCAAACAGGAACACATTATACACACGTTCTGTACATGCTCTTTTACTTTCATAATTTCTTATGACTTTTCCTTTCTACTTTATTTATTTATTTATTTATTTATGTTAGGTGAGAAGAGGGGTCATAGTGAGGCAGACTCTTGCATGTGACCTGACCAGGATCAACCCAGGAACCCCATCTTGAGCCAATGCTCCAGTACGAAGCTATTTTTAGCACCTGAGACTAATGCACTCCAATGGAGCTATCCTTGGCACCAAGGGCCACGCTTGAACCAATTGAGCTACTGACTGTGAAAGAGGAAGAGAGAGAGAAAGGGGAGAGGGATGGGGGAAAATCAGATGGTCATTTTTTTCTGTGTGCCCTGCCCAGGAATCAAACCTGGGATGTCCATATGTTGGGCCAATGCTCTATCCACTAAGCCACCAGCCAGGGCATATATATTTCTTTTTTAATGAAGAGATAATTCTCCTTGTTTTTTTTAAACAAAAATTGCTGTGAAGCATTTTACTCTGTGGATGTGCCATAATTTTTTTAATGCTCTCCCTATTGAAGGACATCTGGCTCACTTTTAGTTTTTCCTACTCAAAATGTGCTACAGCAACTACAGTGCTAGATACATCTCTGTGCACTAATGGCGGTATGTGATTAAGTTTCTAGGAGTAGAATTACACACCAACATTTTAAAGTGCAACGAGATGCAAAATGTCGTAAAAAGAGATGGACTTGGCGGTCAACTCGACCTTGATTTCCTGGTTCTTCCACTTATTAAATGTGTGCTCTTGGCCAAATCCTTTAACGTTTCTGAGTCTCATTTTTTTTTTCATCTGTAAAATAGAACTATGTTTGGAAAACACTCCCCCACTCTGACCGTTTCCTTTGCCGTTGGAGGAGCTCAAATAAGCATGTGTTCCTGGCCTCTCTCCACCCCATTAATCACTCTATCCCCGACGAGGTAAAGTGATTCACCTAATGGGCAAATTTTGAAAGCGGAAATGGAGTATTCTTGGCGCAGATTTTCCATTTTTCTTCTTGGGAGTGAGATCGTCCTTTGTGTTCACATGTTTCTTGGACAGCTCCCAAGCTGATATGATAGGTCTGCATGGGTCCAGCATTCAGGTGACAAGACTGGTTCAATGGGGGAGGCATTTGACTCTGCAGGATTAAATCATCTTAGTCCTTTTCAGTAAGAAGAGTGATATTTGCCTCTTTTTTTTTTCTGTTTTATTTCTCAGGCTTTTTAGAACTTCAGTGAAGAAGATGGGTAGTATTTATTTGACCCTCTGAAGATCCTAACCAAATATTACTATCTTCTTTAAAGTGTGGTTTTGAGGAATGAAGAGATACAGCATTTGAAAAGTATTTGCCATATCTAAGTGCTTAAAAATATATAATTATATTATTTCAGAAAACAAAAAAAATTATTTACATTACCCTCACACTCTATTATATATATCCCCACTAGCCAAGATTTTTTTAGTTCTACTTTCTGTTTTGTATTACAAATAATGTACATGTGGCCCTGGCCGGTTGGCTCAGTGGTAGAGTGTTGGCCTGGTGTGCAGAAGTCCTGGGTTCGATTCCCGGCCAGGGCACACAGGAGAAGTGCCCATCTGCTTCTCCACCCCTCCCCCTCTCCTTCCTCTCTGTCTCTCTCTTCCCCTCCCGCAGCCAAGGCTCCATTGGAGCAAAGATGGCCCGGGGGCTGAGGATGGCTCCTTGGCCTCTGCCCCAGGTGCTAGAGTGGCTCTGGTCGCAACAGAGTGACACCCCAGAGGGGCAGAGCATCGCCCCCTGGTGGGCGTGCCGGGTGGATCCCGGTCGGGCGCATGCGGGAGTCTGTCTGACTATCTCTCCCCGTTTCCAGCTTCAGAAAAATACAATAATAATAATAATAATAATAATAATGTACTTGCACTGAATATACCATTTCAAATTCTATGCACCCTTTCTACACTCATGCCAAAATACTCTCCACCCTCTATATTGGTCAGATTCTTTCACATGCAAGGGACTAAAACAAAATTCAAACTACCTTTAGCAAAAGTGAAAATTAAATAACTTTATATAACTGAGAAAGAATAGATGTGACCTCAGGTAAGGCTGGATCTAAGAGCTCAATTGGTGTTACCTGGGTTTTCTGTCTATTGATCAACAAGTATGTTTCTCTTCGTTTGTTCACCATTTATTCCAGACACCTTGGCAAGCGACTGCCGCACAGTAAGGATGCATTAAATAGATATACAATGAGATAAAGTATAAGTTCTTTCCTAATAATCTCACTCTTCCTCACAGTCAAATCTTGAAATATATAACAAAGCTATTGACCCCAGAAGCAACAATTCATTTGTTTTCTATTTGTCCTGTGTAGTTTTTGTACCTTTTTCTTCTTTTCCTGTCTTACTTTTAGATTATTGATATAGTGGAGAACTCTTTTCTTGAATTGCTAGCTATAATTTTTTGTTGTGTTATTAGTGGTTTCTTTAGGGTTTATAGCGTACATGTTTAAGTCTATCGTCAAGTGACATATAGTCTAAGTATAGACTAAAAGTGTTACATTTCACATTCTCTCCTCCCAGTGTGTGCTATTATTGTCTTATATTTTACTTCTGTGTATTATACACCAGATAATGTTTTTATTTTTGCTTTAAATAGACTATTTTAAAAAATATTTTAGCCCTGGCCAGTTGGCTCAGTGGTAGAGTGTTGGCCTGTCGTGTAGAAGTCCCTGGTTTGATTCCCGGCCAGGGCACATAGGAGAAGCGCCCATTTGCTTCTCCATCCCCACCCCCTCCTTCCTCTCTGTCTCTCTCTTCCCCTCCCGCAGCCAAGGCTCCATTGGAGCAAAGATGGCCCGGGCGCTGGGGATGGCTCCTTGGCCTCTGCCCCAGGCGCTAGAGTGGCTCTGGTCGCGGCAGAGCATCGCCCCCTGGTGGGCAGAGCTTCGCCCCTGGTGGGCGTGCTGGGTGGATCCCGGTCGGGTGCATGCAGAAGTCTGTCTGTCTCTCCCCATTTCCAGCTTCAGAAAAATACAAAAAAAAAAAATTTTTAAATACTACTAATAATAAATCTTTACATCTACTAAGTTATTTCCAGGGCTTTCCACTCTTTTTTGCAGATCTGATTTCTATCTGATATCATGTCTCCGCTGCCTAAAGGACTGCCTGTAACATTTCTCCCAGTACTGTTCTTATAATCAGCTGCTGATGAATTCCTTCAGCTGTTATGTATCTGTAAAGTGGTTATTTAGCCTTCATTTTTGGAAGGTATTTTCACTGAGTAAAAAGTTCTACTTTTAATACTTTTTTTCTTTCAGTACTTGAAGATATTGCTCAACTGCTTTACTGCATTTTTTTCTAAAGAGAAATCTATTTTCATTCCTTTTTTTTTTGTATTTTTCTGAAGTTGGAAACGGGGAGGCAGTCAGACCAACTCCCGCATGCGCCCCACCGGGATCCACCCAGCATGCCCACCAGGGAGTGATGCTCTGCCCATCTGGGGCATGGCAACCAGAGCCATTCTAGTGCCTGAGGCAGAGGTCATAGAGCCATCCTCAGTGCCCAGGCAAACTTTGCTCCAATGAAGCCTTGGCTGCGAGAGGGGAAGAGATAGAGAGGAAGGAGAGGGGGAGGGGTGCAGAAGCAGATGGGTGCTTCTCCTGTGTGCCCTGGCAGGGAATCAAACCCGGGACTCCTGCACGCCAGGCCGATGCTCTACCACTGAGCCAACTGGCCAGGGTTATTTTCATTCTTATCCTTGTTCTCTGTATGTGATGTGTCCTTCTTCCCTCTGCTTTTAAGATTGTTTTTTCTTAATCACTAGCTGTAAGCAATTTGATTCTAATGTGCCTTTGGTGTAATTTTCTTCATGTTTATTATACTTGGGATTTGTTGAGCTTCTTGGATCTAAAGGTTTATTGCTCCATCAAATTTGGAAAATTTTCAGGTATTAATTTCTTCAAATAACTTTTTGCCTTCCCTCCTTCAGAGACTGCAATTACACAAACATTTGGCTGCTTGATTTTGTCTCATAGTTCATTTTTTCTGCTCATTTTTATCAATCTATCTGTCCCTGTGTTTCATTTTGGGTATTTCTATTGCTATGTCTCAGAGCTACTCATCTATCTCTAGTCTGCCATTTTTACCACCCAATGTGTTTTTCATCTCAGACTTTATAATTTTCATGTCTAAAATATTAATTTAGACATATATCTTCCATTTCCCTACTTATGTTCAATATTTCCTCTAATTTCTTGAACATGTGGAACACAGTTATAAGTGTTTTAGTGTTACTATTTATTAATTATCTCTTGTATACCATTTCTATGTCATTTCTGAGTGCCTTTGATTTGCAGAAGTTTAGACCCAAATCCTGGCTAGCCAGAATTTTCTAAAAGAAAAGTTTGCTTTGCCCTCTGCTGGAAGCCTTGGGGAGAAATCTTACTGAAGATGCTATCCAGGTTCATTAAACTGGAAGCTTCAATGGAAACCCAAGAAAGATGAGAGAAGACCCACCCAGGACCCCTGCAAACTGACTAGCTGAAGGCACATCATTTCCTCCTTTTTTTTTTTAATTTTTATTTATTCATTTTAGAGAGGAGAGACAGAGAGACAGAGAGAGACAGGGGGGAGGAGCTGGAAGCATCAACTCCCATATGTACCTTGACCAGGCAAGCCCAGGGTTTCGAACCGGCGACCTCAGCATTTCCAGGTCGATGCTTTATCCACTGCGCCACCACAGGTCAGGCCATTTCCTCCTTTGATAAACCAAAATGCATACATAGCAGTTGAATCCTCTGAAGAGAATACACATACCTGGAACAATTCAAATATCATCTAGGAATTCTGCCAACCAGAGGTTGGCAAACCATGACCTGGAAGCCAAATCTTGTCACACCTGTTTAAGTATTCACCCCCATTGCCACACCACAGCCTCCACTTGGATATAGCAAGTGTCTTTTTAATCTATGAGGTTGCCTTTTAAAGTTCCTTTTGAAAAAAACATTGTAGAAAAAATTTAAATCTCTACCATTCAATTTTGAACATTTTTTTTAGATGTGAAAATAAAGACTGGAGAGTACAAGTAAATTTATTAATCAATGTAACATAGCTCCTTATATCCCAAATTTTATAATTCCCAGGTCTAAGAGCTTTTCACAGCCTTCTGAATTAAAAATCAATAAGAAAAGGGCTCTTAGCCCTGGCCGGTTGGCTCAGCGGTAGAGCGTCGGCCTAGCGTGCGGAGGACCCGGGTTCGATTCCCGGCCAGGGCACATAGGAGAAGCGCCCATTTGCTTCTCCACCCCTCCACCGCGCTTTCCTCTCTGTCTCTCTCTTCCCCTCCCGCAGCCAAGGCTCCATCGGAGCAAAGATGGCCCGGGCGCTGGGCATGGCTCTGTGGCCTCTGCCTCAGGCGCTAGAGTGGCTCTGGTCGCAATATGGCGACGCCCAGGATGGGCAGAGCATCGCCCCCTGGGGGGCAGAGCACCGCCCCTGGTGGGCGTGCCGGGTGGATCCCAGTCGGGCGCATGCGGGAGTCTGTCTGACTGTCTCTCCCTGTTTCCAGCTTCAGAAAAATTAAAAAAAAAAAAAAAAAAAAAAAAAAAAAAGGGCTCTCCTGAAGGACCTGTGACCAAAAAAAAAAAAAAAAGGCAGAGTGACAGGGACAGTCAGTGCCCAGACTAAACTATACTGGGCTAACCCTGCCATTAGCATATCCCCACCCCCTGACATCATGCCCCTTGATTTATGGGACTCTGTGGAGAGTTATTGCTTACTCAGCCCCATGTGCAGGGTGACAGAAAGCAGTAATATGAACCTGAAAGGGTTGAGAGACCCAGAAATAAGCTCAGAGGGCAATAAAAACTAGAAGAGCAAAGCAAATATGGACAAAATATACAGATTAGCTGGGAGCACATGGAGGGGCCTATCCCTGGATACCTCTATCTTCAAAACAGGCCTGGATGGAAACATGTGGGCTCTCAAGAGAGGCTAAAAAAACACTTCGTACCACTTTAAACTCTTCTTTGATTTAGAAGAAGGCTGGGGGAAATAAGAGGAAAGGCAGGGGAAGAACACTGGGGTAAGTGTTAATCTCTCCTCAGCTCTGACCCCAGTACAAACTCCATTCGACAAAACAAAATATCTGTTAAGACCCACCATTCATGAAAGGCAGTTTGATAGGTACTTATTCTTCCTAAAGCGCAAACTTGGGGTCTCATATTCCCCACTCAAGTGGCATATTGTTCTGGACTGAATGTGTCCCCCACAAATCTACAGGTGGAAGCCCTAACCCCAAGTGTAAAGGCAATGGGCTGTTTGTGAGATACTTAGGTTTGGATAAGGTCAGGAGGGTAAGGCCCTCGGGATGGGATTACTGACATTACAAGAACAGGAAGAGACACCAAGAGTGTCCACTCTTCACCATGTGGAGGTGCAGGGAGGAGGCACCCCCGTGCAAGCCAGGAGGGAGGCCCTCACCAGAACTGAATCTGTCAGCATCTTGAACTTGGACTTTGCAGCCTACAAAACTGTGAAAAATAAATGTCTGTTTTTTTCCCGGCCAGGGCACACAGGAGAAGCGCCCATTTGCTTCTCCACCCCTTCGCCGCACTTTCCTCTCTGTCTCTCTCTTCCCCTCCCGCAGCCAAGGCTCCATTGGAGCAAGGATGGCCCAGGCGCTGGGGATGGCTCTGTGGCCTCTGCCCCAGGCGCTAGAGTGGCTCTGGTCGCAACATGGCGACGCCCAGGATGGGCAGAGCATCGCCCCCTGGTGGGCAGAGCGTCGCCCCTGGTGGGCGTGCTGGGTGGATCCCGGTCGGGCGCATGCGGGAGTCTGTCTGACTGTCTCTCCCTGTTTCCAGCTTAAGAAAAATGAAAAAAATAAATAAATAAATGTCTGTTTTTAAGGCCACTGAGTTATGATATTTCATTACAGCAGCTCAAGCTGACTAAGGCACATATCAAAATATTTCTTCAACTTACCCCTCCCATTAACTCTTCTTTACTGGCAACCCCAAAGCTTCCGTTGAGCAACATTATATGTTTTTTATCTCTTAGTCACTGTGAAATGGGTAACCAATTATGTTTTCCTCTTTGAATTGGCACTGGAAATCTTAGAGACCAACTTAGCTCCCTCCGCAAGTGTGTAAGAATTGCTTGGCGGGCATTCTTGTGGGAACCTTATTCCTAGCCCCATTTTATGTCCCTGACTTTTTTTTCCTTCCCTTTCAAGTAAAGGGTGTGCATCCACAGCTGATCTACAGAGATACACAGATGATAACAGCCACCCCCTTGTCAGCCCAGTGGCGGCAACAGTCCCTACCCAAGGGAAGCGGAAATGATGAGGTCCCAAATCCCCGCCCCATAGGGAGGTGTTTTCCCTCCACTGTTTAACGTGGAATCATTGTGAGTTTGTCTGCTCTTGCCATTACTGACTAGCTCTGGGTCAGCTTCTCCTAGAAATGAATATGTAGAAGAGCTTTAGAATGGAAAGGAAGGTCTACCTGCATGATACAATCCATATTGTGATAACAGGAGAGGCATGAAAATTGTAGAGATGCATGCAAGACTATTGGCAAATGAAACCTCACCGTAACAGTGTTTGGTTGTTTGATTGGTTGGTTTATACTGAGAGGTAATTTTAAAAGCCGATGTGTGTAGGAAGCTCACATGAAGGGGGAACTGAATGATGCCTCTGACAAAAAAAAAAAAAAAAAGCTGAAAATTTTGAAAAGCTGTCCCACCCATGAAATATGACTAGGAAAACCAATATCCACTAGCTGAGAAAGTATAACAGATATTGAACTAGGGCTTTGGGTAGAAAAAAAGAATTATAAAAGTCACAGAAATGATGCCTGACCTGTGGTGGCGCAGTGGATAAAGCGTCGACCTGGAAATGCTGAGGTCGCTGGTTCGAAACCCTGGGCTTGCCTGGTCAAGGCACATATGGGAGTTGATGCTTCCAACTCCTCCCCCCTTCTCTCTCTCTGTCTCTCCTCTCTGTCTCTCCCTCTCCTTTCTAAAATGAATAAATAATAAAAAAAAAGTTAAAAGTCACAGAAATGAAAGCCCATACCACATAAGGCCATAAGGCCCAAATTTTCTACCTCATATTCCAGAAAACCAAAGTGATAAATGAACATTAAAATTGGTCTAGGATTTATGGAATGACTAGGACCGAAGCATAAGCAAATTCAGAATAGTTCTATAGGAATACTTCTGCAATTCAGAGCACACAGGACTCACCACCTCCAAAGAAAAAAACAAAAACCCCAAAAGACACTAATACAACTTCTCAACAGAACATTACAAACGGCCCTGGCCGGTTGGCTCAGCGGTAGAGCGTCGGCCTAGCGTGCGGAGGACCCGGGTTCGATTCCCGGCCAGAGCACACAGGAGAAGCGCCCATTTGCTTCTCCACCCCTCCGCCGCGCTTTCCTCTCTGTCTCTCTCTTCCCCTCCCGCAGCCAAGGCTCCATTGGAGCAAAGATGGCCCAGGCGCTGGGGATGGCTCTGTGGCCTCTGCCTCAGGCGCTAGAGTGGCTCTGGTCGCAACATGGTAACGCCCAGGGTGGGCAGAGCATCACCCCCTGGTGGGCAGAGCATCGCCCCTGGTGGGCGTGCCGGGTGGATCCTGGTCGGGCGCATGCGGGAGTCTGTCTGACTGTCTCTCCCTGTTTCCAGCTTCAGAAAAATGAAAAAAAAAAAAAAAAAAAAAAAAAAAAAAATTACAAACTACAAGAAAAAAATCTACCATGAGGGAGAACTGGAAACACAACAAACAGAAGAAGCAGCATCTTCAAGGTCTGGAGAAAGTAGAGCCATGTCTGAGACTAAAATAGAAGTATGCCTAAAGTAATTGAAGACATCATAATGAAAGAACATAAGAGGATGTAAAAATAAATGGGCAGAAAAAGAGAGAACATATAGAACTTTTAGAAATGAAAACCTGTTTAATATCAGATTAGACTGAATAGCAAATTAGTGAACTGGAGGATAGATTTGAACAAATTACTTGCAATGTAGCACAGAGAGATAAAGAGGTGGAAATTTATAAGATAGAAGAAGAAATATGAAGGACTGAGTAGATTAGTCCTATACGTATTTAACACAGAAAACACAAAGGGGACCAGAAAATTAAAGAGATGACTTTATTTATTTATTTATTTATTTACTTATTTATATTTTTCCAAAGTGAGAAGTGGGGAGCAGCAGACAGACTCCCACATGCGCTCAACCGGGATCCACCCAGCATACTCACCAGGGGAGCATCACCCCCTCTGAGGCATTGCTCCACTGCAATCGGAGCCATTCTAGCTCCCTAGGCGGAGGCCAGGGAGCCTTCTTCAGTGCCAGGGCCAACTTTGCTCCAAAGGAGCCTTGGCTGTGGGAAGGAAAGAGAGAGAGAGAAAGGAGAGAGGGAAGGGTGGAGAAGCATGGGTGCTTCTCCTGTGTGCCCTGGCAGGGAATCAAACCCGGGACTTCTACACGCCAGGCCAATGCTCTACCACTGAGCCAACTGGCCAGGGCCCAAAGAGATGACTCTAAATATGCTCTTTCAATGGATGGATCTTCACTGATGAGGATATATGTTCATAAAAGAAAAAGGACCTGGGCTTTTCCAGAGGCAGGTAAAGAAGAGAGTTGTGGAGAGTCTTATGGAAGTCATGAGGAAGGACAAAGACAGGTCTCATGTCAGAGGATACAGGGCAGAAGAAATATGAAGGACTAAGTAGATTAGTCCTATACGTATTTAACACAGAAAACACAAAGGGGACCAGAAAATTAAAGAGATGACTTTATTTTCATAAAGTCCTTTGAGGTGAGCTATTTTCCAGAACACAAAAGAATTATTGGAAAAGGAGGGCTTTTTAACCATTCCTGCTTTCTGGAAACAAAGATCTCAGATAAGGTTCAACATTGCCAAAGAGGCCTTCCAGAAGGACAAAGATGAAATGGAGATAATAGCAAGAATTTAAAAAAGATAAAGTCTGAAAATTTTTCAGAATTAAAAAAAAAAAAAGACCTAAATCCTCAGAATTATGAAGAAGGTTGGGTCCCACATAAGGATAACCAAAACAAAAGCCATAGACATGTGGAAGCAAAACTGCCACTGTAAGGAATTATTGTTAGAATTCTTTTCTTTTTTAAAAAATTATATTGAATTAGGAATGTTTATCCTCCACTTAGTTGTTTTTTGTTTTTTGGGTTTTTTTTTCTGAAGCTGGAAATGGGGAGAGACAGTCAGACAGACTCCCACATGCGCCCAACCCGGGATCCACCCGGCACGCCCACCAGGGGCGACGCTCTGCCCCTCCGGGGCGTCGCTCTGCCGCGACCAGAGCCACTCTAGCGCCTGGGGCAGAGGCCAAGGAGCCATCCCCAGCGCCCGGGCCATCTTTGCTCCAATGGAGCCTTGGCTGTGGGAGGGGAAGAGAGAGACAGAGAGGAAGGAGGGGGGGGTGGAGAAGCAAATGGGCGCTTTTCCTATGTGCCCTGGCTGGGAATTGAACCCGGGTCCCCTGCACGCCAGGCCGACGCTCTACCGCTGAGCCAACCGGCCAGGGCCTATCCTCCACTTAGTTTTCTCCATCTTTCCACATTTTAGGTATTACTATTTTTATGCAGTTAAAATTATACTTTTTAATTGATTCTTTTATGAAACTGAGAATTTAAGCAAAATAAAAATTAGTTATTAAAATAAGACGTGGAACACCCCCCGATTGGATTGCCTTTCTCGGGCATAGGGAATTCCTGTGGTGGACTCAGCTTGCCACCATCTTAGACCTCTCCCCTTCTATCCTCACATTTCCCTTTTTCACCAGTCTGAGACATTTGCTTTCCCTCTGCTGAGAAACCCTACAATTTCCTTAATTTTGGCAGAAAAATTCAGTCTTCTTTCTCTGCCTCTCTCTCTCTGTCTCCCTTCTTTCAGACCACGCCCACCCCCAAAGAAGCCTTCAGTCTATTTCCCTAAATAAACATCTCCCCTCAAATTATGCCACTTCCTGGCCGGTTGGCTCAGCAGTAGAGTGTCGGCCTGGCGTGCGGGGGACCCGGGTT
The DNA here is from genome assembly GCF_036850765.1 of Saccopteryx bilineata. Taxonomy (NCBI): domain Eukaryota; kingdom Metazoa; phylum Chordata; class Mammalia; order Chiroptera; family Emballonuridae; genus Saccopteryx; species Saccopteryx bilineata. The sequence continues at coordinate 78,792,619 of NC_089496.1, forward strand.
CGATTCCCGGCCAGGGCACATAGGAGAAGCACCCATTTGCTTTTCCACCCCCCCCCCACTCCTTCCTCTCTGTCTCTCTCTTCCCCTCCCGCAGCCAAGGCTCCATTGGAGCAAAGATGGCCTGGGCGCTGGGGATGGCTCCTTGGCCTCTGCCCCAGGCGCTAGAGTGGCTCTGGTTGCAGCAGAGCGACGCCCCGGAGGGGCAGAGCATCACCCCCTGGTGGGCAGAGCATCACCCCCTGGTGGACATGCCGGGTGGATCCCGGTCGAGCGCATGCGGGAGTCTGTCTGACTGTCTCTCCCCGTTTCCAGCTTCAGAAAAATACAAAAAAAAAAATTATGCCACTACTTGGGTATATGGAAGTTGCTCCTATTGGTATTTTGTATTAAATAGCATTATTTTTTCTTCAGAAACAATGATGTTTTGCTCTTTAATGATCAAGTTCTATTTGTAGTACCTACCACTGGCTTTTAATACGTCTTTGACTCCTACTTCCCCATGCTGGGCCAGGCTTGGAGCGGGACACATGAATGAGACAGTCATTCTCATGTACACATTGCTTTAACACCTAAAAATAAAACCTTAAAAGTGTAAAGGATTCGTTATATTTTTAGGCTGCATAAAATTGGCGAAGGCAAAGCAGTTACATCAAAACTATTTCATCAAAATGTCATGTACACACATCATAGAAATATTCCTGTTTCAGATGAGTAAACTGAAGCTTCAAGATCCAACTAACAGCTAACAATGCTAGTTAAGTGGTTGGGCCAGGCTTTCAACCCACGTCTTCTGATTAAAAATACCATTCCTTTCTAGTGACACATTGTGACCTGTAGAGTTCCCCTCTCAATTTAGTAAGTTGTCTTTTAGCCTAAAGAAAAGAAATGGAAGATTACTGTAACAACATGTACTTTCTATTTCTTCCTACATGTCACGATTGAGTTCAACTGGGAGTTCACTTCCTTTTAATAATGAAAGTTCCCAGAAGGTAAACAGGGGTAGAACATACGCAATTCTTCTAGCCAAGCTTTATTTTCTTCCTCATAAATCAGCATGTAGAATCCCTAGTAATTCTGTGACTTTAATTATGGAAATTAGATGGGCCTTCCCCATTGCACATAAAGTGGGCATCTTGGTGGCCTGCACTTGATCTTGCATATGGTGATCCAGCTACCTGGGACAGCACCACCTTATCAGGACCAAAGTGTCTTTTTAAAAGCATTGCCCTAAAAGCTGCTACTGCAGCCTTCTCGTGTGCCCTTGTGGACCTTGGGCAAAGGAACAAAGAAACTGTTTTTTAGACTTCAGTTCAGCTGGGAATCAGAAGTTGTAGGGAGCCACAGAGTGGAGTCATTTGTGTATTCATCCAACAAATATTTGAATACCTATTATGGGCCACCATTGTACCAGGCGTGGGGGTAGGGGGGTATGCTAATAAGAGACACAGTTCCTACCTCATGCAGCTCATAGACTAGGTGGGGAGAGGCAGGCATTAAACAAGCACTGTTAATTACACGAGTAATTCAGATGTCACTGTCTCTGTAAGCAGCCTCTCTTGATGAAAAGACAAAACCTTAATGTAGAACACAGTATCTCTCCTCTTTCCAATGAATAGACAATCTGTTCTGCACCAAAAGCATTCATGAGCAACACAGCTGTTGTATAGGAGGTGGAGGACGGGGCTTGTTCCTGTCATTCCACACCAGTGGGACGCTCCAAATTCTGTTAGGAGGGACCTGGCTTCGTCTCTGCCCCGGGCTGAAGCAGCTCTGGGCCTTGCCTTCTTGTGTCTTCTTCTCCCTGTATTTCACCCTGGAACTTTAGTTGTCTCCCTCCCCCACCCCCCTACCCCAGGTGAGCAATTCAGCTTTGCTTCTGAGTCTGCCTCCAGCCTGCTGGCTGGCAGCACGCCCTCCAGTGGCTGGAACCCGCCTCCTCCAAGACAGCGTATGTACAGGGGTGGGTGGATATAACAACAAAAACTAGTGTGCTTCATTAAATAGGCAGTAATTATAATTGTGATCATTTGCTATAGGGAGAGATACAGGTGCTGGACGACTGAGGAAGAGGCCAGCGTAGTGTGACGGCCAAGATCAGCTGCGTCTGCCTGCCATGTCAGGTCCTAGCCTCCAGAGACCACCTGTGTCGAATTAGTAGCAGCCTCAGCGGTTGTCTGAATAATTCTCTGGGACAGAATTTCTTCCTGAATGACTCAGTTGACATGGGATGAGAAACAGTTTCTCTCCACTAGGAAGTGGAATAAAACAACTGACTCACATTTTACATTTCCATTTTTGCCAAGAGTAGATAATGATGTCTATTACTCAGAAGTGGGTTGGAGCTGGATCTGCTCTGTGTTACTGACTGACTTGGCCAGGAAGCTAAAATCCAGGTAGCAGGCAGCCAAGGGAGGCAGATTGAGTTAAGTTCCTGGGTCCTAGATTCCAGTCCAGTCCTGGAGAGCAGCCATTCTTCGGCTTGGAGGTCTGGACCCACTCAGGACAAGAAACTCTTGATACATTGATACAAAAGTTTCCTTCCACCAAGCCTCATCTTCCCTGGATTTACCTTCTCCGTCTCCTAGGGAAGGTAAACATCCTGGATGTCCTCTGAACACGTCTGATATTCCAGAACTGGAACATGGAGCAGGAGGTTTCAGCGGCCAATGGTGAATGCCAGTTGTAGACACTACAGAAGTTAGTGTTGAGAATGTATGCCAGAGGCCACGCTCAGGGACTACACAGAGAGCAAAACTGACCACCATGGCCAGATGCAAGAATGGTGCCCAGATCTAGAGTACTGGACAGACATCAGGTCTAAAGGCCCAGTACCCGGGCGGCAGCATATTGGCAGAGAGGCAGGGGCTCTGGCTCGAATGTAGGTATCTCCTAATTCAGGGGTCCCCAAACTTTTTACACAGGGGGCCAGTTCACTGTCCCTCAGACCATTGGAGGGCCAGACTATAAAAAAAACTATGAACAAATCCCTATGCACACTGCACATATCTTATTTTAAAGTAAAAAAACAAAACAGGAACAAATACAATATTTAAAGTAAAGAACAAGTAAATTTAAATCAACAAACTGACCAGTATTTCAATGGGAACTACGGGCCTGCTTTTGGCTAATGAGATGGTCAATGTCCGGTTCCATATTTGTCACTGCTAGATGTAACAAGTGATGTGACGTGCTTCCGGAGCCGTGAGGCGTGCATCCCACGTCACTGGAAGTAGTACTGTATGTGAGCGATGCCATACTTTGCGTCTCTCACTGACCACCAATGAAAGAGGTGCCCCTTCCGGAAGTGCGGCGGGGGCTGGATAAATGGCCTTAGGGGGCCGCATGTGGCCCGTGGGCTGTAGTTTGGGGACCCTTGTCCTAATTGCTGGTAGAGATTAAGGGAGTCAGCCAATAGAACCCTACTTTTTTTTCTTTTAACATTATTCCCTAAATATTTCCTACATACAGGAGATATGGTAGTTTTACCATCTGTTACAATAAAAAAGACCTGTGATTTATATGCACACAATTACACCACAGTGAGTATTGCTCCCTGTGATCTACGATATGTCCTCATAGTCTATAACATCACTGTACGTGCATTGTACTATGATGAGGTGACAAATTGTCTTCAGTTATACCATCATGACAACAAGGGAGTTTACACATTCTCCCCACCCACATGGTTGCAAGACATCACTCTATCGTTTTAAAGACGAGCTTGCCAATTTGAAAACAATCACTTTTGAGCCTTTCACTTAATACTCACTAAGAATTGACAAATTAAAATCTTTTTGTATAGACTCTGGAAACTTATAGCCAGCTGACATTTACTGAGCATGGCACACACATGAATAAATCCTTACAACAACCATGTTGTGTAAGTGTCATTATTATCCCCATTGTATAGACAATGAAACTAAACCTTAAAAAAAGTTAGGGAACTTAGCCAGAATGAGGCAATGAATAAATTATTGAAAGTCATTCAATAAACAGAATCATTCGATAAACCAGGACTCAGAACAAAGTCTGTCTGGTGCCAACCTCATAGAACCACGCTGCTCTTCCCTGGGAAAACAGGCCAGGGACCTTCATGAACCTTTTCTGATGTCCCTTGGGTTCACAGTGCATTGACACTGCACTGGGCTCTCCTGTCCTCCACAGGATGCTCTAATTATAACAAGTTTTCTCATAGTTGAGCTCTTCATTGGTCTAATTTTATCATGACCACTGTCTTTCCTGGCTCTTCTGTCCTTGACCAAATCAAGCTAGTAGGTTCTGATTTTAAATTTATCATCTCCAGGAATTGGAAACCTACCAATTAGTAGATGATCCTTTAGAAAACTCAGTCAGCCTAAACCTGACCCAACCTGAACCTGGTTAGATAGAAGGGCCGGCCAGTCAGCTATTACTGGCCACAATCAATAAGAGTCACTAAGACATCACTAGAATTAGTCAAAAGTCTGTGTCAAGCCTGACCAGGCAGTGGCACAGTGGGTAGAGCATTGACCTGGGACACTGAGGACCCAGGTTTGAAACCTCGAGGTCGCTGGCCTGAGCATGGGATCATAGACATGACCTCATGGTCACTTGCTTGCGCCCAAGGTTGCTGGCTTGAGCCCAAGGTCACTGGCTCAGGCAAGGGGTCACTCAGTCTGCTGTAGCTCCCCAGTCAAGGCACATATGAGAAAGCAATCAATGAACAACTAAGGTGCCGCAACAAAGAATTGATGCTTCTCATATCTCTCCCTTTCTGTCTGTCCCTCTTCTCTTTCTTTCTCTCTCTCCTGCTTAAAAAAAAAAAAGTCTGTGTCAATAAGTAGGATTTCCCACAAAAGTCAAAGTGTCCTTGTATGGAGAAAAGTAAAGCCATTACCAAAGAAGGGGCCCATCTGTGTTGGTTATCTTCGTGATAATCACTGGACTTGAGTAATTATAGCTGTGCCACCACCCCTGGGACCTGCCCAATGATAATGCCTGTAGGTCAGTAGAAATAAAAGACTATTTCATTATCTAAATTATAAACCTTTACATATAGTTTAATAAGTTTTCTCTCTCCCCTCCCCACCAGAATCACATTTTATAAAGGTGAGAAATGTCCTGGCAGCACGATAGTCAAGAAAAAAGACTTTAAACATAATTTGAACAAGATTTTGTTACATGTATAAATTATCTCTATTCATCAGGACTATGAGTGACTTATGAAACTGAGTTGTAAGTGATGGGAAAATGGTGACATGAAAGGCCATTTCAAACAGGCAAAAATAGCATATTAGATCATGGAAGCCAGGTCTGTCAATGTTTGAAGAAGGCAATTTAGAATGATAACTGAAGACTAGAATCAACACTGTGGTTCATCAGGTTGCGAGAGTAATCTCAAAGTGTCCCTCTTACAAATTACTTATTAATTACACAGGGGGAATTAGTGACTGTACAGAGAATTAGCGTCATCACTAAGGGAACAGGATGACTTTGTGCCTCCTGAGGTGGTACATAGAGCAAGGACACAATGTCACATCTGTGGTGTTTCTACCAAAAATGCGTAACTCGAATTGAATCATGAGGGAACATCAAACAAAGCAAAATTGAAAATGTCCTATAAACTAAATAGCCTGTACTCCTCACAGTTGCCAGAAACACGAAAGGTAAGGGGAGATGAAGAAACCGCCCCCGATTACAAGAGACTAAAGCTATGAAGCTGGCTGCAGTGCGTGCCCATGGCTGGATCCTGGACTGGGGAAATGAGAACCTCTGAAAGATATTTCTAGGACCACTGGAGCCACACAAATGTGACTTTTAGGTAATAATATTACATCAAAGTTACAGTTATCACTTTGATCACTGAAATGTGGCTATGTAAGAGAAGTCTCTGCTAATAGGAAATACACACTAAAGAATTTATGACCCTGGCTGGATAGCTCAGTTGATGAGGGCACTGACCCGAAGCACAAAGGTTGCCAGTTCGATCCCCGGTCAGGGCACATACAGGAACAGATTGATGTTCCTGTTTTTCTCTCATTCTTTCCCTTCCTCTCTTTAAATTCAATAAAATAGATATTAAAAAAATTATGGGCCCTGGCCTGTTGGCTCAGCGGTAGAGCGTCGGCCTGGCGTGCGGGGGACCCGGGTTTGATTCCCGGCCAGGGCACATAGGAGAAGCGCCCATTTGCTTCTCCACCCCCCCCTTCCTCTCTGTCTCTCTCTTCCCCTCCCGCAGCCAAGGCTCCATTGGAGCAAAGATGGCCCGGGCGCTGGGGATGGCTCCTTGGCCTCTGCCCCAGGTGCTAGAGTGGCTCTGGTCGCAGCAGAGCGACGCCCCGGAGGGGCAGAGCATCGCCCCCTGGTGGGCAGAGCGTCGCCCCTGGTGGGTGTGCCTGGTGGATCCCGGTTGGGCACATGCGGGAGTCTGTCTGACTGTCTCTCCCCGTTTCCAGCTTCAGAAAAATACAAAAAAAAAATTATGGATAGAAGACCATAATATCTGTAAGTTAGTTCCAAATAGCTTTAAAAAATAAAGAGAGAGAGTGAGAGCCAATGATAAAGCAAGTGGAGGAAAATATTAACAATTAGTGGTTGTAGGTAAAGAGAATACAGGTGTTTCTTACACTGTTTTTCTTTTTTTTTACATTTATGAGTTTGAAATAGTATTGAAATAAAAGTGTTTAAATGTTATATTACATTTAATTACATATAATCACATCTGCAAAGTCCCTTTTGTCACAAATCCCAGGGATTAGGATGTGAATATCTTTGAGGAGCCATTATTCTGTCTACCACAGAGTAATTCACTTTAATATAAAGGGAAACAATTCTATCCCCTTCCTGAATAAACATTTAACTATAATCAAAGAATTTTGTTTTAAGGGAGCACCCTAAGGTCTAGGAAAGCAGATGCCATGACACAGGGCATCAAAGGTACTGTACTATTTTAGATCTGAAGTTAAAGAGTGAATATAAGGGCATCTCTTTTCTTATTCTTACACTGTGCTTACACATTTGTCATATGATTTAGTTCATACTTGTTTTTAAAAACACATGGAACTATATATAATGACAGACTATTCTATGCTGATAAGGCTTACCTTTCTTAAGGTCTAAAGTATTCTGAAAACTATTCTACTTAAATGTTTTTGAAAATATTTTAAAATAGTTTATCTTCTCGCTAGGGCTAATTACATGGAAACAGGATTAGTGGTTAGCAGACCTTGCAACTAATATCTTGAACCTATGATTGAAAAAGTAATCATTACTTTGTCAATCAAACAAACGGAACAAATGGAATATTATTACCATTAAAAAGTATGCCGGAAGAGATCACTAGCTGTCAGGTGTGATAGGAAGCAGGAAGAGGGTGCATGCAGAGATACTGTGAGGAAGATTTGGGGGAATGCAGTGTCTGCATATTGATTATAATGGTGACTACATGAACCTATACATGTATTAAAATTCAGCCTCATCAGGTGATGGCACAGTGGATAGAGCATCGGCCTGGGACACTGAGGACTCAGGTTCGAAACCCCGAGGTGTCCGGAAACCCTTGAATGCAGGCTCATCTGGTTTGAGCTCAGGCTCATCAGCTTGAGCTTAGGGTCGCCAGCTTGAGCATGGGATCATAGACATGACCATAATCACTGACTTGAGCCCAAAAGTCACTGGCTTGAAGCCCAAGATAGCTGGCTTGAGCAAGGGGTCACTGGCTCAAGTGGAACCCCTTGCCAAGGCACATATGAGAAAGCAATCAATGAACTACTAGGGTGTCACAATTATGAGTTGATGCTTCTCATCTCTCCCTCTTCCTGTCTGTCCCTATCTCTCTCTCAAAAAAAAAAAAATTTCATAGAACTGTACACCAAAATAAAAAATCAATCTTTATGATAATGTAAAAAGTAAAAGTTGACCTTATAATAATGTATAGAGTAACTTTTTAAAATAATATTAATCTAATTTGACCCAACAGTTTTAAATCTAGGAATTTAGCCTATGAAAGCTAAAAGCACGCGCACACACACACACACACACACACACACACTTATGTGTTCCCCAAAATAGTAAAAGTACATTCACTGAAGCAATAACAAGATCCTGGACCCTACCCAAATGTTTATCAGCAGAGGACCAGTTAAACAAATTATAACATTTCCACACTATGCATGTCATTAAAATAGAACATCCCAATAATGGTCACAACAAATATTCATCTATTCAGATGCTATAACAAAACTACCACAGACTGAGGAGCTTAGACAGTAGAAATTTATTTTTCACAGATATGGAGGATGGAAGTTCAAATTCAAAGGAGCCCATGGGTTGGTTTCCTCTGAGGCTGCTCTCTTTGCTTTATATCAGAGGTAGTCAACCTTTTTATACCTACCGCCCACTTTTGTATCTCTGTTAGTAGTAACATTTTCTAACTGCCCACCGGTTCCACAGTAATGGTGGTTTATAAAGTAGGGAAGTAACTTTACTTTATAAAATTTATAAAGCAAAGTTACAGCAAGTTAAAGCATATAATAATAATAATAATTACTTACCAAGTACCTTATGTCAGATTTTCACTAAGTTTGGCAGAATAAATCTTTATAAAACAACTTACTATAGTTAAATCTATCTTTTTATTTATACTTTGGTTGCTTCACTACTGCCCACCATGAAAGCTGGAATGCCCACTAGGGGGCGGTAGGGACCAGGTTGACTACCACTAGGGGGCAGTAGGGACCAGGTTGACTACCACTGCTACGTGGTTGTCCTTCTGTGAACCTGAGCCTCTAGTGTCTCTTTGTGTGTCCAAATTTCCTTTTTATAAGGTCACTAGTTAGTCTGAATTAGGACCCACCCTAATGACCTCATTTTAACTTAATCACCTCTTTCAAGGCCCTTTCCTCAAGTACAGTCACATTCTGAGGAACTGGAGGTTAGACAGCAGTGGGATTCAAATAATTTAACAACCGCTTCTCTGTCCCAATGACCATTTTACGTATAAAAAGAAGATACAAAAGGTAGTTTATTACTTCACACATATAATATTTAAATAAGAACAACAAAAGATGTACACAAAACTAGAGTATGTTATAAAAAAAGAGATTTAAAATATTAATGTAAAAATATTAAATAATATCTGACAAAAAACAATAAAACTGTTATTTAAAATATTTCCATATTGCTTCCTATTCTTTCTTTCTTTCTTTCTTTCTTTCTTTTTTTTGTATTTTTCTGAAGCTGGAAATGGGGAGAGACAGTCAGACAGACTCCCGCATGCGCCCGACCGGGATCCACCTGGCACGCCCACCAGGGGGCGACTCTCTGCCCAACAGGGGGTGGTGCTCTGCCCCTCTGGGGCGTCGCTCTGTCGCGACCAGAGCCACTCTAGTGCCTGGGGCAGAGGCCAAGGAGCCATCCCCAGTGCCTGGGCCATCCTTGCTCCAATGGAGCCTCGCTTTGGGAGGGGAAGAGAGAGACAGAGAGGAAGAAGAGGGGGAGGGGTGAAGAAGCAGATGGGCACCTCTCCTGTGTGCCCTGGCCGGGAATCGAACCCGGGACTCACGCACGCCAGGCCGACGCTCTACCACTGAGCCAACCGGCCAGGGCCCTTTCTTTTTTATTAAGTGAGAGGCAGGGAGGCAGAGACAGACTCCCGCATGCCCTCTAGCCAGGATCCACGCAGCAAATCCCCTGAGGCCACTGCTCCATTGCTTGGCAACCAAGCCATTTTAGCACCTGAGGTGAGGCCATGGAGCCATCCTCAGCGCCTGGGGCCAACTTTCTGTCAAACCACTTGAGCCAGTGGTCCCCAACCTTTTTTGGGCCACGAACCGGTTTAATGTCAGAAAATATTTTCACAGACCAGCCTTTAGGGTGGGATGGATAAATGTATCACATGACCAAGACAAGCGTCAAGAGTGAGTCTTAGATGAATGTAACAGAGGGAATCTGGTCATTTTTTAAAAAATAAAACATCGTTCAGACTTAAATATAAATAAAACGGAAATAATGTAAGTTATTTATTCTTTCTCTGCGGACCGGTACTAAATGGCCCATGGACTGGTACCGGTCCATGGCCCGAGGGTTGGGGACCACTTATTTGAGCTATGGCTGCAGGAGAGGAAGAGAGAGAGAGAGAGGAAAGAGACAGAAAGAGAAGGGAGGCAGAGAAGTAGACGATCACTTCTCCTGTGTCTGCTGCCCAGGAATCAAACCCAAGACTTCCACATGCTGGGCTGATGCTCTACTGCTGAGCCAACCAGCCAGGGCTCATATTGCTTCTTGATTTGTGTCATCACTTGCAATTTTCTTCACTTTATCCAAGCATCATCAGCTGTGTGATTTATAGGAGTAAGATCCCATTCCTTTAGATGTAGGCAGATTAGACTACCTCTACCGCAGATTAGAATAGTCATTGTGTTGGATATATTAGAAACAGGCGACTTCTCTTTTCTGAGTATATTATGTTCATCTTTGAAAAATCCGTTTCTGCTTCTGCTGAACTTACAGCAATTGTTCTGACAATATTTTTAGCTCTTTGAACACTTTCAGGAACTGCATATTCTGGGAATTTTTTAGAATGTTTTCCAGTAAATTACAAGTGCCATTTTAACAACCAGTTCACCAAACTCAACAAAAAAATTAGATATCAGTTTGGCTGAACTGGTACGAACCGGCAGAATCCCACCACTGGGGTTAGGGCTTCAACTTATGAATTTTAGGAGACCGTAATTCAGCCAGTAACAATCACATAAATAAGATACTGTCTCTTTTATGCTCCTTCTGTCACCACAAAAGAGGGGGAGCAGAAAAAGTAAAAAGGTGGCCCATACTTTCTCCACTCCAGACCTCCTAATGGAAGCCTGCCCTGCACAGGCAGGTTTGAGGAAGAAAATGAACATGAAATTGGATGTGAGATTTAGTTTTAAATTACTCTAGACAGGACAGAACATTTTGCTAATAAAAAGTGACCAGGAAGCTATGAGTTCTGATCAAGATATTATTAAGGGTCAGAAAGAGAGATTTCAGGGAATATGGTTGAAAGAAATGATGGCAGAGAAAATAAAAACATTTTCATATTTTTGTTCTATTGGGTGTAGACTATTTAATTAACTAATTGCAATATATATTGTTATGGAAAGGAGTCTACAATATCTGCATAACTTACTGATTAAAACAAATTGGAGGAAAATATGCATATTATGATTCTACTTGGATTTTTATTTTTAAGTGAAAGAAAACTATTGTTTTTGGTGGCCTTTATTTTTTCTACTAATAGACACTTTTCCCAGCAATAGGTTGATTGTGTGTTTCCAGCTATACCTTATGCCCCTGGCTAGAGTCATTAATCAATTGAACCAATCACAATCATTCCCTGGGGTTTTTCTTTTTTTTAAAGATTTTTTTTTTCATTTTTCTGAAGCTGGAAACAGGGAGAGACAGTCAGACAGACTCCCGCATGCGCCCGACCGGGATCCACCCGGCATGCCCACCAGGGGGTGATGCTCTGCCCATCTGGGGCATTGCTCTGTTGCAACCAGAGCCATTCTAGCACCTGAGGCAGAGGCCATAGAGCCATCCCCAGTGCCCAGGCCAACTTTGCTCCAATGGAGCCTTGGCTGCAGGAGGGGAAGAGAGAGATAGAGAGGAAGGAGAGGGGGAGGGGTGGAGAAGCAGATGGGCACTTCTCCTGTGTGCCCTGGCCAGGAATCGAACCTGGGACTCCTGCATGCCAGGCCAACGCTCTACCACTGAGCCAATGAGCCAGGGCCTATTTTTAATACTTTTTCTTTTACTCTTTTTTTCTCTCTTCCCTTTTCTTTTTCTTCTTTTCTTTTTTCTCATATAAACTTCATCTTTCTTCAAATTATTATATTTTTACTTTTTGTAGTGTTGTTTTTTTTTTCATTTTTTCTCAGTTTTTGCACTTTGTTCTTTGTAGTTTCTTTCCTACTTATTATTATTTTTAGAATCTTCATTTTTTCACTATATTTTTCTATTTTTATTTTTCACTTTTTAGTTGTCTCATTAAATTTTTAACAATACCACTCTCAAATGCCATTAAGGAAGATAAAATCAAATGTCATGGATACACAAGACAGAGACATAGTTCAGATGGATGATGAAAAATCTCCAGGAAAAAAACCCAATTATATGGAAACCTTGGAGTTAAATGACACAGAATTCAGAATTGAAGTTCAAAAAATAGTGAGATACAAGAAGACACTGACAGGCAATTTAGAGAGCTCAAAAAACAAATTAGTGAATTAAAAGAGTGTTTCACAAAGGAGATTGAAACTATAAAAAAGAACCAGAGATGAAGAACTCAATACATGAACTAAAAAATGAGTTAACAAGCTTAGCTAATAGAATAGGCCAGATAAAGGAGATAATCAGTGACATCAAAGACAGGCAACTAGAGATATTACAGAGAGAAGAAGAGAGAGACTTATGAATTTAAAAATATTGAGAGAGCCCTACAAGAATTGTCTGATGCCATTGAAAGAGCAATATAAGAATAATGGGTATATCAGGAGAAGAGAAGAAAAAGGGAAAGGAAAGCCTATTCAAACAAATAATTGATGAGAACTTCCCAAGCCTATGGAAAGAGTTAGATCCTCAAATTCAAGAAGCAAACAGAACACTAAGTTACTGTGATCCAAATAGACCTACTTAAGGCACATCATAATGAAATTGTTAAAAATCAATGACAAAGAAAGAATCCTCAAGGTAATTAGGGAAAATAATATAACATATAAAGGAAGGCACATTACGTTATCATTAGATTTCTCAGCAGAAACTCTACAAGCCAGAAAAGAGTGGACCCAAACATTCAAAGTAACAAAAGAGAGGAATTACCAGCCAAGAATAGTATATCCATCAAACTTACCCATCAAATATGAAGAAGTAATAAAAATGTTTACAGACATAAAGAAGCTGAGGGAATTTATCACCAGAAAACCCCCACTGCAGGAAATACTAAAGGGAATTATCTGGCCAGATACAAAGAACAAAACAAAACTACAAGTAAAAGCTCCAACAAGATCAAAATAAAAACAAGGACAATCTGTGACAACAATAACATAAAAGGGGAGAGGATAAAGATATACAGTAGCAAAGAAGGATGGAGTACAGAAGCATTCATGAGATAATGGACTCTTGTAAATATGACAATTTTTCTTTTAATTATTATCTAATGACAACCATCCACTAAAATGCACTACTGAAACACATAGCTTAAAGAAAGAAGAAACAGGGGAAAGAAGTATGGAATACCATCAAACAAAAACAACTGAGAGAAAAACAAAAGAGAAGAACCAAACGAGACACAGAGCTATCAGAAAGCAATATATAAAATAGCTATAGGAAATCCTCAAGTGTAAATAATTACCCTAAATATAAATGGCTGAACTCACCAATAAAGAGACACAGAGTAGCAGATTGGATCTAAAAGCAAAACCCAACCATATATTGCCTTCAAGAGACATATCTAAGTTGCAAGGACAAGAGTAGATACAAAGTGAAAGATTCTCCAAGCAAATAATATCCAAAGAAAAGCAGATGTAGCCATACTCATACCTGACAATGCTGATTTCTTTTTTTTTTGTATTTTTCTGAAGCTGGAAACGGGTTGAGACAGTCAGACAGACTCCCGCATGCGCTCGACCGGGATCCACCCGGCACGCCCACCAGGGGCAACGCTCTTCCCACCAGGGGGCAATGCTCTGCCGCGACCAGAGCCACTCTAGCGCCTGGGGCAGAGGTCAAGGAGCCATCCCCAGCGCTCAGCCCATCTTTGCTCCAATGGAGCCTTGGCTGCGGGAGGGGAAGAGAGAGACAGAGAGGAAAGGGGGGGGTGGAGAAGCTAATAGGCGCTTCTCCTATGTGTCCTGGCCGGGAATCGAACCTGGGTCCCCCGCACGCCAGGCCGACGCTCTACCGCCGAGCCAACCGGCCAGGGCTGACAATGCTGATTTCAAGACAACAAAAGTAACCAGAGACAAAGATGGTCATTTCATAACGATAAAGGGGACATTGTAATAAGAAGACATAACACTTCATAATATATATGCACCAAACCAGACAGCATCAAAATATATAAGACATCTACTAACTGATCTAAAAATAGCAACAGACATAAACACAGTCATACTTAGAGATTTCAACACACCATTGACGGTTCTAGATTGTTCAGCCACACAGAAAATCAATAAAGAAATATCGGCCTTAAATAAAACACTAGAACAAATGGACATAATAGACATCTACCGGAGATTTTATCCCAGAACTTCCGAGTAAACATTTTTCTCCATTGTACATGGAACATTCTCAAGCATAGACCATATGTTGGGCCACAAAACTAACATCAACAAATTTAGGAAGATTGAAATTATACCAAGCATATTCTCTGACCATAAAACTTTAATATTAGAATTCAACTCCAAAAAGAAGTAAAAAAAAAAAAACAACCACAAAAATGTGGAAATTAAACAGTATACTTCTAAAAAATGACTAGGACAAAGAAGAAATAAAAGCAAAAACCAGAAGATATATACAGACAAACAAAAATGACAGCACAACATATCAAAATTTCTGGGATACAGCAAAAAGCAGTAATAAGAGAGAAGTTTATATCATTTAGGCTTATATCAAGAAACAAGAGAGAGCCCAAATAAACAACTTAACATCACATCTTAAGGAACTAGAAGAAAAAGAACAAAGTCAACCCAAAACCAGCAGAAGAAAAAAAATAGTAAAAATTAGAACAGAAATAAATAAAAGAACAGAAAAACTATAGAAAGAATTAATACAACAAAGAGCTGGTTCTTTGAAAAGATCAATAAAATTGACAAACCGCTGCCAAGACTCACTAAGAAAAAAAGCAAAAGGACTCATATAAACAAAATCCAAACGAAAGAGAAGAAATTACCACAGATATCGTATATATACAAAGGATTATAGTAGAATACTTTGAAAAACTATATGCCACCAAATTCAACAATCTAGAAGAAAAGAATAAATTCCTAGAACTATACAATCTTCCTAGACTGAGTCACAAGACGTGAAAAGCCTAAATAGACCCAAAAGCAGGGAGGAAATACAAACAACAATCAGTAACCTCCTTAAAAATAAAAGTCCAGGTCCAAACAGCTACACTAGTGAATTCTACCAAACATTCATAGAAGATTTGGTTCCTATCCTTCTCAAAGTCTTCCTAAAAAATTGAGGAAAAAGCAATACTTCCGAACACATTTTATGAGGCCAACATAACCCTCATACCAAAACCTGGCAAGGATAATACAAAAAAAGAAAACTATAGACCAATATCTCTAAAGATTACAGATGCAAAAACGTTAAACAAAATACTAGCAAATCGAGTACAACAACACATTAAGAAAAGAATACATCACAATCAAGTGTAATTCATCTCAGGAGCACAAGGGTGGTTCAACACATGTAAATTGATTAACAAAACAAAGACCAAAAATCATATGAGCCTATCAATAGATGCAGAGAAGGCATTCGATAAAGTACAACATCCCTTTATCTTTAAATCACTCAATAAAATGGGTATAGAAGGAAAATACCTCAACATAATAAAGGCTATATATGAAAAACAATCAGCTAATATCATACTAAATGGTGAAAAATGGAAAGTTTTTTCTCTAAAATCAGGAACAAGGCAATACTGCCCACTCTCTCCATTTCTATTCAACACAGTGTTGGAAGTTTTAGCTAAAGCAATCAGACAAGAGAAAGAAATAAAAAAGTATGCATCTCGGAAAAGTAAAGGTTTCACTTTTTGAAGATGACATGATCCTGTATATAGAAAACCCCAAAGACTCCACCAAAAAAGCTATTGGAAACAATAAACCAATACCATAAGGTTGCAGGATACAAAACTAATATACAGAAGTCTATTGCTTTCATATATGTCAACAATAAAACTTCGGAAAATGAACTAAAAAAAATAATCCCTTTACAGTTGCAACAAAACAAAACAAAAAATACCTAGGAATAAACATAACAAAGAATGCAAAGGCTCTATATACTGAAAACTACAAAGCATTATTAAAGGAAATAGAAAAAGTCACAATGAAATGGAAATATATCCCATGTTCTTGGATAGGAAGAATAAATATAGTTAAAATGGCCTTTTTACCCAAAGCAATATACAAATTTAATGCAATTCCCATTAAAATTCTAATGTCATTTTTAAAAGAAATGGAAAAAAAATCACCGGGTTTTTATGGAACCATAAGAAACCCTGAATAGCCAAAGCAATCCTGAGAAAAAAAGAATGAAGCCAGAGGTATCACACTATCTGACTTCAAATTATACTACAGAGCCACAATAATCAAAATAGCATGGTATGAGCAGAAAAATAGACACACAGACCAATGGAACAGAATCAAGAGCCCAGAAATAAAACCACATATATATGGTTAAATCATCTTCAACAAAGGAGCCAAAACACAATGGGGAAAAGAAAGCCTCTTCAATAAATGGTGCTGGAAAAACTGGAATACCACATGCAAAAGAATGAAACTTGACTACAGTTTGTTCCCCTGAACAAAAATGAATTCAAAATGAATCAAAGACCTAAATATGAGATCTGAAACAATAACTTACATAGAAGAAAACATAGGTACTAAACTCATGGACATTTGCCATAGAGAACAATTTATGAATTTGACCCCAAAGGCAAGGGAAGTAAAGGCAAAAATAAATGAATGGGACTATATTAAACTAAGAAGCTTCTGCACAGCAAAAGAAACTGACAACAAATCAGACAGCCAACTAAATGGGAGATGATATTTGCAAACAACAGCTCCAATGAGGAGTTAATATCCAAAATACATAAAGAATTCACAAAACTCAGCAACAAACAAGCAAACAGTCCAATTAAAAAATGAGGAGAGGACATGAACAGATACTTCTCCCAAGAAGAAATACAAATGGCCAACAGATATATGAAAAAATGCTCATCTTTACTAGTTATTTGAGAAATGCAAATCAAAACTGCAATGAGATACCACCTCACACCATTAAATTAGCTATTATCAACAAGACAGGTAATAACAAGTGTTGGAGAGGCTGTGGAGAAAAAGGAACCCTCATCCACTGTTGGTGGGAATGTAAAGTAGTACAACCATTATGGAAGAAAGTATGGTGGTTACTCTAAAAATTAGTAGAACTAACATATGACCCAGCAATCCCTCTACTGGGTATCTACCCACAAAACTTGAAAACATTGGTACGTAAAGACACATGCAGCCCCATGTTCATTGCAGCACTGTTCACGGTGGCCAAGACATGGAAACAACCAAAGTACCCCTCGATAGGGGACTGGATAAAGAAGATGTGGTACATATATACAATGGAATACTACTCAGCCATAAGAAATGATGACACAGTGACATTTACAAAATGGATGGACCTTAATAACATTATACTGAGTGAAATAAGTAAATCAGGAAAAGCTAAGAACTATATGATTCCATACATAGGTGGGACACAAAAATGAGACTCATGGACATAGATAAAAGTGCAGTAGTTACCAGGGGGAGAGGGTATGGGGAAAGGGTGGGAGGAGAGGGTTGTGGGGAGGGTATAAAGAGGGACAAATATAAAGGGACAGAGGATGATTTGACTTTGGGTGATGGGTATACAACATAATTGGCTGTCCAAATGATGTGGAGATGTTTACTCAAAATCTAAGAATTCTTGTTGATCAATGTCACCCTGTTAAATTTAATTTTCTAATTAAAAAGAAAAGAACTTGACCAGGCGGTGGTGCAGTGGTTAGAGAATCAAACTGGGACACGGAGGACCCACGTTCTAAACCCTGAGGAAGCTGGCTTGAGTACGGGCTCATCTGGCTTGAGTGTGGGGTCACTGGCTTGAGCATGGGATCATAGACATGACCCCATGGTCACTGGCTTGAGCTAAAAAGTTCACTGGCTTAAAGCCCAAGGTCACTGGCTTGAGTCCAAAGGTCGCTGGCTTGAGAAAGGAGTCACTCGCTCTGCTGTAGCCACCCCCCCCCCCAAGTCAAGGCACATGTGAGAAAGCAATCAGTGAGCAACTGAGGAGGTGCAACGAAGAACTGATGCTTCTCATTTCTCTCCCTTCCTCCCTTCTTGTCTGTCTGTCCCTATCTGTCCCTTTCTCTGTCTTTCTCTGTTTCTGTCACAAAAAGAAAAGGAGGGAAGGGAAGGGAAGGGAAGGGAAGGGAAGGGAAGGGAAGGGAAGGGAAGGGAAGGGAAGGAAAGGAAAGGAAAGGAAAGGAAAGGAAAGGAAAGGAAAGGAAAGGAAAGGAAAGGAAAGGAAAGGAAAGGAAAGGAAAGGAAAGGAAAGGAAAGGAAAGGAAAGGAAAAAAAAACGAACAAGGTCTGGGAGGGAATAAATGCCCTCTCTGCCAGAAAATGTTACAGAAGTCACTCTTGTCACCTCATTTGAAATTTGCAATATGGCAAGAACATGAACCTGAGCAGACTCTGTTCTCTGAGAAAGGACAGGTTGGCAGTGCCCTGGGCTGTGTCACAGTTGAGCTGGAGCTGTGGATCCTGCGGTCCCCAGAACCCACAGTGCTCACACTAACTGCACTCTATCCTGGCTGCTTGTACCAGCTGTGCATCCAGATGACTCTCTGGTGCCTGCTCAGAGAGCCATGCCACCTCCCGTCCATTCTGCTTCCAACACGGTAGGCCTGGCTTCATTGTGCCCAGAGGCACACCACCCATGAGATCACATTGTGAAACCACCTGATAGATACATTTTACATTACTTTTTTATCCAATTATGCTTCAGACTTCAGTACTTGTTTCCTCCTGACCCATCATATAGAATGTGAACATTTCATTTTCCAAATGATCATACTCCCCTGAGATAAGTTCCTTGTCTTCATTAAACCCTCTCGGTGTGCCTTTCCCTTAGAGGAGTCAGCCCTTATTAGCTGTGCTCTTAATTTGAATAGGACTTACTCCTTCTGGGATGGAAGCCTGCAAATCGGACGACAGTGGCTCTTAAACAACAAAATATTAGATTTGAAATAAAAATTTCCAGGTGTGTAGGCATTATGAAAGCTCATAGTTCTTATGTAAAATTTTATATTTGGCAAGGGGTACATTATTTTCTCCACCCTGGAGCTGGTAGAATAGATGAGCTTTTCATCAGCTGAGACTCTGTAGGTATGTGCCTGCTGGGATTTCAAAGGGCACACATTCTTTGGCCAAATATGGCCTTGTAGGAGCATCATTCTTGCTGCTTCAGCCTGTGGTTGAGTAACTAATGTCATCTTACCTTGTTCTTACCATAACCTAAACTGGGGGAGGGGGGTAGTGTGGGGGGTGGATAGACCAACAGATCAGGTGACACCTGGTACCTGTTTCTTCTGACAGGTTAGTTCTGATTTCTGACTGGTTGGCATGGTTTAGCATGAGTTCTCTATTCAGATGACCAGTTATTGGGAATTTGGTTAGATAGAAATTTTCATTCAATGTTATCTTATTTTTTCTTTTTGAATCTTTTTTTGTCATTGGATTATTGTATTTACAAATTCATTACCTAGGGTTTTTCAAACATTTTTTGGCAATGATCACAGTAAGAAATTAGTTTTACACCGTGGCATGACACACACACACACATGCACTCCCCAAACTAAAAGTTCAACAGAAAATATATTCCCACTTACCATAGGTGATTCACTTTAATATTTTTATTCTATTTCATTCCAATCTAGTCTATTAAAAATAACTTTTGTTGCCCATTAATTTTATAACTCATTAAAGGAATATGACCCACAGTTTGAAAAGTATCACATTATTTCAACTGTGGTTTAAAGCAGTGGTCCCCAATCCCCGGGCTGTGGACTGGTACCGGTCCGTGGGCCATTTGGTACTGGTCCACAGGGAAAGAATAAATAACTTACATTATTTCCATTTTATTTATATTTAAGTCTGAATGATGTTTTATTTTTAAAAAATGACCAGATTCCCTCTGTTACATCTGTCTAAGATTCACTTCCGACGCTTGTCTCAGTCACGTGATACGTTGCCACTAAAATTAAACCCATAAACTAGCAAAACGAGTGAAAAACAAAATTCCATGAAAAGTTTTTTTGCAAAGTGGAAAAGGGCCAGTGAGGAGACAGAAGAACTTACGACCTCGAAGAAAAAGAAGGCTTCATTTAACAGACAATACCAGGAGTCCTACTTGAAGTATGGATTTATCACAACTGGTGATTCTCGCGCACCAAGGCCACTCTGCATAATATGTGGCGACTGGCTAAGTAATGAGGCAATGAAGCCTTCAAAACTGCTTCTCCACTTCGAGACCAAGCACCCTACTTTAAAAGACAAGCCTTCTGAGTATTTCGAAAGAAAAAAGCATGAACAAGAAGGACAGAAACAATTACTGGTGGCCACTACATCAATAAATGTGAGTGCACTGAGAGCATCATACTGGTGGCTAATCGTATTGCTAAGGCTAAGAAGTCATTCACCATTGGTGAAGAATTGATCCTTCCAGCCACTAAAGACATTTGTCGTGAACTTCTAGGGGAGGCTGAGGTTAAAAAGATAGCACAGATGCCTCTTTCAGCTACCACTGTCACATGGCGCATTGAGGAAATAGCAGAGGACACTGAATCACAATTGTTGGAAAGGATTAATAAATCACCGTGGTATGCTCTCCAGGTTGACGAATCTACAGATATTGACAACAAGGCAATGCTACTTGTTTACATGCGTTATCTTTATCAAGAGGATGTGCATGAGGATATGTTATGTGCACTATCATTGCCAACCAAAACCACAGCCGCAGAACTATTTAAATCGCTGGATGACTATATATCAGGAAAACTGAAATGGTCTTTTTGTGTCGGCATATGCACAGATGGAGCTGCTGCCATGACCGGAAGGATGTCTGGTTTAACTACTCGGATTAAGGAGGTTGCACCTGAATGCGAGTCTACGCATTGTGTCATTCACAGGGAAATGCTGGCTAGCCGAAATATACCACCGGAACTTAACAGTGTATTGAATGATGCCATTAAAGTTATTAACCACATCAAAGCACACGCCCTTCACTCGCGCCTGTTCGAGCTGCTTTGTGAGGAAATGAACACGGAGCACAGACACCTTCTTTTACACACAGAAATAAGATGGTTATCCTGAGGGAGGTCCCTGGCCAGAGTGTTTGAATTACGAGAGCTGCTGCAGAGATTTCTTTCAGAAAAAAAGTCACCGCTAGCAGCGACGAGGAATGGGTCACAAAATTCGCTTACTTGTGCGAGTTTAACGCACATATTTAACCTCCTCAATGAACTCAATCGGTCACTTCAGGGGAAAATGACAACTGTCTTCAAGTTGGCAGATAAAGTAGCTGCATTTAAAGCTAAACTGGATTTGTGGGGACGACACGTGAACAGGGGTATATTTGACATGTTTCAAACATTCATGGGAATTTTGGAAGAAACTGAGCCCAAGCCTTCATTGTCCCAGCTGGTGCACGACCACCTGTATTTGCTTTTAAAAGAGTTTGAACGCTACTTCCCAACCACAAAAGACCCACGAATTGCCAAGGAATAGATCCGCGACCCATTTGTCAACAAACCAGGTGAATCCAGCGTGTCTATGCAAGAAGAGGATCAACTACTGGAGATCACAAATGACGGCGGCCTTAAAAATATGTTTGAGACTACAACTCTGCCGGTGTTCTGGATTAAAGTCATGGCAGAATACCCCGAGATCGCCACAAAAGCACTAAAAACCCTGTTGCCATTTCCGACATCCTGTTTGTATGAAGCGGGATTTTCTGCAGTGACAGCAACCAAAACAAAATTATAGAATAGACTGGACATAAGCAACACACTTCGGGTGTCATTGTCTCCCATTACCCCTAGATGGGACCGTCTCATTGCAGAGAAACAAGCTCAGGGCTCCCACTGATTTAGTGTTATGGTTGTTGAGAGATAGACTACTATCATTCTATATAAACATTATAATAAATAACCCTTAACTTACAATATTCATAACAATGGTGAGTTGTATTTTTCATGCACTTTATATTTGCTTTTGTGTTGTATCTTATTATTAAGGCATGTTTAAACATTACCATAGCGACTGGAAAGTGTTTGGAGGCAGAGAGGATGTTATGTTGTTGGTGCGATGTTAAGAGGACGCTTCTAATAAAGTTGCATACGAGTACACAGTGGATTCATGTTTATTTTTATTGTTGTAGGTTCATGATTGGTAGTGAGCCTGGACCTATCATATTACATTTATTTTTTTTTGTATTTTTCTGAAGCTGGAAACGGGGAGAGACAGTCAGACAGACTCCCGCATGCGCCCGACCGGGACCCACCTGGCACGCCCACCAGGGGTGACGCTCTGCCCACCAGGGGGCGATGCTCTGCCCCTCCAGGGCATCACTCTGTTGCGACCAGAGCCACTCTAGCGCCTGGGGCAGAGGCCAAGGAGCCATCCCCAGCGCCCGGGCCATCTTTGCTCCAATGGAGCCTTGGCTGCAGGAGGGGAAGAGAGAGACAGAGAGGAAGGAGGGGGTGGGGGTGGAGAAGCAAATGGGCGCCTCTCCTATGTGCCCTGGCCGGGAATCGAACCCGGGTCCCCCGCACGCCAGGCCAACGCTCTACCACTGAGCCAACCGGCCAGGGCCTCATATTACATATTGATGTCAGACATGAAACGTTGTCAGAATAACAAATTTTAATACAGTCTGAATAATGAGGACATGCTCGTTCCTCCTTTAACTTAGCCCAATAAATATTGTAAGTTTGACAATTATATTTAAAAATACCACAGTTTTTACGCCAGTCGCATAGTTTTATTTTGTGCATTTATCCGACCCATCCTAAAGTCTGGTCCGTGAAAATATTTTCTGACATTAAACCGGTCCGTGGCCCAAAAAAGGTTGGGGACCATTGGTTTACAGAATAACAATTGATAGCATTCTGATGAACTTCAAAGTGTAACTCGAAAGTGAACTTAATTAGCATTTTTGCAGGATTTTTTTCTGTGGAATCAGTACTATTGCTCACCCAACTCTTTACTGGAATCATAATGTACTCAGAATGTCACACTTTTCTCTTCCAGTTTGATGACTGGTTGTGAAAACCGTATCATTATAACAGACTCTTTTCTATACATCCTCAAACAGACAAGTCTTTGGGAGTTTCTTTTGAAGCGTTGCACCCTTGAAGCTTGGCAAGGTTGGGACACATACAACAAGCACCCAACGAACAACTAAAGTGAAGCAACTATGAGCAAATGCTTCTTGCTCCCCTCTCCTCTCTCTGTAAAATCAATACATAAAATCTTTTTAAAAATCTTTTTTTAAAAAGAAAAAAAAGCACCACTGTATTAAATTCCCTTGTATCTCCCGTTGTAGAAACAGAAAATCTGCTAATCTCTGATATTGATCTCACAGCTCTTTGCCAGCTCAACATTATAAATGAGACCCAGAGGATAGCAGCCTGGTAAGTAAGTCATCAAAGAGTCTATTCTTTTCTGCAGAATTCTAGTGTTTGTTACATTTAGATGTCTTTTAATTGTTAGAAAATCAATAATCCGTGTATTTGTTGCTCTTTGTGCGCTGGTACTTGCCAGGATAAGATGCTAGTTTTTCTATTTCCAGAATGAGTTTTCTTACAATAACTTGAATACACTAACTTTCTCATCATCATTCAATGGCTATTTTCTACCTTTCAAAAGTTATAAAACATATCATTGCATTTTTAAACTAACAAGCATTTAGATACCACAATATTTTTTTCTCCTTTTTATTATTTTTCCCTTTGTTATGTTGCTACCTCTTACCTTTGTCTGGATTTCTGAGTGAACTGAGTGCTAGAGGATGTGTCCAAGAGTAGAAACACCATGTGACAGCAACCACGCCACTTTCAAAGGTACACTGAGGTGTAATTTACATAACATAAACTGCGTTTGACAAACGTGCACACTGTGTCAACTCCACGCCACTCAAGACAGACACAGACTATTTTCATCATCCTCAGAAGTCCCCTTACAACTCTTTGCAGTCACCCCCCTCCCCTGGCACCCAGACAACCACTGATTTGTTTTCTATCAATAGAGATTAATTATGCCTGTTCGGGAATGTTACATAAATGAAATATACACGATAGGCTCTTGTCCTGGCTTCTTTAGCTCAGCTTAACGTGTTGGGATTCATCCTTGTTTTTGCATGTATCAGTACTTGTTCTTTTCTATTGCCGAAAAGGAGTCTACGATATGGATACACCATAGTTTGTTTACCCATTCACCTTTTGAGGAACATACGGATTGTTTCCAGCTTTCAGCTATTTTGAATAAAGCTGTTCAGACAAAGGTACACAAGTCTGTGTGGACATATGTCTTCAGTTCTCATGGGTACATTCCTAGAAGAGGAATTGCTAGTAAGTGTAAGAATAACTTTATAGGAAACTGCCAAAGTGTTTCCTAAAAAGGTTGCATCATCCTACATTCCCACTAGTGATGTATGAGAATTTCAGTTGCTCCTCACCAGCATTTGCTGTTGTCCGTCTTCCCAATTATAGTTCTGCTAGGGCGTTTGTAAGAGGATCTCACTGCAATTGTAATTTGTATTTACCTCATGACAGAAGACTGAGCATGTTTTCATGTGCTTACTGGCTTTTTCTGTATCTTCTTTTGCTATCCAAATCTTTTGCTAATTTCCATTGGGTGGTTTTCTTACTATTGACCTGTAAGAATTCTTTATATATTCCAGGTATAATCTTTTTGCCCAGATACATGTATAATGAATGTTTTTCTCCCAGTCTGTGGCTTGCCTTTTTATTTTCTTAATGGAACCCTTTAAAGGGATTTTTTTATTTTGATGAAATCTAATGTATCATTTAAAAGAATTTTACAGTTTGTTCTTTTCATGTTATATCTAAGGAATCTGTCTACACCAACATCTAGAAGATAGTCTCCTATGTTCTCTGTTAGAGTTTTATAGCTTTAGCTTTTATAAAAATTTTATCCATTCAAAATAAATGTTTGTGTATGGTTTGTGATAACAGTATAGGTTCATTTTGTCCATATGAATATTCCAACTGTTTTTAGCACCATTTGTCGAAAGACTATCCTTTCTTCACATTTGCTGAAGCTCAATATACATGTGGGTCTGTTTCTGAAATCTTAATTCTATTCCACTGATCAAAATGTTTAACTTTATGCCAATACCATGCTCTCCCGATTAAAGCAGTTTTGTTAATAAGTCTTGAAATCAAGTAGTGTAAGTCTTCTAACTTTGCTCTTTGCCTAAAAAAAGGCTATCACTTGCATTTCCATATAAAATTTACAATTAGTTGTGCATAATGAAATGCTTGTCAGTAGTAAAAGTGAATAAAATATTTATATATGTAAGAACATGGGTGACTCAAAATAATTATGCTGAAAGTAACCAAGCAAAAAAAGAGTACATCCTATTTGAGTCCATATTCTAGAAAATGAAAAATAATCTATACAGATAGAAAGCAGATTAGTGGTTTTCTAGAGACAGGTCATGAGAAGGGGTAACAAAGAGAAACAGGAATGGGAGTTTATATAAGGGCTCAGGAAACTTTGGATGTTCCAAACGGATGCATCCAAACTGATGGATACATCTAAATCATTCCAATGGTGTCATGAGAGTACATATGTAATAAAGTATCGAATTGCACACATTTTATTTTTGCAGTTCATTGCACTTCAATTATACCCCAATAAAGCTACTTTTTAAAAATAGATGTTGCAAAAAAAAAAAAAAAAACTGGAACTAAAGAAAGCTTTCAGAGAATATAAACAGGATCAAAAATTAGAATGGTTTGGGGCTTCTCAACAGCAACCCTGAAGATTCTGTATCTTAGAATTTTGTATCCTGCTAAAGAATAAAGCAAGAAGATTAAGTTTTTGGATATACGCAGCCTAAACAAAATGAATTTCCTTTGGATTCATTCTTTTTAGGAAGCCATTGTAATTTCACACCGTCAAAAGAACGAAGAGGATTATGTGAGATTTGAAATGTTCTGGGATCCAACTCAACTCACAGAGAGGAGAGAATGCTCTGGAATGCTCCGGATGACAGTAAAGGGAAACTCGAGAATGGTGCAGCATTCTAAAGGGTGGGGGTTGCAAATAAACAGAAGCTGCAATAGAGAACAATAAAAGGTTTTAATGAAATCAACAGGAGACTATCTCAGATATTTTATGATGTGGGAACTTGTATTGAGAGGCTGTTGGAGCAAGTGGGAAGCATTAGCAACAGACATAGAGAAAACCAAGCAGATGATGAGAATCAAGCAATTATTAATGCCAGAGCTAACAAAAAGTTGTACAAGAAAGGAAACATGACCATATTATATACTATGACTTTGGTAGAGCAGTAAATGATACTCACTTAGTCATAATACTATAAAAACTGAATATTGATTTTTTTAAAAACTTGTGAAAACTTCCTAGTGGAAAAAGGAGAGGAAGCAGTGGGTAGACTGAACTGTGTGTGCTAAATTCTGCTGTACCGTAATAGAAAATACATCACGTAGAGAATATATTAAAAATAGAGTTTAAAACTTAATTTTAAATTATGTAAGTAAGCATAAGGGAAAAAACAAGGACACTGCTGGCCTCCGGGAAGGAAAACCTACAAGTGGGATTGGTGGGACAGGCACGTGGAACCCTTTATAAACGGTTACCATGTTTTTTGACTTTTAAAACTATGAGCATGTATTTTTGTTTAAAAATAAAAGTTAGTTAAATGATTTGGTTTTTAAACCAATTTCTGGAGACTATATGCAAATAAACTGACTTCAGGACTCATCTGGTAGCATGTATTTTATTGAATGATGTTTTGCTACTGATGGCTTATCAGTCTGAGTGGAGATCAGTGAATAAATACTACTGCTGAAGTCTTCTGGAAAACTTCTGCCAAATGTGTTGTATACAAGTATAAATGGATAGATCCATTTGTTGTGCCTTGGCCACGATATAAGATTTTCAAAACAACCAACATTTAGATCTGATCGTTTTCTCTATTGTTTGTATCCTTTTTCATTGATTTGTTTTTAAGTATATTGTTTTCTTCTTTCTACTTAAACTGCTCTTCTTTTTCCAGCTTTTTAATTTGGAAACTTAGATCGTTGATTTTAATTGTTTTCTTTTCTAAAATAAGCATTTAAATCTCTAAATTTCCTCCAAAACATTACTTTGACTGTATCCCAAATCCTTATAAATTATGTTTTCATTATCGTTAAATTCAAAATATTTTCAAATTTTTCTTGTGATTTTTTTTCACTTGAGTGTAGATTATTGATAAATGCACTATGTCAATATCTAAATATTTCCAGGATTTTCTGATAGCTTATTAATGATTTCTAGTTTAATTCCATTGGTGTCAGAGAATATACTCTTTATAATTTTAATCCTCTTTAAATTTATTGAGATTTATTTTATGGCTCAGCAGATGGCTATTTTAGAACATGTTCCATGTGCACTTGAGAGGAATAAGTTTTCTGTACTTGTTGGCTGAAGTACTTGGTAAACATCAATTAGGAATATTTGAATAATACCATCCTTAAGACTTATATCCTTTCTGATTTTTAAAATCTACTTATTCTAGCAATCACAGAAAGAAGAATGTTAAAATCATCAACTATGATTATGGATTTATTTACTTGGTGTTTGCCTTTTGGTTTTTCAGTTTTTGCCTCATGAATTTTGACATTCTTTTATGAGGTGTACACATTTAGAATTATCGTGTCTTTTTGATGAATTACTCTCTTTATCTCTTCTAATATGTTTAACCTTGAAGTCTAATTTATTTGATATTAATATAGTAATGCCAGCTTATATTAACGTTGCATGGTACAGGTATATTTTTTTCTGTTC
This sequence comes from Saccopteryx bilineata, assembly GCF_036850765.1. Taxonomy (NCBI): domain Eukaryota; kingdom Metazoa; phylum Chordata; class Mammalia; order Chiroptera; family Emballonuridae; genus Saccopteryx; species Saccopteryx bilineata. The sequence goes on from NC_089496.1 coordinate 78,820,506, forward strand.
TATTTGTATCTTATATTCAGAATATGCTTCTTATAGATATCACAAACTGGGTCTTGTGTGTGTGTGTTTTTTTTTCTTTTTCTCAGCCACCAATTTATGCCTTTTAATGAGGGTTTAGTTTAGTCCATTTACACTTAATGAAATTACCCATAAGAAGGATTTAAATGTATCTTCTTGCTATTTGTTTTCCATTTGCCTCTTCTGTCCGCCCTCTTGATTGTTCCCTTCCTTCTCTGGCATTCATCAAATATTTTTAGCATTCCATTTTATATTATCCATTGGCTTCTTAGTTATATCTCTTTTCTTTTAAATCTTTAGTGGTTGCTCTAAGGCTAACAATACCCATCCTTAACAAAGTCTATTTACAGTCCACATTGGATCTCCTTCAGCTCCACGCTGCGTGTCTGACCTTTGCACTCCCTCCTTCATCCTTCCTACTTCACACCTGACACTTTTCACTTCCCACTTCACACTGCACAAATGCAATAAACTCACAATGATATAATCCCATTTACTCACCCACCCTGTTCTTTGTGCTACCATTGTCATATCTTTTGCTTCTACAGATATTGTAAAATCCCCTTACAACATTATTCATTTTGCTTTCAATAGTTTATTCACTTTCAAGGATATTATGAAAAAAAAAACCCATAATGTCACTTAAATGTACCCTCCTATTTACCATTTCTGGGACTCTTTCTTTCTTTAGCTCTGGGTTTCCTTCTGTCTCATTTCCTGCTAGATGTCTCTATTTCATCCTTTTTTTTTTTTTTTTAACTTTCGCTGGATATAGAATTATAGGTTGACGGGGCTTTTCTTTGTTTCTTTTTTCTTTTTCTTTTTTTGCTTTAATTTCAGCACATTAAATGTGCCATTTTATTATATTCCATATGTATGTAATATGCTTTCTCTCTCATTGCTTTCAAGATTTTTTACCTTTGATTTTCAGTAGTTTGATGGGTCCAGTGTGATTTTCCTTTTTAGTCATTCTTCTTAGAGTTTGCTTTTTTTCTAGATCTTCAAGTCAGTAATTGTCATTAAATTTAAGGACTTTTTGGTCATTTTCTCAAACATTTTTTTCCTGTTCCTTTATGTCTTCTTCTTTTAAGATTTCTACTACATGTATATTGAACTGATTTTTTCTATAGGTTCCTAAGGAGCTCTTTTTTTTCTTTCTTTCTGTGATTCAGATTGGAGAAGTTATTATCCATTTCAACTCTAGAAATTCTGTGTGGTGATGTACGTACATATATTTTTTCATTTCTCTGCTGAAATTCCCTAGGTATTTACTAAGGCATAACTTTAAAACTCTTCCATATTTTTCATTTTTTTCTCTTAAGGTACTTAAAACAGCTGCCCTAAAGTTTTTGTCTAGTAAATCCAGCATCTGAGCCATCTTGGGGTTGGTTTTCATTGACTTATTTTTTTCTTGATTATAGGCCGTATCTTTCAGGGGATTTTTTTGTTTGTTGGTTTATTTGCATATCTGATAATTCTTTGTTGTGTACTTGGTATTGTTCGTGGTACATTTTGCAGACACTGGTTTTTATTTCTTAAAAGAAAGTTTATTTTTATTCTACTAGACAGATCAATTACTGGTTATCACCGTGTGTAGGTTTGGCTTTTCACTTTGTTGGGGTAGATCTGTGAAAAAAGCCCCTTAACTTAGCTTCTTTCTGGAGGATTGGTGTTAGGTTTGGGGTTTTTTTTAGATTAGGTTGAGTGAGTAAGCCTTACCCTAGAGCCTGGTTCTCACTTCTAACATGTGGCCTTTCTGGTCTCAACACTGGATGCTCGAGTATTAACAAGACATTAATATGTCTCTCCACTCTAACTATGCAGGATCTCCAACATCCCCCAGCCCTGCTCAACTGTTATTGCTTCAGCTCTCTACTTAGTTATGCAGAAGTGTTCTCTGGTGAGCCTTGTAGAGCCTTGCCCTGCACATACACAGCACAGTCCTCAGCCAAAGACTCAGAGAGAGCTCCCTCCCGCTCTGTGCAGCTCCTCCTCTCTAGTGCCGCACTGGGCAGATTCCAGCCACTTCCTACACCCCAAACTCTGATCCATGTTTCCTCAGCCCAGGACCACAGTGCTCTGCTGAAATCCCAGCACTCCGCACCATGGTTGGGAAAATATCCCCAAGAAGAAAACTGTGACAATGGGGGCTTACGACATTATTTTGTTCCTCTTTGGGATCATCCTTTGCATTGCCTGTTTCCCAAGGTTAGAAACAGTTGCTTCATATATTTTTCCAGGTTTAGGATTGTTTACCACAGGAGGGATAATCTAATACCAATTATTCCATCATAGCACCAAAGCAAAAGCTGGCCAGGATTTAAACCAAAAATGGAAACATTTTCTGAATCTCTTGCACATTCTATACCCAATTTTCCAACTCTATACTATTTATACTTAATAAACACAACAAGAATGTAAATAACTTAACCCATTAAAAATTTTAAACTTGGTATACTAAGCCGGTTAGACCATGTTGGCCACCTGCAAATACTATACTGCTCTGAGGTGGCTCTCGAAGCTGAATGGCTCGTCAATAAGCCCTTCTCTGGCAGCACTGCCCCTACAGTCCATTTGAATTTGGGCCTTAGCTAACTGAATGGCTTATAGGTCTGTTTTCATCTTTACATAATGGAGGAGTCTGAACAGAAAAAGGGAAAACATTTGAGTCTATAAGAGGCTACGTCTAGAGCTGCACTGCATCCAACAGCCTACAGTTCGTGTAGCGCGGGATAAAGGGCCATCAAAACATCAGAGAAGATAGACAATACTACCTTATATTTGAATAGTAAATGTCTTAATTGGGCCTCTCACTAATCCTCTGGAAAAGGCAATAAGCTTTTATCATTCCCATTTTACAAGTGAGAAAACTAAGAATCAATTCAGGCAATTGATCAATGTCATTTTAGGTAGTTGATAACAGAACTCAGAAAGACAACGTCTCTGTGAGTTCCCCAGTTGTGTCCTGTTACATGGACCACTCAAACCAGCCCTGAGAACAGACATGGCCAACTATGAGGTGTAATTTGAGAGATGCCAAATCCTTCACCCCCCGGCTTACCGCAGGGCCTAACATTTCAGCATTAGTGATTCATTTTAGCTGGATCCATTAAAAAGCTGTGAAAATGGAAATCTAATTACTTTACATTTATGCAGCAATTCACATTTTCCCAAATGTATTCTATATTTAATAACATTTAATATTTATTATGGGCACTTTCTATGTGGCAGGCCCTATTTTAAGTGTTTTGCATATATTGACTATTTTTATCTACAAAATAATTCTGAGAAAAGTATTATAAATACCACCATCTAAACATGAAGAAACTAATGCAAAAAAATGTTAAATATCGTGCCTTGAATCATTCAATTAATCAGAAAGTAAAGAGTTAGGATTTGAGTCTAGATCCAGAATTCTTGCTTTTAACTATTAAACTGTTATATGACTAGATCAAAAGTTCTGCAAATTAAAGGCATTATTAAATCACCTTTTACAGATGGACCAATGGAGACCCAGAAAATTTAAATGACTTGGCCCAGGTTTCTTACATAATTATTAGTTGGTTTTGTTTTGTTTTTTTGTTGTTGTTTTTTCCTGAAGCTGGAAACGGGGAGAGGCAGTCAGACAGACTCCCGCATGCGCCCGACCAGGATCCACCCAGCACGCCCACCAGGGGCCACGCTCTGCCCACCAGGGGGCGATGCTCTGCCCCTCCGGGGCGTCGCTCTGCCGCGACCAGAGCCACTCTAGCGCCTGGGGCAGAGGCCAAGGAGCCATCCCCAGTGCCCGGGCCATCCTTGCTCCAATGGAGCCTTGGCTGCGGGAGGGGAAGAGAGAGACAGAGAGGAAGGGGGGGGGTGGAGAAGCAAATGGGCGCTTCTCCTATGTGCCCTGGCCAGGAATCGAACCCGGGTCCCCCGCACGCCAGGCCGATGCTCTACCGCTGAGCCAACCGGCCAGGGCCTATTAGTTGTTTCTTAACTAGTCCTGGTAATCATGACTTCTAGTCAACTCTTTCCAATATACTAAGCTAAAGAATTACTAATTAAGTCATTATTAGCAAAAAGAAAGATTGGGGCAAAGACAGTTAAATTTTCATGAGAGCTAAGGTAAGATATTTTGAGAAACTAAGAAGCAGCTGGAGAATTTTTAGCCTCCAATGGTGACAAAAAAAAATTCTGCATTTCATGCTATAAATATTTATTGATTCCATAACTATGTTCTCAGTACAGAAAATAATCTATAAACAAACAAACAAAAATGTCTGCTTTTGTATGTGTCACAATCTACTGGAATATAAGCAAATATTATGTTGAAAATAAAGAGGTGCAATATGAAGCAGAATTAAAAGTAAATTCACAAAATACATTTTTTTTCAAATCTATCCTTTAATATCTTACTCTTCCCCTCAATGCATCTTTCAGGAAACAGCCCACTGACATGCAAAGTGTAGATACCTTTGTTAACATAGGCAGGCAGATAGATATTGCTGGGGAAAGAGAACAAAGAAAATTGGACATTATATTTTATAAAACTTTAAGTAAGAAGCTTCAGCATTCGATTTAGCTTAATTTGCTAGAAGGCTCAGTGACACATTTCAGGAATCCATTGTGCCTCAGCCCTCAGACTCAGGTTTGAAAGGAACCTCCCAAGGCACTGCCAGTCGGGTGCTGGGGGTATGGTACTTCTGCATTTCCACATTAAGACATGCAACAGTGGAAGCCAGTCAATCTAACCTAGAACAGCGTTTTTCAATCACCAGTCCACCAGAAATGTCATGCTGGTCTGTGAAAAAGTTAACCACCCTGGCACTGTATGAAGATTATAGACCAAATGATTATAGACTAAAATCTTCATACAACATCAGCGTGGTAAACTCTTTTACAGACGGGGATGGCATTTCTGGTGGACCAGCACCAGTCTGCCAACTGGCAGTTGAAAAACACTGGCCTAAAAGAAGAACATGATTGGTTAGTGGGAGGAATCAATGCAAGGCTATGAACTTTTGAATAAACTGATTGTTTAGCCAAAGGAAAGCTAATCTTTCCCAGCCCAAAAATAGAAACACAGCTTAGCAAAGCTCTCTCTTTGTTCCTGCTTGGAAATAAGTTTGCCCTACTTGTTTGACCACGGGGTCCCCAAGCAGCAGCCATGCTGCTCAGGCTGACAGCTGGATGGTCTCCCAAGCACAGGTGTTAAACAGAACCTGGACTGGACTAGCTTTGATAGGGCTAAACCACGGTGCAGAATACCTGGGCTTGAATCTTTATACTGGGCTTAATGAAAACAAGACTAGACTTTGTCCTTGGCGGGAGAGACAGAGATGAGACACTGAAAATCTGTGAATAAACGTCTCTTTCAACCCTAGATAAGTCTTACTACAAAAGTCTAAGATTCTGGCTCCAGCCAGTGGCTCCGTGGTAGAGTGTTGGCCCTATGTGTAGAAGTACCAGGTTTGATTCCCAGTCAGGGCACACAGAAGAAGCGACCATCTGCTTCTTCAACCCTCCCCATCCCCCTTATCTCTTTTTCTCTCTCTCTCTTTCTCTCCCTCCCTCAGCCATGGCTCAAATGAGCAGGTTGGCCCCAGGTGCTGAGGATGGCTCCATGGGCTCACCTCAGGTGCTAGAATAGCTTGGTTGCAGAGCAACAGAACAGAGGCCCTGGATGGACAGAACATTGCCCCCCAGATGTGGGGGTGGGGGAGGGAGGGTTGCCATGTGGATCCCAGTTGGGATGCATGCAGGAGTCTGTCTCTCTGTCTCCTTGTCTCTCATTTGATAAAAATAAAAAATAAAAATAAAATAAAATAAAAAAAACAAGCTTCTCCAAGTACGGGTCCTGTAAAATGTTTTTATATGACACCATACACGAACTTCACTTCAACCAACATCAGAACCAATAATGTCACCTTGAGATCTTTCAAAACACAATGTTAAACTTGATCGTGTAAGTTGCATACTATCAAAGGATGAGATAAGTTCCCCCAAGTATAATTAGGGGACATTTCAAAAATAAATATGAAGCGATAAAATATCCCCTAATTTCTGTGAGCAGTGTAGCAAGATAGAATCAGATGGAGCTGTATAGACACAGAGTTCACAGCCTATCAGAGCACTGAAAATCTTCAAGAAAGTTGCTAGTCTTAAGCAACAGAGGATTACAATATATGAATAAAACCTTGTAAAATCTTTTGTAAAGTCCTCTTTTAGGTTATCCAAAGTTCTTACTACTGAAAAGTGCAATGCCCCCAGCCAGAACAAGGGGAGATCACGGAGGAGCAGCAGGGCTGAGAAAATATTTCTAGTCCTGTGCAAACTACATCCACCACCATCACTGTAACCAAAGTCTAGCTTCTCCAATTCTCTATTTGGATTTACTCGAACCAACTCATCAGAACTGACAAGGGACGAATTCTTAGTTCAGGGCAGAAAAAAAAAACCCTTTGATTTCTTTAGCCCCTGTTGCTAGGCAGCAGCCGTTCCCACACTGAAGGAGCCCGCTCTGGCTTTTATCAGCAGTTGTCAATCATGCCCAGCAGGCGGGAGTCTCCAGGCAAAGCTTATTTTCCTACTCTCTCTTGCTGGGCCCTTCCACTCCAGTTTTGTGGAATCTTTTCAGGACCACACTTAACTGCAATGACCCCTAATCCACTTCATTCCTACAGCTCAGGAAGGTGTTCTCTCCCCAGACAATGCCTCTCTAGACTCACCCAAGGCAGCCTGAAATTCCAGTGGGTCCAAAGATTCTAATGTACATTAAAACGCAAATCCAGTTCCTGTCTGAATTGACAGGTTTGGGCGAATGACTTTATCAAATCATTTCCACTGGAAAGGTGGGTGTCACAGAGGTGGGGGAAGACAAGCAGAGGAGCACCTGACAAGGCAGGGAGGAGCAGGGAGCGGAAGAGGCAGGGACAAAGGGAACAGAGTCCCGGAAGGGAAGCTGGGGCCCCAGGTGACAAACCTGTCAGCTCCTTAGTTTCCGCAAGGGCTGGGCTTGTATTTGGCAGCTAAGCCCTGGTCTTTGAATAAATAGGGCCTGAGCAGCATCTTGTTGTGCAACCCGGTGAATCAAGCATGAGAACCAGAGGTCCAGATGGAGCTAGGTGTGGAGGACAGTGGGATGTGCTGTCAAGATCCGTCTCAGAGACATGGACAAGAGGGTGGTGGTTAAGGGGGGCGGGCAGCACAAAGAAGACCAGATAGAAGGTGACAAAAGACAATTGGACTTTGGGTGATGGGTATGCAACATAATCAAATGTCAAAATAACCTGGAGATGTTGCCACTGAACATATGTACCGTGATTTTTCAGTGTCATCCCATTAAAATTAATAATAATAAAAAAATAAAAATAGGCCCTGGCTGGTTGGCTCAGTGGTAGAGCGTCGGCCTGGCGTGCAGGAGTCCCGGGTTCGATTTCCAGCCAGGGCACACAGGAGAAGCGCCCATCTGCTTCTCCACCCCTCCCCCTCTCCTTCCTCTCTGTCTCTCTCTTCCCCTCCTGCAGCCGAGGCTCCATTGGAGCACAGTTGGCCCAGGCGCTGAGGATGGCTCTGTGGCCTCTGCCTCAGGCACTAGAATGGCTCTGGTCGCAACACAGCGACGCCCCAGATGGGCAGAGCATCGCCCCCTGGTGGGCATGCTGGGTGGATCCCGGTCGGGCGCATGCGGGAGTCTGACTACCTTCCCGTTTCCAACTTCAGAAAAATACAAAAAAAAAAAACCCCAAAACAAACAAACAAACAAACAAACAAAAAGATCCGTCTCCAGGAATGAAAGATGATTTTCTTGCAGCTGCCAAGACTGCTACCAACCCTTCACCCGCAGGCCCCCTGGGGGTCACCTCAGATGAAGGAAACTGCCTGACCAAAATCACCTCTCTTTCCCAAGGCGTCCCACACCTAATGACAAATCAGTGGAATAAAGGCCCCGCCGTGACGCCTCAACAGTTTCATTCCATCCCCGTCACTTCCCAAGCGGTTCGCTAAGCGTTGGTTAAGAGGGCGTCAGCGCGCAGGCTCCTCCTCTGCTCAGTCCCGCTCCCTTGCCTTCCTTTCCGCAGGGGCTGATTTCTAAAATTCTGCATGCCAATCTCCATCCCGGGGTCTGCTTCTTGGTGACCCCAAACTGTGACAACCAGGCTGGGAGGCTTTCATTTCCAAGATGAAGCTTGACTCCTCCTATACCATTAGACGACAAGACCGGGATGTCTTGGGCTGCTGATGGCTGCCTGCGGCACTGTGGAGGCTGAAACTGCGCGGTTTGGTTCAACGACAGAAGCAGTCCAAACAGGCCTGAAGAACTCTTCCTTTGTCCCTAGGGGAGGTCCCAAATGTTTAACTTCTCACATATTCAACAACATCAACAAGGTGACCTGTTTCATTCAATAAGCATCCACTAAACATGATCTCTGCCGTTATCACTGTCATCATCATCGTCAACATTGTTAATAGTTAGTATTTCAAGTGGTATCTCCAGGTCAGGTATTCCCGGAATTAGGAAACAAATCACTCTTCATTCATGTTTCTGTTATGGTTTCACAAACTAAGATGATATCTGCATTTAGTCTTTATACTTCTTGATCAAAATATACTTCGTTTCTAAATTGTTCAGCTATCGGCATGTGTCTGTCTTCTTGATCATTCTAATTGCCTTTCTCTGGAATTCCTTCTCTTCCGCTGGGATTTTTTGAATCATAGTGATCTTACGTGTTTTCTTTCTTCTAGAAATAGCTGTTAGCTAAGATCAAGTATAGATAAAACTGAATCAGAGTTTTGAACCTGGTAAGATTATATGCTTTTGGTTTGCTTCCAGTGGTCTTACTGAAGATGTCCAAACCAGACTTCATGGTAAAGCTATTCACTGGGTTAGGGTGACTTTAGGGCTTCTTTGAGTATATGCAATAGTTCAAAGTCCATCCCATAATCAAAATTTAAACTATTATATTTCCTCACATGCTACTTTATATTCACCCTACTGCCACCCAGCTGCTCACTTTCTTGTGATTGCCCTATGATTTTCTCTGCTGGTTGACATTTTGCTCCCTCAAAGCATTTAATATCTCCTGCAAACTTAGGAGCTTGACTTGTAACAGATGTCTTTGCCAGTATGTTCCTAATCATGAGAAGTAACTAGCTCTGTTCTAATTACTCAGGATTCCAGTATCTAGACCTCCATTAAGTACCCATATTTCTTTTATTTCTTGCCTTTTCCTTGTATTTTTCTGAAGCTGGAAACGGAGAGAGACAGTCAGACAGACTCCCGCATGCGCCCGACCGGGATCCACCCGGCACGCCCACCAGGGGCGATGCTCTGCCCACCAGGGGGCGATGCACTGCCCCTCCGGGGCATCGCTCTGCCGCGACCACAGCCACTCTAGCGCCTGGGGCAGAGGCCAAGGAGCCATCCCCAGCGCCCGGGCCATCTTTGCTCCAATGGAGCCTCGCTGCGGGAGGGGAAGAGAGAGACAGAGAGGAAGGAGGGGGGGGGGGAGGTGGAGAAGCAAATGGGCGCTTCTCCTATGTGCCTGGCTGGGAATTGAACCCGGGTCCCCCACACGCTAGGCCGATGCTCTACTGCTGAGCCAACCAGCCAGGGCCTCTTGCCTTTTCTTACTATTATTTTTTCTTTGCAAAATAATCCTAGAAATTTCATGATGATGCATGGAGTGAGGCAGTATGGTGGCAACCATAGCCCACTCTAAGATATATGCTGGACATACCATGGACATACGTATGAGTCTTTGGGTGATTGGTCCTTGGCCAAGAGAACCTGGCACGGCTTGCACATGTTTTCCCTTAGTCCTGTAGTGGATTTTGAACTCCCTCATTGGTCCTAAACCTGCTTCACTTTCTGGTTGTGACCTGACCAATTTCAATGTCCTGGATATGACCTCTTTAGCCTTCCTCGGGTTGAATTCACTCCCTGGAGATTCCACATAGACTCAGAATAAGAACAGGACACAAAGGTTTTTGTGCACTTATCTATCACCTATGGGCCGTGGGCAAGTTACCTAATAACTTCCAATGTAGACAAAATGACACTAGAAAAACCTCACCATTGCATTCAAGGTATGATGAGTTGGCAAATTCTGTGTTACTTTTCAAACATACTTTGGACAAGATCTTGGGATTCTGCTACTTATTAAAGAGTGTAAGAAATAAGGTATGAATAATTCATGATATCACAAGGAGCAAACGCAATTGCTATTCTCTCATATTGATCCATGAAGAACTGGGAAATGGGGCATTTTATAAGGTGTGAATATTATATCTCTATTCTTCATGGCCGTGAATCACATCTCTAAATATAGATTTGCGTGTGTGTGTGTGTGCATGCATACAAATGTGGCATCTTCCCTGTTGTCACACCCCCTCCTTTAGTTCCTTGTAAAATAACAGGGACAGATTCACACAACTAAAACACAGGGTATTTTTAAGAACAAGCTACTAAAGTCAGCCTTCTTGATGGGAATCAAAACTACCACACCATATTTCAGGAAAGAACTTCTTATCTAATGACTACTGATAAGGCAGAATGCAATTCATGTATTTTGAATCATAGGTATTGAAAACTTAGCCAGGATTCAATGCTTTGTTCTTGTAACAAACATTTATAGTGGTCTAGATACACTATAAATATGTTTAGGCCATTGGTAACAGGTGATGGTGATAGAGATGATTGATAGATGATAGATAGATATAGATAGATAGATAGATAGATAGATAGATAGATAATAGATATAAAGAAAGGAAGACAGATGGACAGGTTTAATTTATATGTTTGGGTGCAGCCACTCTAAATAGTTAACTTGCTTTGACTTTGGGTGATGGGTACACAACACAATCAACAGTTTAAATACTATAGAGATGTTTACCTGAAACTTACATGTTCTTATGGACCAATGTCAACCCATTAAGTTTAATTTCTAAATAAAAAATAAATAAATAAGTAAATAAATATTTAACTTCCTGTGCTTAAACTATTGAGTGTCAACTCTTTTTCTTTCTTTCTTTTATTTTTAAGTGAGAGGAAGGGACATAGAGAGACAGACTCCTGCATGTGCCCCAACTGGGATCCACGCAGCAACTCCCATCTGGGGCCAATGCTTTAATCAACTGAGCTATCCTCAGCACCCAGGGCCAATGCTTGGACCAATTGAGCCACTGGCTGCGGGAGAAGAGAGAGAGAAGGAGGACAAGGAGGGGAATAGAAGCAGATGGTCGTTTCTCACGTGTGCCTTAACAAGGGATTGAACCCGGGACATCTGCATGCCGGCCGATGCTCTATCCACTGAGCCAACCAACCAGGGCTATTTTTATTTCTTTGTAAATATTACTTTATGGAATACTCAATACTCCATTACTCAGTGCTGTGGTGGAGTGGGGGGAAATGAACAGTTCCACTACTTGGCATATAGCAATTTTATGCTAGCATTGTAACAGGAGAAGTAGACTGATTGAAAAATATGTTTAATCAAAGTGATATATTTATACAGGTCTTTAGACAGGGAGTTTTGAGACCTATGAGTGACAAGGATGTTTTACTGGTCTGTGAGATTATTAACTGTATGAGTAAGTCATAAACACAAGAACCAGGCATTAACATCATATCATAGATGGCAGCACTAAATTCTCCTCCCTCTAGGCAAATCCAGTCCCTAATCCACCCTCATTCTGGTAAAGTAGTGAGAAACCTGGACTCACAGGTTATAGGTGAACAGTAGGGTAAAAACATAAGTTGGGTCTTGGAATTCTTACTTGCTGTTAAAGCACAAATATCACAATTTCTTTCTCGTTTTTTCCCAGGAAGTAAAATTCCAAAGAAATGCCAATAAACTAGGATTTAATCCATAATTATGCGTTATCAATAAAATAATGACAAGATTGTATGATTTATATTCATTCCACTTCATGCCATTTAGAAGTTTTCAATAATCATTTCTGATATTTTCCAGTGTCTAAAACACTAAATGAAGAGATTCCTTTTTCATTTTTCCTCCTTTTCTTCCTTCTGCCCTTCCTTTTCCCCATCCCATCTTTCCCTTTTCCTTCCTTCCTTTCTTTTACTGAAACATATATTATTTTTGTATGATCTCCAATCGCTCATTCTACATAAGAGAAAGACAGCTACAAAAAGAAAACTTTGTTCAAACATGAACATTTTTTGCTTGACCAGGCAGTGGCACAGTGGATAGAGCATCAGACTGGGATGCGGAGGACCCAGGTTTGAGACCTCGAGGTCGCCAGCTTGAGCACGGGCTCATCTGGTTTGAGCAAAGTTCACCAGCTTGGACCCAAGGTCGCTGGCTTGAGCAAGGGGTTACTCGGTCTGCTGTAGCCCCACGGTCAAGGCACATATGAGAAAGTAATCAATGAACAACTAAAGTTCAAAACGAAAAACTGATGATTGATGCTTCTCATCTCTCCGTTCCTGTCTGTCTGTCCCTGTCTATCCCTCTCTCTGTCTCTGTAAAAACAAAAACAAAAACATTTTTTGTTCCACTCGGAGCTGTTTGTTCTTTTGGCATTTTCTGAATAAACCAGAAGAGACAGTGTGTCTATCAGGGTCTGGTAGCAGATTGCTAGACTACAACGTTATTCCAAGGGTCTGGAGATTAGAGTAAATGAAAGAGGTTTTTCCTTTCTAGCTTTATTTATGATCTTACTTATTTAGGAGGATGAAAGGGAGGGAGCGAGCAGTTGCCATATGCCAGGCACTTTCATAAGCAATAAAACTCTTTTTATCATCTTTGCTGCTTGGCTATTTATTTGCTCTTGTTTTGAGGAATGAAAACTGATTTGTGAAAGCCAAATATTATTAAATTATTCCAGGCTTCCAAAGTAAATTTGCCTATTGTAACAATTCCTCTAAACACAGCAACAGAACCTCTTCTTTCTCAGTTTTTGAGATTCATTCTGTATATACAATTTTTAAAAATTCTCCAAGTACTGGCTTCAGACATGGGCCATGTTTTATTTTGCAGGGATGTGTACGCATGTGCATATGTCAGGGCGTCTGCTTGTTGAGGTGCAAAGAACACAAACCAGGGGAAACATCTGGGCTCTGGGCTTAACTCTGCCCTACTCTTGCTGCATGACTGGCCAGGTCAGTTCACCTCACCATATGTTAGTTGTGTCATCATATATTAAAGATTTTACATTGACAGTGATGTTATATATTTTTCCTCATATTCCTCCAAATTGTTATTGTAAATCTTCGTTGAATGTTATTTGGTTCATTAGGACTCATGACTTTCCCTTCATTGAGGAAACTACACTTGATCAAACGAAACTTATTCACTATTTTTGTTACCACTTACAGCCTTTTCTCTTGAATTCTACCTTTATCTCATTACATGATTTTTCTTTTATTAACCATTTTGATTGATTCATTGGGGGTGTAAACATGAAACAACTTTATTATACAAATAATGGTTATCAGCTGAACTGAATAAACTGTTAACATTTCAGTCTGATCTCATAACTCTCAGTCTCTGTTATTTAGGTTACTGAAGTTCCCCAGTCAAAATATGTATTAACCTCTCCACCTCCTCCAATCACAGGCTAGAGTTGTACCTGCAGTAGCTCAGCGAGGATTCATGGAGGGGGGGAGGGGAAGTAGGTCAGGGGCATGCGTGTTAAGTCTCTCTGCCCCTCTACGCCCCCATGGTTGAATGCTTCTGTCTGTAGGGCAGGGATAGTAGCCCCATGCTACTGACGCAGAGCTTCATTCAAAAATATTAGCTGATAAATTAACAATGCCATTAATTTATCTGAATCACTTTCTATGTTTCCCTAAACAGTAGTACATAACCTGAAAATTCCCATTAAGTATTTTAAGCAAGGAAATAACACAACCAGATTCATATATTCAAAAGGCTACTTGGGCGACAGTGTGGAAAATGAGTTTAAAATGAGTTGAGAGTGAAAGCAGGAAGTCAAATGTGAAGGATGTCAGAGACCGAGAAAGCTGTGCAAGACTCGGCGAGGGAAGCGGCCGCGAACCCGTGAGAAAGTGGGGGGTCTCCGAGCCGTCTCTGAGGTAGGAATGACCTGACTCCAAGGTTGGCAAGCAGATGCCTTCAAGGTAAACAGCTAGAACTGTGCTAAATGGAGAAATTGGAAGCCTCTATATGGCTAACGTAGAAGACAAACCAGCCATCCTTCCTAAATGTGTTTAGGTGTGGGGTTTTTTTTTTTCTGTTTGTTTTCAATCCCTGAATATCATGTTTCTTTAATTCTGTCACAATAGGTAACTTTCTAGAAAATTTCTTTATTTTATGATAACAAAGAGTGAATAGTGTTAGCTTGCCTGAAATGAATAATTAAAACTGGAGAAATCACAGGATCAGTTGGTGCTCTAGGCTGCCATCTAGTGATCGCAATCCTGCACAGCAGACAAGGAGCCCGGAGGAGGTCACATACAATAGTGATCCTGATACCTGAAATTCAGATGTGTTGGTCTCCTCCTGCTCTGGTACATAGGGCAATGCCTGCCGAATGCCCAGTTAACTGCTGTGTGATGTTAGGCCAGTAACTTCATCTCTGTAGGCCTCAGCTTTTAAAGTCAGTGCTTTGTAAGGCTAATGCACTAAAATGTCCTGTTTTCATTTATTTATTGTCAAAACAACTATCCAGGGTGACATGGATTTTTGTTTTAATTTAGTTGCCAAAATCACATATTGTATAGCTAGCTCAAGGTCCTATGAATAACCTTAAATTTTGAAAGCTCAAATTCAGCAGTTTAATCTCATGCCAGGTTCTCCTTTACTTGAAGTAACTGTCCATTTTGCTAGCCCTAATGAGTTCTCTAAGAACCAAAAATAATAATAAAATATTATATCACGATTCAAAACACTCCATTTGGTCTTCATATGTCATAGCAGTCATCTCCAAGATTTTAATTATTCATCTTTGTCTGAATAAATAAGCATACAACTCCTATAGTAATAGACAATATTAATAATTTTACTTCATTTGATTAATAAATGACTATCCATGCACACTGCACTAATAGAAATAAACTAATATGAAAAAATGTTTAAAAGCTAAGATAAAGGTGAAATAAAATATTGCTATGTAATTTACTGATTTTAGAAAAAAGAAACATTTTGCTTTCATTAAAATAATATTTTGGTCCTTTTTTTTAATTTTTTTATTTTTTGTATTTTTCTGAAGCTGGAAATGGGGAGAGACAGTCAGACAGACTCCTGCATGCGCCCGACCAGGATCCACCCAGCACGCCCACCAGGGGCGATGCTCTGCCCCTCCGGGGCGTCGCTCTGCTGCGACCAGAGCCACTCTAGCGCCTGGGACAGAGGCCAAGGAGCCATCCCCAGCGCCCGGGCCATCTTTGCTCCAATGGAACCTTGGCTGTGGGAGGGGAAGAGAGAGACAGAGAGGAAGGGGGGGTGGAGAAGCAAATGGGCGCTTCTCCTATGTGCCCTGGCCAGGAATCGAACCCGGGTCCCCCGCACACCAGGCCGATGCTCTACCGCTGAGCCAACCGGCCAGGGCCAATATTTTGGTCCTTTTAAAATAAAAAAAAGTCTTTAGTATTGGGCCACATATTTATTATTTTGGGTGTTCCTCATTCCTTTGTGTATATCCAAATTTTTATCTGGTCTTCTGTTCTTATTATTTAAGGACTTCCTTTTGAGATTTCTGGTAGTGCTGGTCTGTTGGTGGTAAATATTTTCAGCTTGTATATGCCTGAGTAAAGTGTTTATGTTACTTTAATTTTTGAAAGATATTTTTTAAGATTTTATTTATTCATTTTTAAAAGAAGAGGTGAGGGGGAAAGCAGGAAGCATCAACTCCCATATGTGCCTTGACTAGACAGGCTTAGGGTTTCGAAACAGCAACCTCAACATTCCAGGTCAACACTTTATTCACTGTGCCACCACAGGTCAGGCAATTTTTGAAGGATATTCTTGCTGAATAGGTATAGAATTCTAAGTTGATGGAGTTTTTTTGTTTGTTCGTTTGTTTTGAAGATGTTACTTCACCTTTTTTTTTTTTACTTGCATTGCTTCCAACAAGAAGTCTGCTGTTATTCTTATCGTTGTCCCTCTGCATGTAATTTGTGTTTTTACTCTGGTTCTTTTAAAAGATTTTTTAATTTACCAGTTATTTTAATGAATTTAATTATAATGTGCCTTAGTGTAGTAGTCCTCATTTTTCATTTTTCATCTGCTTATAGTTCATTGAAATTCATGAAATATAGATATATTGTTTTCATCAAGTCTGGAAATTTTTTAACCATTATTTTTTCAAAATATTTTGCCCCTCTTCCCCTTTGAAACTCTATTATATATATTAAGCCATTAATATATATATTAAGCCATTTAAAGTTGTTCCAAAACTCTCTGATACTCTTTAGTGTTTTAATGGAATAATTCCCATGCTATGTTTTCAGGTTAGTAATTTCTTCTAAAGTATCTAATCTGTTGTTAATCCCATTCAGTTTATAGTCTATCTTAAACATTGTACTTTTCATCTCTAGAAGTTCAATATACATCTTTTGAATATAATCTATAGCACTCCTAAAATAGCAGTTTCCCTTTACATACTTGAACATATGGAATATATAAATCAAGAGATTTTTTAACATCCTTCTTTCTTAATTCTATCATCTGTGCTATTTTTTAATCTGTTTCTAACTGACTGGTTTTCTTCCGATCGTGGGTTATCTTTCCTATTATCTTTGCATATCTGAAATTTTTTGGTTGAATGCTAGACAGGGTGAATTTTATCTTTTGGCAGGCCGGATTATTTGTGTTCTTTTGAATATCCCCAAACTTTGTTCTGGAATGTAGTAGAGAGACTTAGAAACAGTTTAACCCTTTCAAAGCTTGCTTTTAAACTCTATTAGGTGACCTGACCTGTGGTGGCAGAGTGGATAAAGCATCGACCTGGAAATGCTGAGGTCGCCGGTTCGAAACCCTTGGCTTGCCTGGTCAAGGCACATATGGGAGTTGATGCTTCCAGCTCCTCCCCCCTTCTCTATCTCTGTCTGTCTCTCTCTCCTCTCTAAAAAATAAAATAAATAAAATAAATTTGTTTAAAAAATAAATAAACTCCATTAGGCAAGACTAGAGCTATTTTTAGTCTCAGCAACTAATCTCAGCCAAGGATAATTCTGGTCCTAAGGGGAGGGGACATTTGGTAATGTATAGAGACAATTTCAGTTGACACAACTAGGGGAGTGAGAGTACCACTGGCCCCCAGCAGGTAGAGGCCAGGGATGCTGCTAAACTTCCTATAATGCACAGGACAGTCCCCCACACACACAACAAAAAATTTAACCCAAAATGTCAATAGTGCCAAGTCTGAGAAACCATGGTCTAGGACTCTTTTGGCTCCATTACTGAAATAATACTCGTCTGATGCTCTACCTGATGCCCCATGTTCTGGCTGTTGTGAAGGTGATATTCTAAGCCTGTGGAATGTCTAAGAATTGTTTTCCCTACTCCTTTCTTGGGGCCTCAGGTAGTCTCCTGACATACATGTACCAATCAGTTTTCAGTTGAAGCATAGAAGGACCTCTCTGCAGATTTGCAGCAGTCTGTCTCTGTGAAGCCGCTCTTCTTCTGCATTTTGCCCTGTGGATTTTTGCCCCTTTGACCTCTCTAAATTCCCAACTGTGTCTCCTGAACACAGGATCCCCAACAGGCTGTTTGTAGTTTCCTACCCTGTGCATTGGCCTGAACTTTCGGAGCAGTAAGCTGGGGTAATTGTAGCGCTCACTTATTTCCCCTCTTTCAGGGATCCTTGTTCAACACTGACTATTGTCTAATGTCTGAAAGCCACTCTCATATTTTGCCTGTTCTTTATAGTCAAATTAATTTAAAAACAGGCAAAATATAAAAACCAGCAACTCTAGTCTTTGAGCAATGGCTAATGTCTTAAGAAACAATATGTGGTTAGATCAGGGTTAATCCTTAAACATATTTCAAATAGTTTTAGCAACTTAGAAAATTTTTTCCAACTTCGTCTCAGCTTTAAATAGATTATCAATGTTTTCATCTCATTCGACAGCTGACAAAAGGCTTATACTGGCAGCAATGGGTTAGCTCTGCTATTTTCTTATTGTTGGTATTTCCATTATTAGCATTACCTTTGATCTGTGTTTTATTTGTAAAAAATCTATTTTGGGCCCTGGCCGGTTGGCTCAGCAGTAGAGCGTCAGCCTGGCGTGCGGGGGACCCGGGTTCGATTCCCGGCCAGGGCACATAGGAGAGGCGCCCATTTGCTTCTCCACCACCCCCCCTCCTTCCTTTCTGTCTCTCTCTTCCCCTCCTGCAGCCAAGGTTCCATTGGAGCAAAGATGGCCCGGGCGCTAGAGATGGCTCCTTGGCCTCTGCCCCAGGTGCTAGAGTGGCTCTGGTCGCGGCAGAGCGACGCCCCGGAGGGGCAGAGTATCGCCCCCTGGTGGGCAGAGCATCGCCCCCTGGTGGGCGTGCCGGGTGGATCCCGATCGGACACATGCGGGAGTCTGTCTGACTCTCTCTCCCCGTTTCCAGCTTCAGAAAAATACAAAAAAAAATCTATTTTGTTTTTATTATAGAAAAATTCAATCATATGCAAAGGTAGAAAGAATAACAAAGTGAGCTTTCATCTACCCTTCATTCAACTTCAACAATTAGCAACACATAGCCAGTCTTGTCTCACCCTTTTCTCACCCATTTCTCACAGCACCCCCCTTGACCCTACAGGATTCTGAAATAGATCTCAGGTAGTATACCACTTCATCTATAATTATTTCAGTGTGTGTATCTTTGAAAACAAACCACGGTTTTATTATCTCACCTAAAGACATAGTAACTCCTTAATATCATGAATATATAATTTGGCCTCAAACTTCCCTAATTATTTCCAACTTCTTGTTTTTTATTTATTTAAATAGGCATCCAAATAACATTCATACATTGGGACTGGTTATATGTCCCTTAAGTTTCTTTTAATTTATAGGCACTGTTCCATCCCTTCCATCTTCTCTCTTTCCTCTCTCTAATTTATACGTTAAAGAAACAAGGCCCTGGCCGGTTGGCTCAGCGGTAGAGCGTCGGCCTGGCGTGCGGGGGACCCGGGTTCGATTCCCGGCCAGGGCATATAGGAGAAGCGCCCATTTGCTTCTCCACCCCCCCTCTCTTCCCCTCCCGCAGCTAAGGCTCCATTGGAGCAAAGATGGCCTGGGCGCTGGGGATGGCTCCTTGGCCTCTGCCCCAGGCGCTAGAGTGGCTCTGGTCGTGGCAGAGCGATGCCCCGGAGGGGCAGAGCATCGCCCCCTGGTGGGCAGAGCATCGCCCCCTGGTGGGCGTGCCGGGTGGATCCCGGTCGGGCGCATGCGGGAGTCTGTCTGACTTTCTCTCCCCATTTCCAGCTTCAGAAAAATACAAAAAAAAAAAGAAACAGTCATTTGTCCTATAGTTCCCCAACCATCTGAATTTTGCTCAGGGATCAGATGCCTTTTAACATTTCTCAGTTCCCTGTATTTCCTTTAAATTGCTAATTATTATATGTAGAGATTTAATCAAATTCAGGCTCAATTTTTCTTTTTTTGGCAAAACTACTTAATGAATGTTGTGTAATTCT
Source organism: Saccopteryx bilineata (assembly GCF_036850765.1). Taxonomy (NCBI): domain Eukaryota; kingdom Metazoa; phylum Chordata; class Mammalia; order Chiroptera; family Emballonuridae; genus Saccopteryx; species Saccopteryx bilineata. Next base: position 78,840,126 of record NC_089496.1, read on the forward strand.
ATCATATACAAAAGAAGAAAGGAGGTATATTTTGTGATGCTCTCAAGCTCTGAATAATCATTGCACAAATCTATGAACTCATTAGGGGTATGATGTCAGTCTAATTCTATTGCTCTTTTTATTTATTAATTGGAACACACATAGAAAGACAATCTTTTCTTCATAGTGAGATTCTAATTCTAGCATGGCTTCTTCACTTAGTAAGTTAAATACTCCTATAAAGTTAATACTTCAACTGTTTCTTTTCCAAGGGGTAGAAATTATATAGAAAAAGGAGAATAAATGCTCAATGCTTTTCTCTTTATCTGCTGGCTTTCAAACTAATGATTGCTTCTCTATCATCCTCCAAAAGCAACCAAAATTTTTGTATCATTATGAATTCAGGCATTTAAACATATGTGATGTGTTTCACTCCATTGCACTTATTATTCTTCTTAATGCTTGATTTGTCCCACCTTTGGCCACTGGGAGCCTATTCAAATGGAGTCTTGTAACCTTTTGACATGACCCCAGTAGTCTTTGATAGCTGCTTTGCTGTCTAGTTTGACAAGATATTTTAGGCTTCTGTGATTTGTGCTAAATAGTAGTAGCAAATCTTCTCCATAGGGGTGGTACCATTTTGCACACCGCCCACAATGATGTCCCCACAGCCTTGCCAATACAGCGTTGTGTCAAACTTAAATTTTTGGAAATTTGAAAAGTGGGAAATGGTATCTCTGTGTAGTTTTATTTGTGAATTAGGCTGGTCATCTTTTCATATGGTTAAAAGCCACTTGCTGTGCGCTGCCTGTTTATATTCCAGACCGTTTGCAAAGAGGTTCTCAGTTTTGCAAAGAAGACTACAGATTGCTATCTTAAGTCATGTGTCCTTTGTGTAAAGTCAGGTTAGTTTAAATATCATTTCTAAGTCCACTTAACTGGGCAAAATGACTTTAAATATGTGCTATGCAGGTATCCCCAAACTACGGCCCGCGGGCCGCATGTGGCCCCCTGAAACCATTTATACAGTTCCCGCCGCACTTCCAGAAAGGGGCACTTCTTTCACTGGTGGTCAGTGAGAGGAGCACTGTATGTGGCGGCCCCCCAACAGTCTGAGGGACAGTGAACTGGCCCCCTGTGTAAAAAGTTTGGGGACCCCTGCTGTAAGGAAACACAGACTGAAGGCTCTAACAGCAGACTCTGAATTACAGGGCCCCCACACCCACTCACCCCCCACAGTACCTCATGCTTTATATGGGGCACATTGGGCAGGTGGGCCATGTGATGGAGCCCAGGCCAGTCTATACATTATAATTTAGGAACATCTCGTTCTTTCTCATTTTTAGATTTAAAATATAATGCAAAATATCTTTAAAAACTTAATTATTTTTTAAAGATTTTATTTATTCAATTTTAGAAAGAAGAGAGAAAAAAGAGAGGGTAGGAGCAGGAAGCATCAACTCCCATATATGCCTCAACCCAGCAAACCTCGAGTTTCGAACCAGCGACCTCAGCGTTCCAGGTTGATGCTTTATCCACTGCGCCACCACAGGTCAGGCAAATTAGTTATTTTTAATGAATATTATTAGGCCTATATTTTCTTTTCATGCCCTAGTAGGTCACTCTGCACATCCCAAATGAGAAGCAAACGGAACCAACTTCGGAAATCACTGACCATGAGTTCAAACCTTTCGGCTCAGCCAAATGGAAGGTCCATCAGAAGGTGGTCCCCATCCACGTTCCATCTCATCTCACACCATTCATCCCTTTGCTCTAATTGTACCCGAGTCCTCGGCGTTCCCCAAGTATGCCTTTCTATTTCAGGCAACCTGCATCCTTCCCTCTTCTGCCCAGCAGGCTCCCCCGGGGCTGCCCCAGACCCTGCACAGCCGTGCTGCTCCTGCTCACCATGAAGAGATGGCTGCTCTGTGACACGGTCTCCGACTTCCCAGGCCCACTGCGGGCCTGTCTTCCTCCCGGCTCGCCACCAACGCAGAGGCAAAACCACTGGCAGCTTCTGGATAATGCAGCAAGCAAGCCCTGATTGGCCTCTTCCCTTGACTCAAGAATCACTCCTCAACTTCCTTCTGCTGGGAAGGCAGCTTCAGAGGAGGCCTCAGAAGAGGTGACCAAGGACCAGGTCCAGTGTGCACCTGACTCCCTCCCCAGCCCCCCTGTCACTTGTGATCTGCCCTGGAGGGCTGTGCGACAGGCCAGAGCCTGGGTAAGGCGGTCCTCACCGTAGATGATGGGGAAAACTGAGCTGGAGGGACGGGTGAGTAAACCTGGGCTCAGTAGGCGAGGTCCAAACTCATGGAGAAGTCAGGTGGAGTCAGTCAGCAAGCAGAATCTCAGGGGGATTCTAGAGCTGGGTGGGGAATGCTTCTGTCAGCACCAGCCCTTTGGGGGACAGTAGGGAAGGAGGAGGGACTCGCTGGGTCACACTTGTCTACCAGACAGAGTTACTTTTCCAGTGTAGCGGGATGTTACCTCTCAGTTCCTCTGGACTCGCCCAGCTGTCACTGACCCCTCCCCCCTGCTCACTCTCCACACTGAGCCCCTCTTGTCAGAGCCCCCGCCATTCTCACTCTCAGGCCCCTACAAGCCCCCAGGTCTAAGTTCTATCAGAGAGCTGGGAGGCCCAGCCCAGTCGTCAATGTAAATCTGGGCAGAAAGTGCTAACTAAAATCAACACTCAGATCCCCATTTGATTTCCTATGCCCATCGTTCAGTGACTTAAACAAGCAAGGAGGAGGGGTGAGCCCCTCCCCGGCTTCCGAGGCCAGTCGGCAGGCCGTAAACCGAACTGGGCAGACCTAGCCAAGCGAAAGTCCTTCACTTGAAGAAGGACTGGAAAGAAAATGAATGGTCAGCTTAAAACAACATTTAAGCTTCCTAAATATTGTGGGAAATGTATTTGAAATGCAGATTTGAGGGCCCCTCCTTTGAAATTTTGCTTCCTATAAGTTTGGGATGACACCTGGGAACCTGGATATTTAAATTCCCCAGTGAATTGAGATGCAGGTATTTTCAGACCAGGCTTGGAAAACAGTGGCTTAGGTGATAAAAGAGGGAAACTGAATGCATCTAACGTTGCCGGGGTCCTCTCAGGCCCCCTGGGAGACAGACTGTGCAGGCTGCATCCCTGTTGTGGACTATGTAGCAAACTGCCCTTGTTCTGGTCCTGGGCTCATCTATCTATATCTTTCTGGCCAGAATTTGACTTCCTTTGTCACTTGTCTACAGGAAGACAACCTAGAGATCTACTGACACGAACACTGCTCTGTCCACAGCTGTCTTTCTTATTCTACAAATCAATACATTGGCACTCGTTCATATTTTCATTTCTGGGGCTTTGCTTACTACTGGTCCCTTCTGAGAAGCAGAGCTTCTCTCATGGTGCAGACACAAACCATTTTCTGCCACTTCAGATGCTGAGCCTTACTGCGAGCCGATCAATTTCATGCACTGACACTTCCAGAAGAATGAATGTTCAGAACAGTAACTTCCTGCTCCAACCATCTGCTCTCATCCCAGCAGCATGGACCCTACTCCACGCCACCTACTCAGCCTTTGTTCTCAACTCCCAGGGCCACCCACACCGTCACCCCTCTCCCAGGGCCTTGGGGAGCCCCCCTCTTTACCGAGTGTTTCTTATTCCCTACCACCTCTTTTCTTTCAAACACCTCTGCTTCTCGCTCTCTGATCTCATCCCTTTCCCTCCCTGGCTTTCCGTCTGTGCTGTCAATCATTTCAACCTGTCTGCTTTTCTGTTCTTTCTTCCCCTCCGCAAGAGTGGAGCTACGGAGTTCCCAGTCCCTGCTAGTGGTGGAAGTTCTGGAACAACAAAAGACCCTTGTCTGTTCCCCTTGCACGCCTGACCCCCGAGAGAGGTTGGCTAAACGCCATGTCCCAGGGAAAGGAAAAGGGGAGGAAAACTCATCCACCAGCAGGGCTGAAGCCAGACCCTTCCTGTGTTCCATTCACTTCAGTGAACATCACCCCGTGCTGTCACTTGGCAGCCAGCTAGCTTTCCTGGGCGAGACCCCTTGTGAATTGCCTGAACCACAAGCATTAGCATTCACACTGCATTGCCATTCAAAGAGAAGAACAGAAGAAAGGCTGCATGAGATTAGACCAATCTTCCTTCCCAGGCAGTCCCAGGCTCTTAGAATGGCCTTGACTGACAGGTTGCCTTTCAAGCTGTTTACTTCCATAGACAGGGGACAACCCCAGACAGCTTCTTTTCTCTAAGAACATGCTACTTATGCCTCTCCTTTGTTTCCTCCGTCGAGTTTGTCATCCTGTCCTGCCAATTTCTGTAGCCACCATCATTGTTCTCATTGTTTTAATTCTCATTATCACACATCCTGGCTACTCGGAGGGTCTGATTTCTGTGTTGTCTTCTCTTCCTCCTGCTAGAGCAAACTTTACGACTTTCACCATCTCAGGGGCTGGCTCGGAATCCTCCTGAGCAGTCAGGTCCAGGCCCCCTTCCCGGATCGCAACACCCGAGCTCCACGCTAACTGACCTGACTTCCCAGCACGGACTCCTGCATTCAGCCGTCCTGCCGCAAGGCTTCCTCCTCTCACCCTGCCTGCAGTGCCCTCACCTGTTACTCTCTTAGAAACCTGACCTTTTTCAAAACACCAGGCTTGCTGGGTTTAGAGTGGGCAGCTGGGATAGGAGGATACAGTAAGATGGCAGTGGGCGTGGTGTCACAGGTTCTAAGGTTTCAGCTGTGAGACTTCTACGTTCCAGCCATCTGACCTTGGGTAGGTAACTTAACTTCTCTGAACTTCAGCGTTATTAGACAACAATGACATTCACATGGCCTTGTCTTTCCAACAGGTTTTAACAACCAGAACCTGATAAAGGATAAATCAGGAAAGGGTTTTGTTTTCTTTTATCATTATTATTATTATTATTATTATTATTATTGAGAGGCAGGGAGATAGACTCCCATATGCACCCTAACCAGGATCCACCCTTTATCATTATTATTATTATTATTATTATTATTAAGTGAGAGGCAGGGAGATAGACAGACTCCCATATGCACTCTAACCAGGATCCACCCAGTCAAGCCCCCTATGGGGCAATGCTCTGCCCATCTGGGGTGTGTTGCTTTGTTGCTCGGCAACTGAGCCATTTTTAGCACCTGAGGGAAGGCCATGGTATCATCCTCAGCACCCAGGGCCAACTTGCTCAAATGAGCCATGGCTGGAGGGGAGGGAGCAAAAAGGGGGAGGGGTGGAGAAGCAGATGATCACTTCTCTTGTGTACCCTGACTGGGAATCAAACTCAGGACTTCCACACCCTGGGCCAATGCTCTACCACTGAGCCAGCTAGCCAGGGCCAAGGGTTTTGCTTTTCTCCAGCTCCTATCTTTCCCTGTGTTGTAGCAACTCTCCCTTCCTGATCCTTGAACAACAGGTTTCTAGAAACTTGGAATAAAAGAACAAATCTCACTTCTAAATACTAAAAAATCCAGTCCACTTCGAATATAAACCTAAAAACTTCTGGATCTTCCAGAGTCAGGGAAGAAGGAGGGAGGGAGAAAGTAAAAAAAAGTGACCACATCTTTCTACTTAGCTGGTGCTCTCTTAGCCACTGATGCCCTCTGGCATAACAGAAGACTAAGTCCTGGCTCTTTTGTGGGGTGCAGATGGGTGGATGCTTTGGGGGCCCCTCAACAACCTCTGCACCATACGGCTTCCTAAACAAGGCGGCGCCTTCCTCACCTGACCCCTTGATCCTGTGCCCATCAGTGCACATCACATTCGTGTTAGCCTCTTCCTGGAAGAGGTCTTTTCAGTGGGGTCTCAGTATGATGGGTGGAGCCCAGTACTCTTTCCTAACATCTAATCGGCCCAGGAAAATCTTGTGTATTTTTGCCATCCCAGTACTAGGCATGCAGACTGTCGCCTCCACACTCTCTCCCCTGCCTCCAGCACTGTGGGTAGCTACAGCCTTCAGAATCTGCAAGAGAAGCAGGTTGTTGTCTGCAGCCCAGCCAGCAGCCTGCTGGGTGGGATGCAATCTCTTCCTGTCTGTACCCGAATCAGTTTTTGACCCCATTTCACCTAAGGGGAATGTGGAATGCAGAACTTACCTCAAATCAAGAAGTCAGTAACTCTTCTGCTTCTGTGACTTTTCAAGTCCTCTCTTTCTTCCAGTCTTCGGGGTCCACAGGCTAGAGTTGGGATGGAGGGAGAGGCAGAAAGCCAGCGTGGCACCCTCTCAGTCTTGCGGGGAGGTGTCTAACGACTCCAATCAAAAATGTGGGGCTACTTAGCCCCTACTGTTCTCAGATTTGGAGGTCTTATCTAGAAGTCCAAGACCTCTGGAAAAGTTCCTTTCAACATTCAACCTATGGAGAAAAAAGCAAACAATGTCAAATTCTCTACACAGAGCCAGGCACTGCATCCACTCAATAAATGGTCATTACCACGTGGCTGCCCTCTAAGGATGGTGAAAACGGTATATACACGTGAGGCAATCTGATGCTAGTCCTCTCCTAACATTGTGTAATATTTATCTATATACTGCAGTATACATCCATTACATACTAGCTTATTCAATCATTCTTTCATATGCTAATGCACTGGATTTTTTATTTAAATGTAAACTTCCTGAAAATAAATTTTTTTTTCTCTATTCCCTGTAACATAAAAAAAGGGGGGGGGGCTGAGCATGTCATTAGCACCACGCTCTACCAGGGGTCGTCAAACTTTTTATAAAAACCGCTCACTTTTGCAGGTAGACCTGGTCCCTACCGCCCACTAGTGGGCGTTCCAGCTTTCATGATGGGCCAATTGCAGCGCTGTTTGGTTGCACGGTAGGGACCAGGTTGACCAGCACTGCAAAAGTGGGCGGTTTTTATAAAAAGTTTGTCGACCCCTGCACCAACTGAGCTAACCGGCCACACCTGAGCATGTCATAATCACTTAAGGAATATTTGTTGATTAATTTCTCTCATTTTCCTTTTTTTGATCTTCAATTATATTCAATTTAGAATTTTATTAAATTTTTCTTTGGTTACTGTCTTGTTTGTTTTGTGTGTTTTGCGCTACCAAGGAAACGATAGATTTCCTGAGTGCAGATGTCAGAGTGTTTCCTCTTTGGCATCCCCTTCCTGGTTTACTCCGAGAGCGAAGGTGAATGGACAGGAATGGCAGAGCACAGGCTGCAGGAGAAGGCGAGGCGCTGGGACTGCATTGGGTTTCACAGAGAACGAGGTCATCAGTGACTTTCTGAAACCTAGTTTACATCTTACCGAGTCCTACAGCAGCAATCAGGCTGGTTGAGGTTGAGAAGGGTAAGCCAAGGGCAACAAGTCCAGTTCAAATTTAAAGGGGAGGAGACACAGGAGAAGTACCTAAAGAGAAATATTGGGCTAAGGAAGGCTGGGGGGTATTGGAGCAAATGTATAGGTCAAAGAAAAGGCACTGATGTGCACACCTTACAGTTGACAAGAGGCACCAGGATTGAGAGCCTGAGCAGAGAATGGCCTAGAACAGGCATTCTCAACTGGAGGTGACGTTGCCCCTTAGGGGGTACATGACTCTGCCTGGAGGTATTTTTGATTGTCATGACAGGGGGAACTACTGGCATCTAGTGGGGAGAGACCAGAGATGGCGCTAAACACATTACAATGCACATGAAGGCTGGCCCAGCTCCCCCCAGCAAAGAACTATCTTGCCCAAAATATCAATAGTACCAAGGTTGAGAAACCTTGTCCTGGAAAGAGGCAAAATGGAAAATTAGCATGAAAAAGACACCCATTAAAACTACCATGCATAATAGTTGGGGGTTACTGACAGGATTCAGGAGAATTTTCCAGAACCCAAGTTTGGAGGTGTAGCGTCATAGGAACTAGAGAGCGGTTTGGGAGCCGTTCCCCCACCTTGCTCACCGTGGAACTCCAGGCTTCCTTCCCTGCCCTCTGACTCCCGGCACATGGCCCACACTGCCATTCCTGCCCTGATCCCACGGCGGCTTGTGGTCCAAATGTGAAGAAGCATGAGTTGCAATCACTGCCGGCCAATGACGATCTGGTTTTGAGTCAGATTGTAATCAACTCCAGCCAGAGGGCAAGTCCCTGTCCACCGAGCAGGGCTGTGGCAGGCACCGCAAGAAGTATTTCTTTTTTTTTTTTTTTTTTTTTTGTATTTTTCTGAAGCTGGAAACGGGGAGAGACAGTCCGACAGACTCCCGCATGTGCCCGACCGGGATCCACCCGGCACGCCCACCAGGGGGCGACGCTCTGCCCACCAGGGGCCACACTCTGCCCACCAGGGGGCGTCGCTCTGCCTCGACCAGAGCCACTCTAGCGCCTGGGGCAGAGGCCAAGGAGCCATTCCCAGCGTCCGGGCCATCTTTGCTCCAATGGAGCCTTGGCTGCGGGAGGGGAAGAGAGAGACAGAGAGGAAGGAGGGGGTGGGGGGTGGAGAAGCAAATGGGTGCTTCTCCTATGTAACCTGGCCAGGAATCGAACCCGGGTCCCCCGCACGCCAGGCCAACGCTCTACCGCTGAGCCAACCGGCCAGGGCCTGCAAGAAGTATTTCTTCCCTCAGAGATGTAAAGAAAAAGAACATTCGAGGCAGACCTAAGAGAAGTCTAGAGTTCAAATGAGGTGGCCTGAAATCTTGACAAAATAGATGACCAAGTCACTTGCCAAGAATGAGCCCTCTGAGAGGAGTGGGGAAAATTCAGCAGCAGGGAAGCTGAGAAACAGCAGCGTGGGAACTGGATAAGGGATTGACCAGGAGGCAGGGGAGGGCCAAGTGGCTCTGAGGGTCTTCACTGTGACCAGAGAGGTGCCTACGCCACCTTACGAGGAAGCGAGGAGCTCCTGCCTGGGCCTATCGTCGGGAGGGCCCCCGGATCACAATCACTGTCATTTATTTGGGGGGATTCTTTTGGTCTTGTAGAAAGTTTGATAAGTGACTCAGCGAACGGGAGTTATGGGAGACACTCCAGCCACACCGGACTTTCTAGGATGGATAATGAGGGGCTGAGAGTTCACAAGGTCTCACCCGCTGCACCCTGGAAAACCAATGAAAGGAGGTTGCTTTTGTTTGAAATTGACTCTCTTCAAATCACTTAAAGTGACTAGGAAAGTTTCCTCCCTCCCCTGGGCTTGGGTGGTGGGCCAGTTGTTTTTTTTTGTCTCTCAGTTCTAAATATACCCTTCGATACCTGCTCGGTATTAAAGCAGATGAACCCTTTAAGCATTTCTTGCTTTGCAGTAAGCACAGTGCTAAGCTTAATTAGCAGAGAAAACTGGAGAGCCACTGGAGGAAAAGAGGCTTCTCTTCCTAGTTGCAGCGTGTTTCCATTTGCTTCTTCTGGGTCCTACTGCAAAGTGACAGGAATCAGCCCTGGCTGGTTGGCTCAGTGGTAGAGCGTCGGCCAGGCATGCTGAATTCCTGGGTTCGATTCCTGACCAGGGCACACAGGAGAAGCACCCATCTGCTTCTCCACCTCCCCCTTTCCTTCCTCTCTGTCTCTCTCTTCCCCTACCGCAGCCAAGGCTCCATTGGAGCAAAGATGGCCTGGGCGCTGAGGATGGCTCTGTGGCCTCTGCCTCAGGTGCTAGAATGGCTCTGGTTGCAACAGAGCAACGCCCCAGATGGGCAGAGCATCGCCCCCTGGTGGACATGCTGGGTGGATCCCGGTTGGGTGATAGGAACTGTGAAATATAAAGCATCCAGTGAGCTGCACCCCAGGCCAGTGCCCAGTGTAGTGCTTCGACAAACTTGCAGCTTTGGCTTGGTGACTGCCTCGTGGTATCCCTCCTGATTGATGCAGGTAATTTGGCATGTTTTATACACACATATACACATAACACACACATACATGTTATGTTATAGATAACTAAATGACATATATGTTATGTCTGTGGGTTAGCAATAATTATCTCTATGCTGTGGAATTATGGATAATTTTTATTTTACTACCACATATATGTCAGGACTCAAGGCCAAAGAAAAGAGATGTGAATTCTCAAACCTTAAAAGATCATCTACTTTCTCCCGTTAAACTAGTAACTATCAGATTAGCTCTCCTCCTGTAAGTACACAGAGCTGTTACATTGAATTCTTGCATTGCTTTGGACTCCGTGAAATCCTCAGAAACAGAGCAGTCACTGCAAGTCTCCTATTTACCTGCCGAGGACTAGAACAGCCCACCCGAGAGGACATTGTATACAACATAGAAAAATCCATTTTGAATTTCTTTTTCAAAACCTGGAAGGGAAGAGGAGAAAATAAAAGGAATGAGGAATGCAAGTGAGTAATTATGTGTACGAATGTGTAATTATCCTTTGGGCGGTGTTTCATTTTACCCTTGCAAATGTATGTTCTAAAACCCTGCAGGATGAATGCTGTACACCCTGAATTGCTACCCTAATGGACTTATTGATTTGAGTGTTCTGTGAAGAAAGGTGCGGGAAAGGGGCGGGGGGTGTGGGGTGGGTTGTACTTGCAACAGTCGATTTCTGCTGTAATGCTTGTTAAGCCCAAACTCTCTGCCCTATTTCCTGTGGATTAGAAATGTCTAATGCCAAAGTACATTTATTCTTTGGCATTTAAAAGAAATACCCAAGTAGCATAATGTCAACGTGTTAAATCGATTTCAATTTCTGAGAACTGAAGGGGGTGTGTGTGATTGTGTGTGTGTGTGTGTGTGTGTATGTGTGTGTGTGTGTGAGATGTAAACTGGCACCACTGTTATTTCTTGAGACTAGATCCTTCCTAAATCACCCACCCATATTTTGAAACTCGCCAGGATTTGAAATAATTTGATATACATTTTTAATGCCAAAATTATCCTTGGAGGAAAACTTCTACACACCAAACATTCACCCCCCAAAAAGGGGACTCTAAAAATACCAATGTTTGGTTGTTCGTGCCAAGAATCCAGGCTGGGGAAGAAGTGGGTTCATGCCTACCCAAGTGAGAGAGAGAAACAAGACGCATGCCTTTCAGCACAGCGACGCTGGGAAGCTTGCTCCGCTTGCCACTGAGTGCTCGCTGACATCCCATTCTTGGAGGCATTCTGACTTTGGAGAGCTTCCTTCTCGGCTACACAGAAGGAGGAGTGGATCCAAGATGGCCACATCTGCTGAAGAGCTGGGCGCATGGACGGAAGGGGCCAAGACAGAGTGAAAAAATAAATCATATTGTTAGCTAAGAAACTGTTTCCACTTTTTAAGATGTCTTTTGTAGTCTGGAAAATGAATGATTTTCTTCAAGACAAAAATGCATCACAGGAGTATCTGTGCATATGCAACAGTATTACTGCTACTCTTATTAGGATTAGAGACCCCCTCGTGACTCAACTAATCACTTTGATTCAGGTTTAACGGGAACATGGCTAAGTTATTTCAGATAGAGATTACAGTTCTTCTAAGAAGCTTTGGTATCTAGGCTACTAAGCCCATTCATTTCACAACACTGTGGCCGCCATAACACATCAATAAATTACCAAAATATGACCAGCTGGAAGATTCATTTGATCATAAAAATATGGACTTTGTCTTCTAGCCTCAATAATTTGTGTTTCTTCTTCTGGAAAAACCCCCATTTTCATCCTTCCTCCTCTTCCCACTTTCCACACCCCAAACTCCCATGCATATGTTCTCTTACTTCCCAGAAGAGAAACTCTTACTTCTCCCTTCTGACTCAGTTTACCTGCTAACTTCACCCAGGACCAACTCGAATTTGCTGCCCATCCTCCTGCTCTTTCGTCACCTCCGCCCACCTCACAGCACTTACAAAGCTGACTGCAGCTGGTTTACTCATCTCTCCTCCCACCTGACAGGGACTCCCGAGGGTGGCGACTGCGTGCTTTATTCCCAGCGTTTCAATTAGCACAGTCACAGTGCCGAGTCCCAGGAAAGTGATAGGAGAGATGGTAGCATGCCCTTCCTCACAGGGTCGGGGGAGGAGCCAATGAGATAAGGCCTATGAGATTCCGTTTCAAATGGCAAGGCCCACTCCATATGTTAAGTATCAATAGTTTGGGCACAACAAAATACACATAAAATTTACCATTGTGTTTGTATATAAGTGGAAGTTTGGAACAGATCATGCTTGTTATTGTACAATGCATGAAGGGGGCTGGGAAGGGACTGCATCTTTTTTTTTTTTTTTTTTTTTTTTTTTTTTTTTGGTGGGCCATCATTTTTAATTCTAGCTTGCACCCGGCGGGCAAGTAAAAACATACACTGAGCTCCAAAACCCACTCACATCAGTGCTCACAAAGCCACTGACTTATCCGAGTTTCCTAGAATCAAAGGTTTCTAGCTCACCAGCCTTATTCTCCTCAGTTCCCCATCTCCTTCCTTATCCCAGATACAAACTCTGCACAAACTGGCATCTCACTCAGCACTCCGCCATCTTGGCTGCTTCTCCTGTCCACATGGCCTCTTTCTGCTGCTCTCTGCTCTGCTCCCTCTGCTCTCTCATGCTAATCATCCCAGGAACCAAGAGCGGGACTATATCTTAACGGATCACTTTGTCTGGTCCAGGCACTTTTCAGTCTTATTAATCTCTCCAGCAATCCTGGTGGTAGACATTAATATCTCCGTTCTACAGTTGAGAAAACTAAAGCTCAAAGGGACCAAAACATTGGCCAATATCACACAGCTGGTGATGGCAGAGCCAGGATTTGATCCCAATTGGTCTGCCTTCAGAACCCGTGTTTGTTCCCCTACAGCAGTGGTCCTCAACCTTTCTTGGGCCACGGACCGGTTTAATGTCAGAAAATATTTTCACGGACCAGCCTTTAGGGTGGGACAGATAAATGTATCACGTGACCGAGACAAATGTCAAGAGTGAGTCTTAGACGGATGTAACAGAGGGAATCTGGTCATTTTTTAAAAATAAAACATCAAAATGGAAAGCACATAAAATGCAATATTCACATTGCCTATATGACTAATAAACAAATAAAGCAAACCATGTCCACTGCTACCGTCTTCTACCTAGAGAAAAGGAAAAAATAACATAATAGCCTCTACAAAGTACATATCATAAAATACCAATTTTTCTGATTATTTTAGTTCCAAAGCCTGATTACTATATAAGGTGAACAAAGTCTCATAATATGGGGTCAGGTAGTAAGTTCTAGAGACCATTTCCTGATGCTATTCACAGTCTCTTATCACCTGCTTTACCACCTGCTCTAGAGCCCCCAAATTTAAAATTATTTCTATCACTACCCTTTTTTCAAAATTTCCCTTGGGAGTATCCCTGAAGGCATCAAGAAAGCTAGCTAAACTAATTCAATGGAAAGTATAAATAACAAACAGGGGCACATACTCTTTTAACTCTTGCAAAAATGTTACTCATCAATTCAAACAAATCTATAAATCATAGAATTTTTAATAGTTTGAGATATTTTGTTTGTTTTCACTTTTGGGATAGAAGTACCAGTATGCCTTGTTCTCATTCAAAAGGAAAAAGAATGTCAAGTCCAAAGCTCCCAGGTCCTATCCTATCTCTACTTGAAGAAAAGAGGCATTTGTGACTGAGAAGTCTCCTTCCACAATTCTTGGCATCTTGACAAGTCCATTCTTGAACATAAATGGAGGTGATCTCCTACCTTCGCCCCCATGAACAACAGGACAGGCAACTTTGGAGCCTGAATCACCATATAACATATTCAGCTTCCCTAAAGTCCTCATGCTGGAGAGACTATGGGACCAGGCCTCATAGAAAGTTTGACTCCTGAGGAGTGCCAGCTGTTTGAGTCTTCCCAGCCAACCATCAGACTTGTGAATGAAGAGTCATCTCCAGGCCCAGCTACTGGCTGCCTCCAACTGCATAAGAGACTTTGGTGAAGAAGCCTTTTTTTTTTTTTTTTAATTTCTGAAGCTGGAAACGGGGAGAGACAGTCAGACAGACTCCCGCATGCGCCCGACTGGGATCCACCCGGCACGCCCACCAGGGGCGATGCTCTGCCCCTCCGGGGCGTCGCTCTGCCGAGACCAGAGCCACTCTAGTGCCTGGGGCAGAGGCCAAGGAGCCATCCCCAGTGCCCGGGCCATCTTTGCTCCAATGGAGCCTTGGCTGCGGGAGGGGAAGAGAGAGACAGAGAGGAAGGAGGGGGAGGGTGGAGAAGCAAATGGGCGCTTCTCCTATGTGCCCTGGCCGGGAATCGAACCCGGGTCCCCCACACGCCAGGCCGACGCTCTACCGCTGAGCCAACCGGCCAGGGCCTGAAGAAGCCTTTTAAATGCTTCCATCACCAGCTATCATCTGATTGCATCCTCATGAGAAACAACTGCCTAGTGAAGCCTAAACACAAGATCTCTAAAAGATAAAAAGTAGTGTTACTTCATACCACTAAATTTGTGATGGTGTGTTACACATAAATAAACAACCCTAACAGAAAAAACAACAACAACACATCGTTCAGACTTAAATATAAATAAAACGGAAATAATGTAAGTTATTTATTCTTTCTCTGCGGACCAGTACCAAATGGCCCACGGACCGGTACCAGTCCACGGCCCGGGGTTGGGGACCACTGCCCTACAGGATGCTGCATTAGCAGAGGAAAGAATCTTGGGTCATAGCCACTTACCCTGCTTATACCTCCACCCCGCCTCATTCCACTGATCAGAAAAGTGGGGGAGGACACTGGGAGAAATCGCATGAGGCATGCGGCCCAACGGTGGCTGAGCTGCGGCTAGCCCAGCTCTCTGAAAAAGTGCTGACTGGATGTCCAGAGGCCAGGAAGGTGCTGCATTTTCTGCACAGAAAACTGAAAAGATATTCACCCACAAAGTAAGTCAGCAAAGACCCCCTGGAGTCTGATAGTTAAAGGTATTTTCAAGCTCATTTTCCTTCACCAATTAAGGAAAATAAGTTTTTTTGGAGTTTTTTTGTGTGTATTTTTCTGAAGCTGGAAACGGGGAGAGACAGACAGACTCCCGCATGCGCTCGACCGGGATCCACCCGGCACGCCCACCAGGGGCGAAGCTCTGCCCACCAGGGGGCGTCGCTCTGCTGCGACCAAGCCACTCTAGCACCTGGGGCAGAGGCCAAGGAGCCATCCCCAGCGCCCGGGCCATCTTTGCTCCAATGGAGCCTTGGCTGCGGGAGGGGAAGAGAGAGACAGAGAGGAAGGAGGGGGGGGGGGGGGGGGGGAGAAGCAAATGGGCGCTTCTCCTATGTGCCCTGGCCGGGAATTGAACCCGGGTCCCCCCGCGCGGCAGGCCGACGCTCTACCGCTGAGCCAACCAGCCAGGGCCAATAAGTTTTTTTTTAAATGATGGTAAAAGAAAATTATACATCCAGAGAGGGGAAGATGGAAACTATAGTGTATGTTATAACAGTAAGCTAAATTATTATTTAAAAAGTCATTTATTTAATATTATATAAGTTGGTATTTTATATTGTGTATAATGTTATATACTATTTTTATTATAATGTTAGAGCAAAATCTTGACTACAATGTAAATGCCTATTTGATTAGTATGTCCCAACCTTTCTAAGATATGACTTTAAGGCTGTGGACAGTGTTGTGGGTAAAGGGGGGAAAGCAGGAGTATAACGTAAGGTCAAAGCACATTTGACTCTCACATGAAAGGCGCTGAGCTGTCGCCTGAACACATTGTGTGTTTTAACAGTTAATAAAGGACTAGCTTCCTTTACTCAGGCCGCTGCTTCAGTTATGAAAGAATACACACACATTCATCCGGAGAACTGCGATGCATTTTTCAAGTGCTACTCAAGTATAGTGTGTTTGAAAAGCCCTGCCAAACACACTTAGGGAGAACTAATCACTTTCTCCTCTGCACACTCATAGATCTTTGGACATACTTCTGCTGTAGTTCCTTTTCACACTGTACTATGGTTAAATATCTCTACTGCTAGACTAAGATGACAACAAGAGTAGGAATTATGCCCTCATCTCCGTATTCTTAGAGCCTACCTCAGTGGTAAGCATACAACAGGTGCTCAATAAAGGATGAACAAGACTCCCCGAAAAGTTTATTAAACTTTACTCCTTCATTTTACCACTAGAGGGCAATGTGATCAAGATTACAAACCACTCATGTGGTTCCAGCTGAATAAGTAGCTTTAAAAAGATGTATCTTATTCTTCAGATTCTTTGTATATTTTTGCCATGCCTTTTAATCAATTCTGTATCTAAATTTGAGGAATCATCCCACAATCTTAAAGGAATACCTGAAACAGAGGCTAAATGTCAGAGTGCTAGAGATTAATTGCCTGGCCTGGAGGATACAATTCTGTATCTAAATTTGAGGAATCATCCCACAATCTTAAAGGAATACCTGAAACAGAGGCTAAACATCAGAGTGCTAGGGATTAATCGCCTGGCCTGGAAGGAAGAAACCACAAGCTACCAAGGAGACTGGAGATGCTCCTTATTCTTCTCAGATATGAAGCAGCTGTCCCAATATTAGTGCTATATCTTTTCACATGTTAAAATGCTTGACCCTTGCCCTGGCAGGGTAGCTCAGTTGGTTGGAGCATCATCCTGATATGCCAAGGCTGTGGGTTGCCTGGTCTGGGCACAGATAAGAAACAACCAATGAATAAATAAGTGAAACAATAACAAAATCTCTCTCTCAACCTCTCTCTCCTCCCATCCTCTAGTCTCTAAAAATCAATTAAGAATAAAATTAAATAAAATCCTTGACCCTCCACATTAATCCCAGGGGGAAGCATCATGACATTTAAGAAAATACTGAAGGACAAGAGAAAAAGTATAGGGTGAGTGCTGAGAGCATTCAAATCAAGTACAACTTTCAGTCTAAAAAGTTTCTGCATATCTATTTCTGAGCTATAGCAATTCTACCCTACAGCTGGTTTTCCTTCTGTTTAGATTTCAGGCAACTGATGAGACAAGAATTCAAGGGGGCAAGTTTCTGATGAGATATCCCTTTTGTAAACGTAAATCAGTTTTGGAAACTCCATTCAGAGGTCACTGCCCTGATGCCAAGCGACACTTCCCCCACGAGACCTTCCCTGACCCTCCCAGCTACACGTAAGCTCTCCATCCGGTTCATTCCCATAGTTCTTTGTGCCTAACATTTTACCTCGTATTATATTTATGTATGTCCGTGCCTTTACTCCCCTCCTAGACTAGCACTCCAACAGGATCAATGTGTGTTTGTTCATCCTCATCATCCAAAGAGTATCTATTAATATCTTACATACAGTAGATGTTGAGTAAATTTTGTTTAATGAATGTGAGTGGAACTCAGTTTGTGTTCCAATAACTGTGGATCTCAAGCCTGCTTTTTTTTTTTTAAGTCTGTTTCCACTTTCTCTTCACACAGCTGATTTAGCAGTAGCACTTATCAGTTTTATACTCAGAGTCTTGTTTGATTATAAAAATTCCTATCAGAAACATTTAGAGATAGTGCCACAACTTAGCTAACAGTTGCATACTGGCACACCTCAGTGATGACGCAAGCTGGGTTCCACACCACCAGACCGTAGCAAGTAGCATCACAGTAAAGCAAGTCATGATCTTTCTTGCTGATGGAGGGGCTTGACTACAATTTGTAAAAAATAAAATAACCACACCTGTGAAGTGCAATAAAACAAAGTGTGCTTGTACTTTTTTTTTTTTTTTTTTTTTTTTTTTTTTTTTTCATTTTTCTGAAGCTGGAAACAGGGAGAGACAGTCAGACAGACTCCCGCATGCGCCCGACCGGGATCCACCCGGCACGCCCACCAGGGGCGGTGCTCTGCCCCCCAGGGGGCGATGCTCTGCCCATCCTGGGCGTCGCCATATTGCGACCAGAGCCACTCTAGCGCCTGAGGCAGAGGCCACAGAGCCATGCCCAGCGCCCGGGCCATCTCTGCTCCAATGGAGCCTTGGCTGCGGGAGGGGAAGAGAGAGACAGAGAGGAAAGCGCGGCGGAGGGGTGGAGAAGCAAATGGGCGCTTCTCCTGTGTGCCCTGGCCGGGAATCGAACCCGGGTCCTCCACACGCTAGGCCGACGCTCTACCGCTGAGCCAACCGGCCAGGGCTTGCTTGTACTTATTTAAGCTAACTAGTTCCCCTGTCTGTATTTTTAGAGATGGGGCGTGCAGAGAAATGATATTGTTTGGAAACAAATTAAAAGCTAATGTCCGCCTGACCTGTGGTGGCGCAGTGGATAAAGCATCGACCTGGAAATGCTGAGGTCGCCGGTTTGAAACCCTGGGCTTGCCTGGTCAAGGCACATATGGGAGTTGATGCTTCCAGTTCCTTCTCTCTCTCTCTCTCCTCTCTCTCCCTCTCTTTCCCTCTCCTCTCTAAAAATGAATAAATAAAATTTTTTAAAAAGATAAAAAAATGGTTTTTTTAAAAAAGCTAATGTCCCTCTTATTACATTCTTCCACCCATGAAGCCTATGTTCTGAATGATTTGTCCAACCTAACTGCATTTATACACACAAATAAGTTTATTATCATCTCTCCAATGAATTTAAAACAAATAATTGGCAACAGTTGAAAAATTATTATTCTCATACTGACTTGATATAATTCTAGTATAAATCATTTATTTGTTTTTTTAATGAATGTTTATTGAGTGCCTAGCGGGTGTCAGATTCTGTACTTGGTATTGGGGTGAAGGTAAATGAAGACTCCCACACCTGCCCCGGTGGTACCTATCTTCTAGTGGGGCTGAAAACAGAGAAATTTGATGGTCATTCAATAAACCTGTGTAGCGGTATTTACTAGTAAGTGTGTGGCTTAATGGAGGCTTTTAAAAGTGCAAAACGGTCAGCAGTTTCAGTTTTCTGTGGCTACAGTCCTCCTGTCTAGGGAACTGGTGGACTAGCAGCTTTCTGAGGACCCTTTTTCCTTGAATATTCTCATTGCATTTTTCCTGAGTATCAGTGTTCTACTGAGGTGTAAAAATAATTACAGAAACTTAGCTGCTAAGACAACACCCACCTATGATCTTACCGTTTGGTAGGTCAGAAGTGTAGGCGGCCTTGGCTGGGTTCTCTGCTTCCGTTCTCACAAGCGGAGGGCAAGGTGTTGGCCGGCTGGCTCTGGTGTGCAGGCTCTGGGAAGAAGCCCTATAAATTTATTCCAGCTGTTGGCAGATCTGGTTCTTGCAGTTGGAGCGCTGAGGTACCGGTTTCCTGGCTGGCAGTCGCTGAGGACGCTCTCTCTCAGCTCCTTCCCTCCATCGTCACAGCACAGCAGCAATGGCATTTGAAATCCTCACACTGTGACTCTTCCTGCCTTCTGCCGCGGGCCAGAATAAACACCCTACTTTTCAGGGCCCTTGGGATTAGATGAGGTCCTTGGGGATAATTGTTCTAGCTTAAGGTCAGCTGTGCCACATAACACAATCGTGGGAGTGACCTCTCCTCGCACTGACAGGGGCTGAGGATGAGGGCAGGAGGGACGTCTTTGGGGACCATTTCAGAAATTCTGCCTACCCTGCTGACCAACAGAATATCTACCTCAAGCAATAAGTCATTTAGAGACAGGAAGATGTCAGACCCACGCTACAGATATGGGTCCTAGATTCATAGTTGATTATTTTATTGACTCGAATGGAGGAATTTTTGTTTGTTTTTTACCCTGAATAGAGATCTCTTAGAATGGCATGTTGGAATTTTACAGAAACCTTTTAAACAGGGGTCCCCAAACTGTCACTCAGACCATTGAAGGGCTGGACTATAAAAAAAACTATGAACAGGCCCTGGCCGGTTGGCTCAGCGGTAGAGCATCGGCCTAGCGTGCGGAGGACCCGGGATCGATTCCCGGCCAGGGCACATAGGAGAAGCGCCCATTTGCTTCTCCACCCCTCTGCCGCGCTTTCCTCTCTGTCTCTCTCTTCCCCTCCCGCAGCCAAGGCTCCATTGGAGCAAAGATGGCCCGGGCGCTGGGGATGGCTCTGTGGCCTCTGCCTCAGGCGCTAGAGTGGCTCTGGTCGCAATATGGCGACGCCCAGGATGGGCAGAGCATCACCCCCTGGGGGGCAGAGCACCGCCCCTGGTGGGCGTGCCGGGTGGATCCCGGTCGGGCGCATGCGGGAGTCTGTCTGACTGTCTCTCCCTGTTTCCAGCTTCAGAAAAATGAAAAAAAAAACAAAAAAAAAAAACTATGAACAAATCCTTATGCACACTGCACATATCTTATTTTAAAGTAAAAAAACAAAACGGGAACAAATACAATATTTAAAATAAAGAACAAGTAAATTTAAATCAACAAACTGACCAGTATTTCAATGGGAACTATGCTCCTCTCACTGACCACCAATGAAAGAGGTGCCCCTTCCGGAAGTGCGGCGGGGCCGGATAAATGGCCTTAGGGGGCCGCATGCGGCCTGTGGGCCGTAGTTTGGGGACCCCTGCTTTTAAAGATTGTGTTAGTTCCTTTTCCTTCATGTTCTTTCCCTACAAAACATTATAGGTTAATCACAGATACAACACCTTCAAGTAAAAAAAAAAATTAAGTTTTCATTTACTAAAAATTTTTTATATCTAATTCTTTAAGATGTAGGTTAAAAACAATATAATTTTCTTTTGGCCATTTTTATCTGCCATTCATTAAAATTTAGTATTTCATGATTTTGTCAACAGATTATAGATAATATGGGTTGATATCAGAAAGGAAAAAAATGACATAATGGCGCGTATCAATTTTTCTACAGCATATTTTTTTTACTTTTATGGAGTTGAAGAATAAAGGTACTGTGAGTTTTATTTAAACTTTCTGATCTATTGACTATATGAGGTGGCAGTTGAATTTTTACTAAGAAGTTATGACTTAAAATGCATTTTCTCCACTTTACCACATAATAGGCTTAATGATTGTCATCATGGTTACAATGAAACCATTTCTATGATGGCAAAGTGGAAAACTCTCAGGAGCATTTATCTATGACAGATATATTATGAACAAACGACTCAAACCTTCAAAATACAATTCATTAAATATGATTTAGTAAAACTTTGTTTTTATTAACCTATATATAGTACTATATTTTCCTTAGGAGTTTTACAAACTAAGTTTATAAGGCAACACCTCTATCTGCTGAAAATACATAGTATCTACTCAAACATATTAGACTAGGCTTTTGGCCACCCACTTCAGAGTCACCTTAAACAAGGGTTCCTGGGCCCACCTCAAAGTTACATTAACAGCTAGGACTTAGTTCTTTGTAAGTAATGCAAAACAGACATAAAAACAAACACACATACAAACTTTTCCTCAAAAGAAACAGCTTATGTCAAAGATGTTGAGTGGCTCACCAATGTCATTGAACATCTGGTTCCTTTTTTTTCTTTCTTTCTTTCTTTTTCTCTTTCTTTTTTCTTTCTTCTTTCTTCCTCTCTCTTTCTCTCTTTCCCCTCCCTCCCTCCCTCCCTCCCTCCCCCCTCCCTCCCTCCCTCCCTCCCTCCCTCCTTCCTTCCTTCCTTCCTTCCTTCCTTCCTTCCTTCCTTCCTTCCTTCCTTCCTTCTTTTTTGTTTCTCTCTGCCCTCCAGGGTGGCAGCTTCATTCTAAAGAGAGGTACCCTAGCTCCAAGGGCACATGCTTCCTCTACCACATCCTGAAAGAGAGAGGAGGTTGTTCCAGAAAGTTCTCTAGGTGAGGAGACATCCTCCCCTAAAAGTTTCCAGAAAATATTTGCTCATCTCTCGTTACACTGAATTGATGGCCTATTGCTGAACCAAACACTGTGACGAAGAAATGGTGCTGTGCTGATAACTCTGAGCCATAGGGCCCCTCCTGCAGCCGGGCGTGGAGACCTGCTTTCCTAAAGCACACTGAGTGGCGATGCGCTGTGTGTGTTTGCCAGAGAAGGGAAAATGGGTGTGGGGAAGACAGCACAATGCCCACTCTACTTCCCAGACTCCACAGTCACACAGGTGTATAGTCACATTCCAGAGAGGACCATTCTCATAGAATAATACAATGTGGAGGCCTACCTTCTCCCATCCCCATCTGATGATTTTTCAACTTGACAGCCCTAATCTCTGCGTGAAGTTTCAAAGTCTATGTTTCAATAAGCTACCCAGGGAGTCTGCTACACACAAAGTTTGAGGACCATCGCACTACACTGGAAACTTCTTGGGGATAGTTTGTTGTTTTGTTGTGCTTTGTTTTTGCTTTTTTTTAGAGAGAGAGAGAGAGAAAAGAAAGACAGAAAGGGAGAGAGATAAGAAGAATCAACGAGTACTTGTGGCACCTTAGTTTTTCATTGATTGCTTCTCATACATGCCTTGACTGGGGTGTGGGCTCCAGCCGAGCCAGTGACCCCTTGCTCAAGCCAGCGCCCATGGGGTCATGTTTATGATCCCACGCTCAAGCCAGTGATCCTACACTCAAGCTGGTGAGCCTGCGCTCAAGCTGGAGACCTTGGGGTTTCAACTCTGGATCATCAGTGTCCCAGGTTGACGCTCTATCCACTGAGCCCCTACGTGGTCAGTTTTGGGGGATAGTTTCATAATTCTTGTGTTCTAAGCACCCAGTTCAATCTGTAACCTGCTACACAATGAGTAATAACATTGATTAATTGGTGATTGAAATATTAATTTTATCAACCAGATAAAGGTTGTCAGGAAGGCCTTCTAGCATTAGAACTTGAAGTGGCACAGTACCCACAGTGGGAGAGAACTGCGGGCACTTACACTTAGTCTGGCTTTTCTGGGCTTACAGGCAAGTCTCCTCAGCAGCAATTGACAAAGACTCTGCCAACACATGAAGGCCATGACTAAGAATCCAAATTGGTCTTTAGAAATGGATTTCCAAAAAAGGTTTATAATCAGTATAATTATAAAAGCAGATGATTATCAAGGTAGTCATGGAACTTTTTTTTTTTTTTTTTTTTTTTTTGTATTTTTCTGAAGCTGGAAACGGGGAGAGACAGTCAGACAGACTCCCGCATGCGCCCGACCGGGATCCACCCGGCACACCCACCAGGGGCGACGCTCTGCCCACCAGGGGGCGATGCTCTGCCCATCCGGGGCGTCACTCTGTCGCGACCAGAGCCACTCTAGCGCCTGGGGCAGAGGTCAAGGAGCCATCCCCAGCACCTGGGCCATCTTTGCTCCAATGGAGCCTCGGCTGCGGGAGGGGAAGAGAGAGACAGAGAGGAAGGAGAGGGGGAGGGGTGAAGAAGCAGATGGGCGCTTCTCCTGTGTGCCCTGGCCGGGAATCGAACCCAGGACTTCTGCACGCCAGGCCGACGCTCTACCACTGAGCCAACCGGCCAGGGCCCATCATGGAACTTCTTAACATTAGCCATGAACTTCTTTACCAATGTATTTATACTTCTAGGTTGATATCATATTTCTTCAAGAAGTAGATGTTTTGGGGCGACTTAGTATTCTGTCACTAAGGGAAGCTGCTGCACGGAGAAAATAATGATCAGAGATAAGAAACAGCCCACGATCATCAGGATGCATCAGCACTGATCCTGCCACCGGGAACCTCCAGATACTTCGGAAGGAGTCCAGTTGTCCTCATGCTGGCAATCCCATATCACAGAGTATATGAGATTTTTCTTTATTTTCAATAAATAAAATATGATAGAAATAAAGGCGCCCCAGAAAAATTTAATGCACCTCCTTTGTTTTGGTGGGGTTACCATGTGAATGCATCCCACTAGTGCTAATGCCTACTGCCTATATTGGGAACACTACTTTAAAATTTGCCTTTCCTTTCAAATAAACTATGTTTCAATATACAGGGTTTACTAAAAATCTTTCCAGAATATCCTCTGTTGCTCTCCTGATCAAATCATGATTGTCACATAGTAACAGTTTCTCAAGAAGCAGAATCTGAAGCATTTAACTTTCAACCATTTCATAATGTTTCTCGGCCTGTGGGCCAGGAAGTTGCAGCAGAGGGGGGATCTTCTGTATCTGTCATCAGTCCAAGCCGGTGTATCAGTTCCATAATTTCAGAAATGTCCCAGGTGTCTTTATCTTTTCACTACACTGGCCTATGTGTTTTGAGATCTATCCTCACGCCTGCAGCCTCATAGTTATGAGATTGTAGCACCACATCCACGTGTGTTCTAGTTTCAGGCAGGACCAAGGCAGCAAAAACCAGACCAATCATCTCAGTAAGTGAAGCCCATCGTTTGAAGCATTTTTGTAACTCTCTTTAGAAACTGTCTTCAGGGACCCTAGCAAGCCACATCAAAACATCTTATTTCGTTTATTCTGAGCTTATCGAACGCCTTTCCTCAACAGCACACTCGAGTGTGTTATATGTGCAGATTCCAGAAGTAATCAGACATGGCCCTTCCTCTCTGGGCTAAGACCTATCCGTGTAACAAATGATTACAATGTAATGTAATAGGTGTATAAAAATAAGTATGTGCAATGTGCTTTGGCATCAGAACGAAAGGATTCTAATTAGGACACTAAGAAAATGGCTTTTTTTTTTTTTTTTTTTTTTTGGTAAAGAAGTCAAGTGGATGCTATACTAGGGATTTCAGAGTTTTACTTTGAAAGATCATTGTAATATTTTTAAACAAAGGACTGTCAGAAATTATGTATTTTGAAAAGGTCATTCTGGTAGCGATTGGAGCAGGTAGAATACTGAAGGCAAGACCCATTGGCAAGCTATGTAAATAACTTGGATTAGACATTTGAGGGCCTTGACTAGAAAAACGGTCAAGGGAATCCAGAGAAAAAGAATAGATTCAAGAGAGGTCTGATTCAAAATACAAAACTTGATGATCATCCGTTCTTCAGTCTTAGCTCTATATAACATTGTGCGATTAAAAAAAATAATTCATCCTCGTTAGATTTCCCACATACTGGAGGTTTTCTAATGAATAAGTTGCACAGATTCAAATAATAAGTCAGTATGCTGTTTTTTATCAAAACAAATCAAGAAGCATTATGTATGTGGATAGGTAGATTAGATGGATGACAGATAGATGCATGGATTTTGTAAAGATATAAACCAAGGTCTTAGTGATTATCTGATATTGGGTAGGATCCAGAGTTTATTTTCATTTTGCTAATCTGTATTTTCTTTTTCTATAATGACAATTTATTGTTTATGTAGTAAAGAAAAGCTCTTTTTAATAGTAAGTTCAAAAAGCTATAGTCATTAAACCTGAGGAGTTGTAACAATGTTTTGAATAATGTCAACATGGCTAAAATAAGTTTATTTCTCCAGATTTACTGCTTTGGGGCAATGCTTAAATTGAAATGTGAAAACAATGTTTTCTTTCTTTTTTTTTTTTTTTTTTTTTTTTTTTTGTATTTTTCTGAAGCTGGAAACGGGGAGAGACAGTCAGACAGACTCCCTCATGCGCCCGACCAGGATCCACCCGGCACGCCCACCAGGGGCGACGCTCTGCCCCTCCGGGGCGTTGCTCTGCCGCGACCAGAGCCACTCTAGCACCTGGGGCAGAGGCCAAGGAGCCATCCCCAGCGCCCGGGCCATCTTTGCTCCAATGGAGCCTTGGCTGCGGGAGGGGAAGAGAGAGACAGAGAGGAAGGGGGGGGGGGAGAAGCAAATGGGCGCTTCTCCTATGTGCCCTGGCCGGGAATCGAACCCCGGTCCCCCGCAAGCTCTACCGCTGAGCCAACCGGCCAGGGCCCAATGTTTTCTTTAAAAAAACCCCAACAAGGTCACTATTTCATAGCTATTCCTTTTATAATTAAGGAATTAGTTATAAAGTACTCCTAAATGCCCTGTCAGAACTTACTTTGCGATTGTTCACTAGACTGGTATTACTGTACATAATTACAATAGAATGTTACCTGTAATTTAGACCTTCCAAATACCTACTGATTTGGTCCTTCCTTTTTTTTCCATGGAAATAACCAGTTCTCTAACCTTCCCATCCCTCCTTCCCTTGAACTATTTCACACAGGTCTAGTTAACAAGGGCAGGTTTCCACGTGGACTTAGGAAGGTGCAATATTTCTCCAGCCTCACTCCCAGTTTACACTCGGATGCCATCACTATTGCACTTCTCACTGACACTTGGCATAGCTGAAAAGTATCTTCTCTACACTTTTGTAAATACTCTCTGTGCTGCTCCACAGCCCTCTCTCCCACGTGGGCTCCCAGAAACACGATGGCAGTAGCCGGGAATATGCCTCTCAAACCCACTGGTTCCCCGGGAGCCATCACTCTGCAGCTCTCCAGAGCCCCCTCCCCCCCTCCAACCCCCACCCTGGACCCAGCGTGTATGAAGGAGGGGTGCGGTGGTACATTGAGAACAACATATTTAATAGGAAGAAAACATCAACAAATTACTTATTTTTGAAATGTAACTCCAAGTGGACTTGTTTAGAAATGGATTATCTATCCTGGTTCAGTAGCAGAAATTAAAATTTCTGACTTGCTTTGTTTTGCTAATATTTAAGCATTTTTTTCTATTGAATGTACAGACAGACACGCTTTTATTTAGTCTCACACATGAAAAGAGCAAGCATAAGGCTTGGATAATTCTCATCCAAACATTTTAATCACAAATTACTAAATCTAGTTGAAAACAATAGGAAAAAGAATACTTTTCCCCCCTAGTATTCTATCAATCTAGCTTGACAGCACAGAACATCCTGAATTTTAGTTAAAGGCTTCTGTTTATAAAATAGCATGAGTTATTGTGGCAACTAAGGCTCAGAATACTGACTTGCTGAAAATGTGAAATAATTGTAGGTTTATCTGTAGAGGATGAGTATTTCAGAGGTTTAAGAAGAAAATTCTGAAAGAGAACTTAAAAAAAAAGTGAAGAGAATGCTTCCAAGTAACGTATGTGTACATAATTTCCCTCCAAGACTAATTAGCAGCGCAATAGTTTTTGCTGACTATATGGCACCTACTCCAAACCTTTTGCTAATTAACGTTTAAACAAGTGATCGCAACAACTACATTAAAACTAAAACCCCTTTATATAAATGAAAGTAAGAATTTATAATATATAAGGTAATCCTGAATACTAATTATTACATTCATTATATTGTTTGCTTCAGATCTGCTTGTTACAAATGCTGGGTTTGAAAAACATGCAACTTCATCTCATGATACATTATAATTAATACTTAGTTATGCTAATAACTGTTATAAACATCATCCTTCGGTTTGTTTCAGAGGTATTTTTGGTTCTTATATTTGGATCTACAGATCCTTGATCTGAAAGCTCACTCAACCTCAAATCGAATAACAAAACCACAACCTAAAAATCTGAAGACTTTGAATGTCTAGAAATTCCCTACTTTTAATAGGGGATACAGCACATTCTTAATCTCTCCCTTCCTTTATATCAGCAGGTGTCTCCGCCCCTCCAGTAGGCTGAGGAAAAGAAGGGGGCGATGAAAAAGGAAAGGAAATTGTCTTGATGACTTGGTGGTGATGGTGATGGTGGTGGGGGGTTGTTTTAATTTCGTGACTAAAAGCTTTCCTCTTCAGTTTTAAAGTCCTTACCCATATTAACGATCTGACATTAGGGATTATGTAGCCGAGTCTGGGTCTGTCCATCTGTAACTTTATTATAAAAAGAAAGGAACAAGGAAGGGATCGGAGGCAGCAAAGGGATGCGGGGAGAGTGAGACATAGGCGCGTGGGAACGGGAAGGGAGAGGCGGGCTTGGCAGTCACAGGGGTTCCAGAGGAACAGGAATGGAAAGTGTGGCCTGGCCGCCCGGCCCTGCGGTGGGGAAGGGGGCGCCCTCGACGTCTCCCACCTCCCCAGTCTTTTCCTTTGTCGAGGGGGCCCCTCAGAGCGTCTGGAAAGGGCCGGTCGACTGCTAAAGGAACGGCCGTCTCCGGAGGAGGTGCAGGCTGGCGGGCAGGGATGGCAGACTGGTGGGCGCGGGTGAGGACAGACCGCCAGCCCCGACCCCGCGGGTCCCGGGCGCCCAGCCCCCGGCGCCCGCTCTGGGGCGCGCTCCGCTCCCGTGCGGCCACGGCAGGCCTCGCCTCGTCGTCCCCGCGCCCCGAACCCGGACCCTCTAGGACGAGCCTTCCCCCCCGACAGACCGCAAACAACATGGCGGCCCGGCGTCGGCGGCGCCGCCTCCTCCCGGGGCGCTCGGGGTTGGCGAGGGCGGCGGCGGCCCGAGCCCCCGACCCACGAGCGCGGAGCCGGGAGCCGGGAGCCGGGAGCCGGGGAGCCGGCGGGGGCGGCGACGCGGTGGGGCCAGCGCGCCGGAGCGGCAGCGGCGTCGGCGGCCGGGCGCGCGCGGGGGCGGGGGCGGGCGGGGCATCCGGGCTCGCGCGCGGGGCCGGAGCGCGGCGGGGGCGGCGGTTGCGGGGGGAAGCGGCGGCCCAGAGCCCTCTCGCGGTCGCGGCGGCAGCAGCGCCAGCCCAGCCGCATCCCGGCCGCCGCCGCCGCCGCCGCCTCGCGCTCCCGCCGCCCGGCCCGACATGAGTGCAGCGGATCGGCTGCCCCTGCCCGCCGCGCCGCCGGCGGTGGCGGCGGCGGCGGCCGCGGCAGAGGACCGGAAAGGAAAGGAGCCGGAGCGCGAGAAGCTGCCGCCCAGCGTGTCAGCCGGCGCTGGGGCGACTGCGGTAGGTGCCGGGTGGGGGGCGCGGGGCGCCCCGACGGCGGACGACGGACGGAGGGCCAGGGGCGCCCAGGGGCCCGCGGCTAGTCCGGGAATCCCCGGGGACGCCCTTCCCGGGGCCGGAATGGGAGAGTTGTGTCTGGTGGACGGCCGCGATCACTTCTCCAGCTGCACCTTCCTCGCTCGGGAAATGGGGTGGCCGGGTCCGCTGGCTGCTTTCGGTTATTTTCTGGTTTTGGTGGGGGTTGCATTTTTTCTAAGGAAATGACCAGCATTTTGGAGTCGGCGTTATCTGTTGGATAGGATAACGTGTCCGGCAGGCGGGAGTGGGTTTTCCACTAAGCTGCCTGCCTGTCTACCTTTGGGGAGCAGAGATTATCCCTTTTTCTTCGCTTTTCTCTCCTTCCTCCTTTAGATTGAACGGACTCCGCGACGAGTTTTCGCTTAAATGTGACCTTCCGGTTGCTGTCAGAG
The DNA here is from genome assembly GCF_036850765.1 of Saccopteryx bilineata. Classification (NCBI taxonomy): domain Eukaryota; kingdom Metazoa; phylum Chordata; class Mammalia; order Chiroptera; family Emballonuridae; genus Saccopteryx; species Saccopteryx bilineata. Next base: position 78,869,068 of record NC_089496.1, read on the forward strand.
TAGTGGGAGGTAGATAGATGCCTGGTGATGGTTTTATTACTCGTATGGTACAGACGTGTGACGTAAGGTGGGGAGGCTTCTTAAAAATCTTTTTATTTAAACTCAAGTTATTTAAGCTTGACAGGGATGATTTCCCGGCTGGATTTCCTTAAAGGATTATTTGCTGAGCGCTCTCAGGCTTCAAACTGCATAACTGCATACTGCCAGATGATGTAATGGTACAGCCCCCTTCCCTATTTTTACTGGTGGATGGCTCTGGTTACTTTGGAATACACACAAAAAAATCAACCTCTGGTTTTTGAGATAGTTTTATTTGAAATATTTAAATACTTTCTGAGAATTTGCTTCAGAACATTTAAAGACCATCACTTGTCATGCGGCCGAGGGACAAAAACAGTAAAAGTTTAGAGAGCATGATACATTTTCTTTATTCCGACTTGCAGTTCATTTCTTAAAACCTCCCTCTTAACTTAACTAAAATAACGCATACTTCTTTACAGTATTAGGAATAATGTTTTGATTAGGTAGGTTTTTCAAAAATATCTAAGGACTGTGATAACTGGAAATTGTTAGAACGAGTTCTTTATGTTAAATCAGTGCAGCAAAGTGGCCACTAATAAAATGATACATTCTAAAATAGAGGTATAGTTGATTGGTAAATTGGAGTGATGGTTCGGAATTACTTTGGGAAAAGCTCTGAAGGAATTTGTCACCCATCTTCTGGACAAACTGGTTCCTTGTGTTGGTTCCCTGTGCTTTCAGAGCTGATCTAGGGAGTTCTTAACTTGCACATAGCTACTGTTTTCAGAACAGCTATTCTAAATCAGTTGTTTAAAACAATGAATGGATGTGCTTTCAGAAACAGTTCTGTGAATGGGTTTAAGTCCCTCCCAAATACATTTATTTATTTCAATGTAACTGAAAATTTGAAGCTTTGGAATAAAAACTTGGAGACATTGGTACATTGTGGACAGAGGTCTACAGACTTTATGTGAAACCCTTGGGGCTTTGGAATTCAGAGTTTTTCAGTGTTAGAGAGGTAATTCAGTACATGTATGTAATATTCACAGTGGGGTCAGGGCTAGTTTTCCATAATCAAGCATATTAATACTTGTGTGTGCATGCTGAATGAAGTGAAGTTAGATTATAAGTAGTTTAATACCGGTTCAGATCAGGTTGGACTGTCAAAGAGCTCAAGTTAGGTCCATGTTCTGTCACCAAGTTGTTACAAAAACCTTTCAGTTTCAAAAGCTTATAGGATTTTGGAAGTGTGAATAAAGGTTTATGAACTTGTACTGCTAGTCAAACGGAAGGAGAGTTTAAAAACTTTTTTAAAATTTTGCCTTAAACCTTGAAAAGGACATAGGTTAAATTAGGAGAGCATGAGGATGAATAGTACCACGTGACATTCTGAAGACAATTTCTGGTACCTTATAAGGTCTTTCAGGATTGGTAGCGTTTTTGTTGTTACTGTTTTTTGGGGGTTTTTTTGTTTTTTTAAATGACATTCAGAATTTATGACTCTTTGAATTGACAGGTTTGTCATCAGCACTGATTTTTTTTTTTTTAATTTTTTGACAGAGAGAGTCAGAGAGAGGGACAGATAGGGACAGACAGCCAGGAAGGGAGAAAGATGAGAAGCATCAATTCTTCATTATGGCACCTTAATTGTTCACTAATTGCTTTCTCATATGTGCCATGACTTGGGAGGGGGGATTGGGAGGGGCTACAGCAGAGCTAGTAACCTCAAGCCAGCAACGTTGGGCTTCAAGCCAGTGACCATGGGGTCACGTCTACTATCCTACGGTCAAGCCAGCAACCCCTCACTCAGGCGGAATGAGCCCGCACTCAAGCTGGTGACCTCGGGGTTTCGAACTTGTGTCCTCTGCGTCCCAGTCTGACACTCTAGCCACTGCGCCACCACCATGTCGGACAGCACTGATGTTTTGAATCAGGACAGGAGGGAAATAGAATTTTTCTCAGTTTTTGCAGCAAGAGTTAGAAGAGCAAGGGGAAAATGAGGAATTTGATGATGATGATGAGTATATGTATATATGTGTATGTGTATATTGATCAAAGAAAGATTTCTAGAACTGGAATTCTGAGTTATAGCAGGAAAAAGACTAAGTCAAGAAAATATATGATTGATCCTCCAGAGGGCAAGAAAGCCAGGATACACGGATGACCACTGAGTCCACCGGTAGGTGAGGAAGGCCTTGGTGTGGGGGCAAGGAAAGACAGCTAATGATCTGTTTGGTTGTTCTTCAGCCTTCACATGGATTAAATAGAGCTTCTGAAGGTGTGCTTAGGAACATGATTGCCATCAATAGCTTTTTTCTTTAAGCCATATTAGTGATTTGTCCTTTTTACCCCAGGTTAACAAGTCTGTCTATATAGATTGAGTTTGTATCTCAAAGAATATAACCCTGCAATACTAGCTTTTTTACAAAATTTACTGTATCATTTTTTAGTGAGAGTTTAGAAAGAACTTAGAATAATAGCTCACTAAAATAAATAGAAGACCAGAGTGTGATGACCCTATTTAAACCTGAAGAGTTGGGACTATATCCTGGAAGGTCAAAGACAAGTGCAGAGGTAGAATGGAGGGTGCTGGAAAGCTGAAACCTAAAATGATTGGTCTGGAGATTACTAAGTGTGAAGGACGTCCATTCTAGCCAGGAAGTACCTAACATACTGGTGTTAATCTGACGGGTCACAGAATGACCTTGGTAGCATGTTGAAGTCCTAATTTACAGATTTCAGCCTAGAACACTGTTTTTTTCTACCTTGAATGCACAGTAGAATGACTTACAGGACCTTTTGAAGCCGTATTTGTCCAGGCCCAGATACACGCCAGTTATACCAATTTCTGGGCATGGGCTCACACACACACACACACACACACACACACACACGAAAAGCCAGGTGTAGCTAAGAATGAAAATTAACACTCTGTGTACTAAATTAGAAGCTCTGTGTAATCTGTATGTTAACCAGACTGCCCCAAGTCTACTTAGTTTATAGGGAGCAGCGTTTGAAATGGACTAGTGAAAGGTATGGAGGCCCAATGGATATCAGGTGTGGTGGGGGATGGAGAGAAACAGCAGCAGTTAATGTGGTTCTGTAGAGAGATGCCCGAGAGGCTCTAGAGCAGGCGTCCCCAAACTACGGCCCCGCAGGCCGCATGTGGCCCCCTGAGGCCATTTATCCGGCCCCCCGCCGCACTCCCGGAAGGGGCACCTCTTTCATTGGTGGTCAGTGAGAGGAGCACTGTATGTGGCGGCCCTCCAATGGTCTGAGGGACAGTGAACTGGCCCCCTGTGTAAAAAGTTTGGGGACCTCTGCCTAGAGCACTCAGAGGACTATCATTGTTTTGGTCTGGCCTTCCAGCTGTGGAAAGGTGAGGCAAGACCACAGAGTTAAGAATAAGGAATGGGAAGTCATGTTTGGGAATGAGGTCTAATGATGTAGAGTATTGACTCTGCTGAGGTTGACAGTGTACAGTGGAGCAGAGTATTATAAATTAGTTGCTGATGTAACATGAAATTTTAAAAGTTAGTGAATGGGGAACGAGAAAATGATCAAAGGAGGAACAGAAATAATAGAGACAAGAGAGAATGAGTTTGTCTGTTTCAACATTTACATCAGGTAAGCAGGAAAAGAGAGGTTTCCCATGGAATAGGGTAGCAAGGAATGAAGCTGGGTTCAGGAAAGAGCCCTCTCTTACTTAGGTCAGGGAGCTGAAGGGGAATGCAGAAAACCAGTTTTGAATTTTAAAGGGAAGTTGGCCCACCGTGAGGGCCAGGAGACTTGTCAAGTAGGTGGAAGGTGAGGGGAAGAGTGTGAGGGAACGCATAAGGTGTGTGAAGAGGGTTCGACAGGAAGTCAATAAAAAGAATGAGAAGTCTGCATGTGTTGTGTCAGTCAGGTACATATAAATGGGCTGTGGAGCCACTGTGCCCACATGTAACTACCAATTATCGAATGTCTATTATGTTTAGCCTTCCAGGTAGATGTTACAGAAAACACAAAGACAAGGGATTTTGTTTTTTGTTTATATTTTTTCGAAAAAGGTTCTAGCCTCAGAGTAGGCAGGGCTAACACATGAAAACATCACAAAGCAAAGCAGTGTGTAAAAGCCACAATGAGCCATAGAAACAATTTGTACTATAGAAGATTAGACAAAGGAAATCAGTGTGTGCAGAACTGTGCAGAAAGGCCTTGGAGGAAAGGTAGTTATTTAAGCTGGTTGGCCTTTGGAAGATGGTAGGACTCAGATGGGCGATAGAAAGGGGAAAAGCAGTTTGGTGGGGAGGCTGACCTGAACAAGGCTGAAAGGGAAGACGTGGGGAGCAATGAAGCAACCCCAGAGGAGCGTGCTGGGCATGTGTGGGAGGTGAGTAGGATTGCATGGGGGCTGGAGCCAGATCCCTAGGCAGAGAAATTTGGATATTTTCTTTCTGTGGTTAGTGGGAAGCCATTGGAGTTTCTTAAAAAAAGGAGCATCAATGGTAGTGATTAGAGGTACTGAGATGGGAGGAGGGAGAGGAAGAGTGTGAAGGAAGGAGCTTTGTAGTTCATTCCTGAGGTGACGGGTACATCCGTTGGGGTGGTGGCCAGGTGATACGGTGGAAGGGATGGGAGGGTGAAATCTAGCTAGACAACAGAAATGAAAGCCAACATCACTTCAGATAAACATATGCATGTGTGAACTTATTACATAAGCCATGCCCATCTAGGTGTCTGGAACAATCTCATCTATGGAAAATCTTGTGCCCTTTGTCCATTATATTCTAAACAAGAGGTGAGATGGCAAAGAATGAAAGCTATAGTAGCGAAGTGTTTTAAACAATTTAGTAACCACAGATATTACAAAAATACGTCTTATATACCATGGTGAGATTCAAATAATTTAACAGCTGGTTTTCTGCCCTAATGACTGTTGTTGTTTTTTCTCCAGAGAGAGTCAGAGAGAGGGATAGACAGGGACAGACAGGAATGGAAAGATGAGAAGCATCAATCATTAGTTTTTTGTTGCATATTGCGACACCTTAGTTGTTCATTGATTGCTTTCTCATATGTGCCTTGAGCGTGGGCCTTCAGCAGACTGAGTAACCCCCTGCTGGGGCCAGCGACCTTGGGTCCAAGCTGGTGAGCTTTTGCTCACACCAGATGAGCTCGTGCTCAAGCTGGTGACCTCGGGATCTTGAATCTGGGTCTTCAGCATCCCAGTCTGACACTCTATCCACTGCGCCACCGCCTGGTCAGGCCCTAATGACTGTTTTAAGTATAAAAAAATGATATGCCAAAAGGTAGTTTATTATTTCATGCATTTAGAACTTAAATAGGAACAAAGTACAGAAAACAAGATTGTTATAAGAAAGAGTTTTAAAATAGTAGTGAAAAAATATTTAATGCCTGACAAAAAACAGTAAAACTGTTATTCAAGATATTTCCATATCGCTTCTTGATTGGTGTCCTCACTTGCAATTTTTTTCACCTATGAATGGAATGAACATTACGGGTGCTTAGAATACGCTGTCGTGCAGATGAACGTTAAAAAAGAGTGAGGAATGTGAATTTGTGATTTCCACATTGGGTGGCTGCCCAGGTGCCCACCTTAGAGAGAGCCATAATTACAAGTGCCATTTTAACAACCAGTTTTCCGAACTCAACAAAAAATTAGGTATCGGTTCTGCTGAACTGGTGCGAACCAGCTGAATCCCACCACTGCATATATGTATATCTCCCTGCTTTTTCTCCTTAAAAATTTTTTTTTTATTTCTAGTGTTACAGTTTAGTTTATGGGTGAAGGACCCCTTGCATCGCAGAATTGTTAGACTCCTAAGCATTATCTGAATAACTAACTACCTGTTCCTAACTTGGTATTTGTAACTTGGTGACATTTTGTAAGCAGTCAGAAAAATACAGGGGGATTGAGTGTAATAAATGAACGTGCCTCGTAGAAATAGAAATTACTGAAATTTTACTAATCCAGTTGAATTGAAGTCAATATGAAGTTTGAGCCTAGTCATAAAGAAAGCTGGATCCCAAAATAACTTGTCTTTGATCTAGATGTTTTTATTAAAGAACAAGAAATTGATTAAGGAATTGTAACTACATCAAATCACACATTTTAAAAGTAGTATTTTACTGCATATGGAATTTATTGATATAGTTTCTTGTTTTTCTATGTTATAAATTATGTGAATAAAATCTTCCATGCCACCTTGCCTTCCTGATAAGTCTTGAAATTTCTGAGTTTCAGGACCAACATTTATTTGTTTTTTATTTATTATTATTTTTTTAAGTGAGAGGAGAGGAGATACTAAGACAGGCTCCTGCATGTGCCCCGATTGGAATCCATCTGGCAGCCCCGTCTGGGGCCAATGCTCAAATCAACCAAGCTATCCTCAGCACCTGTACGCATTGCTTGACCAGCTGAGCCACTGGCTGTGGGAGGAGAGAGAGAGAAGGGGGAGAAGGAGGGGGAAAGAAGCAGATGTGTGCCCTGACAGGGTTTGGAACCCGGGATGTCCTCAAGCTGGGCCAATGCTCTGTCCACTGAGCACACTGGCCAGGGCCCCAACATTTCTTTTATATTAAGTGAGGTTAATTTTCACTTATCTCTAAGATCAGTTGTATTGTGATTTTTTTTTATGTCAAAATTTTCTTTCAGAATCCACATCCTTATTTCCTGTTCTCCTGAGAAAGATGTGGTTTATATAACCTAAAGAAAGGAATTCTACTTGAGCTGGTGTTACTTAGTTTGGGAGGGAAGTTCTCACCTTGAAAGCAGTTAACTTTTCACATCTTACTAGCATGATGTAGAACAGTTAGCACTTCTGATTTTATAACCAAGTATGCTAATAGGAATAGGAAACTGTGAAAAAAAATACAGGAAAGGAAAACAAAATAACTTGACCCAGTAACAGGGCCTAAAATAGCGTCCTTTGTGGACTCTACGTACAATTGAGACTTCTAAGCTGATGTGGCCCTAAATGGTAGTTTAGGTCAGTTTATTGAAAAAGTTGGTAAAGCAGAGTATCTTAAATGCTTTTTATTTTCATTTAAAACATATAAATTTTTTTTTTTCACCAATTTTCTGCCACAATAACCTTTGCTCAGTATCTCAGGAAGCCACTCACTCTTTGTAAAGTACTTTTTCTGTGCATTATAGATAGTCCTTGGACTCACTGAAACTGAAGCAATGAACTTATTACCAAAATATTTATGTTTGGACTTGAAAACTAAGTTTCAGTGAAGTGTGGCTAAGTTGCCATTGTCCCTATATACACATCAGAAACACAGGAAACTCGGTTTTGATTCATTCAGACATCCTTTTTTTTTTTGTCTATAGAGGTTTGGTTTTGTTTTGTTTTCCATATTTAATTTTTTTTACCTTTCCAGCAAATCTCTTCCAAAAACGATGCAGGGAAATTGTGAGTCAGAAAAATAATTCTGTTCTTTTCCTCTAAGAGTGTATGTTGGGTTGGATCTAGTTTAGGAAATTCTAGCTAGATCACCTCTGTCCAGTTAGAAATATAATGTGAACCACATATGTAATTTAAGATTTTATAATAGTTACACTAAAAGGAATAACAAAGAGGTAAAGTTAATTTTAATAATATATTTTATATAATCCAACATATCCAGAAACTTACCATTTCAACATTTAATCAATATAGAGGCTTAATGCAATATTTTACCTCTTTTTATACTGTCTTTGAAAATTATATATTTTATACTTACTAGGTATCTTCACTCAATAGCCACATGTGGCTAATGGCTATATTACACAGTGAAGATTTAAATATCTTCTTGTCCTCCCAAGATTTCCTAAATTCATTCTTAGTTCTAATTACGCTTTATCCCAGTTGCGGCAGTACTCAAAGTGTGGTCCTTCACATGTTTTTAGAGGTCCATGAGGTCATAGACTATTTGTACAATGATACAGAGATGTTACCTGTCTTGTTTTATTCCTGCTCATTTTCTCATGAATCGACATTGTAGTTTTCTATAGGCTATACAACACATGACATTGCAGAACACTGAGTGCAGAGGTAGATATAAGAATCCAGCTGTCTTCTATTAAACCAGATATTATAAAATTGAGTTACAAAATAAAAAAAAATGCTGTTCTAATTTTTTTTTGTTTGCGAAAATACAGTTATGTTCCATAAATGGGGTTATTGTTATTTTAAAAAGAACTAGTACCAATATGCAGTTATTTTTAAGATTGTGAAGGAGTCCTGACACCAGAATGTTTAAGAATTCTGATATGTATGTTAAATTACCTTTGTATTATTACCATTACTGTTTTTAACTTTAACATTACAATTACTGGTAATTTGTATAAGTGAATTTTCCCATTAATCAAGTATGATTAGACATTTTAGAATGCCCAGTCATTATTGGTTCTATGGAACATTTTCTAAAATGCATTATGTACATTCTTCTCAAATTGAACATATTCTAGTGACTAGGTCTCTTGTGACACTTTGCATGCAGAACCAACCGAAGCAAAATGCCATCCCTCCACCTCTGCATTGTTGTGTCCTTTCCCTTTAGTAAATAAAACCTTTTCCAGTCTGACATGTCTAAATCAATAGCTAGAATGCAACATTAATTTTCACTTGGTATAATTTAAAATCCCAGCATTTCTAGCTTATATGCAAAGCTAATATTTTAAAATATGTTATGAATAGTGAATTTTGTAGATATAGGAATTCAGTTTAAAATATTTTAATTCAGAGACTCTAATACAGGGAGCTATTATGACTTTTAAAAGTTGCATTATGGAAGAGAACCAGCAATTATTCTTCTATAAAATTTGAGAGTGTAAACAGAAATGATTTATCTTCTAAAGCAGCTTTTGGGGATAGAAGACTAATAAAGTAAATTTTACCAGAATTTTGAGTATATAGAACTTGGTGTTCAATACAAAAACTATCACGGAAAACCAGGAATATCTTTCTTATTGGCATCTGATAGAAAAACAGGATATTGGCCCTGGCCGGTTGGCTCAGCAGTAGAGCGTCGGCCTGGCGTGCGGGGGACCCGGGTTCGATTCCCGGCCAGGGCACATAGGAGAAGCGCCCATTTGCTTCTCCACCTCTCCCCCTCCTTCCTCTCTGTCTCTCTCTTCCCCTCCCGCAGCCAAGGCTCCATTGGAGCAAAGATGGCCCTGGCGCTGGGGATGGCTCCTTGGCCTCTGCCCCAGGCGCTAGAGTGGCTCTGGTCGCGGCAGAGCGATGCCCCGGAGGGGCAGAGCATCGCCCCCTGGTGGGCAGAGCATCGCCCCTGGTGGGCGTGCCGGGTGGATCCCGGTCGGGCGCATGCAGGAGTCTGTCTCTCCCCATTTCCAGCTTCAGAAAAATAAAAAGAGAAAAGAAAAAAAAAAAAGAAAAAGATAAACAGGATAAAATTTAACTCAATCTTACTTAAAATTTAATTGAGAAATGGTCTGTTCCTCAATAAAAGTTGAAAGTAGAAACTCATGTATTAAAATAAAATTTTAGATAAGGTTGACAGTATTTAGTTGTATTAACAGGAGCTAAACACGTACTCCAAGTATTTGTCTAATTAATTTTGTAAAATTATTTTATATTATAATCTTAACCAATTATGTGTGTGATTATATAGTCAAAAAGACCATTGAGTTCTATGTTAGATACTTGTGAAATATGAACATTAAATTTTTCTGCTGTTTATTAAACTCATGGTCAGCTTTTGTTTAGAGAGTGGAGTCTGTTATTTATTATGCCAGGTTTAAATATTGAGTTTTTTCCCTCAATGAATTTTTAAAATGTTTCTCCCCCATGTTCCCTGGTTGTACTTATCTTCAATCTGTAATAGCTGGTTGAGTATCCTGCTACTCTATTCTTCAGCACATCCAGCCCGTATTTGTAGACAGGCCACATTCCTGGACTTTATCTGTAGTGTTCTGTGAGACTCATAGATAACACTTCCAACACTCCCAGGAAACCAGATATAATCACTGGGGTCGATACAGTTCTTAGAAGATGTAATATTCTCTAATCATTCATTTAGTCTAACGTTTGATGCCATGTTAATACCCATTAACTTCTTGATTTGATTCTCTAATTTTTAGTTAATTTACTGTTGCACAATATATTGCCTTGTTTTTACTCATAAAAATCTTAGGGTATGTATGTGTAAGTTCGTATGGGGCAACTGCTATTTTGAAGGTTTGCTCTTATTTTATAGTACACTGTTGACCCATGAAATTGTGCATGATTGATTTTATGTCATCTCAAGTATAAAGTATCAAGAGCATAGTCATTTTACAAAGAAGAAACCTACTAGACCAAGGATTTTATTTTATGTTGTTTAAGCTTTTTTGATTACAAGGAACAGAAAATCAGGCCATATATGCCTCCTGGTTGGTCATACTTTTCCATATTCCTCCATCTGAAATTTGGAACGACCTCCTCTAATTGACATCCTAAGAAAGATCAGTGTTTTTTATGCCAGGTCACCTAATGCGTGCCCTGCAGATGGCTGCCTCTCAGGTGAGTGCCCATCTCTGCCCCAATCCATGGCTATTCCTGCACAAAGAATAGCAGTGATGCCATGGGGACCACAGAAGCAAACACTGGATTTGGCGCTGTGTATCTTCTCTCAAACTGTTGTATCCTTCTGGCTGCTGGCCTTTCTCTGCTTCCGGAGCTTCTGGACAGAGCAACCCCTGCTCATTGCTTTCATCTTTTAAGTTCCTATTCATTTGCCATACATCTCATAATAGTTTCTGCCACCCCATTCCCCCGAATCTGTTGTCTCCACTGTCCCCATGATTTCATAGTCGCTCATTATTGTAGGCGCATTTGAGACCTAACAGCTCTTCATCATATAACATTGTTGACCGCTTTTTTTTCGTGAAACTTTATCTTTTCTTAGTTTTTAACACAGCACTTTCTTAGATCTTATCTCTTTGGCCATTTCACTCTTAAACTTTGTCAGCACAAATTATACATGGCAATATTTCCCATTGTTCTGACCTTATATTAGTTTTGCATAACAATTGCTACATAACCCTATCAATTAGAAAAATGTCAGAGGGAAATGACATTAGAGTAATGGTAGCATGAGAGATACCCTTGATCTCTCTTCTTGAAATTTCAACAACTACAACAGCTGTAACACAGCAAAAGAACCCCAGCTGGGCTTGCAGGCTTGCCTGAAAAGATCAATGTGTGGAATCAACTAAAGGTGGGAAGGGTTGAGAAGGGGGGCGAAAAATAAAACACACTTCAGAGAGGAGAGAAAGTCAGACTGCCTGGATTGTTATCATCAGTTGGGGCTTCAGATAAGAGAGTACCGGAGTGACTGGGTCTTCTGCGGGGAGGAACAGTGAGCTGAGGGGCAGAGAGGGATATACTAAACCAAAGCGTCAGCAAAAGGAAGGATCATGGCCAGTGTTTCTGCCATCTGCACTTGGTGTAGAGAAGGAGAAAAACAAAGTGCGGTCCCCCGCTCTCCCAGTTCATGCCTCCCTCACCTTGCAGGGTACAGGGAGTGGCAGAGACAGACTCCACAACTAGTTTCCAGATTTCCTCTCTCTCTAGAAGAACAGAGGTGCTCTGTTCTGATCTTAATGTTCTAGAACATTGAGATGTGGGGAGGAGTGTCCGGAGGCCTGAGATCGCCATTACTGAAAGCCTTAATGCCCTCAGAACATGCCCCACCCATCATCTGACTACAGTCCCACCTACATTGTTGCTACATCTCTGCCCAAGAATTTCACAGAGCTAAAACTTGTAATCCAGGGCTATCTACTGGAAGAAAACAGAAAACTTGCTCAAAACTGAAATCTCTTTTCTTTTGAATTTTATTTTCTTTAATTTTCATATTTCTTATTTTTGTGGGTTTCTTTGTTTTTGATTATTTTATGATTTCTTTTTGTTTTTTGTTTTTTTACTTTTCATTTTTAATTTTTCATTGTATTTTTTATTTTATTTACTTTTTAGTAGTTTTTTTTATTAGATTTCTTAACAATACCACTCTCAAATGCCATCAAAGAATAAGAAAACAAATACCATGGCTACACAAGAAAGAGACGTAGTTCAGAAAGAAAAAGAAAATCTCCAGAAAGCAATCTCTTTTTTTTTATTCATTTTAGAGAGGAGAGGGAGAGACAGAGAGGAGAGACAGAGAGAGAGAAGGGGGGGAGGAGCTGGAAGCATTAACTCCCATATGTGCCTTGACCAGGCAAACCCAGGGTTTTGAACCGGCGACCTCAGCATTTCCAGGTCGACGCTTTATCCACTGCGCCACTACAGGTCAGGCCGAAAGCAATCTCAATCACATGGAAATCTTGGAGTTACATAACTCAAAATTGAAGTTCTGAAAATACTCAATAAGATGCAAGAAAACATTGATCGACAATTTAATGAGCTCAAAAAACAAAATTAATGAACAAAATGATTACTTCAAGGAGGTTGAAAATTTAGAAACAGAGGTGAAGAACTCAATACATAAATTGAAAAATGAGGTAGCAGGTTTAGCTAATAGAACAGAACAGACAGAGGAGAGAATCAGTGATATCAGACAGGCAACTAGAGATACTACAGAAAGAAGAAGAGAGACTAACAAATTAAAAAAAAATGATAGAGCTCTACAAGAATTGTGTGGCTCCATCAGAAAGAGAATATAAGAATAATGGGTATATCAAAAGAAGAGAGGGAGAAGGGAATGGAGAGCCTATTCAAACAAATTATTGATGAGAACTTTGCAAGCCTATAGAAAGAGTTAGATCCTCGAATCCAAGAAGCAAACAGAATGCCAAGTTACCTCAGTCCAAATAGACCTTCTCCAAGGCACATAAAATTGTCAAAAATCAATGAGAAGGCCCTGGCCGGTTGGCTCAGTGGTAGAGCATCGGCCTGGCATGCAAGGGGTCCCGGGTTCGATTCCCGGCCAGGGCACACAGGAGAAGTGCCCATCTGCTTCTCCACCCCTCCCCCTCTCCTTCCTCTCTGTCTCTCTCTTCCCCTCCCGCAGCGAGGCTCCATTGGAGCAAAGATGGCCCAGGCGCTGGGGATGGCTCCTTGGCCTCTACCCAAGGCGCTGGAGTGGCTCTGGTCGCAACAGAGTGTCGCCCCCTGGTGGGCATGCCGGGTGGATCCTGGTCAGGCACATGCGGGAGTCTGTCTGACTGTCTCTCCCCGTTTCCAGCTTCAGAAAAATACAAAAAAATAAAAAATAAAAAAAATAAAGTAAACTTTTTTAATATTAAAAAAAAATCAATGAGAAAGAAAGAATCCTCAAGGCAGCTAGGGAAAAGAACATAACACATAAAGGAAGGCCCTTTAGACTATCATCAGACTTCTCAGCAGAAACTCTACAAGCCAGAAGAAAGTGGACCCAAACACTGAAAGTACTGAAAGAAAGGAATTACCAACCAAGAACACTATATCCAACAAAGTTATCCTTCAGTTATGAAAGAGAAATAAAAACTTTGCCAGACAAACAGATGCTGAGGGAATTGATTCCCAGAAAACCTCCACTGCAGTAAATACTTAAGGGAGTTATTCTACCAAATACAAAGAAGAAAACAAATCAAAACAAGTAAAATCTTCAACAAGGTTACAATAAAAACAAGGACAATCTGTCACAACAATAACACAAAAAGGGAGAGGATGAAGATCTTTAGTAGCAAAGGAGGATGGAGTTAGGAGCACTCATAAGACAAAGTACTCTTGTATATATGAAAAATTTTCTTTTAATAACTTAATAGTAACTATATATGAAAATTTTTCTTTTAATAATTAATAGTAACTACCCACAAAAAACCCTAATACTGAAACATGTAGCTATAAAAAGAAGAAACAGGGTAAAGAAGTATGGAATACCATAAAACAAGAACAACTGCCAGAAACACAGAAAAGAGGAACTAAAGGAGACACAGAGTTACCAGAAAACAAAACATAAAATGGCTATAGGAAATCCTCAAGCACTAGTAATTACCCTAAATTTAAATGGACTGAACTCACCAATAAAGAGGTTACAGAGTAGGGGGGGTGGCAAGATGGCAGTGGAGTAGGTGGACATTCCAACTTCCACCTCCCAGAATCAGAGAGGATTACAACTTAATTTTAAGAACAATCATCTGGAAAAACCAACTTTGGGCTAAACCAAAAGGAAACTATAACCAAAGATCACCAAAGAAGCCACATTGAGACTGGTAAGAAAAGTGGAAACGCAGAGAGGGCTGCCCAGCTCCCAGGAGTGAGTGGTCACCCAGAGGGACTCGTGTGGGAGGGGGGTTTCCCAGAGGGGGAGAACCTGGGCACCAGGACCAAAGCCCCAGTCTGCAGCCTCACAGCCTAGAAGAGGTGTACAGACAGTATTTAGCTGTGAAACAAGCCAGGATACTGTTTGTGAGAAAGAAACAGATTTCTTAGACCCAGGATTTGTCTTAAAGGGACTGCGAAGAAAACCTCTTTCACAGCCACTCACCCGGGGCTCCCAGGGATAGGGAGAGCTAAGGAGAGAACTGGAGTAGCAGGAAGAGAGTGTAAACTAGGAGGCACGGGGAAAACACTTTGAAGGACAGCCACCCTAACCCCTGGACTGAGTCACCCCCCAAATCTAAAGTGAATATTTTTCCCGGAACCAGCAACACCAGCAAAGGGAAGCAGATCACCAGCCAAACAGAAGCTCTCCTGCTGCAGTCAGAGCAAAGAATCTCTTAGAAGCAGGGAACCATCAGGGATACAGGATTGAGTACTGAGGTCTGAGCTACATCGCCACCCCCACATTGCTGAGTACCCATAGGAAGGTGGGCAGCAGCAGGACGCAGTCCCATTGGCGGAGGGGAGGAACTGGGCCAGCCACAGCTGCGGCCCAGGCAAGCCAGCACAGTCCTGTACATGGGGGCAGAAGCCCAGAGCATGCTGCAGCTGCAGACGGAGCATGCAAAAGCAGTCTGACCCGCGGCTGTGGGCCAGGCACGTGAGAGTGGTCCCTTCTGCAATCCTGCCCATGGGGCAAGGTGAAAGCCAGGAAACTGGCCAAGGCTTACAGCTGGCCACGCGAACCCAGTCCCACCTGTGGGAGTGGGATCGAAGCTGGGGAACCAGCCAAGGCTTGCAGCTGGGTGCATGGATGCCATCCTGCCCACGAGGGCAAGGCAGAAGTCAGGGCCAGCCAAGGCTTTCAGCCAGGGCAGGCAAGTGCATGCAGTCCAGCCTGTGGGGGCAGGGCGGAAGCTGAACCTGCGAAGGCACCAGGCGCGGGAAGCACAGTCCCGCCTGTGGGGGTGTTGCAGAGGCTGGGTGCAGGCCAAGGCTTGCAGCCCTGGCACATGAGCGCAGTCCCGCCCGCAGAGACAGGTGGAAGCCACAGCAATGGCAGCAGCATGCTGGCACCAGCAACGCCTGTGTCTGAAAACCCAAGGCAGTGGCAAGGGTGGCAGGACTGCAGACAGACCACACCTAGGGAACACAGAGGCCACAACCATTGGACTCCTGTGACCACACCCTTCTTATACATAGACAAAATGGAAAGCCAGAGAAATGCAACCCAAATGAATCAATAAGAGAAGTCCCCAGAAAAGATCTGAATGAGATGGAAATAACCAAATTATTGGATGCAGAGTTAAAAATAATGATTGTTAGGATGCTCAAAGATCTTAGAGCAACAATCGGACATAATGAGCACCTAAATAGATAGCAAGTATCATTGAAATAATAAAAAAGAACCAGTCACAAATGAAAAATACAATATCAGAAATGAAGACCACACTAGAAGGAATTAAAAGTAGGATGAATGAAGCTGAGGATCAAATCAGCAATTTATAGGACAAGATAAATGAAAGCAAAGAAGCAGAGCAACAAAAAGAAAAGAGGTTCAAAAAGTCTGAGGAAAGTCTAAGAGAGCTCTGTGACAACATGAAGAAAAACAACATCCTCATCATAGGGGTTCCTGAAGGAGAAGTGAAAGATCGAGGGATAGAGAATCTGATTGAAGAAATCATAGCTGAAAACTTCCCTAAATTGATGAAATAATAAGTCACACAAGTTCAAGAAGCACAGAGAGTCCCATTAAGGATGAACCCAAAGAGGCCTACACCAAAACACATCATAATTAAAATAAAATAAATTAAGAGATAAAGAATACTAAAAGCTGCAAGAAGAAACCATAAATTACCTACAGAGGATCCCCCATAAGGATGACATCTGACTTCTCAACAGAAACATTGGAGGCCAGAAGGGAATGGCAAGAAATATTCAAAGTAATGCAAAACAAGAGCCTACAACCAAGACTTCTCTATCCAGCAAGGCTATCAGTTAAAATTGAAGGAGAAATATAAAGCTTTCCAGACAAAAAACAAAAACAAAAACAAAACAAACAAACCTCAAGGAATTCATTATAACCAAACCAATGCTACAAGAAATGTTAAGGGTCCTGTTGTAAACAGAACAAAGGGGAGAAAAATCCAGTAAAAGAGGAATGTAGATTTAAAGAATAAAATGGCAATAAACAACTACATATCAATAATAACCTTAAATGTAAATGGATTAAAAGCTTCAATCAAGACACGGGGTAGCTGCGTGGATAAGAAAACAGGACCTATACATATGCTGTCTACAAGAGACCCACCTCAAAAAAAGAGATACACATAGACTGAAAGTAAAGGGATGGAAAAAAATATTTCATGCAAATGGAAATGAAAAAAAGCTGGAATAGTAATACTTATATCTGACAAAATAGACTTTAAAACAAAGGCTTTAGTAAGGACTAAAGATGGTTACTACATAATGATAAAGGGAGCAATCCAACAAGAAGATATAACCATTATAAATATCTATGCACCAAATATAGGAGCACCTAAATACGTAAAGCAGATTTTGATGGACATAAAGGGTGAAATCAACAGCAATATCATAATAGTAGAGGATTTTAATACCCCACTAACATCACTGGATAGATCCTCAAGAAAGAAAATTAACAAAGAAACAGCAAACTTAAAGGACATACTAGATCCACTGGATTTAATAGATATCTTCAGTACCTTTCACCCTAAAGCAGCAGAATATACATTCTTTTCAAGTGCTCATGGTACATTCTCTAGGATAGACCACACGTTAGGACACAAAATGAATCTCAATAAATTTAAGAAGACTGAAATCATATCAAGCATCTTCTCAGATCACAATGGCATGAAACTAGAAATCAACTACAATAGAAAAACTGTAAAACACTCAAACACTTGGAAACTAAATACCATGTTATTAAATAACGAATGCGTTAACAATGAGATCAAGGAAGAAATCAAAAACTTCCTGGAAACAAATGAAAACAAACATACAATAACTCAAAATTTATGGGAAACAGCAAAAGCAGTCCTGAGAGGGAAGTTCATAGCATTACAGGCATACCGTAAGAAGCTAGAAAAAGCTCAAATAATTTTACCCTGCATCTAAAAGAACTAGAAAAAGAAGAGCAAGTAAAACCAAGAGGAAGTA
Source organism: Saccopteryx bilineata (assembly GCF_036850765.1). Lineage (NCBI taxonomy): Eukaryota > Metazoa > Chordata > Mammalia > Chiroptera > Emballonuridae > Saccopteryx > Saccopteryx bilineata. The sequence goes on from NC_089496.1 coordinate 78,886,560, forward strand.
CAAGGAAGGAAATAATAAAGATCAGAGCAAACATAAATGACATAGACGCTAAAAAAAAAAAAAAAAAAATACAGAGGATCAATGAAACCAAGAGCTGGTTCTTTAAAAAGGTAAACAAGATTGTGAACCTTTAACCAGATTCACAAAGAAAAAAAGAGCGAGGACTCAAAATTAGAAATGAGAGAGGAGAAGTAACAACTGACACAGCAGAAATACAGGATTATAAGAAAATACTATGAAGAACTGTATGCCAGAAAATTAGACAACCTAGGTTTTCAAATTCCTCAAAACATATAATCTTTCAAAAATCAATATGGAAGAATCAGAAAACCTAAACAGACAGATTTCACCAAATGAGATTGAAACAGTTATCAAAAAACTCCCAACAAACAAAAGTCCTGAGCCAGATGGCTTCACAAACTAATTTACCAAATATTCAAAGAAGAACTAACTCCTGTTCTTAAGCTATTTCAAAAAATTCAAGACGAGGGAAGATTTCTAAACTCCTTATATGAGGCAAGCATAATTCTGATTCCAAAACCAGGCAAAAATACTACAAAGAAAGAAAACTATAGACCAATATACTTGATGAACTTAGATGCTAAAATTCTCAGCAAAATATTAGCAAACCGGATCCAGCAATGCATGAAAAAATTCATTCATCATGATCAGGTGGGATTTATTCTGGGGAGGCAAGAGTAGAATATTTGTAAATCAGTGTGATTCATCACATAAACAAAAGGATAAAAAGCACATAATAATATCAATAGATGCAAAAGAAGCATTTGATAAATCCAGCACCCATTTATAATCAAAATTCTTGGCAAAGTGGGGATACAGGAATCATACCTCAACATGATAAAGACCATCTATGACAAACCCAAAGCCAACATCATAATCAATGGGCAAAAATTAAATGAAATCCTGTTAAGATCAGGAACAAGGTAGGGGTGCCTCCTTTCACCACTCTTATTTAACATAGTTCTGGAAGACCTAGCCACAGCCATCAGACAAGAAAAAGAAATGAAAGGCATCCAAATTGGAAAAGAAGAAGTAAAACTATCATTATTTGCTGATGATATGATGATATCGTACATAGAAAACCCTAAAGTCTCAGTCAGAAAACTACCTGACCTGAAAAGTGACATCAGCAGGGTGGCAGAATATAAAATCAATATTCAGATATCAGGGACATTTTTATACACCAACAATGAACTGTCTGAAAGAGAAATTAAGGAAACAATCCCCTTCACTATTGCAACAACAACAAAAAATAAAGCACCTAGGAGAAAATTTAACCAAAGAGGTTAAAGACTTGTACTCATAAAATTATAAAATATTGATAAAGGAAATCAAGGAAGATACAAACAAGTGGAAGCAAATACTGTGTTCATGGATAGGAAGAATAAAAATCATTAAAATGTCTATATTACCCAAAGCAATCTATAAATTCAATGCAATCTATTAAAATACCAATGACATACTTCAAAGACATAGAACAAACATTCCAAAAATTTATATGGAACCAGAAAAGAACATGAATAGCCTCAGGAATCCTGCAAAAGAAGAATAAAGTGGTGGGTATCACACTTCCTGATATCAAGTTATACTGCAAAGCCATTGTACTTAAAACAGCTTGGTACTGGCATAAAAACAGGCATACAGATCAATGTAACAGAACAGAGAACCCAGAAATAAACCTACACCTATATGGACAATTGATATTTGAAAAAGGAGTTAAGAGCATACAATGGAGTAAAGACAGTCTCTTTAACAAAAAGTGCTGGAAAAATTGGATGAGTACTTGCAAAAAAATGAAACTGGATCACCAACTTACACCATTCACAAAAATAAACTCAAAATGGATAAAAGACTTAAATGTAAGTCATGAAACCATAAACATCCTGGAAGAAAACATAAGCAGTAAACTCTCTGATATCTCTCATAGCAATATTTTTGCTGATTTATCTCCACAGGCAAGTGAAATAAAGGACAGGATGAACAGGATGAATAAATTGGAGTATATGAAACTAAAAAGCTTTTGCACAGCAAAAGACACCATTAACAAAATAAGAAGACAGCCTACACAATGGGAGAATATATTTGCCAATACGTCTGATAAGGGGTTAATAACCAAAATACATAAAGAACTTGTAAAACTCAACAGCAGGAAGGCAAACAATCCAATCAAAAAATGGGCAAAAGAAATGAATAGACTCTTCTCCAAAGAGGACATACAGATGGCCAATAGGCAGATGAAAAAATGTTCAACATCAGTAATCATTACAGAAATGCAAATTAAAACCACAAGGAGATACCACCTCACACCTTTCAGAATGACTCTTGTTAACAAAACAACACATAATAAGTGCTGGAAGGGCGGCAAGGGATATGTTGAGGGGAATATGGGGGAGAGAGGATGCAATCGGGGCAACACTAGAATTTACGTAAACAATAAATTAAATTAAAAAAATAAGTACTGGAGAGGGTGTGGAGAAAAGGGAACCCTCCTGCACTGCTAATGAGAATGCAGACTGGTGCAGCGACTGTGGAAAACAGTATGGAAATTCCTTAAAAAATTAAAAATGGAACAGCCCTTTGACCCAGCTATCCCACTTTTAGGAAAATATCCGATAAATACCAAATATCCGATTCAAAAGAAGAAATATACCCCCATATTTATTGCAGCATTGTTTACAATAGCCAAGATCTGGAAACAGCCCGAGTGTCTGTCAGTGGATGATTGGATTAAAAAGCTGTGGTACATATACACAATGGATTGCTACACGGCTGTGAGGAAGAAGAGAATTTTACCTTTTGCGACAACATGGATAGACCTGGAAACTGTCATGCTATGTGAAATAAGCCAGGCAGTGAAAGAAAAATACCATATGACCTCACTCATTTGTGGAATCTAATGAACAGTGTGAACTGAGGAACAGAACAGAGGCAGAGGTGGGATCAATGGGACCAGAGGGAAAGCAGTCAGAGGGAAAGTGAAAGAGAAGATGGGCCTGACCAGGCGGTGGCGCAGTAAATAGAGCATTGGACTGGGATACAGAGGACCCAAGTTCGAGACCCTGAGTTCGCTACTTGCTTGCGGGCTCATCTGGTTTGAGCAAAGGCTCACCAGTTTGGACCCAAGGTCTCTGGCTCGAGCAGGGGGTTGCTTGGTCTGCTGAAGGCCTGCAGTCAAGGCACATATGAGAAAGCAATCAATGAACAACTAAGGTGTCACAACGAAAAACTGATGATTGATGCTTCTCGTCTCTCAGTTCCTGTCTTGTCTGTCCCTATCTCTGACTCTCTCTCTCAGTCTCTGTAAAAAAAAAAAAAAAAAAAAAGGGAAAAGAAAAGAAAGAGAAGATGGGATCAGAGAAGGGTAAGAGATTAGTGAAATTATATAAGGTCTACTGGAAAGTTCTGTCCGTTTTTGGAATAAAACAAAATACAAATTTTTCTTACCATCAATAAACTTTATTAAATAATATAATTGCCATTATTATTAATGATTTCTTGCCAGTGTGAGGGCAATTTGTATATCCCATTTTTGAAAAATGTTTTATCTTTTGATGAGAAATAGAACCAGTGCTTGTTTGATATCTTCTTCATTTTTGAATTTTCTGCCCTTCAAAAAATTTTGTAAGGACAAAAACAAGTGATAGTTAGAGGGTGCTAAGTCCGGGAAATATGGTGGATGCGACAGACATGCTTCTGTAGCATTTCTTCCTTGTTGAAATTCGTAAAAGTTACCATGGCGTAAATGAACTTTTTCAGTAGCCATGGGTACACTATTGCTTCACACATAAGACTAACGTGAATCAACTTTGTTTTAGTTAATTTGCTACATCAGTATGTATACATTAAGTGATAAAAATAGAGAGGCACACATGCGTCAAATAAACATGCTTACGTTTCGAAACTTGTTGTGATAGAAACGGACAACTTTCTGGTAGACCTTATATATACATAACACAGCATTATAGAGAACAGGACAGCAAATCCTGGAGGGAAAGGGGAAGGCACTGGGCGGGGGGAATGAAGGAGGGTAAGGGGCACATGGGGGATGGGGGGAGATATATTCACTGGGACACTTGAATCTATGTAAACACAATAAATTAAATCATAAATTTTAAAAAAAAGAGGTTACAGAGTCACAGATTGGATCAAAAAGAAAAACCCAAGCATATGCTGCCTTCAAGAGACACATCTAAGCTGCAAGGACAAAAGTAGACACAAAGTGAAGGTTGGAAAATGATTCTCCAAGCAAATAATACCCAAAGAAAAGCCGCTGTAGCCATACTTATATCTGACAGTCTTGGCTTCAAGACATCCAAGGTAACAAGATACAAAGATTATTATTTCATAATAAAAGGGACACTATATCAAGAACACATAACATTTAATGTTTATACACCCAATCAGAAAGCACCAAATATATAAGACATCTATTACTGATCTAAAAATAGAAAGACAAAAACACAATCATACTTGGAGATAACAACACATCATTAATGACTTTAGATAGATTATCCAACAGAAAATCAATAGAGAAATATTGGCCTTAAATGACACAGTAGACCAAATGGACATTTACAGGACATTTCATCCAAGAACTTGAGATTATACATTTTTTTTTCTGTGTGCATGAAACATTCTCAAGGATAGGCCTTATGTTGGCCAATAAAACTAACCTCAACAAATTCAAGATGATTGAAAATTATACCAAGCAGATTCTCTGACCATAAGGCTTTGAAATTAGAATTCAACTCCAAAACAGAAGTAAAGAAACCCACAAAAATGTCAAAATTAACAACGTATTTTTTTAAAAAATGACTGAGTCAAAGAAGAAATAAAAGAAGAAATCAAAAGATATATTGAGACAAACAAGAATGACAACATGCCATATCAAATTTCTGGGATGCAGCAAAAGTAGTAATAAGAGGGGAGTATATATCATTGCAGGCTTATATCAAGAAATAAGAGAGAGCCCAAGTAAACAACCTAACATTGCATTTGAAAGAACTAAAAAAAAAACAACAGCAACCCAATTTCAGCAGAAGAAAGGAAATAGTAAAAATTAGAGCAGAAATAAATCAAATAGAGAACAAAAAACTATAGAAAAAATCAATACAACAAAGAGCTGGTTCTTTGAAGAGATCAATAAAATTGACAAACCTGTGGCTAGACTCACTAAGGAAAAAAGAGAAAAGACTCATATAAACAAAATCCAAAATGAAAGAGCTGAAATTACTACAGATATAGATATATAAAAGATCATACTAGAACACTATGAAAGATCATATGGCACCAAATTTAACAATTTAGAAGAAATGGAGAAGTTCCTAGAACTATACAATCTTTCTAGACTGAGTCATGAAGAAGTGGAAAACCTAAACCCATAAGCAGGTAGGAAATAGAAACAACTATCAGAAACCTCCCCAAAACAGAAGTCCAGGACCAGATGGCTATACTAGTGAATTTTACCAAACATTCAAAGAATATTTGGTACCTATCCTTCTCAAAGTCTTCCAAAAAATACAAGAAGAAGCAGCACTCCCTAACACATTTTATGAGGTCAACGTAACCCTGGTACCAAAACCTGGCAAGGACAACACAAAACAAGAAAACTATGGACTAATATCTCTAATGACTACAGATGCAAAAATCCTAAATAAAATACTAGCAAATTGAATGCAAAAATACATTAAAAAATAATACATCACAATCAAGAGGGATTTATTCCAGGAGCACAGGATGGTTCGACATATGTAAATTGGTAACATAATACACCATATCAACAAAACAAAAATCATAGGGTCCTATCAATAGATGCAGAAAGGGCATTCGATAAGATAATGCATCGATTTATGTTTAAAACACTCAATAAAATGCATATAGAAGAGAGTACCTCAACATAATAAAGGCCATATATGACAAAGCATCAGCCAATATCATACTAAATGTGAAAAACTGAAGGATTTTCCTCTAAAATCAGGAACAAGATAAGGTTTCCCACTCTCTCCACTCTTATTCAACATAGTTCTAGAAGTTTTAGCCAGCACAATGAAGCAAGAAAAAGAAATAAAAGGCATCCATATCAGGAAAGAAAAAGTACCACTTTTTGCAGATGACATGTTCCTGTACATAGAAAACCCCAAAGACTCCATCCTAAAGCTATTTAGATATGATAAACCAATACAGTAAGTCATAGGATACAAAAGTCAACAGCTTTCCTATATGCCAACAATGAAACTTCAGAAAATGAACTAAAAAAAAAAATCCCTTTTACAATTGCAACAAAAAAATAAAATACCTAGGAATAAACTTAAAGGATGTGAAGGACCTATATATGGAAAACTACAAAGCATTATTGAAAAAACATTGAAAAATAAAATACCTAGGAATAAACTTAAAGAATGTGAAGGACCTATATATGGAAAACTACAAAGCATTATTGAAAAAACATTGAAAAAGACACATGAAATGGAAAAATATTCCGAGTTCATGGATTGGAAAAATCAACATAGTTAAAATGGTCATGTTACCTAAAGCAATATACAAATTTAATGGAATCCCTATTAAAATCCCAATGTTATTTTTTGAAGAAATAGAACAAAAAAAAAATCACCAGATTTGTATGGAACCATAAGAAACCCCCGAGTAGCCAAAGCAATCCTGAGAAAAATGAATGAAGCCAGAGGTATCACACTATCTGACTTCAAATTATACTATAGAGCCACAATAATCAAAACAGCATGGTATAGGCAGAAAAACAGATATAGAGACCAATGGAATAGAATTGAGATCCCAGAAATAAAACCTCATATACTGTACATGGACAAATAATCTTTGATAAAGGAGCCAAAAACACAATGGAAAAAAGAAAACCTCTTCAGTAAATGGTGCAGGGAAAATTGGAAAGTCACATGCAAATGAATGAAACTTGACTACACCTTGTCCCCCTGCACAAAAATTAATTCAGAGTGGATCAAGATCTGAAACAATAAATTGCATAGAAAAATACATAGGTACTAAGCTTATAGACTTTGACTGCAGAGAACATTATATGAATTTGATCCCAAAGGCAAAGGAAGTAGAGGCAAAAATAAATGAACAGGACTATGTCAAAGAAAAAGCTTCTGCACAGCAAAAGAAACAACAAAACAAAATGCCAGCCAGCTAAATAGGAGATCTCTACAAACAACAGTTTTATTAAGGGGTCAATATCCAAAATATATAAAGAGCTCACAAAGTTCAACAACAAATAAGCAAACAGTCCAATTAAAAAATGGGAAGAGGACCTGAACAGACACTTCTCCGAAGAAGACATACAAATCACCAACAGATATATGAAAACATGCTCATCTTCTCTAGCTATTAGAGAAATGCTAACCGAAACTACAATGAGATGCCACCTCACACTTGTTAGACTAGCTATTTGGAGAGGGTGTGGAGAAAAATGAACCCTCGTTCACTGCCAGTGAGAATGTAAATTGGTACAACCATTGTGGAAAAAAGTATGGTGGTTCCTCAAAAACGTAAGAATACAGTGTGTCCGTAAAGTCATGGTGCACTTTTGACCGGTCACAGGAAAGCAACAAAAGATGATAGAAATGTGAAATCTGCACCAAATAAAAGGAAAACTCTCCCAGTTTCATACCTATTCAGTGCAGTTCGATGTGGGCTCACGCACAGATTTTTAGGGCTCCTTAGGTAGCTATCCCGTATAGCCCCTACAGACTCGTCACTGACTGATGGCCTACCAGAACGGGGTTTCTCCACCAAACTGCTGGTTTCCTTCAACTGCTTATCCCACTGAGTAATGTTATTCCTATGTGGTGGTGCTTCGTTATAAACGCACCGATATTCACGTTGCACTTTGGTCATGGATTCGAATTTAGCGAGCCACAGAACACACTGAACTTTCCTCTGTACTGTCCAGGTTTCAACTGGCATGGCTGAAGGCTGTTCCGCAGTATACACGGTGTTATGTCATCACCTGTGCATGCGCACATGCTGCCACATCATCCTACAGAAACTGGGAGAGTTTTCCTTTTATTTGGTGCAGATTTCACATTGCTATCGTCTTTTGTTGCTTTCCTGTGACTGGTCAAAAGTGCACCATGACTTTACGGACACACTGTAGAACTACCATATGACCCAGCAGTTCCTCAAACTGAGTATCTATGCCCAAAACTCAAAAATGGTACGCAGAGGCACATGCACCCCCCATGTTTGTTGCAGCATTACTCACAGTAGCCGAGACATAGAAACAACCGGTGTCCTTGGATAGAGGATTGGCTAAAGAAGATGTGGTACAATACATATATACAATGGAATACTATTCAGCCATAAGAAATGATGACATATGGTGTTTGTGATAATATGTGTGGACTTTGAGAATATTGAGAACATTATACTGAGTGAAATAAGTAAATCAGAACAAGTTAACTACATGTGTTTACACAGAAGTGGGATATGGGATATAAAACTGAGACCCATGGACATAGATAGAAGTGAAGTGGATACCAGGGGGAAGGGTGGTAGAGGGTGGAGAGGAGTAAAGAGGGACAAACATATGGTGACAGAAAATGATTTGATTTTGGGTGATGGGCACAAAATACAATGAACAGTTCAAATACTACAGAAATATTTACCTGAAACTTATGTACTTTTATAATTCCATGTCATCCCCATTAAACTTAATTTTCAAAATAAAATTTTCAAAGTAAAATCATATAGTTAACTTTTTCTGATTTACTTATTTCACTCAGTATAATGTTCTCAATTATTTACTTATTTCACTCAGTATAATGTTTCAAAATAAAATTTTGAAAAATTTAAAGAAAAATATTATTTTGGTATGAGGAATATGCTTGTGTCTTGACGGGGCAAGGCAGGGTCTCGAACTGGCAACCTCAGGGCTCCAAAGTTGATGCTTTATCCACTGCGCCACCACAGGTCAGGCAATTTTTACATATTTTAAATCATATGCCCTTTTTATGGCTAAATGTCAAAGTATGTCTGTTTTTCTGAAATTTGAAATTTCTATTCCACTTATTTTGGAATTTGTGGAAGGGTTCTTTGATTCTCAGCGTGCTTCACACTCAGGCCTGAGTTAGCTGTTACCGTCTTGCTGTTGCCATGGCCCAGCCTGCTTTTCCCTTCATTCCCAGTTCCTCCTTAGTTCAGACTTCATTTCTTCCAAAAGGCCTGGTTTAGCTTCTTGTGTTAACTCTCTCCAGTCTATTCCGTACACTGCTGTCAGAGTAATTTTTCTAAGGTACAGATATGATCATATCATGACCTGCTTGTAAGTCCTTACTGATTTTTCTCTGTCTATAAAATCTATAATCTATAGTCTGATGGCTTCATAATAAGGTCCTTGCCTAACTTTTAGTCTCTCACTGAGCCAGTCTCCAATTTCTATTCTATATTTCAACTACACTGCTCCCTAAATCCTATTATTGCTCAATCTTAGATAACATTTGTGACAGTTATCAATGAAAACATGACCATCACCGTGTATTTGTCTCTCTTTCCTTCCCTCCCCCAGGTAACCATTTCACTTTTATTTATGCCTATGAGGCTCAGTTTTATATCCCACCTATGTAAAATCATATAGTTAACTTTTTCTGATTTACTTATTTCACTCAGTATAATGTTCTCAATATTCTCAAAGTCCACCCATGTTGTCGTAAACACCAATATGTCATCATTTCTTATGGCTGAGTAGTATTCCATTGTATATATGTACCACATCTTCTTTAGCCAGTCCTCTATTGGAGGACACTTTGGTTGTTTCTATGTCTTGGCCACTGTGAACAATGCTGCGATGAACATGGGGAGTGACTCTGGGTGGTGGGCACGCAGCACAGTCAGCAGCTTCAAGGCTGTAAAGGTGTTCACCGAAACCCTATGTACTCTTGTTGATCAATGCCATCCCATTAAATTTAATTTCAAAATAAAAAGAAAGAAACAACTTTGATATATTAAGTTATTGTAGATATTTACAGCTAAGAAAACATGTCCAATAGAGGGATTGCTGGGTCATAAGGTAATTCTATTTTCATTTTTTTTTCTTTTTTCTTTTTTTTTTTCTTTTTTATATTTTTCTGAAGCTAGAAACGGGGAGAGACAATCAGACAGACTCCCGCATCTGCCCGACCGGGATTCACCCGGCAGGCCCACCAGGGGGCGACGCTCTGCCCACCAGGGGGCGATGCTCTGCCCCTCCAGGGCGTCGCTCTGTCGTGACCAGAGCCACTCTAGCGCCTGGGGCAGAGGCCAAGGAGCCATCCCCAGTGCCCGGGCCATCTTTGTTCCAATGGAGCCTCGGCTGCGAGAGGGGAAGAGAGAGACAGAGAGGAAGGAGAGGGGGAGGGGTGGAGAAGCAGATGGGTGCTTCCCCTGTGTGCCCTGGCCAGGAATCGAACCCGGGACCCCTGCACGCCAGGCCGACGCTCTACCATTGAGCCAACCGGCCAGGGCCTATTTTCAGTTTTTTGAGGAACCACCATACTTTCTTCCATAATGGTTGTATTACTTTACATTCCCACCAACAGTGTATGAGGGTTCCTTTTTCTCCACAGCCTCTCCAACATTTGCTATTACCTGTCTTGTTAATAATAGTTAATCTAACAGGTGTAAGGTGGTATCTCATTGCAGTTTTGATTTGCATTTCTCTAATAACTAAAGAAGATGAGCATCTTTTCATATATCTGTTGGCCATTTGTATTTCTTCTTGGGAGAAGTGTCTGTTCATGTCCTCTTCCCATTTTTTTATTGGATTGTTTGTTGTTGAGTTTTATGAGTTCTTTGTATATTTTGGATATTAGGCCCTTATCTGAACTGCTGTTTGAAAATATCATTTCCCATATAGTTGGCTGTCTATTTTGTTGTCAGTTTCTCTTGCTGAGCAAAACTTCTTAGTCTGATGTAGTCCCATTCATTTATTTTTGCCTTCACTTCCCTTGCCTTGGGAGTCAAATTCATAAAATGCTCTTTAAAACCCAGGTCCAGTCTTGGCTGGATGGCTCACTTGGCTGGAGCATTGTCTTGCAATGCAGAGGTGGCTGGTTCAGTCCTTGTCTGGGGCACATACAGAAACCAAAACCCAGGTCCATGAGTTTAGAACCTATGTCTTCTTCTATGTACTTTATTGTTTCAGGTCTTATATTTAGGCATTTGATCCATTTTGAATTAATTTTAGTACAAGGGGACAAACTGTAGTCGAGTTTCATTCTTTTGCATGTGGCTTTCCAGTTTTCCCAGCACCATTTGTTGAAGAGGCTTTCTTTTCTCCATTGTGTATTGTTGGCCCCTTTATCAAATAAAGTGTTTAACTTTTTACCTGAACTTTTAAAATTGCATCAGAAGACAACAAAACCTTCTATAAATCAACCTGTGAAGTATCACATGCATGTTTACTATTGAAAATATTTGTGGAGATCAGAAAAATAGTGTTATCTGAATACAAAGTTAAAGTAGCAGTGAACTTGAATGGAGCATGTATTTTGTGCAAGGAGCTGTGCTGATTATCTTATATATACAATCTCAGTTAAACCTCACAGTAAGTCTGTGAGAAAGGTACTCATTTTATTATCCCCATTTCCAAACTATTAATTTGTAAGTAGTTAGATGATATAACTATTTTCATTTTATAGCTAAAACAATTTGGTCCTAGAAAAGATAAGTTAATGTTATATACATGTTTTATCTACCCTACATCTATTATTAAATTAAAATCACTATTATCAATGTTTATGATTTCTGCAATAAAATAACTTAAATATAGCTAGTAAGAATTATGCTGCAATGTTAACTTTTCTGTTTTTAGGGTTTGGACAGAGGATCCAAAGGCCAAATTTCTACTTTCAGCAGTCTGATTTCAACTGTTAGCCAGAAGAAAGAAGCCGCTGAAAACAGAAGTTCACCTACACATCTTGTTTTCCCTAACATCAAGAATGGTAAGCCCTGACCAGCTGGCTCGGGTAGATTGTCGGCCGGCATGTGGAAGTCCCAGGTTTGATTCCTGGACGGGGCACACAGGAGAAGCGTCCGTCTGCTTCTCCACCCTTTCCTCTTTCTCTATATTTCTCTCTTCCCCTCCCGCAGCCAAGGCTCCATTGGAGCAAAGTTGGCCCGGGTGCTGAGGATGGCTCCATGGTCTCCTCCTCAGGCACTAGAATGGCTCCAGTTGCAACAGAGCATCACCCCAGATGGGCAGAGCATCGCCCCCTGGTGGGCTTGCCGAGTAGATCCCGGTTGTGCGCATGCGGGAGTCTGTGTCTGCCTCCCCCCTTCTCACTTCAGAAAAACTACACACACAAAAATAGAATGGTAAAACAAATAAATAATGTAATTATAATATCAAAAGTACACATAATTCATATATCTTAGCTGAAAGTATACTTTCAAGCTATTGAAAAAGTAGATTTGAATCATCATTGTTATGGTAGGTCTAGTTAATTAATACAATGAGAAAAAAAGCTGTGTAAGTATTTTCAGAAAGAAGCAAAATCATTATTTTTACATGATTATTATGTAGAGTAAGAGTGAAATACAAAGCTTATGAATAATAAGAAAGTTGGTTAGGGAGCCAAACACAATGCAAATATATGAAAACTCTATAGATTTTCTTTACTGGCACAGTAATCAATGAGAAGACTTAACAGATATATTAAATGCTTAGATATAAACCTAGAAGAAAGTGAGCAAAACCTGTGTGAGAAAAACTATAAAACTTTATCAAAAGACTAAAAGGTGATGTGAATGGAAAAAAACATAAATATTATAGAGATGACAGTTACACCCAATTTACTCTGTGTTTAATAAATTTTTCAATAGTTTTTTTGAGGAAACTTAAGAAAATGATGCTCTATTTTTAAATGTCTGGGAGGATGCAAGAAAAAAAAATGAGGGTGTTCGTTCCTCCATAGAACCACGTCCTATAGAGCTATACTAATGATAACACTGCCACTAGTGTAGCCAAGTGGAGGGAAATAGACCAGTAAAGAATATTGTATACAAATGGTATCAATTTATTAAAAAAATGGAATTAGGCCAACTTACTAAGTTTTTGAAAATACTAAGTTTAGATTTTTTTATAAAAACTATAAGTGTACTAGAAGAAATGCAGGAAATTGTTTTATAATAAAATTATTGGGATGATAACAATGCCAAAATCCATAAAACAAAAAAAAAAATCAGTAAGTTTGAGTAAGTTTAAATCAGTAAATATAAAACTTCTATAGGAGTTGTAAAAGTCATAAACAAAGTTGAAGTACAGGCATCTCAGTTGGTGAAAAACATATGCTTGACTCATAAAAATCACTAATAGTAAAATGAACATTCCAGTAGGAAAAAAGAAGGCAAAGTATATGAACAGACCAATCAACACAAAAAATATGAACAATTTTAATACACATGGAAAAGAATGCTAAACCTCACTAGTATTTAAAGAAGTACAAATTGAAACAAGTTAACATTTCCCAACTCAGTTGCAGAGAATGAAAGGATTTATATCTGTCTTGTTGTTTAAAGAGTGTGAAAAATGGCACTTTTATGAGTGGAAGGCTTGAAAATTGATAAAATCTTTCTGGAGGGCAAATTATTGATACATATTAAAATTTTTAAATGTTCATATACTAACACAGTAATTTCATTTCCAGGATTTTATTCTAAGGACATATGTAACATAGTTACAAAGAAATTTAGAAAGAATGTACATTATTTATAATACTTATATTTAAAGTAATCTAAATAAATTGGTTAAATTATGGTAATCCATACTATAAATATTATGCCCCTGCCAAGAAAAACGTGGTATGTATATAAAGTATCAAGGAGAAATGCCCACAGTGCATTGTAAAATGAAAAATGCAAGTTACACACTAATCGGTTGAATATGACTCTGCTTATTTTAAGTGTAGGTAAACCTTTTTTACTTTTTGAGCATATGAAGAGGTAACAGAAACCATTCTGTTAATGGCTTCCTCAGGAAAGTAGGGCTTGGTGTATATCATTAATATGTTCTACTTCTATATGCAACTCTGTATTGTTTTATCTCAGGAATTGTACATTACTTGCATAATTTTAAGTGTCCCTTGCTCTGTATCAAGACAAAACAAATCTGCCAAAATTTAAATATCCCTCGCACTGTTACAGAACAAAACCAATCTAAAAATATTTAAGGAGATAGTTTCTGGTAAATTGCCTATGTCCGTAAACTGCATGTGGCGTAAATTATTTCTGCACAGCTTTTCTGTTGATACTCTTGGGTTAGTTCTAGACCTGTTTTACACGCGTTCAGGTTATTATTCACCTTATCTCATTTATCAACCTTCGCCTTTTATAACTTCTTCCTTGATTTACACACAAACGCACACTTACTCTATTACCCGTCTTATTCCAACAAGGCATCAGCGCCCGTCTGTCACAGTCCCCCAACCCACAGCACAACAAACAAAACTGTAATTGTGATGCCATTATAGAAATAAAGAAAATGAGCCTGAGGTAGAAATTATTTCTCCCTTTTAAGGGTAAGAAACTTCAAGTCACAGAGAGTTGTACATAACTTGCCCTGCATGAATTTACAAAGCTAATGAATGGCAGAGGCGGAAAACAGAAATGAGATCCAAAGAACATTTTGAATCATGTTTTCTTTAAAAGGAGAGTTAATGGAAGAAGAGGAAGTGATCCCTAAAGGGAGATACGAGATCCAGGTTGTTCTATGGCATGGAAATTGAGGGAAAAGAAAATGTCAAGAAGAAGATTTCGTCAAGATTGTCATTGCTAAGAAAGGACAGGATGAGACAAAGACAAGGATTTGCCAGTTAATGTGTTGTTTATCGGTGACTTCTAAGAGAACAGGTTAGTAGGGTGGTATGAGGACAATTCAGACTGTAAGGAGTTATGGGTGGATTAGTGGTGAGGATGCAGGGACATGTCAACTCCCTGTAGACTATAGAGGAGCTGGAACTGATGGAAAGAACAATGGAATCTTGCAGAGCAGTTTGGTCAAGAGAAAAGATCTACTACAGAGAGAGAAACGACAGTTGCAGTGGGAACATAGAATGATGAAATGAACAAATAGCATAAAGAAGTGGTGTGAGGATGAGACCAAGGAAGAATACACACATCAGGGCTGAGATGTTGGCTTCAGCAAAGAGAGAAGGAAGTAGGAGGAGGAGGAGGAGGTAGGAAACTCACTTCTTGCCTTGAATTCGTAGTCTCCTTGGAGGGAGTATTAGTTTTCTAGGGCTGCCATGACAAAGTACTACAAACTCGGTGGTTTGAAAGAACACAGATTTATTGTTTCATGGTTCTGGGTGCCTGCAGTCTAAAATCGAAGGATTGACAGGATTGGTTCCTTTTGAAGGTTCTGAGGGAGAATCGGTTCCGTGCCTGTCTCCTAGCTTCTGGTGGCTGCCAGCTTCACCTTGGCTTTTACATGCTTCGCTCTGATCTCTGCCTCTGCCTCTGTCTCCACAAGGCATTCGTTCTCCCCTGTATGTCTTTTTGTGTCCAAAGTTTCTTCTTATAAGAACAGCAGTGGTTGGATTAGGGCCTACCTTAATTCAGGATAACTTCATCTTAAATTGATTACATCTACAAAGACCTTATTTCCTAGTAGGGCCACAGTCACAAGTCCTAGGTTTTAGAACTTCAACATATCTTTTTGGCAGACACAGTTCAGCCAGTAACAGAGGGTTCAGCCATTAACAGAGGGTTAGGAACCTTAAGAACATTGAAATGTCTGCTGTGGATAATGAGGAGTCTTCAAAAAAAAGGAATGGATAGCTATAACCTTCTTTGTTTGGATGGTTTGTTCAGATTCCTTAGCCTTTGATTCCACACTGATTCCTATAATCTATTCTGTCTACATGAATATCTTGAGCTCTGAACCCAGTTTGCTAATTGGTATGCCCACACCTGCCTGCCTCCTCCTGGCATGGATGTTTGACTCTGAATATGGTCCACTTACTTGAGCTCCCACCGTATGCCTGCTTCCCTCTCATTTCTGCCAGTCTGGTAGAGTTGGGCCTCAGCCCCAACTTGAAATTGGACTATTTGTGTCGAGAGGAATAGACCTCCTAGCAGACTTCCTTTACCTTACTGGAACTCCTAGCTCTTCTGTCTGGATGCCACCTAAATTCAAGTGTGACATGGAATTCATATGTCAGAGCTACTGCAGAAAGAATTCTTTTATTGAATGAGAATTAGACAAAGTCTTCCAAATGTAATATGTTTATAATTCCCTGATCTTTTGAGAAGCCTCTCTTACTTGCCAATAAGATTTTCTGAACGGTGCATCATTCTTGGCAGTTAGTACAGTTTTCCTTCCTCTCCTCTGACAGCAAGACCTATGCAGGGTATTTTCTAACAGCTTGTCTCCCCATCTGATCTTCAAGTGATATTAGAGAATCTGCAAAAGCCCAGCGTGGGCTTGCCTCACAGCTGAGGGATGCCTTTCCTCCCTGGAGATCACATGACTTGGTATGCTTGTTGAGTTGGCTGTCCTTTTCAAGATCAGCAAAGAGTAGGAGTTTTACCTACTATCACAGCTGCTGGGGATGATACATCTTCAGAGAAACAATAGACATGATAAGTAATGAGGGGAAGGTAGCACTGCATTCTCTCTGACTCTTCTGTATCCTCCTTTCAAAAGTGACTGTGTCCCTTTCAGACTTATTTAAAACATCTTTAAACAGCATAGAACATCGTGAAAAGAAATGAAGCAATTTCTTCCCAAACCTTTTAAAAATATCTTTGCACTCCTGGTAATTCAGCAAAGAGTAGGCATGCACCCTGACATTTCCATCAGGGGCCCTGTTCTTCTCCCAGCTCAGTCCATTTCAGTGGTCCCCAACCCCCGGGCCGTGGACTGGTACCGGTCCGTGGGCCATTTGGTACCGGTCCACAGAGAAAGAATAAATAATTTACATTATTTCTGTTTTATTTATATTTAAGTCTGAATGATGTTTAATTTTTAAAAATGACCAGATTCCCTCTGTTACATCCGTCTAAGACTCACTCTTGACACTTGTCTCGGTCACGTGATACATTTATCCGTCTCACCCTAAAGGCCGGTTCGTGAAAATATTTTCTGACATTAAACTGGTCCATGGCCCAAAAAAGGTTGGGGACCACTGCATTACATGAGTTCACTCTAGAAGAGCCCTGCCGTGACATAATAAACAGCGCAGGTCTTACACACTGGAGAAATATATCCTGTGAAGTAGCCAAGGCGGAAGCAGTAGTCTTCAGCTCAGACAGTGATTGGATCTCTGTATCGGGGCCTGTGAGCTATTCACAGGTGAAATATTGCCGAGTTTTCAGTTTCTCCGGGAGCAACTTGAGCGGCAGACGGGAGAACAAGCTGTTAAACCCAGCCCAGGACTTGCCATCTGGGGAGAGAACAGGACTTGTAGTAGTTTAGGATTCCTATCCTAGAAGAAGGATCTCCAAGGCCTCAAATGACCCCATCTCCAAGTTTTCTTGGATAATGAACTGATTTGGGCTCTATTCTAAGGTCTTCCCTAGGTCAGAGGGAGTACTCTGCACTTGGATTTCTTGAGCCTGTGGGAGCGGTGTCCCTATCAGGAACTTAGAATACCTTGCTGCGTTTATTTGTTTCCTTATCTGTCTCTGTTGGTCTGTAAGCTCCTTCAGCTTTTCTTTTGGAGAGGGAAAGGCCTATCCTTTTTATTTTTTTACATTAAAGTTAATTTTTTGAATAGGTAACACATTTATGTGTTTCTAAAATCAAAACTATAAAAATAAGTATGTTTCAGACATCTCACTTTCACCCTCTTCCGTGCTGTCTTTTGCATTCTGTGGTCTTTTTAATGCAAATGAAAACATAGATATTGTTACATCCCAGGAGACAGACCACAGCAAACCCAAAGTGAATTTTATAAGTTTTATTGCAAACCTGCGCAGGGACTGCAGGCAACCCATGCAAGGGAACACTGAAGCCCCGAGCTTCTAAAATGGCTCCTTTTATAGGGTGGCTATCTAGGCTGAGCAAGCAAGCAGCGTTTACAAGGGCGGGAGGGGTGCGATTAGCTGACCTTGTTCTTGGCTAAGTCTCTAGGGTAGGGGCTTCCTTGATCTGGGTACATAGAGTTCAGTGAAAAATATTGCTATATTTCTAACGGTTGTTTATCTTTTTTCCTTCAGCCATGTACTGGATGTACTCAGTTTTCATGGCTGGTGGCCTGCACCGCTTGTCCTAAGATGTCACAAATATACACTCTTGTTTTCCACCTTTTCTTAAAGAAAGGGTAATGCATACACATTGTCCAGCACCTTCTTTTTTCAGTTGATGTATCCTTGATATCTTTCTATAGCAGTACATAGGAGCCTCCTTCATCCTTTTTACAACCATATTGCATTGTATTGGACATACTATAACTTATTTAATATGATCCTATTAAAAGAAATGAGTTGTGTTCATTCCTTTGTTATTGTAACCAATGCCACAATGAGTGACTCTATACATGTATCATTTTGTTCATATTTAGGTATAACTGTAGGATATTCCTAGAAGTGGGATGATTGGATCCAAGAGTAAATGCAGTCACAATCTACTTGAGTTTTGAATTTCTCTGTGTATTTCCAGCATCCAGCTCCCATGGTGCATGGAGTCTTACTCAGTAAATGATTTACTCAATGAGGAAATGTATGGGAGGCACTTTTTCTGGGTTTCTGGCCAGTTTATCCTGTTGGAATGTCAAACGCATCTCAAGGCTATAATAAATGATCTAAACTTATGCCCAGTATAAAGCATCTATTCTATTAGAGATAACCTTCTATGAAAAGGTCTTTGGATATTTTTATAACTAGATCCATGCAAGAACATTTCATCTATGCTTTTGTTGTGGCTTTACAAGCACACACATCATTTAGTTTAGTCAAAAATACATCTCCAAAAAACCAGAGAATATACCACTTTATTTGGCTCTGATGGCTAACATCCTGTGAGTCAGTTTCATCCCCCTTTTTTCCTTTCTCCCTCCCACCTCAGTTTTATTTCTTTCCAAATGTTCAGAAAAGTCATGCTATAGACAATGATGTAAACACCACCTGTTATGACTAATCCACTCTGGTCTCTCCCTGTTTTAGCTCCTTGTTACTACTGAAATAGTCAAAAACAGTATAAAGTACTGAATTAACTACTATCAGTAACTGTCATTGTGACCTTAGACAAACTTAGCTCTTATGGGCTTTTATTTACTCATTTACAGAAAGAGAAAATGGAGCATTATTATAAAGTATCTTCTATACCTAAGTATTATGACTTAAAGGATTAATTTTTTAATACACTGATTTTGTTTGATCCTTGTTGAATTTTATTTTGTTTGACATTTCATAATTCACTAGCTCCCACTTCCATGTAAGTTTAGGGTTCAATTTTGGTGCTTTTTTTTTTTCTAATACATAGTAGAAGGTTTTCCATTATTTGATAGTGGAAATAACAGGTTTTTTAAATTAACAGGGTGGGTTTAAATCCCAAATATGTAATTTACCAGTTGTATGACACCAGAAAAGTTACTTAACCTCTCTGTGCTGATTTTCCCATCTATAAAATAGGATAGTAAAGAAGCTACCTCACAAGATATAAAGATAAGTAAAAAAAAGCATTGGGAAGTATTCAGCTCCATGCCTTGTAAAATTCAGTGAATGTAAGTGATAACATACACTGCTGAGCAGCCACCTGGTGGGGGGAGGGTTGTGGGGGTGCAGGATTGTCCGTTACTCTTCACCCAGGAGTAACTGACTGCACGCATTTTTAAAAATTTGAAACATGTCATACATATAGAATGAAGTAAAACACTTTTATGTGGTTTAAATAATAGTAATAAAATGAAAACTCTTGAACTTAGCACTCAAATTGAGAAAAAAGAGCACCACCAGGCTCTTAAAAGCCCTGGCGAACCCCCCCAGTCACACTGCCCTGCTTTTCTGTCCAGAGTTCATGCCGATTTCCTTGATTTTTAAAAATAGTTCTGTCACCAGTTCATAGACAAAGACAACAGTGTGGTGGTTACCACAGGGAGAGCGGGGGGGAGGGATGAGGAGAATAAAGGGGGTCAAATATATGGTGACAGAAGGAGACGAGGCTTTGGGTAGTGAGCACATAATGCAGTGTACAGGTTATTTATTATAGAATTGTACACTGGAAACTTAATATGATGTTATTAACCAATGTCACCCCAATAAATTTAATAAAAAATTGTTTTGTCACCTTTGTACATTTATTTCTCTGAACAAATGCTGCTGCTTACAAAAACCTGAATAGCAAGCACAAACCTGGATGTGTAAGGTACAGTATTGCCACTATAAGGTAAAGATTCTCAGGAGATGATAATCTAAACAATCTCTGAATCAAACCTGGCTCCAGCTTCCCCAAGAATATACAGTCTGTTCTGGGGATGTCAGTGGGCAAGGTCATGAGTGAGTCCTGTGACTCAAAGAACAGCTGTTGGAAAGCTGACAGACCTGTGATCAGGATTATGTATTAGATGTACAGCCTCTCCAGCTGTCAGGAGTAGCCAAGGTTAAAGCAGTCAAGTGTCCTCAGCTGATTCAGAGAGCAGAACAAAAATATGATTTCACCACCCAATGGCTAGACAAACCATAGTACAGATATCAATCAGGGATTGGCTCCCCTTTTCATTCTGTCTTCACTTAGGAAGAGTACAGAGGTAGTCAGGGTCTTGGTGATGACGAGCATCAAAATTGCAGTGTTCTACTCTGTGCACAGTACGGCTCTGATCTTAGGCCATTGTGATCCTGGTCCTTTGTATAAGATATTTCTCTACTTTTACCTCTGTCTCCATCTCTCTGGAAGCTTGTAGAACCATCTCTTTGTCTTGGGTTTTGAAATTGCCCAGTGCTGTCTTGGTCTGGGTCTGTGTTCATCTCTTGTGCTATGTATTTTGTAGGCCCTTCCCATCTAGCAACTCATGTCCTTGAATTCCAAGAAAGTTTCTAGATATTTTGTATTGATAATTCCTTCCCATCTACTTTTTCTGTCCTTGCTTTCTAGATCTTCTAGTATTCAAAAGCCAGACTTTCTAAACTCCTGAGTTTTTTATTTTTTTCACTCCTATTTTCCATTTCTTTATCATTTTGCTCTATATTTTAGATAATTTTCTCAAAACCCTCTTATTGACCTTCTATTGAATATTTAATATGCTTTTAATTAATAAGAAAAAATTTTCCCCCTATTTCTTTTTTAGGGCATCCTCTTATTTCCTGGTGGTACTATCTTTTATCTTACTGAGTAAATTTGTGATCGGTTTTATTTATTGGTTGATTGATTGATTGATTGATTCCATGATTTGTGATTCTTCCCAGTTGTTTTTGTCTATTTGTTTCAGTCTAGCTTGCATATTGAAATCACTTGAAGGCTTGTTCCCTCACATGCTATTTATAGGTTTGGATTGCAGATGGGTTTTAGCTGGAACAACTACCCCAGGCCTTTTCATTGGCTGTTTGGCTTCCTCACAGCGTGACGACTGGATTCCAAGGGGAGCATCCCCAAAGAGACAGACAGGCAGAAATTGTACTGCCTTTGTAACCTAGTTATAGAGAGTCACTTTTGTCACTTTTTTTTTAAGCAGGAAACCACTGCATCTGACCCATATATAAGGAAGAAGAATTAAATTCCATCTTTTGATGAGAGGAATATCAAAGAATATATGAAATTACTTTTAGACTATATCATGTTAATATAAAAATGTACATTCAGGAGAAGCCAGGTTTTTGATTCTTATTTCAGAATTTTTTCTGATACCATATTGTAGGGAAGGAAGTTGTAACTAAATCAGGTGTATAAATGACACATGCATGTTAAGCTTTCCTGCTTCTGCAGTCTATTATAGGCCATTATACAGTTCACTCTAATAGATGATTTTTAAACTTTGACCAGTTTTTAAGTCCTGTCCATTTTGTTCTTAAGTAGTTGTAGAGATAGAAGTTAGACGGGATTAAACCAGTGGTTTTCAAACCTATTTTTGCTATTTTTTATTTTTTTAGGAAAAACATTTTTTGTGAGACACAATTTCTCTTAAAGTCTCCTTACATGAAGCAGAGAAGAGCTGAGCTGCTCTGAGTAAGCACACCCGTACAGCACCATGTCCCCGAGGCGGCCCCCGTGAGGTTCTCTGGAAATAATGGGGATGACCGAGTTAGGGCATCTCTTTCATTTTATAATGTCAAAACTGAGGCCTGGGAGTTTCAGTGACTTGTCTAAGGTTATCAAAGTTAACCTGTCCAGCAGTAGGGCCCAGACCCTCACTTCCAGAGGGGTGCTTTTTTCATTACTCACTTAATTACAAATTTCTTAAGATGAAATTTAGGGGACAGCATTTTGCAACAGTGTCACCAGCAGCAAACCTTTTACACCAGCATTCCCTCTCCAGCAGGAGGGGGGTAAGGAACAAGGAACAGAGGCCGTTTCCTCCTGCTGAACACCCAGCCCACATAGAGACTAGCGTTTCCCTCTGAGGCTGCTGTTGCCATCTGTACTGGCTGGCCAGGAACGATCTGCAGTCTCCTAATCGTGTGGCCAGTTTCAAATGGCAGTCTTCATTTTGGTGGCTACAGTATGGAAAGCTGCATATTACTAGTTTTCAACCAGAGTCAGTTTGTAGTGCCTTGAAATTACTGAGCTGGCAAAATTTGCCGGATAATTTCACACGCTTATACATAGTTGTACTGTTATCTTTAATTTTTTAAAATATACAGCCAGCCCCCACCATAACTCTTACTCCTGCACAAGCTTCAAGTGCTTCACTTAATGTTTCTAAGCAACTAACTAAAATTAGTAACACTATATTAAAAGAAAGGGAAAGTTATTACTGCTTATCATTTTAGCACAGAGCATTCCCAAGTATTGGCTGAATGAAACCTACATGACAGATTTTCACTGATAAATATATTTTGGCCTTTTTCAGTGTGTTACAATGTTCTATTCTATATTGCATTAAAAGCTGCATATGATAGAACAAAGATCTGCTTGTTCTATTTATAATATTAGTTTGAGTCTTAATTAATCTCCTATCACCACAGTTACTGATTTTCTCTTTTGAGTTAGATTTTAATAACCATCTGGGAGAACAGGCTGAAAGCCTGTCTCTGGAAACAATGCCTTCATATTCAGAAACATTAGAGCAGCAATGAGCTGTTATCCTTCCTTTCTTAGTAGCTGAATGTCACATCCTGTAGTTTGGCTTTCATTCACTAAAGTGAGCAAAGAATTCTGCTTTTATGTCTGGCTCCAGTTCATTAACATATTACATTAACATTTGCATTACTCTTCGTTCCAAGTTACCCTCTGAACTGAAATCCCCTCGGGGCCTCTCTGGTTCTAACCTCATCCTGTAATCCTCTTGGCCTAGGCCCGTGATGGCGAACCTATGACACGTGTGTCAGCACTGACATGCGTAGCCATTTTCGATGACACGCGGCTGCATGCGACCGCATACCAGAGAAGTATGGGGCTTCGGGCTGAGAAGGACATTTCATCCTCGGCTCCTGCAAGGCCAGGTGCAGTAGCCGAGGATAAAACATTTGCTGTAGTGTAGACACTCTGTGCCGGAGGTCTGTAGGCCAAAACAACAGAACTCCGGCACAGAGCGTCTAGTTCTGGAACTTCCGGTTAGGCTTTTAGGGGATCTTTGACCTCACTTCTGGCCAGCGGAGCAGGGAGCAGCGGAATGCCGTGGGGGACACATCTCTGGGGGCCCTGTGATTGCCATTACCAGCAACCACATAACCACAGCAACCATCATCCAATCTACTGTTCTGGGGTGTCGTGGATTTCTAATTGACCATCATTACTGAGATAAGTGAGGGGGAGGCTGGGAGAGGCAGGGCCTGTGCTATGGGTACCATTTCCCACCATTAGAAATAGCGGCAGCCATCTTCATTTACATAAGATGCAACTTGCAGAATTTCAAGACAGCATCTGAGCTCAGGTGTTTGTCGACTTGAGGTCAAAGTTTGAGAATCTGGAAAGGTGCCGCTTTGGAGAATCAAGAGGAGTGCCACTACGAACAGGAAATTTGGAGTGCCTGGAACCGATTACCAGACACTTTTAGTACCCTGAAAAATATAGCAATGGCTTTACTCACACTTTTTCCCTCTACGTACTTTTGTGAGACCTTATTCTCAGCATTAAATAATATCAAAACCAACAAAAGAAACAGATTGACAGATGTAGTAGGGCTTGCTTGGGCTTGAAGTGTACAAAATACCAACCTTCAATTGAAGATTTAGCCAATGAAATTCAGCAACAAAAAAGTCACTAATAGGTTAAAGAATTCCCCCTCCCTCACTTATCTTAGTTCCCGGCACCCACACAAGTTAAATAATATCAAGACCAACAAAAGAAACCGACTGACAGATGAACAAAGAAGTCACTAAGCAGGTAAGTTAAATAATTAGTTTTTGGTTTATTAAATACAGTTATATATTACAATTATACATTTTTATTATTTAAACTATAAATATCGTGAAATTGTGTTTTTTTTCTCGAAGTGACACCACCCGAGTTTTGCACGGATTTTTGGCAAATGTTGACACACCAAGCTCAAAAGATTGCCCATCACTGGCCTAGGCATTGCTGTTTCTCCTGCATAAGAATCTTGGCACTCTCAGGCTTTACCAAAATCCAGTTCTCCTTCTAATTAAATTTCATTCTTCCACCTCAGCATGATATTAATAAAAATGAGTGGGTATAAAAGTGTGTATATGGCCTGACCTGTGGTGGCGCAGTGGATAAAGCGTTGACCTGGAAATGCTGAGGTCGCCGGTTCGAAACCCTGGGCTTGCCTGGTCAAGGCACATATGGGAGTTGATGCTTCCAGCTCCTCCCCCCTTCTCTCTCTCTGTCTCTCCTCTCTCTCCCTCTCTGTCTCTCTCTCTCCTCTCTAAAAATGAATAAAAAAAAGTGTGTATATGCTCTATGAGCGAATAACTTAATTTATATTTGAATGAGTGTTTGTATCTTAATAGTGGGTGTTTATAGCCAGGTTGGGAAAGGTGTGTGAGAAGGGATAGAAAAGGATGAGTGATGAAGAGGAAGAGAAACTGTAGGAGAGCCTCAAAAGGTAATAGTAGCAAGACTGGTTTGTGTTGGAGAGAGGAGACTTTATCCTCTAGTTCTCATTAATAAAGATTTCTAAACATAATTCATAAAGAATTATTTGTGGAGCTAGTGAATTTACTTGCTATTAAACTGAACTTATGTCCAATTTGTGCTTAAAGTACAAATTACTAGAAATTGGCTATTTCTGTATTTAATAAAGGGTATAAAAACCAATTATAGAACTGAATTAAAGATGTTTAATTATCTGTTTTATATTGTAAAACTGATGAACAGTGTTTCTCAGTGTGGTTCTCAGATTAGCCACATCAGCATCATCTGGGAAGATGTTAAAAATGCAAATTCTGGCCTGACCAGGTGGTAGCACAATGGATAGTGTCCACTTGGGACACTGAGGACCCAGATTTGAAACCCCAAGGTCACTGGCTTGAGCGTGGGCTCATTTGGCTTGAGCACAGGCTTGCTGGCTTGAACGTGGTGGGATCATAGACATGACCCCATGGCTGCTGGCTTGAAGCCCAAGGGCTTAAGCAAGGGGCCACTGGCTCAGCTGGAGCCCCCAGTCAGGCACATATATATGAGAAGCAATCAGTGAAAAACTAATGTGCCACAACTATGAGCTGGTGCTTGTCATCTCTCTCCCTTCCTATCTCTCCTCTCTCTCTCTCAAAAATAAAAAAGAAAGAAAGAAAGAAAGAAAGAAAGAAAGAAAGAAAGAAAGAAAGAACAAGATAAGCACAGAATAGGTAAATACAATAGACTTTCCTCTTCTTTTTGTGTGTTTTAAGATATGGTTTACAGTGGAAGCATTACAACACTGGTGTGGTTCTACATGTATGTAAAGAAAATACTTAAGATGATTATAAATAGGGAGAGGAAAGAGATGTAAAAAGATAGCTGATAAAGGATGACCCCTATAGACTCTGATAAGTTATCTGGAGCAGCTTTCAGAATCACTGCAGATAAATCAAAAACGGTTCTAAGAAGTGTTCAAGTAACCCATAGGAAGGCAGGAAAAATAAGAGAAAACAAAAGTAAAATGACAGACATAAGCCCTATCATACCAATGATTACATAGAAACAGGCTAAAAGGATAAGCAGGACAAATGACCAAAACCATTAAGATCTCCATGATGTTAGCCATGTTCTGGGCAGCTGTAAGCAGAAGGGAGCATGTGGGCTATTTGATGGACATGAGAACAGGAGAGCTGCAAAATCAGCAACAGATATTCATTGGAGAGCTCAGGACCATAGTCTAACAACAAAGGCTGAGACTGGGAGGGGTTCTACCAAGAGCTGAGGAATGCAGATGGCCCATCTTAAATCTGAAGAGAGCATGTAGCCCCTGTGAACTCTCAAAACTAATCAGAGCCCCCTTCCAGGCTGGGGCCCTATACTGTGATTAAATTTAATCAATCTGAACAGCACTGGGACAGCAGAGGTTAAGGAATGGGGATACATGGATTAGAAGCAGAGGAGGAAAAGAGGAAAGGAAGCTACCATATATTTGAGTTCAAAATAAAAATAACCAAAAAGGGAGCTAGCTACACCGCCTTCTAAAAGTTTGGGAAAACTAATTTCAAATAATATTTGCAACAGAAAAGGAGCAAAATCAAATTCTACAATTTTAAATCACAAAATTTTATTGTAATAAAAAATATGAAACAATAAAAGCTATTCGAACACATCAGAAACATATTCACAAAATACATAACCTATTTCAAGATGAGCTAAAATTCATTAAGATGACACTTGAAAGAACATAGACTTGTAAAAACTGAGAAATGAAGTGACAATAAAGAATTATAAATATTTTTTAAATAAACTAATAGGAACAGAAAAGTAATCAAACATAAATTAAACCATAAAAGAACTAGAAGATACAAAAAGGAAAGTTTTAAAATATAAAAAGAGATAAGGAAAGACAAAGGATTTGAGGAAATTAAACTGGAAATAAGCAGAGTCTATCCAACATATGGGAAGTTGGAGCAGAGGGGCTGGACACACTATTCCTTGACTTGTTCGTGGTGTCAAAGGTGTCTGCCTTGTAATAATGCATTAAGTCATATGTTTGTTTTATGAGATTTTGTATATGCATTTTATTTTATAATTAAAAGATTATGATGTGCAACAAAAAGACAAACAATGAACTGGAAAATATTTGCAAAATGTAAAAATATAAACATTTCATGCAAATTGATAAGAAAATGCAAAACCTCTGATAAAGAATTGCCACAAATGCAAATAAATGACTTGGGCATTAAAACATTTAAAACATTGAATCTCACTGAAATAATCCCTAAAAGACAACTTTTGGGCAAAGCGCAGGGGAAAGACACTCTGTGTTACATCTGTAAATAACTTGAATGTGAGCTGTGGGGGGAGTGGGGGGAGGGGAGGAGGTGCTCCTGTAAGTGCCTTTCACTGTGGTAGGCCTTTCTGTCATATGACCCCAACATGAATGCAATACGAAATAATTCATTTGCTTTCTGTTCATGTTGAGTTAGCCTGGCTTTTTATAATTTGGGAACATTTTTATGATTAATTACATTGAATGCTTTTTTATACTTCACAGTGAGAGACCTACCACCAGGCTGCCTTGATGTTAGACAAAAGCAGCGTAACTCTACGGATGCTCTATCCTCTGAAATGAAGGCCCCAGTCCCTCCAGAACCAGCCCTTCCTGTCCAGCCCAAAACTATGAAAGACTTTCAGTAAGTTTCAGCTCACTATTATATGTAGACATATAATCATCTACATGTTAGTACTTTGTATAATTTAACATTTTTGTGTGAGAAACTGAACTTGTGGATCATTATAAGGTATTAGCCAAGAGTGAGAACACAAAAGATTAGATGTCTTAAGTGGGGAAAACAAATGTGTAAGAAACAGGTAAGTGGTAGATAATGTTCCAGCAAAAGAAACACTAAAGAGAATATGAGTCAAAACAGGAGGTAGAGATAGTGATAAATAGAATGCATCCTTTTTAAAAATAAGATTTTATCTATGTGATGTAAACTATAAAAGCTATGTCACTACTAAAAGGAATCCAATTGGATATCTGAAGGACTAAGGAATAATGAAAAAGAGACAGTGTAAACAAAATCTCTCAAGGAGTTTGGCTCTGAAGTGAAGAAAAGAAAGAGTAATTGTAAAGACATGTCAAGAAGAACTTTTTAAAAAGCAAGTAATGGGAAAGTTGAAGCTTGATTAATCTTAGTTTAATTATCTTAAACTAAGAATTATAAATCCATGAACCATATTTACATTAACTGGAACATATTTCTGTATGTAGCTTTAGTATTTCTTTTTGTTTTTTAAGTGAGAGGGGAGGAGATAATGAGACAGACTCTCGCATGCGCACCAACCAGTATTCCACCCAGCAACCCCTGTCTGGGGCTGATGCTCAAACCAGTCAAGTCACTGGCTGCAGGAGGGGAAGAGGGAGCCAAGGGGGAGATGGAGGGGGAGAAGCAGATGGTCACTTCTCATGTGTGCCCTAACTGGGAATCAAACCCCGAGATGTCCATAAGCTAGGCTGATGCTCTTATCTACTGAGCCAGCCAGCCAGGGCCGAGCTTTAGTATTTCTTTCTTTACTTATTTTTTTTATTAAGTGAGAAGTGGGCGGCAGAGACAGACTCTGGCATGTGCCCCAAAGGGATGCACCCAGCAAGCCCCCTACCAGGTAATACTCTGTCCATCTGGGGCCACTGCTCTGTTGCTCAGCAACCAGGCTATTTTTAGCACTGGAGATGAGGCCATTGAGCCATCCTCAGTGCCTGGGGCCAATCTGCTCAAACTGTTTGAGCCATGGCTGTGGGAGGAGAGAGAGAGGAGAGAGAAAAGAGGGGAGGGGTGGAGAAGCAGATGATTGCTTCTCCTGTGTGCCCTGACCAGAAATCAAACCTGGGACTTCCACATGCCAGGCTGACGCTCTACCGCTGAGCCAATTGGTCAGGCCTAGTATTTCAAATTGCATATTTGGTTACATTTATTTATAAAGAAGTAATGCTCTTTTATCTGAATATTTCCTTCTATTATGATTAGTATGTTTTTATTTTAGGGAAGATGTAGAAAAAGCTAAGTCATCAGGAGATTGGAAAGCAGTACATGATTTTTATCTAGCGACATTTGATTCTTTCCCAGAACTAAATGCGGCATTTAAGGTAATAATACATATAACACATTTTCATTTTCAAAAAAAGATGATAAATTTATGTCTTTTTCTACAAAATTGACTTAACTGTTTAAAATAACATATTAACTTCTGAAATTACTTGTGTCACAAATAAATCTTACTTAAGTGATATCTTAAAGACATTTTATTTGTATTAAATGTTAATGTTTGACTCCATCCTTTCACTTTTAAGAAAGAATGTTATTAAAATAACTCTTATACATTCATTTTTAGTTTTAGCAGTTTTTCCCCTACAAGTTCCTTTTTTTATCATTATACTAAAAAATAATAGAAATTATGAAGGAACAGTTATGGTTCAAATATTATTAAGAACAGTCCTTAAAATGTTATATAAACCTAATTCTTTAATTGAATTTGCAGAAAGATGCTGCCACCTCACTTAATACCATTGAAGACTCTGAGATTAATGCTAAATTTGTGAATGCTGTATATGATGCCTTACTTAATACTGTAAGTATTGTTTATGAACTTGTGCAGATAGTATAATCTTTGTCTCTTCTGTATTTCAAAAGCAGCTACACAAATTATAAAAGTTATTTACATATTATAAAAATCACTCTGATAAAACTTTATAGTAAATTTAGTTGGAATTCTCAGGAAGTTAGGTTTTTTTATTTTTATAACTAATTGAGAAAGCAGAAAATACATTTATATCCAGTCCTTGTTTACGAAGGCTTACTAAAGTAAAATTATGTTACACTTACTTAAGCAAAGGAGATAAGTGATTTGATTATATTGGCATTGCACTGTATCAATAGAGGAGTGGTTGTCAAACTTTATCATGTATCAGAATCACAGCAAGGGCTTTTTAAAATACAGTTTCAAACTCCAAATGTCTGGGATAGAGCCCAATAATTTGTGTTTCTAACAAATTTCCAGGTTATGGTGATGTTCCTAATCCAGGAACCGCATGTTGAGAACCCCACTGCTATAGATCAGTTTGTGAAGAATTGACATCCTTTTGACCTATGAGCATATAGTATATCCCTCCAATTATGTAAATCTTTAATTTCTTTTGGTGATATTTTGTAGTTTTCTGGGTAAAGGTCTGACTTTGACCTATTTTGTTTCATTTATTTCTAGGTACTTGATTTTTTTTTTTTTTTGCTGCCTTCGTAATTTTATTTTCTAATTGTTACTAGTATATGGAAATACTTTCTTATGTTACTTGTATTTACCTTGCTAAGTTCATTCATTAACCTAACAGTACATCAACTTTATTTGGATTTTCTATATAGACAATCATGTTGTTTGTGAAAGTGAGAGTTTTACCTCTTTCCAATCCTTGTATGTTTGTATGTATGTGTGGATTGTTGTGTTTGCCTTATTACAGTGGTGAGAATCTGTTGTACAGTTTTGAATAAAGTAATAGCAGACATCTTTGCCTATTCCTAATCTCATTACTTCACTATTAAATATATGAAATGGTACTTAATAACATTTGTCATCAGAAAAATGTAGGTAACATTACATATCCATTCAAAATTAGTAAAAAAAAAAAATGTCAAGAACCTTATCAAGAATTGGCAATATGTGGAGTAGTCAGAACTTTCATAGGCTGATTAAATATAAACTAGTACAACCACTTCGGAAAACGGTTTTGCATTATTCCTAACACTAAGCACGTACATACATTGTGACCCAAAAGTTCTCTTCCTACGATACTTCTCTGACTTTATGACTTGAAATGATGTTAATGTTTTATAGGCACTAAATTAAAAATCTGGCCCTGGCAGTTGGCTCAGTGGTTAAGCATTGGCCAAGTTTGTAGATGTCCTGGGTTCGATTCCTGGTCAGAACACACAGGGGAAGTGACCATCTACTTCTCTACCTCTTCCCCTGCCCGTTCTCTTTCTTTCTCTCTCCTTTCCTCCCACAGCCATGGCTCGATTGGTTGGAGCACATCAGCCCGGGCCATGAAGCCTTCACCTCAGGTGCTCAAAATAGCTCAGTTGTGAGCATGGCCCCAGATGGGCAGAGCATCAGCCCCAGCTGGGAGTTGCCAGGTGGATCCCAGTCAGCACATGTGGAAGTCTCTCTATCTCCTCTCCTCTCACTTAGAAAGGGACGGGGAAAAAAAACTACAACAAAACTCTCTAAAATGTAATACAAAAACAAAAACAAAAACCCTAGCCATACTTCAAATGACTACTATAACCACACTTAAAAAATCTAAGCCAGGTAATTTTTATACACAGTACTTTATCTATCTTCAGTCTAAAGATTTTTAAAAATCTGTAAACAAAACAAATCTTCAATTTTTTCTAGCTTTTGGTATTAAGGCATCATAATGAACTCAAGGATTTTAATAGATAGATATTGTGTGTGTGAGGGTTTATTTTATAACCCTATTACTAAAAGTATTTAGAAGCAATAAGAACAAGTAGCGATGAGCACTTTAGCATGGTTTCTAAATACCATTCCTCACAAAAACAAGTCGGAGCACCCTAGGGAAATGGCTAATATCAGGACTGAGCTAGGAAAAATACAAGATGAATTCATCCAGTTTTTTTTTTTTACCATGTAGGGGTTTTGTAAATGTTCTTTGTCAAATAGAGGAAATTCCCCTCTATTCCTAGTTTGCTGAGAGTTTTTTTCATTATATGATTTTTCTTCAGCCTGTTGATGTGATGAATTATATTAATTGATTTTCAAATGTTGGGTCAGCCTTGCATACCAGTAATAAATCCCACTTGGGAATGGTGTATAATTCTTTTTATACATTGTTGAATTTGATTTGCTAATACTTTGTTGAGGATTTTGACATCTGTATTCAGGAGAGCTACTGATCTGTAATTTTTTTCTTGTAATATCTTTGAGTTGAGATTAGGACCTCATAGAATGAGTTAGGAAATATTCTCTCTGCTTCTATTTTTTGGGAGAAATTGTAAAGAATTGGTATCCTTCCTTTCTTAAATTTTAGGAGTTCACCAGTAAAATCTTCTGGGCCTGGTGTTTTTGTTTTGGAAGGTTATTAATTACTTAGTTTAATAGGTATAGGTCTATTCAGATTATCTGTTTGGGCCCTGGCTGGTTGACTAAATGATAGAGCATTGGCCTGGTGTATAGACATCCTGGGTTTGATTCCTGGTCAGGGCACACATGAGAAGCGACCATCTGCTTCTCTTCCCCTCCACCTCCACCTTCTCTCCCTCTTCCCCTCCTGCAGCCAGTGGCTCCATTGGTTTGAGCATTGGCCCCAGGCGCGGAAGATAGCTTGGTTGGCCTGAGCATGTCAGTCTCAGGCACTAAAAATAGCCCGGTTGATTTGAGCATCAGCCCTAGATGGGGGTTGCTGGGGTACAGTTCCACAGTCTCATGTGGAAGCCTGTCTCACTATCTCCCCTCCTCTGACTTAAAAAAAAAAAAAAAGAGGAAAAAATTATATTTTTCTCCCTGTGTGAGTTTTGGGAGATTTTATCTCCCAAAGAATTGGTCCATTGGTTTTCAACTTACTTTGGTTTTGATTTCCTATTTTGTTTTAATTTCCTACTGCTGAAACCTTAAATTGTTGATTTTAGATCTGTTTTCTAATATATTCATTCACTGCTTTTGCTGTATCACACAAATTTCGGTAAGTCGTATTTTCATTTTCTTGCACAGCTAAACACAGGGTTACAGTATGATCCAGCAGCTATGCCCTAGTTGTCTACCCAAATGATTTAAAAATGTATGTTTATCTAAAAACCTGCACACAAATTTTATAGTAGCCTTATTCAAAACTGCCAAAAATTGGAAGCATCCCAGATTTCCTTCAATAGGTGAACAGATAAACAATCTTTAAAAACTCACCTACAGTGCTAATTCTAATTATCCCGTGATTTTCTTTTGCCTACAGCCTCAAGACATCCAGAAGACAGTATTAAAGGGAATCATTAACAGCCTGTTACGAGAATGGAAAGGGTAATTGTAACTAATATTTAGCTAGTTGATATAGATGATTAATTTATACATCTCATAAATCCTTAATATATATGTATTTTAACCTGAGTCAATTTTAGTTGTTGCAATAAAAACATAGATGAGAAAGAAGTTTAAAAACCATTTATAACAAAGTTTTTTTAACTTGAGATTTCTGAATTCTCAGGAGGGTCCATAGGTGGACTTCAGAGGATCTCTGAATCCTTTGAAATTGTATATACAATTTGTTGTATGCAGACATACATATTATCCAGATATTGAATGGGTACTTACATGTAGCCTAGAATGAAATAATATGGGCTTTAAATTTAGCCTTGGGCTTTCTGGTAGCCAGAGCAAAATTTTCTATTTCTAATACAAGGCGTGTAGATTTAGCTACTGAAATATTTTTTCTTGGAACTAAATATTGAATCATTATGTAAGAAATGATGGGCAAGGCAATTGATAATGTTTTGAACTGGGAATATGTAGACACAAAAAATACTTATAAAAGTATGTATTATTTAAATTGTACTATTTAAACAGCGCTATAATTTAAACAATGGCTTCTATTAAAGCTATATGAGTATCATTAAATTATAATTGAAATGTTTATGTATTAAGCCCAGTTTACATATAGTACCAAACTAGAATTCTTTAATGTCAAATGCACCCTATATCTTTTAATAACATTGTTCTGATTTTCAAAGAAATTTCTGGTTATAGGAAATTTTAAAGAAGTCAAAGTAGTATTAAAAAAAGTTTACATTTTGCAATTTTTGTCCAGTCATCTTCTAAAACAATTTGAAATCATAATGTATAATTTCATGTGGTTTTTTAACTTAGTGTTTTTCCTAATTTATCATTCCAGTACTATATTTGCATTTTCCTTGAATTTTGTATTTCTGGTTGAACACATAATGCTTCATTAAAAATGGGAAAAAAATTTAGAATGTAAAGGGAAGCTTCAGGAAAGTAAGGGAGTCTCGTGGTCCCTAACCGACTGGATCTCAGTCTGCTCTCGTACGCAAACCCCCAGAGCTTCTCTCTCGGCTCTTCAACAGTGTGTCCGAGACAGATTAAAATAATAACTTGACATGACTTATGTATCAGAGGGCATGTAGTCTTTACCTAAAAAATCTTGTTTTATTTTAGATATATTATAGCAACAACAAAATCTAGTTTACTGACTTGCCTTCCTTACAATTAAACATGTATTTCTCATTGAATTTTTACTACAATCCTATGAAATAGGTAATATGATTATTTTCATTTGACAGTTGAGAAAACTAATTTACAGAGACATTAAGTAAATTGCCAAAGTTAAGTCCCTGAGTAAGGATTAGAACCCAGGCAATTTGGCATAGTTTCTATACCCAAAACTATATACTGTACTGAAATATTAGTGCATAGGACAGAAAATTGGAAATTATAATGGCATAGCTATAAAATGGTAAGAAGTAGGACTCTGCTATCAGCAGGAATTTTAATATTTATGAATTGCTTTGAGTGTTTTAAAATATTTAAAAATATAATTTCTAAAATAAAACATTGGTCCCTTTCAGAAAATAGTCTGTAACTGACTGTGAACAATCAATTGAGATAACTCACTACCTTCAGACCAGCCTCAGAAAATAGTCTGAAAATTTTGTAGAATATAATAGACAAAAATAGTATAGATTTGGTTTAAAACTAAATAATTTAAGTCATTATTCAGTTGAGATAATTTTTCTACAAAGAAATATTACTAATTAAAATATTTTATATAAAAGTGTGTACATTATTTCTAATTTTAATAATATATAATATATATTTAGATTTAGATTATTTGGCTTTATATTTTGTAAAAGTCATCTGATACATTTTGGGCAATGATTTATGTATTCATATTTATTTTGTAACTATAACAGAAAAGTGTGTCTTTATTTGGTCATTTTATTTTATTTTATTTTATTTATTTATTTATTTATTTTTTTCATTTTTCTGAAGCTGGAAACAGGGAGAGACAGTCAGACAGACTCCCGCATGCGCCCGACCGGGATCCACCCGGCACGCCCACCATAGGGCGACGCTCTGCCCACCAGGGGGCGATGCTCTGCCCCTCCGGGGCGTCGCCATGTTGGCGACCAGAGCCACTCTAGCGCCTGAGGCAGAGGCCACAGAGCCATCCCCAGCGCCCGGGCCATCTTTGCTCCAATGGAGCCTTGGCTGCGGGAGGGGAAGAGAGAGACAGAGAGGAAAGCGCGGCGGAGGGGTGGAGAAGCAAATGGGCGCTTCTCCTGTGTGCCCTGGCCAGGAATCGAACCCGGGTCCTCCGCACGCTAGGCCGACGCTCTACCGCTGAGCCAACCAGCCAGGGCCGGTCATTTTATTTTCTTAAAGGTAATTTAAGGATATACTTGGAGGTGAACTATATATTTTTTCCCAGCATCTAATTTTGAAAATTTTCAAACTGCAGAAAAGTTAAAGATAATGAAAACTCATTCACCCTTCACCTGATTTACGAGTTAACTTTTTACCATATTTGCTTTTGTTTTCTCTCCTCTGCATGTGTTTTTTTCCTTAGTAAATGGAAGATGTCATGACACTCCCCCCTTAATGACTTCAGCGTGCACTTCCTGACATTTTTCTCTGTAACCATAAAACCATATCACACCGAACACATTCAATATTCATTTAATAATACTCTCTAAAATGCAGCCCTCATTTAAATTTCCACAATTGTCTAAAAGTTTCTTTAATATCTGGGTTTTAGTTTTCAATCCAGGATCCAGTCAAGGTCATGAATTGCATTTGGTTATCATATCGGAGTACCATTAGTAATTCAGGAAGTTACTTCTGAGTATTTGTGAGTGTATTTTTTTTTAAATAAATTTTTATTAATGGTAATGGGATGACATTAATAAATCAGGGTACATATATTCAAAGAAAACATGTCTAGGTTATTTTGTCATTAAATTATGTTGCGTACCCCTCGCCCAAAGTCAGATTGTCCTCCGCCACCCTCTATCTAGTTCTCTGTGTGAGTGTATTTAATAGATCTTGAGAGGGCAAGTAATATTCATCAGCTTTGAGAATAACAAAAACTTGGTCAAATTTGATGTGAAAATCCAGAATTAACATGGAAAAATAAAAATTTAGTTACTTTTCAGAGGTATTCAAAATATTCTTTTAATTAGAACTATACATAGATGTATTCAAAGTGTGATTTGATTTGCAGACATTTCTATAATACTTCAGTAATAGACCTATAAACATAAGCATATTTTTTCAATACATAAATATTTTTGAGATCTCAGTTCTTTATTACAGAGGTGATAAATGGTGATGGATGAGGACTTGACTTGAGGGGTGAATACACGATATGATGCACAGAGATGTGTTGTAGAATTTCGTTAATCGGTATAAATTTATTAACCAATGTCACCTCAATAAATTCAATAAAAGGAAAGTAGACAAAAAGTAAGTAAATAAAAGCTTTTTTGAAACTCAAACCCCCACAAAAACATGTTTTCTAAAATTGTTATTTATTTTTCAGATTCTTAACTGTTTCTAGAGTTAGTCATGATATTTACCTCATAAAATGTAATAACCTGGTTAACTCAGTTTTTAGGTAT
This sequence comes from Saccopteryx bilineata, assembly GCF_036850765.1. Classification (NCBI taxonomy): domain Eukaryota; kingdom Metazoa; phylum Chordata; class Mammalia; order Chiroptera; family Emballonuridae; genus Saccopteryx; species Saccopteryx bilineata. The sequence goes on from NC_089496.1 coordinate 78,923,403, forward strand.
CTTCTGAAGCACCCTAGAGCAGGCACAGAGGATCCAAATTCTCAGTATACTATGGCTATGTTGTTGTCTCAATAGTAATACATAGTAACTGAAGTCTAGTTTTTGGCTTTTATCAACTCAGTTCTCACAGAAACATTTACTGATCATTCTTATTATATACCATGATCTCTAATCAGTTATGCTTCTTTTTCAGTCCACGAACAAAAGACGATCTTAGAGCATATTTTATACTTTTACAGGTAAGAAAGCAAGAATTTAGTTGTTGTCTAATTCAGAGCTCAATCTGTGCATGAATAAGTGAAATAATAAAAGAAATTAAGTATTATTTTAGCAACATTATTGATAGGTTTTGGATTACAGTTACTTGTACCAGAGAATTAAAGCTGTAACAAATAAACAATGGGAAGCTAAATTATCTCTGGGATTAAAATTTTAATCACTTCTCGCCTTCCTGTTGTGGTGTTCGGGAGCAAACAGAATGGAAGTGCATCTTCCTCCTCCAGTCAGTCTCTTTCTTGTAAATAGGGTTAACGGGCTCCAAAACTTCTATTTTCTAGGTAGTAGGTTTCCAATTTCTCTGTGTATTTTCAATAAATGCTTAAGTTAGAATACGAATGAAAAAATTCAAGTGCTGTTTATATTTGCAAAAGCAAAGATAATGATATTTTTCTGTTTGAGAGCTACAGATTCATAGATAGAAAAAATAAGTTAAGACCCAGACAATTGAAAAGTAATTTTTAGTTTTTATTACTTTTAAAGAAAGAATCATTACCATACCTAGCATACTTACATTAATGTCATTCTTTACAATTTAACAAAAGGTGCTCTGTATATTATTATCTCATTTAAAAGTAAGGAAAAAATATTTTACATAAGATCTGGTATTTAGTTCAATATTGTGTTCAATAAAAGGAAATATGCAGGGTAAGGACAGGGAAGGGGGGAAGAAGGGGAAAAAAATGGAAAATGGGAAAAAGTAGACAGGAGGTAGTTGAGAGATGTAAAGAGATTTTAAAATAAGGAGGAGGAAAAATGCAAAATTAGAAAAAAAAAAGGAAATATATATATGTAGAGATAGTGAACGCTGGAAAACAACAGGAAGCTCAAGTTTCTGCGTGTTATAGTAGAAATAAGCTCCGCCCGCCAGACCCAGATCTGTCTTCAGTCCAAAGCCCGCTCTCTTTCCACTACCCCGTGGAAACCAAGTCTCTGTAATAGATTACTGTTCTCAAGAATTTCACCTCATATTTCATAACCTCAAATTTAGCTTCCTGAATTTACCACTTAGTTCACTAAACTTAGTGTCTTTCTTTTTACATGTTAACAAAATTTTAACACAATTATCTTTAATATCTTTTTCAGAATCCTCAATTTAATAACACATCTACGTATGTCATCTATGCTCACTTGCTACGACAGATAGCTACCTTAGTGGAAGCTGACCATCATTTCTTAGTTCACTGGTTTAAAAAGTAAATCATTCTATGATATTATGAATTTTATAATCTTACAGTGTTAAGTTTGATATTAGTAAAATATATGAAATGTTTTCAAGTCTTTAGAAATGATACTTAAATACTTCACAGTGCCTCAAAAGGCAATTTTAAGCATATACCTTAGAACTACATCGAGGATAATTAAAAACATGTTTCTAATGTAAGTAACCATTCTGCTTACGAGGGCTATTGTTGAGATTTCTGTCCACTGCTCGTGCTTTTATACAGCACATTCCTGCCATTGGTTTTTCAGATATTTCAAAGATGGTGACTGGATTTGCTCAGACATTAGCGTTTTAATTTGTGTCTTTTTATTTCCTATCTGTATGTCAATATAAATTTCACTATTATTTACTTGGTGCCTTTTCTTACCCCAAAAATGTCATTATTCAATAGGTTAGCTGTCAATATCAATTTATAAAGGTACCATACTTTTTCATAGAACTGTAGTCACATTCACAATAGTACATTCTGTAATATTACTGCAAACAATGAATTAGTGAATGCTAAACTATTGCTCCTAAAGGCAATAAGGGTTAGGCTTCTGTGAGCTTTAGGTCAACATTTTCATCAACTAATACATAACCTTGCTTTATTTGTGTTTTTATTTAAAGATGTCTTATTTAATATAAACTGTTGTTTCATTAATATTGAATTGACAGCCAACACCACTAAGACTCATGTCTGAATGAATTTTATCTAACACAAGTATATTCACTGCATGGCATATGACATCCTTTTTGTACTTCGGAAGACTAAACAAAACTTTAGCCCTACTTTTGGGGGCCATTTTAAAACAGCAAAATCACTAACAAAAAGCACAAAAATATGAAAAATGACACTAAAGAGATTATAGGCCACATATTTACAGTGTGAGAGCTAAAGAAAGAGGCAGAGTTGCCTTTTCTGACTTCAGCTGGGAGTATGCACACTGGCAGCTGAAGTTATTGCCACTGTTTGCGTGTCCACAGAGGAGCCTGAGAAGTCCCACTGTTGCTGATTTGGGGGTTACAGTTCATTTTAGCAAGCAGGCAAACTTGCAAATACAGAGTCTGTGAATAATAGGGTTGACTGAATGTGGTAAGCCTTAAAAATTAAATGCTTAATATTAACTTCATAGTAATTTTAATGTTTATTTCTTATTTAATTAAGAAACAATTTTCCAGGTAAGATCTTCTATCTTTTTACATGTTTGGCAGTTTAAAAAATAGAATTTGGGAGAATATGTTTAAAGTTTATGTATATAGAATGCACTTTACTATCTCACGAATATACTGCCAAAATAGACAATGTGAATTTTGATTGGAATTATTTCAAAATCGTTACTAGATTGTCCCAGAAGAGGTTCAAACAGTTGGTAGAGAGACTGCTGCAGTTCATCTCGTTACGGCTGTTTCCTGCAAAGCCTGAAGAATTCCCACCTGTAACCAAGTGTTCCTGGTGGATCCCGTCAGCGTCCAAAGTGTTGGCTTTACTTCGTAGGTTTCATTCTATCTTTACTTTTCTTTTGTTAAATATTAATACATTTCTATAAGAATCTCAAAGTACTGTAGAGGAATTCTTACATTTTAAACCATTTCTTCAAAGTGAAAAGTTGTAATTTATTTTGTTTTGGAATGGAGTTTACGGTTAATTAATAAACATAAAAAAGCCTTATGTTTTTATTGTATTGGGCAGTATTCTGTGTGATGGTGATCAACTGCCTATAACCTATTAAGTAGTGATTCCTAAGAACACGAAAACATCCCTGAATTCCTAGAGAACACACTTACACGGGCATAGAATGAGTACCCAGCCATCTGCGCACTCCTTTTCTATATACTACTGTATTGTAATCCCCACCACAAGTTCCTCGGAAAAAAACAAATTGTTGGCTTCGTTTTAACCACAATTATAAGACTACCTTTTCCACTTGAAGCTAAAGATGGGAATGGGCTATTTCCATTGGTAGCTACAATTGCTTAAAATAGGAATAGATAAAAGCTACCTGGTAGACATTGAAATGTTCTTATTATTGAGTTAATCATGTATATGTTGGGAAAGATCATTATATTAGAATTTATCTTTACAGATACCGCAAACAATTTGGTTCACCCTCCCCTTATTCCTTATACTGATTTCTATAATTCTACCTTGGATCACATTGATCTCATGGAAGAATACCACACCTGGCAGAGCTTTGGAAACTCTCACAGGTATAATCAGAAGTTCATTTGATTATTCACCTGTATGAAATACTATTCAAAATAACGATTGGTTTTTAAGTTAGTATAAATACATTTAAATATACCCATAGCTTTATATATAAACTTATAAATATAGTTTAAATATTCAACCTTGAAATATTGTATTTGTTAAAACATTTCCTTTTTCTGTTACATTTTGAATTTATAATATATATTAATTTGTTTTGGTTTGATTAATAACATCTTTTTAAGAAGAGAAAGGTACTATCTAAATATGCAGTTTCTTATAGCTTCTTATTCTATATGCTATGATCCAGAACAGAGATAAACAAACTTTTTCTGTAAAGTACTAGATGGTAAATATCTCTGGCTCTTTGGGCTTACAACCTCTGGTCTATTGCAGCACAAAAAAACCCTTAGACAATATATAAATGAATGGGTTTGTCTGTTTTCCAAACATCTTTATTTAAAAATAGAGGTTGTAGACCATATTTGTTCCATAGGCATAGTTTGCCAGTGCCTAATCTAACACAGTAATCACACACTTTTGCAATACACACATACATTCACTGTTTTTCTCCCTTACACTGTAGAAAAAAATGGTTGACCTTTACATATGGTATTTAAAAAATGGATGTTAGAGAAAGGGCTTTACCACAAAAGATTCTAGTAAAGAGACAGGTTTTCAAAACACCTGAAACAAATTCTTTAATACACTGCACCTTATATCAAAACCCTAGATTGCCTGACTAGGTGGTGGCGCAGTGGATAGAGCGTCGGCCTGGGATGCAGAAGACCCAGGTTCGAGACCCCAAGGTCGCCAGCTTGAGCGCGGGCTCATCTGGTTTGAGCAAAAGCTCACCAGCTTGAACCCAAGGTCGCTGGCTCGAGCAAGGGGTTACTCGGTCTGCTGAAGGCCCGTGGTCAAGGCACATATGAGAAAGCAATCAATGAACAACTAAGGTGTCACAATGAAAAACTGATAATTGATGCTTCTCATCTCTCTTCATTCCCGTCTGTCTGTCCCTATCTATCCCTCTCTCTAACTCTGTCTCTGAAAACAAACAAACAAACAAAAAACCAAAACCCTAGATTAGTTCATAAATTGGTTCAAGCTTCCAGGGACCCTTTCTACCAGAATTGGTCTAAAACATAAAATGGCCTTCTATACATATCTCAGTCCATCTATGAACACTCAGAACTGAATAACAGTTCAATTTCTGAGGACCTCAGTCATCTGAAGGATATCTTCTTGGGAAAGTTTATTTTACAAAGATGCTTTTTCTCCCACTTTAATATAATTGCAATGTGGTAGACAAAACCACAAAACAACTCCAGGAGTTACTGTGTGTATTTCAGTGACAGCATTTAACACAGAGCTCCTCCAACCACTGTATCATAGCCTGGTACCAAGAATGAATTCAAGTTTTGATCCTATGACCCCTCCAGCCTGTGGGGCACCAGCCTGGACCCAGAGGGAACCTGGAGCCCTGGTGCAAGTCATCTCTGGTCAAGTGTAGCCTCATCGTCTGTTTATCTGAATATGTCATACACACAGTATCATTTTTCTATGTGCATGACTAGGGAATGGTTGAGGTACAGCATTTTAAAGTACATCCTGCTAAGTTCTTTACACTTCTCTTGTTTTTAGTTAGCACATAGTGATTCAAAATTACTACATGTTAGTACTCAACAACAATTGCAATCCAAGAGGAAACTCTCACAGGTATAATCAGGTGGTATATCCCACCAGTTCACACTCGTGCCACCTCTTTCATACCACTCAGTGGTTACAGATGCCCCGCCAGACAACACTCGGCTGGGTTCCAGTGACAACTGATGGGTTTATCGCAGCCACTTCTGATGGGAGAACTCCGGAATGGTCACCGCTGCCACACTAGCTCTCCCCAAATGCCTTTCTGTGCAGCTTGTGGCTTTTTTACATAATGCAGAATGAGCTCTGATCTAGGAAAAAAGTTATTTTCATAACCTTTGATCGTAGTGTACCTTGACAAATACATATAATTTCATATCACTACACCATTCAGTACAGTACTAACAGAAACATTCTCCCTGACTTTCATTTTTTTGGTCTTAAATTTATTACTTTGATTTTTACTACTAGAATTTTTGTAAGATTTCCTCATTTCTGAAGCTCACACATCAGAAATATCCATATACTAATCAGTTCTTACATTAATTTCTGTACTTGAACTTTCTGTCCTAATCCTCCTTCATCAACACTTCTACCTCTTGGTTCTGGCGTTGGCCCTATTTTTCACAGGTAATGATGTACAAGTGATTATATATAAACACTGAAATTATTTGTAAAAACAATATAAGCGGTTAGCATATATTTCAGAACATTACATGTAGCTTCCTCTAGAAAATAAGGCCCTGGCCGGTTGGCTCAGTGGTAGAGCATCGGCCTAGCGTGCAGGAGTCTCAGGTTCGATTCCCAGCCAGGGCACACAGGAGAGGCACCCATCTGCTTCTCCTCCCCTCCCCCCCTCCTTCCTCTCTGTTTCTCTCTTCCCCTCCCGCAGCCAAGGCTCCATTGGAGCAAAGTTGGCCTGGGCGCTGAGGATGGCTCCATGGCCTCTGCCTCAGGTGCTAGAATGGCCCTGGATGCAACAGAGCAACGCCCCAGATGGGCAGAGCATCACCCCCTGTTGGGCATGCCGGTGGATCCCGGTCGGGTGCATGCAGGAGTCTGTCTGACTGCCTCCCCGTTTCCAGCTTCAGAAAAATGAAAAAAAAAAAAAAAGTACGGCCTGACCTGTGGTGGCACAGTGGATAGGGCGTCGACCTGGAATGCTGAGGTCACCAGTTCGAAACACTGGGCTTGCTCTGTCAAATCCATACGAGAAGCAACTACTATGAGTTGATGTTACCTGCTCCTCCCCCCACCCCTTTCTCTTTCTCTCTCTTAAAAAAAAAATCAATAAATAGAAAATAAAAGTACTGCTCACCTAGTAATGACACATACTTCACAGGGCTATGGGAATTAAGAGATATGATGTACATAAGATCATTTTGTAAATGGTAAGACACAACTTAGAAGTAATGTTTTATATTGTTAGAATGGGTACCTTAGATTCCCTTAGGGTAATTTTGCTAAAAATACACAATTCTGCTTTTTCTGTTTTCACTTGTTGGGCAGGTTTTCCTTCTGTCAGTACCCATTCGTTATTTCTATAGCTGCAAAAAAGATCATTATTCAAAGAGACTCAGAACAACAGATGATAAGCATCGCAAGGGTAAGCCAGCTATGTAAACGTATTTATACTGACTATAATCAATACAGTAAGTAACTTAATAAATAAATGTCTTGTGAATTGTTCTAGCATAATTAGAAAGTGTTAAAAGTAAAATTCATATTCTGTTTTCCCCCAAAAGTGCTGAAACCTGTTTATGATACAGGAAAAAGATACCCCTCATCAACTTCTCATTATGTTATAAATATAGCCAGAAGATTAAATGCTTCTCAGAAATCCAGAGTACTGGGAACTTGTTGGACATAATTTCTAGACACCATATTCTAGCTTTAGTAACAAGCAGAGCCTGGTGAAAACTACAGTGAAGGCGAAGAGTAAGAGCAACCACTAAAGTGTTTTCTTGGTAAATCAAATAGAAACAACCAAAAAATTAAAAGATGTAATAAAGAGTGTAATCTTGGAAAACTGAGAAATATGTCCAAAGAAGGTAAAAGATGTTTTATTGATTCTTAGGAAGCTAAAGTGCACAGCCCATAGAAACTGGGGCAGCAGTCAGGCTGGCTTTGGGCAAGTTATGGAGCGGGGCCGAGTTCATCTCCAGACCCGTCCTCAGCGCTCCCTACCACTGTGTCTCAGCTCAGTACAGCACAGCTCTGGACTTACCTACTAGAGATTAGACCGAGTGAGCTTGCCTTTATTAGGGCTCTAGACTATACATTTAAATACTCATATATTTTGAGTATCTGATTTTGTGGCATGATTACCCACAACTTCAGAAATTAGAGGAAAGGTTGGTTGTAGTCTTTTTAAAATAAAGAACACAGAGTAAAAAGAAACGGTTTCCATATCTTGTCCAAGAATATAAAAGGAATGCTAAAGTGTAAATTATACATTACTTCTAAATAGCATAAAAGATAAGAATTATTTATTCTTCAGTAATTCAGTTCCCAGAAGGTATTATTTTATGTCACAAAGCTGTACAAAAGATTTGAGTGACTGGTGACATCCTAGAGTCAGCTTACTCCATGTATGGGAGTTTTAGAAGAAATGTTATTGCCTGTATATACCAAGGGAGTTCCATAGCCACGCTGCCTCCTCTGAAAAATACATTTCAGTAGGTATATTTACTACCAGAATTCTTCATCCTGGGTAGATTTTGGCTCAAAATTACATAGCTAGTAATTTTGTCATTTTTTTATTGCATTTATGCAATTTCATATACCTTTTTAGTACATCTTTTTTTACATTGGGCTATGATTTTTTATATTTGTAAGAAAATATCTAAAGAAATGGTACTACCTAAGTTCCTCAGAGCAGTTTTCAGCTGTCACTCACATTTTTAAGCTACCAAGTCTCTTCGTTGGTAGACTTTTCTTCCCATCAGAAGGAGAGAGGCGGCTGGAGACTGTCACAGGCTGTCTGCCCCACAGCATGGATACGAATCAGAAACTGAAGAGTCAAATGGCAATGCCAGCTCTTATGGGTGTTTCCCAACAGTTTTAACTTATAAATTGCCATAGCACTTGGAATTAATGACTGGTGGATATTTGACATAAGGATAGCCTTACAGGTAGTTACTGTAAGAAAGAGATTATATGGTGTAATCTAAAGTTGCAAAAGAGATTCCCCAACCTAAAAAGAACTTTCTCATCAGACTGCATCTGAAATGAATTCTACCAGTTATTTCTTTCATTTGAAGCACTTTTTATTAAATATGAATTCCTGATGGGAGTAGCCACAAAGCTTTGCCTTCCAGGAGCATCCTAGTATAAATGTGTATTGGGCATTTACAGTGTGATGGCTCCCCAGGATGTCGACTGGGAACAGAAATGGGAACGGGTAGGAAAACAGGTAAATGCTACAGAATACCATCCTGGAAATATATGTCTGTTTGAACATGAAAAGGAGGACCCAGGACTATTGAAAGCTTTTAGAATTGGATATTGGAGAAATGAAGAAGGCCTCTGAATTAGTGTTTTATAATAGCAATTTACCGAATTATGAAAGAAGGCTTATTAATATAGGTTGGGTAGCCTGACCTGTGGTGGCGCAGTGGGTAAAGCGTCAACCTGGAAACGCTGAGGTTGCTGGTTCAAAGCCCTGGGCTTGCCTGGTCAAGGCACATATGGGAGTTGATGCTTCCAGCTCCTCCCCCTTCTCTCTGTCTCTCTATCCTCTCTAAAAATAAATAAATAAAAAAAAATTAAAAAAAAATATATAGGTTGGGTATATTAAAATTTTATGCTGAATGTATTTAAAATGTCTGAACTGATAGTGTTTAATCAGTACAATAATTCATTTTGTTTGCTACCAAAGAAGATGAGGTAGTCTAAAAAAGATTTAGATAAATTATGTAAGCATGTAGACTTTATATGATAAAGGATATTTATATATTCCTTATATTTTTTAATGTGTTGTTTTCCATATACTCATTGCTTATATTTTGGAAAAACAGAAAAAAATAGTTTTTTTAATTACCCATGTTTTCATCACCCGTACATAACTATTATTAACATTTTGGTAAATGTTCTTTTAAATTTTTTAACCTATATTATCTTTTAAGGGCAACAGAGTTCAGTATTATTTGTCCCCTGCTTTTTTTCAGTTGGGCCTTCCTTAAGCATTTTCCATGTTATGTACATACATAGCTTTTATGATCATTATTTTTGATAGCTGTTTTCTATTAGATAAATATGAATTTAGGATATTTCTAAAGTTTTGCTTTCATAGTAATGCTATGATGAACATTTCACTGTATGAAATATTTTCTGTCTTTATAATTCCTAGAAGCGGAATTATTGGGACCAAGGATATGAACATTGTTAATGTTTCTGATAAATACTGACAAACAACTGTCTAAAAATAGAGTATGCTTTGAGAGTTAATTCTGTCTCTGAAAACTTTAAGCCAAGTTTATCATCAGAAGTATATAGCTTGTTTCAAATGTTCCCACTCTATGTTTGTATTTAGTAAGTGGAAAACCTTGCTATTTAAAGATGAGACTATGGAAACTGAAATATAACACTCTTTACTATAGAAGCCAGACTCCATTTTGGATCCCCTTTGGTTACCATTGTTCCAAAATGAAATAATAAGGTATTTTCATAAATCGAAATTTGTATAACTGAGTTTACAAAATTGTTTATATGAGAAGAGGAAGTGGTTCTTAATAAAGTGTTTAAATGTTTTAAATGAAATTACCATTTAATTTCATTTTTATTGCTTTCTTTTTTAATTAGCAAAGTCTGGTGGACAAAGTATCTCGAAGACAGAGACCCGATATGAATATGTTATTTCTAAATATGAAAGTAAGGAGGACACATCTGGTTAGCGATTCTCTTGATGAGGTATCGATCATTGATTCCAAACTGGTATTAATTGATTAAAGCTTTAAGTAAATTCTATAATTCTAAAATCTTAGTAAGCTGTCTTTTATTTCTTTACGCTATAGTAAATATATGCTTCCTTATATTTTGATACCATAGTTAAAATCAGTTCTGTATTCACAATTAAGCCTTATGCTCATTTTTATGTTTGTTAATGGTTTGGTTTGTTATTAATTCCCCAGAAAGGGATTTTTTTATAGAACAACTTTAAGTAATTCATGTATATGACTATGTAACCTAGATCATAGACCCATCTTTTACACTAGTTGTGTATGTAACAAGTCATTTTAACTTCACCAAGCCTCAGATTACTCATCTAATAAAATTAGAGGTCTAATCAACAAGGTATATTGGGTCTTTTTAGGGTCGAACATACTTTAATTGTATGTGTGTGTATTATAGAACTTATAGAGCTTCATGCATGTATAGTTCTTCAGCCAGATCTGCATGTGGCTATTATATGATAAAGGTTGATTTAATTATGTGATTATTTTTTAAGTTTAATATTGAAGACAAGTTACAGAAAAGGAAATTATTTTATATTGTAATCAGCTAAATTAAAGTCTTGGAGACAGTAAACTTGGGAGGCAGTAACTTTGGGCAAATACCTGGCCTCTCTAATTCTGTTTTTCTTGATCTATACAACAAACATAATGACTAGTTCGCACAGTGTCTGGCAGATTTATTGGATGGATGGACGGACGGACGGATGGATGGATGGATGGATGGATGGATGGATAGATGTGTGTGTATGTGTGTATACGTGTTTTGTGACATTGTAACTAAGATACTGACTGCCCAACACATTTCCCATAATTACAAGTTACTTTCCTCTTTCTGTCACTTATTCTCCTCTACTATATAATTTCTTCAAATAGTTAACCCGGAAAAGAGCAGACTTGAAAAAGAAGTTGAAGGTTACATTTGTAGGGGAAGCTGGTTTGGATATGGGTGGCTTAACTAAAGAATGGTTTCTTCTTCTAATTCGCCAAATTTTTCATCCAGATTATGGTGAGTATTAATATTTATGAACAGTATTTCATTAAAATTATAATTTTTCATAATTCATAGATTCAAGTAATTAATGTAATTTTTAATCTACCCTATGTTTTTACATATTTTTTTGTCAACCATAAATCTTGAATAGTTTTTTTAAGGACTGTTATTTATATTTTAAGAATTTACCAAATTGACGATCAAAATGTTCATGATTGTGTTGGGAATTCTACACAAAATGTATAAAGACTTGAAAGTATACATTTTTAGGGAGCATCCACTTCTTTTCTGACTAAGCCAACTTCAGGAAAATTTAATTTGTTGTTGAAATAAAGAAAATTTGATTATTAAAAAACAAAACTATCGTTTGCTCTTCACTAATACTTGAAAATTCTGTCATTTAAAAATAAACCCTTTTAATAAGAATTCATTAAAAAACAAAACTATCGTTTGCTCTTCACTAATGCTTGAAAATTCTGTCATTTAAAAATAAACCCTTTTAATAAGAATTCATTAAAAAACAAAACTATCGTTTGCTCTTCACTAATGCTTGAAAATTCTGTCATTTAAAAATAAACCCTTTTAATAAGAATTCATTAATTTCTAAGACAAAAATAAACCATTGAAATTTAAATTTGGCTTTCCTTCTTTAGAGCAGTGGTCCCCAAGCCCCGGGCCACGGACCGGTACTGGTCCATAGGCCATTTGGTACCAGTCCGCAGAGAAAGAATAAATAACTTACATTATTTTCGTTTTATTTATATTTAAGTCTGAACAATGTTTTATTTTTAAAATATGACCAGATTCCCTCTGTTACATCCATCTAAGACTCAGTCTTGACGCTTGTTTGGTAAGTTCGACAATTATATTTAAAAATACCACAGTTTTTACGCCGGTCGCATAATTTTATGTTGTGCATTTATCCGTCCCACCCTAAAGGCCGGTCTGTGAAAATATTTTCTGACATTAAACCGGTCCGTGGCCCAAAAAAGGTTGGGGACTACTGCTTTAGAGAATAACATCTATCTAATTAATTTTGGTTAAGTGTTTTTCTTCAGAGGAAGATTTTGTTATTTATTTATTTTTATTTTGTATATGTGTATACATATCATCTTTATGGTAATAGGAATTAAAGGTGACATTAATAAATTGAATTATCCACATAAAATTAATTTTGATCATAACTAATAAATTGTAAAGCTCTAGTTTTTATAAAAGAAAATCAACTGATTTTCTGAGTTTTGGTCTTTTTACCCCATATTTCCACCCTTGGATTTCAATGAACAGTAAAATGTTCTTGTATGTACTCTGTACAAGTATTTGAGATATTTTAACATGAAAGATATTTTGTAATGGAACTATTACTGAACTGTTTTGTTCCTAACAGATGAGATGTCAGGTATATTTTTACCATTGATTTTTTAATTAATCAAATTGTTTCTTTTTTTCAGGCATGTTTACATATCACAAAGATTCACACTGCCATTGGTTTAGCAGTTTTAAATGTGATAACTATTCTGAATTTCGATTGGTTGGAATTGTATCCTTTAAACTTTCCACTAGGAGGTGCTAGTAGACTAGAAATTTTTTTTAATTTTATCTGAATTTTGGAAAACTGTTCTCATTAAGCATTTTATTAAAATCAGATATTTTTTTATTGAATTTTATTGGTGACTGGTTAACATACAGGTTCCAGGTGCCCAAACTATAGCATATTTTATACACCGTATCATGTGTTCACCCCCCAAGTCAAGTCTGCACCCATCACCCTTTATCACCCTTTATCACTCCTATACCCTCCTCTAGCTCCCCCTGTCTCTACACTGTTGTCCAGCTCCGTGAGTGTGTTTGTCCTTTGGTACTCTGTCCCTCCACCTCCCTCAACCACACACACAGCTGCCAACCTGCTCTCTGTGTAGGAGTCTGTCTCTTGTTAGTTCATTTTGTTCATTAGATTCCACATGTGAGTGAAATCATAAGGTAATAGTAGACTAGAGATATTTTAAAATTTTATCTGAATTTTGGAAAATTGGTCACTAAACATTTCATTCAAATCAAACATTCTTGTCAAATTTACTAATAGATTTTCAGTAATCTTTATTATTTGTACTATCACAGCTATCTAATGTCAACAGATTTAATTAGTTGAAAGGAATGATTGAGTTTTTTATATTTCTCTCTGAAAACTTTGTCTCAAAGTATTAATAAAAATGTTGATTTTTCTATTTTATATATTATCTACTTTATCAGGAAATTAAGACTTTTTAAAAATCAAAGTATCTTTTCTATTCATAATGAACTATTTTTCTGTTAGTTCTAAGTACAAAGTAAAAGAAACTAACAGAAAATAGTTTATTTCATTCTGTTTACTAAATTGAAATTATGGAAATTAAATCTAGGTCTTTAATATGACCCTCTAATCCCAAGGTATTTAATAAAAATTACAAATTGAAAGGGATAGGAATAAAATATATGGCATTATCTTACAGTGTTTTAAAATAATATAAATGCACCCTCTGATCCCTCTCAGGGGTGCTGGAGAAATCCCTCATGTATTGGGTGGAAGACTGGACAAGACACCTTCTACATTAGCTTTTTAATTCTGAGAAATATAATTGTGGGAGAAAGGATGGGAGAGTAAATAAACCAGCAAGCACTGGCATACATAGGTTAAAAAAGGAATAAAAGTTCCACCTTTAAGGAGTTTGTCATTTAGATGGGCAGGTGACCACCAATGCAAGGTAGTCTGTTCTCAGAGTCAAATGACCATTTGACATTAAGAGCTAAGAAGTTCTGAAAAGGAAAAGATTCAGTGTAGTCTTCCCACAGAAGGTAGTCATTTAAAAATGGAATCATTCTATCTGATTAGGACAGGGCTGTAGAGAATAGAACTAGAGTGGTAGAGTGACTAGGAAAAAAAAGGCTGCATTGTGTTGGACCTGTTACAGTGCAATGTGTAGGTCCAACTGAGTGAAGCAGAGGGCACACTGAAGTTAGGGAAGATACCTTCAGTAGAACGTGGCCCAGCAAATGTACATCCCGGGTTCGATTCCCAGTCAGGGCACACAGGAGAAGTGACCAAGTGCTTCTCTCCCCACCCCTCCCTTCTCTTCCTCTTCTTCTCCTGCAGCCAGTGGCTCGAATGGTATGAGTGTTGCCCCAGGTGCTGAGGATAGCTCCATTGGAGCACATCAGCCTCAGGTGCTAATAGCTCGGTATTACACCTTTGGCCCCAGATGGGGTTGCCCGGTAGATCCTGGTCAGGGTGAGATCCCCTCGTCTCACCTAAAAAAAATTAAAAAATAAAAGAAAGATCCCTAAGAACAAGAGTTAAGAGCCATATTATGGAGGGCTTTGAATATCTAGCTTTGTTACATTTGTTGGAATAACTCCTGAGAAATGTATATGAAAATCGAGAAACTAGATGGAAGAAAAGGTTATAGAGACAAAAACTACACATTGATATGATAAACTTAATTTGAAACTATATATATATATATATATATATATATATATATATAGTCATGTCTGAAGGTCCAAAGTGCTAAATTCCACAATACAGACCACTTAACAGTTCTTAGGCTTTTGTTTTTCTTATTTACAGTAATCATTTGTTGAATGTTTCAATTTCATTGGAAGCCTGAGTCATTGATGCTTCTCACTACACTGTGAGATATTTGGATTTCTTGATAAATAATGTTTGTCATACTTTATATTCTTATCACAGCTTAGATTTGGGTGACATTGTGACTTTCTGATATTTTTATTGCAGTATTAGATCTTACTTAGCTATCACATTATTAGAAGTACTATACGTAAAATCATGAACTTGCTAATATTTTTGCAATAGACATTAGTTTATATTCAGTCATTTCTCAAAAGAGCATATAAAGCATATTTACATATGTTGCATATTTCAAGTTAAACAACTACAGTAAGTTTTCACTTAACATTGTCAGTAGGTTCTGTGACTTTAAGTGAAATGATATATAGCAAAACCAGTTTTACCATAGGCTAATTGATGTTTAATAAACAAGAGTTAAGTTCCTGCAGCATCTCATTAACATTATAATGAAAACAAAATTGAATGAAATGATGTTATTTTTCAAGGACATGCTATAAATCTAAAGTCATTAAGGCCATTACCTCTCATTGTTAATGTGTATTTATCTAAAAAAAAATTAACTGTAGAAAATAAGACTGATGCCCCCAAAGCATGATAATATATGTATAAGAAAATTGTGAGATGATGTTGGGTTGTGATCATGTAAGTTTGAAAGATCTATTGAAGGTGAAGAGAACTAAAAATTGAGAACAGAGATGATGGCTGGGAAAATTTAGTTGGTTCTGTACGTATCTCCAGTTTTTAAATTTCAGGATAAAAAATTTGTTTCTAATACTTCATTTTTAAATATGTTAAGGTCTTTGGATTTACATAAAATGTATAGTGAAACCTATAATAATAAGTATAAAGGCCTGACCTGTGGTGGTGCAGTGGATAAAGCGTCAACCTGGAACACTGAGGTCACTGGTTCGAAACCCTGGGCTTGCCTGGTCAAGGCACATATGGGAGTTGATGCTTCCTGCTCCTCCCCCCTTCTCTCTCTCTTTCTGTATATATGTTTCCTGTAGCAGATCCTGTGCACCTGCTTCATCTGTTAAAAACGCACCTTCACAGTTACAATGAAAAGAACCTCTAAAATAAAAAGTGCTTAGAACTTGCCACTATAGTAAATGATCATAAATGGTAACTATAATAGTATTGTGGTTATTGTCATTATTTCTGTTATCACAATTATAGAAGTACTATAAAGACTTGCAGTACTTTTTTTCTCAAAAGCTCACTTTCTCATCTAGCAGTGACTTAATCCTTTTTTGCCCATTCTGCAGATTTTTTGTTTTAATTGAGGTATATTTACATAACACAAATATAACACATTAAGTGACTTTTAGTCCCTTTGCAGTGTTGTGCAGGAGTCATCTCTATCTAGTTCTAAGACCTTTCTCCACAAAAGAAAAACCTGTACCCATTAAGCAATCTCTTGCCACTCCCTTATGTGTGGGCCCTTTGACAGCCTGACAGGTGAGCTTAGAAATAAACAGAAATTATTTCTTTTGGGACATAAATCTCAGCCAGAATGCAAAAATTACCTTTTAGAATGGCTATTATTTTTTTAAAAAAAACCCTAAAAATAACAAGTGCTGGTGAAGATGTGGAGAAATTGGAACCCTTGTACACTTCTAATGGGAATGCAAAATAGTGCAGCTGCTATGGAAAACAGTATGGTGGTTCCTTGAAAAATGAAACAATTACCATGTGATTCAGCAATTCCACTTCTGGATTCATACTTAAAAGAACTGGATGTAGGGACTTGAATTTGGTGGGGATTTTTTGACAGTCAATACTTTATATGAGTTTCAGGTGTAGAGCAGAGTAGTTAGACATTTATATAAAATGCAAAGTAATTCTCCCCAAAGAGAAAAAAACAAAAACAAAAAAAAATGTGCCTTCACAGTTACAATTAAAAGAACTTTTTTAAATGAAAAGTGCTTAGAACTTGTCATAGTAAAAGATCATAAATGGTGACTACAGTAGTAGTGTGGTTATTGTCATTGCCATTATCATAATCATAGAAGTATATTAGAACTTCTTTTCAGGATCTGTCCCGTGAGTACATGGCTCAGTCTCTGTTAATATGGTTACCTGTAAACAGTATGTTTTTTCCTGAGGTTATCACCCTCATTCTGCCTTAGCAAAATGAAATACTGGCTATCTTCTAATTTTTAAAATTGTTTCCAGTAATTTGTCCAGCCCTTATGTTTAGATTTTTTTTTGAGCCTATGAAATGAAGGACTTCCTTAATAACTTGATATAATAATTTTATATGACAGTTGAAATACAAAATTTGTTCTAAAACCCCTCTTTTAGCAAATGGATGTTACATTCTGCCATATAATGGATAAATTGGGCAAATTTTATATATATAACATCTGTAGCTTTTAACTTTAACCCTTTGAGTAAACTCCAATAAAGGCCTTTCAGCTAGAAGAGTCGGTGTTCTGTCAGCTTATCAACAGTGTTTATGTATGATTGTGTTTATGTGTTCATATATTTATTCATTCAGCTCTCTTTTCTTGGCATAGTCTGTATTTAATTTTAAAATAGTTTAAATGATCACCAGAACCAATAGTATGTTCTGCAGTGAGTGTTACTGAATAAATTGCTGCGATTATAAAATCACCTTCTTTGTTTAAATTTAGAAAGTGCTTTTTATATGTTAAATAATTTATATTGATAGATATGTCTGAAATTGATATCTGTTGTGATTTTTTTGTTTTTTGTTTTTTGTGTGTGTGTGTGACGGAGACAGAGAGAGGGACAGACAGACAGGAAGGGAGAGAAATGAGAAGCATCAGTTCTTTGTTGTAACTCCTTAGTTGTTTGTTGATTGCTTTCTCATATGTGCCTTGCTGGGGACGGGGCGGGGGGCTACAGCAGACCAAGAGTCCCGTTGCTCAAGCCAACGACCTTGGGCTCAAGCTGGTGAGCATTGCTCAAACCAGATGAACCTGCGCTCAAACTGGCGACCTTGTGGTCTCGAACTTGGGTCCTCCACGTCCTAGTTGATGCTCTATCTACTGTGCCACCACCCTGTCAGGCTCTGTTGTGATCTTAAATAAACTTTTCTAAGGAAATCATTAAGTACTATCAACTGGGCCCCTCCTTTTTATATGACTTGGTAATCAAGGAATTATATAAAATAAAGAGGAAATAAAAGAAGGGAAAGTATGTAGGATTAATTAAAAAGTCAGTATTAGTTCTGAAAGAAGTATGCAAGAAATTGACTGATGTATAATTTAAAGTCATTTGTTGTCAAGGATTTTATGTTAATACTTAACATTTAGTATGCATAGCTTATGGGACTAGCTGTTTATAACAGCATTACCTTGGATATTCGCTTCCCCCCCTGCTGTTACAAGAAGCTGTTGAGCCCTCCCATCGTTCCTAGTGATCAAAACACACCAGTAGGCATCTGCAGTGTTACCACTGATGACTTATGTCAAATTATGCCTGTAAGTATAAAATGACTATATTTTATTCCTTAATGCTAACATCTACCTGCACAGTCTTTCTCCTTCTAATCTGGTTTCTCTCTACTTTTGTAACCCATCTCCTTTTTATCTAGCTTTCTCCTTGCTCATGGAGACACAGCACCCGTTTTGCATCACTCTTCAGCTCTTATAACATAGTAGAATGGGCTTTGAAGTCAGACAGATTTGAATACAACCTTTGCCACTTATTAGCTCTGTGAACTTGGCTAAGTTGTTTCAAGATTCTGAGCTCTAGTTTCCTTATGTGAACAATGAGAGAGTAAAACTCATGTATTAGGTAGATTACATGAGATAAGAAAGCACTTAGTAATTGATTACTTCTGTGGATCCTTATTAAGATGATACTGTGCAATATCATTAACTGTGTAATAACAGCATCTCTTAAATTCAATACAACATGAATTTCATGGGATTATCTCATAACATTCCTCAGTTCAAAATTAGATTTCTTATCAAACTTAAGGTTAAAATTTAGTAGAGAAGTTCTGATCCTCCTGACAATTCCTTATAATGATATATTTTACTGCTTGCAAAATAGAGCAGACTCGGATTAAGAAACTGCAAGATCTGTTTTTTACAGTCTTGTATCTGCAGCATACTTAGCTGTGACCCTGGATGATTCACTTAATTTTCCTATCTCTAAAACAAAAGGAATAGACTAATCTCTGAGTTACCTTCTCATTTTAGATTTTTGTAATTTTTTTGTCCCACTTTTTGCCACATTTTTTACCAATAAATTTCCCAGTTTTATTATTGACTTTTGTCAATAAATTGCCTAATTTTATGATTAAAGATTTGAATTTGACTTTTAGATCCAGTTTTTTTTTTAGTTATTAATGGATATTTTATAAATGACTATGCCATACGTTTTATATTATGGCGCTGAAGATTTCACCAACCTAATATTCTTTTATTAGCTCTTTAATGAGGAATCCAGATTGTGTGTCTACTATGAGATCAACTACTGAAAAAACGTCAGTTTCTGTACGGGCATCAATGAAGCCTGAAAGGAAGCAGGGAAAGGGCTGCCGTGTTATGATGATAGATTGTGGGTACTTTTTTTTTTTTTTTTTTTTTTTTAGCAAGAGAGACAGGAAGGGAGAGATATGAGAAGCATTGACTCATAGTTGCAGCACCTTAGTTGTTCATTGATTGCTTTCTCATATGTGCCTTGACTAGGGGGGTCCAGCCTCACCAGTGACCCCTTGCTCAAGCCAGTGACCTTGGGCTTCAAGCCAGCAACCTTGGGCTCAAGCCAGTGACCATGGGGTCAGGTGTATTATCCCACGCTCAAGCCGGTGACCCCGCACTCAAGCTGGTGAGCCTGTGCTCAAGCCAAGGACCTCAAGGTTTTGAACCTGAGTCATCAGCATCCCAGGCCAGTGCTCTATCCACAGCACCATCGCCTGGTCAGGCTAATGTGGGTAGTTTTTAAAAAACATTTTATACATGGTTTATTCATTTTTTAATAAATAGCATCTATTAAAAATTGGCACCTAATTTCCATTTCATGTATGATAAAAATATATCCTAAAAATGTTTAACTGCTTTTTATTCAATTCTTTCCCATATGTATTTGTATACAGTGTTTTCAAGAAGATTGTGCAGGAAAGTGAAGAGAAGTATATAGTAGATAAGTTTCTTAATTTAAAGACATCTGTGAATATAGGACAAAAAGTACAGAAAGTAATTAAAATACTCCTCAGTGGAGCCTTCAATATGGTGTTAGTAACTGCAATAATTTTCCATGACCATGTTAATGAATACGGCTTCCCTCAGAGGTGATCCATGAATCAAAGCACCAGAATTATCCAATAACAACAATAAGAAATCTTTCCAACAGTCTTGTGAAAGTCACACTTGAGGGTTTTGTTGAAAATAGAGCAGAGGCAAGCATAACTTAGAATCAGTAGCTATACTATCTTTTTTCCTCTGCTTAAACCACTCACATATGCTCTATTAAATAAGACCAGGTATTCAAACTATGCAAACACACTACTTTGTATCTTCACACACTATTTAATTATAGGTTTATAAAATCAGAAAAAAGTTTGATTGTAAAGTAGTAAGTTATAGATAGCATATCACAATTAAAAGTCCAAGACAAAGTATCAATAAAGACAATTCTCAACAAAAATTGGGGTTTGAAAATACAGCGACTGGAATAAAAGGTCTACTGTCCTAATTAAAGCAGATCTGAGTTACAACTTCATGACCTATGACATTGTATTTCGTCATCAAGAATTTAGTCTCTGAAAGGTGGTAAGCCCTTTCTCTTGGATTTACCTCGTAGTCCCTGGAGTTCTTAAACCAGAAATCTCCCAATTATAATTTTCAGCATCCATAATTTTTATTAGTAATTGCAAATCTATGCTCATCTGAAGTTGTATAAAAATTTGTTTTTAATGGGATGGAAAACTTACTATGTATGTAAGTATTAAGATTCTAACCATTCTGTTATCTTTTAATAATTTGAAATAAATTAAAATTTTTTTCATAAAACCTGAAAAATTTTTAAACATTTAGTTAGTTTTTCTATTTGTAAGTCTTTGCTCCTTGATAACATGAGTTGTAACCTATTCAGGAGAATGTTTTTTCCAGTGCTCTCAACTTCTTGGGAAAAAGGGCATTGTGACTGAAATATCAACCCCGCTTATCTGCTTGAACTCTGTGATTTTAAATGTAAAATATGTATCCTGAAACAGCATATTTTTAAGAAAATAAATTGAAAATGAGAAATGCTACACCTTTATAAATAGTGCTGCAGACAGCAGCGAGTTATGATGAGAACTATGCCTTAGCTTGCTGCGTAAGAATAGTCACCTGGGTGTCTTCCTCCCCTGTGAACTTTTCCAATGAAAGGTAGGTGGCAGAAATCAATAAGAAGCGTTTTGTGTTCTAGAAAATACATCTCAGATTTTACCTTTATTTCAGAATCTGAAAGTTTCTCTGCTCTTTCTCACATGTAAGTGAGCTATAACAGATCTGACTGTTTTAGGTAATACCTTTTGGTTAAAAAAAACAAAACAAAAAAAAAACACATAACTTTTTTTTTATAGGAGCTGGCCCGTGGATTAAGTGAACTCTTGTCATATGAAGGCAATGTTGAAGAAGATTTCTATTCAACATTCCAGGTACTGTTAAGGGCAGATAGCTTTCTGTTAACCATGTATTTCATATATGACAAAATGCCATTTGTTATGAAACACTCATTATTTGAAAAGATGAACAGGATTAATCAACACATACCATCCCTATCTTAAAGGATCTGAACCTGATAAATTAGACAATGCAGGTAGATACACATAAAAGAGCAACAATGAAAGTACTTAAAGAAATTCACCAAGGGTGAGGGTATTTCTCTGCTCATTTTAAAGGCAAGTAGCACATTCCCTTAACTCGGTTACTTTCTCAGAGCTTTTCAACTTTTAAAAATAGCCTCTCCTGTAGCTTCAGTACAAGAAGTAAGCAGAAACTAGTGGATCAGACCCAAACCCTCTCATTTCCGCTCCCCTAACAGTAATTGGGAGGTGGGAATTAGCGCAATCCACATAGCTCCAAAAGACCTGAATGGCTTCATGAGTCTTGTGAACATCGGCAGGGTGTTTAACTGTATTCAACGGGAGGATTAAGTTAAAGACTTATTTTTTTACCTCACAATATTTTTATGATATCTCATTCTTCTGATACAAATATTAGAAGAAGCTTAGTATTTCTGTGATTTGTGTATTTAGGGGAAAACTGCTTTTTAAACTTTACAAACATGTTCTCTGAAACCTGTTAGATATCAACCATACTAATAAATATCTTGTGTTGGAATCTCCCATCAGGTTTTTCAAGAAGAATTTGGAATAATTAAGTCCTACAATTTAAAGCCAGGTGGTGATAAAATTCCAGTTACCAATCAAAATAGGAAAGGTACGTTAGATACTATTTCTTAATTAAAATGCTTTGGTGTTTACCATTTACTTTTACTATATAACAGGTGGAAAATTGCTTTTCAGAATATGTGCAACTTTATATTGACTTCCTTCTCAACAAATCCATCTATAAGCAATTCGCTGCATTTTATTATGGATTTCATAGTGTATGTGCTTCAAATGCCCTTATGGTGAGTTTAAACCTTTAAATTATACTTTCAATTAGGTTTTGTAATATGATAATAACTAAAACCAAGTCCTTAAATATTTTAGTAGATAAGCTTTTAAAATAGAAAATGGTAGAGCTAGAAATAAAAAGTTCTCCCATTTCAGCCTTAACTCTTTAAAAGGAAAAAGACCACTCAACTCCATTTTTCTCCCTTGTGCTATGTCATATACTATATGTTTTAAGCCTTTAAAAACTTTCTCCAAGCAGAGTGGATAAAGAAATCCTATTGGCTCAAGGTCTTAATACTGAGAGACAAAGCACAGAAAACAATTAGCATATAAGCTTCTGGGCAAAAGCCACCTGTTACTGGCTAAGGAACTTATTTATAACTCTGTAAGTCGGAGCTGCCTTTTACCCATAGGAAGTAGTTTGTCTTAGAGTCATGATGGACTCTGTTTGGTTTGACTTATGCGAGCCATGTGAGTATGTGTCAGCTGCTGTCTAGACACCATGCTGAGAATATAAAAGTACAGTTTTCTGAAGAACTGGTGCTCTTCACCCCTGCTATCCAAAGCACACTCTATCACAGCTTCGTTATTTCCCCTCAGTTTTATTATGAAGGTTTGGAGTTAGGCCTTTCATTTGAATTGTTTTTCATAGGAGAGAGCCTTCTTTAGAGTAACCTGTCACAAAACTACCTTTGAAAACAGAGCACTTTATTGAGCTCTAATTGTGACACACTGGTAGCAAAATATCTCACCATGGTAGAAAAAATATATGTGGAGATTTTTCTTTTAAAACATGGCTTGCCTGACCAGGCAGTGATGCAGTGGATAGAGCATCGAACTGGGACTTGGAAGACTCAGGTTCGAAACCCCGAGGTCGCCGGCTTGAGTGCAGGTTCATCTGGCTTGAGCAGGGGCTCACCAGTTTGAGCTTGGGGTTACTAGCTTGAGTGTGGGATCACAGACATGATCCCATAGTTGCTGGCTTGAGCCCAGGGTTGCTGGCTTGAAGCCCAGGCTCACTGGCTTAAGCAAAGGGTCACTCGCTCTGCTGTAGTCACCCCACCCCCCAGTCAAGGCACATATGAGAAAGCAATCAGTGAACAACTAAGGAGACTGAGGAGCCGCAATGAAGAACTGATGCTTCTCATCTCTCTCCCTTCCTGCCTGTCTGTCCCTATCTATCCCTCTCTCTGTTTCTGTCACAAAAATAAATAAATAAATATTTTTAAAATGGCTTGATTTATGGTAAGAGAAGTCATGATTTTTATAGTTGGATTCAATGAAAATAGTTCCAATTTCAGTTTAAATGATGACTTTTATCATTTTCATTAAATGATTATTGGCAGCTGCTTCGTCCAGAAGAGGTTGAAATCCTGGTGTGTGGAAGTCCTGAACTGGATATGCACGCTCTGCAGAGAAGCACTCAGTATGATGGCTATGCAAAAACTGACGTGACTATCAGGTGAGACTTGATACTTCTGACAGTGTGGTTGCAGAAGAGGGAATGAGAGAGAAGGTGGTTCGTTTATTTGTGTAACTTACAACCTTGGAATCAAGTAAATCAACTGAAATCCTGTAGAGTTCCACACTGCCTTATTTTATTTCTAAAAAGTAATGTGAGAAATTAAATATGAAATAACTTAGCAAAGCAGTCCCCTTGGGAGAGAGTGATATACAGTATAGAAATTTCTACAAAAGTATAGAGGTTTTACTTTTTTAAAAATGCTTTTGTTCTAGAACTTCAGGCATGGTACACAGATATCATTTTAATAGCACTGTGTTGAAAAATGAGAAAAATTATATAGGAGAAAAAGGGCTGCTGTACTTTCCACTGTTGGGCTATCTTTATAATTTTATAAAAATGTATTTTTATTTATTTTTATTTTTTTATTTTATTTTTTTCTTTTTTGCATTTTTCTGAAGCTGGAAACAGGGAGAGACAGTCAGACAGACTCCCGCATGCGCCCGACCGGGATCCACCCGGCACGCCCACCATGGGGCGATGCTCTGCCCACCAGGGGGCGATGCTCTGCCCATCCTGGGCGTCGCCATGTTGCGACCAGAGCCACTCTAGCACCTGAGGCAGTGGCCACAGAGCCATCCCCAGCGCCTGGGCCATCTTTGCTCCAATGGAGCCTTGGCTGCGGGAGGGGAAGAGAGAGAGAGGAAAGTGTGGCGGAGGGGTGGAGAAGCAAATGGGCGCTTCTCCTGTGTGCCCTGGCCAGAATCGAACCCGGGTCCTCCACACGCTAGGCCGACGCTCTACCACTGAGCCAACCGGCCAGGGCATAAAAATGTATTTTTATAATGTTAGTCAAAAATATAATTCAGATAAAGAAGCTTGCATTCCTTAATTTTAAAGGTACATACATGTATGCTAAGGAAAGTTTTTTCCTTAGAGCTTACTTTATATTACTTTATTCCAGCGATTTCCAACTTTTTGCATCTCATGGCACACGTAAACTGATTACTAAAATTCTGCAACACACCAAAAAATATTTGTTGCCAATCTAACAAAAAAATAGGTATAATATTGATTCATTCACACCATATGGCTGCCATTGTGTTGGCTGTTACATTTTTTTATTTGATAGTCTAAGGGAAAAGAGGTCAGTGCCCCTGACTAGTCAGGTATTGCATGTTTTAAAAATTCTTGCAGCATACCAGTTGAAAATCACTGCTTTATTTTGATCTGCACGATTTTTGTTAGGACATTTTATGTAAATTTCCTTCTGTGTTCTCTAGATATTTTTGGGATGTTGTGCTTGGATTTCCTCTTGATCTTCAGAAGAAGTTGCTACATTTTACTACAGGAAGTGACAGAGTCCCTGTAGGAGGAATGGCTGATTTGAACTTTAAAATCTCAAAGAATGAAACTTCTACTAATTGGTAAATTTTTAGATTATAATTGTTTTTAATCAATAAGTTTGGCTAATATATTTCATTCTGAAGTCATCTTCATAGAAAAATCTCAGGAGTAAACATGGCCTTGATATGAGAAAGGCTGGCTTAAGGTCCTCTATTAATTTTTCAGACATACAAATACTAACTGAAAATTCCTTTCCATTAACTTTTTGTTTTGCTAAACCTGCTTTGTAGTCTCTTTTAGAGCTAGCTTGCTTTTTAGTAGTATATTATCTAACCTTCATTTTTATTTAAAGGTGATTTTTATTAAAAATACAAAGGTGGAGGTTTTGGCTGTCATAATTAGTACTAGATGTCCTCTAGTACAAGAAATGCATCTAGTATTAAACCTTTTTTTAAATCTAGTGCTCTTTGCATATAAAAGTGATGATGATGATAATGGCTTTAAATTATTTTTCTAATAATGTTGATAGATTAATGCTGATCTACTTCTTTTCCTGAACTTGTAATTTCTCAAGCTGATTTGAGAAGACATTACTTTGATTATAATCATTTTCTCTGCTGCCCAATATATTCCCTGAGTTGTCAATTCTTCTTTTCATTTTTGAATTGGAATTTGTCCTGTCCTTTCCCACTGCTACCACTGAGAGCCATTTTGATGGTGTGGAGTTCACAGAGACTGAAGGAAAAGGGCTAAGGAACCTGTAGAAATCTTGAAGAAAGATAACAGTGTCACCAGGTAGAGGGGTGGGGGAGCTGATCTAAAGGATTCAGAGGATGAGTGTTGCATGTGCATTGAGGGCAGCAACATTAAGTGTGGGTAACAAGTGTCTCAGAAATATATTCTTTTTTATAGTCAAGACTGAAATAATAGTAACAGTCATACTATCTACTCTTCTATTAGGTGTTTTATATAGATTGCTTTTAAATTTTTTAAACAACCCAATTGATAAGTTTACCCCAGTGATTTTTCAACCACCAGTCTGGACCTATAATCTTCAAACAGCATCAGGGTGGTCACCTCTTTCGCAGACCAGCACTGGTCCACAGACTGGCGGTTGAAAAACACTGGTTTACACTGTCATGGTGATGAGGAGACTGAGATTTAGAGACATGGAACCACTTGAACAAGGTCCCACAGCTAGGAAGTGAGGGAGGCAGTATTCAAATTCAGATTGGTCTGAATCCAAAAATAATGTCACCAGAATGAAAGTTTCATGAGAGCAGAGACATTGACTGTCTTGTCTGTAAACCTGGCCCCCTGTCTGGAAATGTGCTGATGCATAGTAGGTACTTCATAAGTATTTGTTCAACAAAGGAAAAAATGAGTCATTGCTTGGAAAAGTGAAAGAGATTTGAATGTGTGTGTCCTGGCATTTTGAAAATTGCTTAGCGGTAATTCTCTGTATGTTTAAGGGTTTAGTGTCTTTTTAAAATTTTTCCCTAGGTTGCCTGTGGCTCATACCTGCTTCAATCAACTTTGCCTTCCCCCCTACAAGAGCAAAAAGGACCTGAAACAGAAACTGATCATTGGGATTTCAAATTCCGAAGGTTTTGGACTTGAGTAACCTAAGACTTGAAACATATTTTATATGTAGCATTCACTTCCCTCTTATTGTGCCTTTAACCTTTTCATGTTTTTGTCTCAAAACACCTTGACAAAGCTCACCAACTTTAAAATACTGATTTAAAAAAAAACCCAGATATGAAGTATGTTAGTAGAGGCATGGTTTTCTATAAACACAGACACTGCCTGAGTGGAGAAAAGCCCAGATGGCAGAGACAGGTGTGGGTTCAGTCCTTTTTTATAGCACTTTATCATTCTCCATGAATAGTGTGTCACAGGTGTTCCACTGGGGGGGCAATGTGCAGTAAAGAAAGCATTGATGACATAGGGAACCCAGTGACAGATTGTGTGCTGCTAGGATACAATAGCAACACAGATAGCTACATTATCATTAATTACATCATTAATGTAAGGCATGTAGCCATTTTTTCATATAGGGGTAAACAACAGTATAATTGCAAATGCAATTTACAGGGTTTTTTGATATACTGGTTTTGGTCCAATAAGATTCTTTTCAACTGTTGCTGAAAAGCATGTAAATACCTAAATAACAGCGTGAGAATAATGGGATTTTGATAGTGCCATTTATTGCTAAAGATTTATTTTTACAAAGTAAATTCAGGGTTTTAGACGTGTATACAGATTTTACAAATAAATAATGATGATTGTATAAGAGTGTAACTATGTATTTTCAGACTAATTGGATTCAGGTTATATTCTTTTAAGTATTGTTAGTCTGCATGCACATTGGCAGTAGTTACTTTGAGTACTCTGTAATATTTGTATACTGACCATTTCTTTTTAAGGGTCGGCTATTAGAAAGGAAATCGGATAACTAATCCTTGGTAAATTAAGTCAATTACAAGCACAAAAGAAAAGAACTGTTTTTATATATACTTTGATTGATGTACAAGGCTTATTAGAACTGTTTTTATATACACTTTGATGTACAAGGCTTATTTCTAATATTTTTGATCACCAGTTGTATTGAAACACTAATTTTTAGAAAAGGTTAGGATAAGTTATTTGACAAAAGTGAATACAGTAATAACATTTATGTCAAAATGACATACTTGGTGTTGAAAAATCAAGTTCAACATTTCAATCAAAATGTTTGTTTTTCACTGGATTCTGAATATAGTAAATTCAAAAGTACTCTTTAGAGTTTCTAATAAAATAGCATGTAGAAAGAAACTATTTCAAATCAGTCAGACAGTAAATGGTTTTCTTTTTAATTACAGCAAATGAAGCAGTTTTATTAGCATGCTACAAATATTTCCTAATCAAGACTTCTCTATTATTCTTTGATAGTTTTCCTTCAGAAAACTCTGAAGATATATTTGCAATAATAATGAAGCCAGCATTTAGTACCAGCATATGGTTCACATGCAAATAATACTTTCCCACAATTCTTTCTGAGCTACCTTGTTTTCTTACTGCCGAGTCCTGCACCCAACCAGCAGAATTCTTTCAGGGTGGAGCGACCAATCAGCTTGTTTTCCTGCAGTTCTGAAGCCAGCCCACAAAGCGTTAAGGAAAAGGAGTTACGGTTTACTATTCTATTTGTAACAGAAGTGACTCTGCTTTTTCATTTGGATATCCTATTTTAAGTATTTTCTTAAAAACCTTGGAAAGCCTAAGAAAGATAAAGGCATGTTGATTTTGTTCTGTTTGTGCTGTTTTTAATCCGTATGCAAATAAAACTGCTTCTTTTACAACGCTTGAACTAGAAAGTAAGATGTTTAATGTAAGTTACTACTAACTAATAAGCACAGAAGAATCATATATAAGAAACCAGATTTAAGTGTTTTAAATAAAATGTAAACAATGTTTTTATTTGGTAGAGATGGAAAACTATATTGGCTTGGTGTGCATGTTTAATGATGTGCTTGTATATTGATAGCTATGTCACTTTTAAATAAGAAGTACACAAGCAAGCCAGATTTTTAAATGACAAAGTCCATAAATAACTGGAAATTTTTTTTCTGTCTGTTAAGTTGAAATTTATAACCATTTATCACTTAATTGCACATTGCCTTTATTTATTCTGTTTTTTGGTTTACAGTGTAATAATACCTCATTTTTTAAAAAATGAAAACCACTACTGTTATATTTCGTTACTTTAAACAGCTAAAATTCATGTAGTTGCTTTTTTATATACTCTGTTAATGAATTCCTGATTTTTGTATCTTCCACAGTAACTTAAAGCATTGCAAATATTTATCAGTATTTACAAAATGTCCTGTCCTTTTTTAATCTTTGCTTAGTCATATTTTTGTCTGTATGATCAGAAGTTTTTAACAGTCCGTTTTTTGTACAAATCTGTCTTGTATTAAGTTGTTAACTTCTGGATAAAATTTTTCAAATATTAAAGTTATACAATCAGTCAGGTTTTAGTTTTAGGCAACTTCTTAAAACCGTAAGTTAAAAATAGAATGGCACACTATTCTCTTTGTTATACTGTCTCTTAAATGTAGTGATGAGGGAAAGTACTAATACATCTAGCTTCAAAAATGTGTGTTGTTGACACCAGATACATCCTGTGTCTGGGTGGTCACCAGAAATGAGTTAAGTATGACATTTCATTGGATGTAGATAGACAACTTCAAATCTTAAGTATTTCTCCCCAAAATTATTAGTTTGGTCTTTTTTTACTCACTTACATTTCCTGTGTTTAAGGAGAAAACAAGAGATGAAGAGAATGTAGGAGAAAATATCATTAATGGAGAAGACAGGCAGCTGGATGAAAGACAGACTAGGGTGGATTTTCACAGGGGAGGGCACAGGATCAAGTCACCCAATGGCCACACAGGGCAGTGGTGAAGAGTTCTGCTTTGGAGCAGACTGCATGGGTTGGTTTACTGTTTCCTTGGCGCAGTTACTTAATCTCCCTGGGCCTCAGTTATCAAATGGAAATAAGAACCTACCTATTTCATAGAGAGGGTTGTAGGAAGGATTAAATGCACGTGTGAGAAGTACTTATATAGTAAAATAATACAGTGTGATGCAAGAGGAATTGGTGCGAATGTGAGACCATCTATGGTCCCTGCCTCTGCAGCCTCTGGAGGTCTGAGCAGCAGACACTGGGTGCAGCTCAGGGAACAACGCAAACTGCATGTGAAGCATTACAATTGTGTTAGAATATTTCTTACTTGAAACAGTGCTCAGCTTCCAAAATTCCTTCAACCAACCTATTGAAGTAGCCTTCAACGAAACTAGACACGCCAGCTACGTCACATGCTCTCTCTGAAGAGAAAGAAAGAAAGAAAGGAGAAACATACAGAAACAGAAACTCCTGTTCAGCACCTCGGCTGTCCACACCGGGTGACATGACTGGCCCGGGCTACCTTGTCCATCCAAGTTTTCTTTTTTCCCTGCTTTTGTTTTGCTGCTGTCATTTTGAAGTATTTCAGTTTGAAAAGATTAGCTCTGGGGGGAAGGGGCTTCCAAGGTTTTCGTTGCCAGGTTAGTCTTTTTGACCCGCATGTAATTAGTTTTCCTCGCCCCGATTAAGTCCCGGTCCCTTCAGCTTCCCTCGGAGCAGCCCGAACTGGAGTGCCGAGTGGCACGCTCCGCTCGGACATCATGTGTCAGGGCATCGTGGTTTCCACACACCTGACACTGTGGCTTCTAAAAATAGTTGAGTCTTTTCTACCTATTCAGTACTCTTAAAGACAGGAATGAATAAAATGGATTTAGGATTTTTGCTTTCTTTAATAGTAAATGGCCTCTTCTTGCATTTCAGCACAGCCTTGCAAGCATTCTCTTGATTCTTTCCTATCCAGTGTCTAAAACTTTTGAGTACATTGTTCTCTGTAGATTTGCACCAGTGTTTTATTAAATTGTTAACATTTGTTTATTCAGTGCCTATTATATTTAAACTGGAGGCTGATCATAGCTCCGTATATCACTTGCTTACTATTGATATATACAAACGTGAGCAGGTATGAGTCTGAACACTTAACCTTCTGAAGCCCTAAAATGTGTACCATTGCATGAAAATATCCCTAGGATTTTCATGACTATTATACACCTCAATGTTTTCATGCCATTTAGACACTACATCTCTGAATGCATAGGTACACACACAGTCGGAGCATTAGTCACCATTGAGTTAAGCTGCTGGGTCTTTCTGCAGCCTGACTTGACTTTTCTATGTGCACACAAACAAGCAAACTACAACAGGAAAAACACAGATTTACTGCAGTAGGTTTCCTGAACACAGTCTTGTACTGCATTGCCACTGTGTCCAGGCGCTACCTCTCCGTGTAAGACTCTGCACGCCTTCCTTGTCTGGTGCTGTCATTGGCAATCTTCCTCTCCTGATGCATGGCTTGTCAGCACTGATCTTACTTTGACTTGTCCTTCCTCAACCCCACGTCAGTAAGCTGCTGCTTTATGTTCCTTCTCAGATGTGACCCGTCTTTCTACTCCATCCCTGCGGTCTCCTCTTTGGTTCGGACACTCAGCCCTGCATGACTGACTGGCCTCCTTGAATGCACTTACTCTTACCCCAATCTTCCTAAGGCCCTACAGATAATCTTTGTAAAATTCTGTTCTTATCATGTGCCCTGCTCTCCAGTTGTCTTAAGATCTATCTGGTGCTTATCTGATCACCTTCCAACTCCAAAGCCTAGCATTTGTGCCACATTTTTTTATTTTTGCCATTGGTTTTTTTTTAATTCTTATTGAATTTATTGGGGTGACATTGGCTAATAAAATTACTGTATACAGGTTCCAGGTGTACAATTCTATAATACATCATCTGTGTATTGTATTGTGTGTTCACCCCCCCAAGTCAAGTCTCCCTCCATCACCATCTATCCCCCTCTCCTCTCCTCCCACATCCCCTTCCCTCCTGCAGTCCCCGCACTGTTCTCTTTGTCCATAAGGGTTTTTTCTATGCTTAATCCCTTCTTTTTCACCCCCCCCTCAGCCCCCATCTCCTCTGACAGCTGTCAGTCTGCTCTCTGAACCTGGGAGTCTGTTTACATTTCGTTAGTTTATTTTGTCCGTTAGATTTCACATAGGAATGAAATCATACAGTACTTACCCCAGCATCACGCTCTGCGGGTCCATCCATGCTGTCACAAAAGATAATATTTCCTTTTTCATGGCTGAGTACTATTCCATTATTTTACATATTCCCTAATACCGATTTCCAAAAGGTCTCCTGAACAACTGTGCTCATCCCGTTCCCTGCTCAGCCTAGTGCTCCTGAGGAGCTCTTCCTGCTCCTCTGCGCCCAACCCCCTCCTCCCTCCACTCTGTCCCAGTCCAGCTCAGGTCCTCTGCCCCCACAACCTCCCTGGAGCAGAATTCTCTTCCCCCAGCCAAACCTAGCCCTGAACCACCCAAAACAGAAAAGCTGCCTTTTTCACACACATCCACCTATCTTCTTTCCTCAGGGGGCACTATTTTCAAACTTGTGTATGGTTCAATGTGTGCACATCAAAGGCTGGAGAACAGAGGTATTTCCTGTGTCCCTACCTAGCAACCACCAGCACAGTACTGCGTCAATAAACGCAGATGAAGTCCTACGTTACTTTTCAACTTGACAGTGCAGGTGAGACACTCATCAGATCAGTGCGTGGACCAGCCAGCTGCATGGGTAAATGGTTTCATCTTTAACTAGCAGCCTATTGCCCTGCCTGACACCAACCTGCTCACACACTTCTGTCAAGACTTCAGTGTGTCACTTACCTAGCCACCTAGCTATCCATGTTACTGAAACAACTTAATGATTCCATTGTTGGGAGAATCTTGCTCCTCTTCCTACATCTACCAACTTTGACCCACACAAAAAGGCCTTTGACTCACCTCTCCCCTCAGGAAGTGTTAGAATGAGAACCTGCGGACTCTCCGCTCTCTGGCTGCTGCCCCAAGGGAGGGCGGCTGCTTTCCGACTGATGAGAGCATGGTAGCTCTGGGCTCCGGCCACGTTCCACTGAGGGTGGGTCTATGTACAGAAAAGCTGTCCTGGCCTTGCTCGTCTCTCTAACTTTCCAGAAATTTCTGCCCTGCTTGAGCTGAGGCACAGTGGGCACGTGAACTTCCGGTCCCCCCTGTTCAACAGCCACCCCCAAAAGCGACCCACTATTCCCTAGCTCAGGGGTCCCCAAACTATGGCCCGCGGGCCATATGCAGCCCCCTGAAGCCATTTATCCGCCCCCCCCCCCGCACCACCGGAAGGGGCACCTCTTTCATTGGTGGTCAGTGAGAGGAGCATAGTTCCCATTGAAATACTGACCAGTTTGTTGATTTAAATTTACTTGTTCTTTATTTTAAATATTGTATTTGTTCCTGTTTTGTTTTTTTTACTTTAAAATAAGATATGTGCAGTGTGCATAGGGATTTGTTCATAGTTTTTTTAATAGTCCGGCCTTCCAATGGTTTGAGGGACAGTGAACTGGCCCCCTGTGTAAAAAAGTTTGGGGACCCCTGCCCTAGCTCCTCCATTTGTCTCTGGGGAGGGAGGTGAGTATGGGAGAGAAGTCAGGGAAGATGCCCCAAACTCGGTGGCTTTGTGTGATAGTTCATTTCTAACTCACTGAGCAGTTCCCAGGAGGATGGTGAGGTCAGCAGGGCTGCTCTCCCCGTCATGATGCCCTGGCTCCTTCCACTCGTGCTTCTGCCATCCCCGAGGCTTCGCTGACATCTGCACCCCACGGGCTGAAGGGGAAAGCAGGATGCGTTACCCAGGAGGTTCTCATGGGCCGGAGCTGACAACCACACATTGCTTCCGCTCGCCCTGCCCCAGAGAGAACTCCGAGTCGTACACTGGACCGTCAGGAAGTAGATGCTGACATGAAGTTCGGGGTACACGAAATTTATTAGGAATCATTTACCTGGAAAAGGAAGGGGAAGGAAACAGAACTGGGCAAAGGGGCAAGTCAAGCTGTGACACAGTCCTGACACAGCAATGGCCAGACCAGTGGGGAGCTCTAGAGCAAACTGCCTGTCGCAGTCTCCCTCTGCTGTGCCAATGGTCAGTCCTCTCTGTCCTGCCCCAGGCAGGCAGGCGGAAGGCAGTCACACCTCGGGAGGGCGTGACATAGGGCGAGGCGACTTTCCGCAGCTGAGGACTACCCTGAAGGAGCTGACAGCCAGAACCTCTGCTGACTGCACTTCCTGTCCCAGGGCGGCAAGGCCTTCCTTGCGTGAGGCACACCCGCGTGTTTACCATACCTGACCACACCTAACTGCAAAGGAATCTGAAAAATACAGTCCAGCTCTGGGCCTGCGGAGAGGGGTAGGCAGTGTGGTGACAACTAACCATCAGAGATGAGTTCAACATCCTTGCCAAACGGGTTTTACCAAGGAGCCTGTACGTGGCGGTTAAAGAACACAGCAGACAGCCTGACCTCCGTTTAGCCCGTGTGTTCAGCACACCTGCTGCCACAGACCCACAAGGGGAGCGGCCTGACAGGCATAGGAGCCTCACCCGAGCAGTAACGCCCGTCAGCTTCCTGGACTGCAGGGCCTGGGCAATGGGGCTTCCATCTCCAGGTTTATTGCTGACTTGGGCTTCTTTGAAAGTATGAACAGCCCAGCTCATAAGTGCCCGGTGAAAAAGGAGGGGTTGAAAATGGCATCTGAGAAGTCAAGGCAAAGATAAATGAATGGGACTACATCAGACTAAGAAGTTTTTGCTCAGCAAGAGAAACTGACAACAAAATAAACAGACAGCCAACTAAATGGGAAATGTTATTTTCAAACAACAGCTCAGATAAGGGCCTAATATCCAAAATTTACAAAGAACTCATAAAACTCAACAACAAACAAACAAACGATCCAATAAAAAAATGGGAAGAGGACATGAACAGACACTTCTCCCAGGAAGAAATACAAATGGCCAACAGATATATGAAAAGATGCTCATCTTTATTAGTTATTAGAGAAATGCAAATCAAAACTACAATGCGATACCACCTCACACCTGTTAGATTAGCTATTATTAACAAGTCAGGTAATAGCAAGTGTTAGAGAGGCTGTGGAGAAAAAGGAACCCTCATCCACTGTTGATGGGACTGTAAAGTAGTACAACCATTATGGAAGAAAGTATGGTGGTTCCTCAAAAAAACTGAAAATAGAACTACCTTATGACCCAGCAATCCCTCTACTGGGTATATATCCCCAAAACTCAGAAACATTGATACGTAAAGACACATGTAGCCCCATGTTCACTGCAGCATTGTTCACAGTGGCCAAGACATGGAAACAACCAAAAAGCCCTTCAATAGAAGACTGGATAAAGAAGATGTGGCACATATACACTATGGAATACTACTCAGCCATAAGAAATGATGATATCGGATCATTTACAACAACATGGTGGGATCTTGATAACATTATACGGAGTGAAATAAGTAAATCAGAAAAAAACAAGAACTACATGATTCCATACATTGGTGGGACATAAAAATGAGACTAAGAGACATGGACAAGAGTGTGGTGGTTACCGGAGGAGGGGGGGAGGGAGGACGCGGGAGGGAGGGAGGGAGAGGGGAAGGGGGAGGGGGAGGGGCACAAAGAAAACTAGATAGAGGGTGACAGAGGACAATCTGACTCTGGGCGATGGGTATGCAACATAATTGAATGACAAGATAACCTGGACATGTTTTCTTTGAATATATGTACCCTGATTTATTAATGTCACCCCATTAACAATAAAAATTTATTAAAAAATAAATAAATAAAAATAATAATAATAAAAAAAAGAAAATGGCATCTGAGTTACACAACTATCCTTGTTTATGCGTGGCCACATCGGCCTTGACCTCTGAGGTGCTGAGGGCCTACGACCCCTTTCAAGTTCCAAGGCAGAATCTGGAGACCTAGAAAAGAACACCCAGCTTTGTACAAAGTAACCTACTTTTCTCTTTTAACTGTCACTTTTGAGGTCCCATTGGTCAAAATAAAAGTTGGGAAGCTCACTGTGCATGTCATAGCTAAGAACACAGCCACCAAGCCCTCCTCTCTGACCCTTCACATGAAAGCACTGGGAAATCCAAAGCAAACACAAGAACTGACCAGCCAGGGAGCTCCTGGTCATCTGGAAACACGGGGAACAAGGACTGGGTACCCCCCACTTCCCTGAAGATGGGTGACTGCCTGCCAGGATGGGTGAGGGTCAGGAGGGTGCTATGGAGGGCCTGGCTGGATAGGAAACTCTGGGCCCACCCCTTCTCCTCCTGCTGCCCCTCAGTGATGCCCAAAGCCTGATATTCCCTTTAAAGAACAGAAGATCTATCAGAGAACAGAGGGTAAGAGGTGATATCAGCTCTGCTCAGGTACTGGCCCACTCTGTGACCTTGGGCAAGTGACCTCACAGAGCCTCCAGGGTGCAGCCATTAAACAGGGCAAGAATATCAAGTCCACCCACCTCTCTGTTGGCTTTTTAAACTTCAGGTCTGTGGACGTCCAGGATCCATGTACATCCTCCTGAAAACCAATAAGCTCCCCTCTGTTGTTTTTCTTTTGGATTTTGATAACCTAAAATGACTTCCACAGCTAACTCTGGCTTACCCCAGGGCCATGTTATACTGAGTCCTGGGTTAGTTCCTGGACATCTGGAGCCACAGCTGTGTCATGATTTTAGGCAGTATTTGTGTTTGGATCCAAGGAAGTCCAAATGGCATCTCAGCATACAATACCCATTAATGAAGGTGGACTAGTTGTTACTGCTGTAACAAATCACCACAAACTTAGAGGCTTAAACAACACAACTTTATTATCTCACTGTTCTGGAGATCACAAGTGGAACTGGGCTAAATTTAAGGCGTCAGAGGGCTGCCTTCCTTCTAGAGGCTCAAGGGGAGATTCTGCTTCCTTGTCGTTTACAAGCTTCTAGAGGCTGCCCATCCTCCTTGGCTCATGATCGCCTTCCTTCACCATTAAAGTCGGCTCTGTAGCATCTTCTAATCTCTCTGCCCACCTGCTCCGTCTTTCACTTGTAAGAGCCCCAGTGGTTACAACGGGCCCACCCAGATAATCCAGGATAATCTGCCCATCTCAAAATCCTTAATTTAATCACATCTGCAAAATGCCACTCACCATGTCAGGTAACACATTGATAGGTGCCTGGGATTAAAACATGGACATCTTTAGGGGCCACTATTCTGCCTACCACAGAGTTTTCCATTTGTTCAAACAGAACAGAAGGCAAAATGGGCATAATAATAAAAAATGGTCAAAACGGCAAAGTGAATCTTTTCCACTTATTCACTGATTTCCGATAGCAATCCAACTATCATTCCTGTGGTTTTTATTTTAACTATATCTGAAGTATTTGAAAAATAATTTTAGATATTGTCATCCTAAATGCAGCAGAAATAATACTGAAAATAAAAGAAAGCAAGCTTTATAGATTTCCTGGCTCCTCCCTTTTCTAGTTTCCTCAATACAAGCAAGATCTCTTCTTATTGAAAAAAATCAAGTAGATAGGCATGTACTGCCAGGAAAGATGTCAAATATGTGGTTGAGTACGAAAAGCAACCTCTTCGCAGCATGTTTCGTGTGATCCTATTTCCATAAAATAATAGATTTATGTTTGTTACCATGTAGAAAATACCCACAAGAATAGAAACCAACCAATAAGAGTGTTATCCTGAGGGCTGTGGGCAGCAGAGAGGAGGCTATAGGATTCCAGGAGATTTTCAATTTCTAAATCATAATTTCTGTAATGTCTGTACTTACATATTACATAATATATTTTTATATAATTGTTACTTTATATATTATATATTATATTTATTTTATATATAAATATATATATTACATATAAATAATATACATAATAAACATATTTGTAACCAATTTAAAAAATAGGACAGTACTTATGTTTAAAGACTAAGGAGCTCATCTAAAATACAGCTGTTGCCTGACCGGGCGGTGGCGCAGTGGATAGAGCGTCGGACTGGGATGCGGAGGACCCAGGTTCGAGACCCCGAGGTCGCCAGCTTGAGCGCGGGCTCATCTGGTTTGAGCAAACATTCCAGCAGCTTGAGCCCAGGGTCGCTGGCTCCAGCAAGGGGTTGCTCAGTCTGCTGAAGGCCCGCGGTCAAGGCACATATGAGAAAGCAATCAATGAACAACTAGGGTATTGCAACGCGCAATGAAAAACTGATGATTAATGCTTCTCATCTCTCTCCGTTCCTGTCTGTCTGTCCCTGTCTATCCCTCTCTCTGACTCACTCTCTGTCTCTATAAATAAATAAATAAATAAATAAATAAATAAATAAATAAAATACAGCTGTTTCTGGAGAACAGCGTCAACCAAAACTTCAGGATTCTGCCCAATCTAATCGATGTGAGCCTTAGGCCTTACCTCTGAGGACTTCCTATCCCCTCCTTAGAAATCTTAGATCTGCCCCGTCATTGCAATCACAGGAAATGTAGGTCAGGTAATAAGTAACCAGGGTTTATTTGGAAAATACTCAATACACTAAAGCAAAATGGGCCAGTTCCCATTTTTCGGGGAAAAATCCTAGAGCTTTGTCCAGGGGAGGGACTCTGAGGTCACTGGAAGCAAGCCCCTCGTTGTACCTTGAGGCCCAGTCCTAGGTCACCAGCTAGTAAGCAAAAGCGCTTGAATTCAAGCCAGTTCTGTGGGACTCCTGACCCATGTTCTTGCCACTTGATAGTCACCTACTGGACACAGTCCATTCCTGGGATTCCAACCTAGGCTCCAGAGAGCTGACAGGGCCCAGGTGTGCAGTAATGGCCCCACCTGGCCTTGAGCGGGGACACTAGTGACCATGGAGAGCAACTGGGAGCATTTGACACTGGAACAATTAGCCCAGAGATATGCATGTCACAGACAGATCAGAGGTTTTCAGGGGTGGAGGGTGCTGCTCCTGCTGCAAAGCGGCGCCCCCTGCATTAACACTGCAGTCTTAATGATTTCTTAGGTAGCTTTGGCTGGTTAAATGTGGTTTACAACCAGGCCATTCTCTAGAGTGAACTAAATGTGATATGACTCTCAGAGCTCAGAATGGTTCTGGCCAGTGAGAATATCAGTGCCAATAAACGGGAGCAGCTTCCAAAAATGACTGGAAGCATTTACAGCGCCACCAAGCATCAGGGGAGCTGGAAGAGTCTCATGCGGAAAAGCCTGAGATCCACACAGAGGGTCAGGACAGAAGGTCCCAGTACAGCAGCATTTGCCTGGGGCTCCACAAGGAGCAGGGGTCCAGGCAGAAAGGCAGCCCAAATGGTAACCAACCTAAAAATACTGCCTGGCATTTTCTTGGCAGAGTCTTTGCTGATGTTGGTGTGGCCACCATACTTTCCCCCAACGAGGCGGGGCATGCAATAGAGGATGGTGAGGACACACAGCATTGGAGAGCAGGGGAGAGCACGCAAAGCATGACCCAGGATATCACCAAACTCAGTCTCCAAAGACCTTGATTCCTGGTGTCACACCATATAGATCCACCCCTGCACTGCTCCACTCCCTGGAAAGCTGAGAACAGATGCTCTTTCTACAGGGTGAGACTGAATAAGAACTGGAGCCTCTACTTTGATTCAGCATCTTTCACAACCAAAACCTCTCCTCCAGAGCCATCTCGGAGTGTCCTTCTCATCAGCTTCAACTCTCAAGGACTAACCAGTAGGGGACCGCAATCAGCAGTTCCCTGTGTCAGAGGGGTGGTCCTAGTCCGCCCCACAAAAGCACAGAGAGAGCCTTGAGAAAGAAGTCGCTCTCCCCGCCCCACCACCGACATACCGGGTATGAATGAGCCTGTTTGAGAAGTGGCCTCCATGGAGAACCCTGTTTGGGATGGCAGGTGTGTTGGAGTGTAGGGTGGATGTGAAACCAGATCTCAGACATCAGGAAGCTCTATCTTCCAAGTGGAGGCATTTTGTTCCTTCTGAGTTCCTATGTTCAAACGCCTGGAGACTATAGTGAGGTGATCTACTCACCAGCTAAGCTTGATCTGTTAAACGCCTGCTTCTTGCCTCTCTTACTGTGTTCAATTATCACAGCCTGGCTGCAAGGGAGGACGGAGACCACAGAACCTGGAACCTTCTAAGCTGGGTCAGACCTCAGGAGACCACACGGAGGGTTCGGAGTCACACTATCGGGGGCTCTGTACGCAAGGTCACAAAGGTGAATAATCTTGGGGGCCCCAGAGCTCTGGGAGTCATCATCTCAGGAGAGTACCTGCTTTGCTCCTCAGATTTTCAGTTTCACTATCCAGGGTGTGCCAGAAAGCAAAAAAAGGCAGGCAGTTCAGGGGCTCAACAGCCTTGGCAGTCTTCCCTCCCTCCTCCAACCTCTGGAGTGGAGTGACTCACCCCAGCACCTCCTTTCCTTCTTCCCAAAGCTTGAAGATTCCCCGTGCAGGGAAGGGAGCTCTGACAGGAGCTCCTGGCCAGGGTAGGAGGCCAGGGTAGGGGAGGACAGGCGAGGAGGAGGACAGGGAGAGCAAAAGGACGAGGAGACAGAGGAGAGTTCATGCACCCACCTCTTTATCATCTATAGTCTGAATTTTGGATATATCAGAGCGAAAGCACCGTAAAGAACTAAGTAGACGCTCTTCACTGTCACGTGCGTGCATGCGCAGAAGCGTGTGTGTCACATGCGTACGTGCACACATCATTGTGTGTGCGTGCATGTGGACTCATTACCAGAGGGAAAGGGTGATAGGAGGGATGTTTCCACTCTCGCAAGAGCAACCTGGCTTACACAGGCAAGAAAAACCCTTTCTGCCAAGTACAGAAATCAGCTAAGAGAGAAGCTACTTTGTTGGACATTGGCCACCTGCCTTCAAGCTGGCAGTGCCGCCAGTGCCTATTTGCAGGGTCTCAGTGCTTCCAAAACTCTAAGTAGAAACAGTCACCCATCCACGCCAACTCTCATATGGACCAGCTGCAGGAGGAGCCTGCCTAGCGGGGAAAGGGGATGACCTGCCCAACCCTTTAACACACCTGGTTGGGCCAGGCAGGGCTCTGCACTGACTTCTCTTGCAGCTCGGTCTTGATCAAGACACTCTTCCTCTTCAAAGTTTCTTGAAGCTCTGACAGCCATGTCAACGAGCAGGAAGGCCTATGGTTGCATCATGACAGTTTGTGAAAGGTTTGGCACTCCTGGCTTCTCAGAACCGAATGGGCCAGAGATGAGGCACATGATAGGGATGGAGACCTCCTTCTGCTTCTGCTCACTGTGCCTGATGTCTCTAACCAAGCTACTGCACAGCACTGACAAAACACTCTGTGGCCACAGGGGTGATGGAGGTAGGAGAGAGGGTGACGGGGGCCAGCAAGATGGTCTCTCTGGTGTCCCTGAAAGGACAATCCAAACAAGAATATGGGAGCGCTGGATGTGTATAATGCATTCAAGACTTGATTATTGCTTGGTATCAGCTATCAGAGCCTCTTATACCTCTTACCCCCCTCACTGACTTCCTTACTCCTCTCTAGCCCTTCTCCAGGCAGTTAATACCTAAGGCACTAGGATCTCCACCCCTCTTCCATCCACTCATAGGACCTTTGTTTCAGTTCACCACCCTTTGCCTGTAGGATCTCAGGATCCGTCCTGTTAACTTCAGCCCCCAAAACTCTGCCCAAGACTCTATAACCAAGCTTGTCTATTGTCCAGCTCTGGACTGCCTTCTCTGCTCCCTTGGCACATGAGCATGGAAAACACAGCAGTGATTTAAGACCCTAGACTCGCCCTAGCAGAGCTCTCCACCTGATGGTAAGGAGGTAGAATCTATATGCACTTGTCCCATAGAGTTTATGACACCAGAAGAAGCTGTAGGAAAGAATCCTCAAAGAACCATGGAATTCCAAGAAAGGAGCCATCATTTCTAAGTGAATAGATATGGGATAGCTTTGAAAGGCTAAGAGGGTAAAAAGATGATGAGCAGGTACTCTTGGGTCAGGCAGACTCAGTAAGTCTTCCACTTCCTGCTGTGTGACTTTGTACATGTTAACATCTCTGAGCCCAGTTTCACCAGGAATGTGGGGATCATACCCACCTCACAGGGTTATTGAAGACTTACTGAAGATTGTGTACTTGGTGCTTGCCCTCTTGTGGATGCCTAATAGGCATTATTTCCATGGAGAAAAAAACATTATAAACTCTCTGAGGCTAAGGCCTATAGTAGAGTTTAGGTCATGGACTGTGGAGTCAGAAGAACTGAGTTTGAATTCTGACAAAGTACGTGGCCTTCCTAAACTTCTGTTTCCTCATCTATAAAACAGAATGATATGCCCTGGCCGGGTAGCTCAGTTAGTTAGAGTGTCGACCTGATACGCCAGGGTTGCAGGTTCAGTCCCCAGTCAGGGCACATACAGGAGTCAGCCAATGAATGCATGGATAATTGGAGCAACAACTTGATGTTTCTCTCTCTCTCTCTCTCTCTTTCTCTCTCTCTCTTTTCCTCTCTCTCTAAAATCAACCAATAAATAAAAATGAAAAAATAAAATAAAATGGAAATGATGCCCTGGCCCATTAGTTCAGTCAATTAGATCATCATCTGGAAACATCACGGTTACAGATTCAGTCCCTGGTGAGGGCTCATATGGGAGGCAGCCAGTGAGTGCACAACTAAGTGGAACAATAAATGAATGCCTCTAGCTCTCTCTCTCCCCCTCCTTTCTCTCTCTAGCGCTCTAAAATCAATCAATAAATAATAATTTTGGCCCTGGCCGGTTGGCTCAGTGGTAGAGCATCAGCCTGGCATGCGGATGTCCCACATTCAATTCTTGGCTAAGGCACACAGGAGAAGTACCCATCTGCTTCTTCACCCCTCCCCCTCTCGCTTCTCTCTCTCTCTCTCTCTCTCTCTCTCTTTCTCTCTCTCTTCCCCTCCTGCAGCCGTTGCTCTATTAGAGCTAGTTGGCCCCAGGCACTGAGGATGGCTCCATGGCCTCCACCTCAGGTGCTAAGAAGAGCTCAGTTGCTGAGCAATGGAGCAACACCCCAGATGTGCAGAGCATCACCCCCTAGTGGGCTTACAGGTCGAGGTGCATGTGGGAGGTCTGTCTCTGTCTCCCCTCCTATCACTGAGTAATAATAATAATTTTTAAAAATTAAAATAAAATGGGAATGATAACACAACCCAACTTAGAGGCCTCTTGGAAGGCTTGGAAGGACTAAATGGAACAAGCTTATAAGAAAATTAGTTCAGGGACTGGCATTTAATAAGCACTTAATAAATGTCAGCTACTGTCACAGTTTATGGACTCATGCAGCCTGGGCAACTGCATGTTGTTTACTGGCCCAGATCTCAACTGGCCTATTGGGGGGACATGTTGTAAAGGTCTCTTGGAGGCCATGGGGAGAACAGACACTACCATGGGCTTCTGAAGGGTTCTTTCATAAAGAGACCATTCTGCCAACGTCACACAGGCTCACCGTCCTGCCTGCTGGCTCCTCTGTCCCATGAATTCCAACTTGTTTATCTGAA
Source organism: Saccopteryx bilineata (assembly GCF_036850765.1). NCBI lineage: Eukaryota > Metazoa > Chordata > Mammalia > Chiroptera > Emballonuridae > Saccopteryx > Saccopteryx bilineata. The sequence goes on from NC_089496.1 coordinate 78,966,748, forward strand.
ACTTTCTTCCTGACGGATGGTTTCTAAGTTCAGCTTTGAGTAATCAATAGTACCACCAATATAGTCTACCCACCCTTCATTAGTCACTCTAAACACCAGTCATGTTGGACTTTGATATTGCCTCTGAGCTGTTAGATAACACAGTGGTAAATAATGTCTGTCCAGCATATGCAGCATTTTTGCTACCTGCTGTCGCACTTGATCTTCACAACAATCCCACGAGATGGAGGGGGCAAGGATGGCCCACCAGGCTCAAAGTAAATGGACCTTCAGCAGTTGCTCTGGTTTTTCTACATTGTCATTGCTTTGGATTAGCAATCTGGAGACAGGATTATTCCTGAAAATTGATGTACATAGAAACACCCTACTGTGGGTTGGTTTGGAGGTGGCTTGGGAAAGTAGTAGCCACCCCTATTACTGGTAGGACCACCAGACTTTCTATATCATCCTTTTCAACTTTCTATATCATCGAATTCAACTTTCTCACTTTACAAATGGGAAACGTTGAGACTCAAAGAAGGAAAGCATCTTACTCACGGTCATAAGGCGGTCAGTGCAGAGCTGGAAACGGGACTCTAACATTTTGTTGATCATCTAGTAGGTGCCCAAACTGAATAAAATCTAAAAGGTTTCTTTATTGCAGAATTTGGTAGTCTTCTTTATGATAATTTGCGCTGATTTCTACAAGGAAGATTATTTTTTAAAGTTCTTCCAAAATTTAAGTTCTTTTTTTCACACCAACACTTATTAAGGTCTTGATAAACTACACAGGTAGTGTTGGTGTCATCTTGCCTATCTAATTGCATCTATAAAGAAATAATTGCTTAAGCCAAATATCAATCATGATTAGGATAAAAATAGGAACTTTTTTTTTTTTGGCAAGAGAAAGAGGGATAGGCAGGGACAGACAGACAGGAATGGAGAGAGATGAGAAGCATCAGTTTGTTGTTGTGGCACTTTAGTTGTTCATTGATTGCTTTCTCATACGTGCTTTGATGGGGGGGGGGCTTCAGCTGAGCCAGTGACCCCTTGCTCAAGCTAGCAACCTTGGGCTTCAAGTGAGCGACCTTGGGCTTTAAGCCAGTGACCTTTGGGCTTAAGCCAAGGACTATGGGGACATGTCTATGATCCCACACTCAAGCAAGCAACCCCACTCTCAAGCTGTTAACCCTTCACTCAAGCCACCTCGAGGTTTCAAACCTGGGTCCTCAGTGTCCCAAGTTGATGCTCTATCCACTATGCCACTGCTTGGTCAGGTGGGACTTCTTAAAAAGAAAAAAATTAACCCCAAAGAAGATTCATATGAGCATGAGATTACCTTGGCTGAAGGTCCTTCCTCCGCACCTAATGCCTGCAACCTAGTTACTGAGTATCAGCTGGTAAAGCTTGAGGGAATATGCCAGATTATATTTATATCTTTAAAGATGGCTACAAAAATATCTCTTGTCTCTACACATTCTCCTACAAAGCAACCGTGTCACGTCCTATCAGAAGGCAGAGTTAATTTCCCTTCCCTTGAACCTCAGTGGCCTGGTGGCTGCTTTAACCAATAGAGTATGGCAGAAATAACACTAAGTGATTTCTAGAGCTCTACCATAAAGAGTAATGTGGCTTCTGCCTTGCTCACTGGCATACTCAGGGCCATGTAAAAAGTCCAACTACCCTGAGTCTGCCATGCTGTAGGGAAGCCCAAGCCACACAGAGCGGCCCATGTAAGTGCTGTGGTCAACACTCTGGGTCTTTAAATAATAGCAGCCAAGGCACCAGATATGTGAGGGTAAAGGCACTTGCAGATTATTCCAGCCCTTACCTGTCTAGTCACCCCAACCTTTGAATCTTCCCAGCTGAGGTCCCAGGTGTCATGAAGTAGAGACAAGCCATTTCCTTTGTGCTCTGTCTAAAATCCTGACCCCAAGAATCTGTGAGCATAACAAAAACAGTTGTTGTTTTGAGCCACTAAGTTTTGGGGTAGTTTGTTATGCAATAACAACAACTGGAATAGGGGGAGTGTGTAATATGGGCATGAATGAGCATATTTAAGTTGAGGGGTTAGTTGACATCAGTACTGTCTTTAATATCAATAAGTGATACTCTCCTGTATGCTTTTTTGATTGGCTTCAACCTTTTAATTGCAGACTCATTTATTCAACAGTACATAATAAAGATCCAGTTATTTGTAAAGTCAAAGGGACAAAGCACAGATGTGATACCACCTCACCATGGGTTTCTATTCCATGTGGACATTTAATCAAATGCTGCTGTCACACAACTGGAAATACTCAACAGGACGGAGCGACTGGGGGTGAGAAAAGGCAGAGAAACCCCTTGGTAACCAAGAGATAAATAAAGCTCTAGATGCTCGAAGCCATGGAGACAGTAAGTCAAATGGCTTAAAGCCAGAAACGGTTATCCAACCAGCTATGAATTTGAAAATCCCATATGAGGTATAACATTAAGCTGCTATTTTAAATTCTTTCATCTTTTTCGGAGGCATCTCAGGAACCCTTCCTTCCTCTCGGAAGGCAGCCAGTTCTCTGCAGAAATCACTTCGTCAGCAGGAGCGAGGGCATTTACGCACGCAACTATAATTCTGGAAATGTAGCTTAAAAAATACTCTCCTTTTAGTGAAGAAAGAAACATCACAGAGCAGTGTTTCTGTAAGCACCAGCTGGGAAGATTTGGATGCACATTTTTTCCTCCTCCTTTCCCCTTTGAAATGTCTGAATCTTAGCACCTGCAGGTGAGTGAAATGCAGCATTATTGATTTCCTTAAAAGAGTGATGATTTCACTTCTGAGTTACTGGGATTTTTTTTCATTATCCCCAATGTCCATGGCACCACTAGCATCCTCTTAGATGTTCCACTGAACTTATTCTTCACTGAGTGTGTGAGACACCACACCAGGAGTTGAAGATGGAGTAGTAAACAAGGCAGTCATAGTCTCTGCCTTTACATAACCCACACTCTAGCAGGGACAGCAGACATTAGACCAGGGGTCTCAAACTCAACTCAGCATGTGGGCCGCAGAGCATGATCACAGCCGTTTGGCGGGCTGCACTAGGTCTACAAAAGGCAACTGTTACGCAACACTTTTCAGTGTCACAAAACGACCAGAAACTGTAGTTCGCATCACAACTGCTGTTAACTAAGCTAATATCTAGCTAGGATGCTAGAGAACTGAAAAATACAAGTAGGCCCCTAGGCTTACTTAATTTTATCCAAAATATTTTGAACTTCGTGGATTAGTCTGCGGGCCGCACAAAATTGTTCAGCGGGCCGCGGCCCGCAGGCCGCGAGTTTGAGACCCCTGCATTAGACGAACAATTGTGAGAGTAACAGGGACTACAAAGGGAGAGGAAAATGCAGGGTGCAAGCGGGGCCCAGGGATGTTCTCTCTAAGCAGACCCTAGAAGAAGGAGTAGGAAGTAGCCGGACGGAGGGAGGAAGCAGAGCTGGTGGAGGAAAGAGCATGGCCAAAGTCTAGCCACTAAAGAGAACTGGAGTACTGAAGGAAGACCCCATGGAGAAAACAGGAGGGGCAGCAGGTAATAAGGGTAGGGTAGGCAGGGCTTAACCCAGGCTGAGCCTTTGGGGTGTTATCTGAAGCACAATGGGACAAAACACTGATGTATTTTAAACAGGGCAGTGGTGTGAGCACACACTAGTGTCTTAGGAACACCACTCTGGCTTCAGTATACGCTCTGAGTTAGAGTGGTGTAGAAACCCATGGAATAGAAACCCAGGAATAATGTCAGGCCAGGTAGAAGGCTACTGTGATCGTCCAGGTGAGAGCTGTGCTGGCCCAGGCTAGTACAGTGCCAGAGGAACTAGAGGGTTTTGAAACAGGAGATGGGAAGGTAGGAACCCCAACTTTTATTTAACAAAATACTCTAATGAGCCTTTTCATTGTATTAAGAAGTGTTTCGGGCCTGACCAGGCGGTGGCGCAGTGGATAGAGCGTCGGACTGGGATGGGGAAGGACCCAGGTTCTAGACCCTGAGATCGCCAGCTTGAGCGCAGGCTCATCTGGTTTGAGCAAAAAAGCTCACCAGCTTGGACTCAAGGTCACTGGCTTGAGCAAGGGGTTACTCAGTCTGCTGAAGGCCCGCAGTCAAGGCACATATGAGAAAGCAATCAATGAACAACTAAGGTGTCACAACGAAAAACTGATGATTGATGCTTCTCATCTCTCTCCGTTCCTGTCTGTCTGTCCCTATCTATCCCTCTCTCTGACTCTCTCTCTGTCCCTGTAAAAAAAAAAAAAAAGAAGAAGAAGAAGTGGTTCGGCCTGAGCAGGCGGTGGCACAGTGGATAGAACATTGGACTGGGACGCGGAGGACTCAGGTTCAAAACCCCAAGGTTGCTGGCTTGAGTGCGGGCTCACCAGCTTGAGTGCAGAGTCACTGGCTTGAGCATGGGATCATAGACATGACCCCGTGGTCACTGGCTTGAGCTCAAGGTTGCTGCCTTGAAGCCCAGGTCACTGGCTTGAGCAAGGGGTCACTCACTCTGCTGTACCCCCTCCCCCATGCCTTGGTCAAAGAACATATGAGAAAGCAATCAATGAACAACTAAGGTGCCACAACAAAGAATTTATGCTTCTTATTTCTCTCCCTTCCTTTATGTCTGTCCCTATCTGTCCCTCTCTCTCTCTGTCTCTGTCACACACACACACACACACAAAGAAGTGGTCCAGAGGTGGAGGAGTCAGACCAAGGGAACTAGATTCCTGGCCTAACAACGTAAGAAGTTCAAATCTCCATGGGCAACAACCTCAAAGGAAGGGGCGAGTAAGCACAAGAATGGGCGAATGTTGGCACAATGGGAATAGAGGGAGCCCACAAGATGGCAAGAGGTTGGGATTCTGGGGAGAAGCAAAGACCAGAGAGAAGTCTCAGGTGACAGGGATAGCAGAGAGGCATTTAAGGATGTGGTTTTTGTACTGTGTTGCTGTACTTGAATGAGTTCTCCGCCCACACCACCCCTGCTTCCAATTCCCTCTGAATCCCCCGAGAGCTACGTGCAAGTCGCGTTTCAGAGAAATGAAGGGAAGCAAGCCATGATCCACGTGTGGGTGGGCACTTAAGGAAAAAGGCAAGTGGCCTTGAGAAGAGGATGTTGAGACTTCACAAGAGCAGGAAACTGGAACAAGAGGTGACCAGTACTATCCTGACAAAGGCACAAGAGACACAGTGGGTGAAAGGGGGGGGGTTTAAGGCATTTATAGTCAGATACCACAGGTCAGACAAAATTTTAAATTATACTGTGGTTGGAGACTTGGGATTCTGGTTTGAAAACCAGCTATGAAAAGTAATTGATTTTCCGGCAGCGGTGAACTGCCTACGAGCCCATGCCTGTCAGAGGGTCGCCTTCACACTTCTATCCCTCTCCAGGAGAGCAGAGGAAACACAGGGAGGAGAGCCTGTGCAGAGGCCCAGTTCTTTGGTCAAGGGTGTGAAATGCCTGGATCTATCAGGTCACCAAGACTGTAGCCAGCACAGACAGGCGCTTGGCGCGCTGGCTGCTCCACTCTCTGCCAGGAAGGGGGCACCGAGCAAGGCTGACAGAAAGATGCCCCCTCAGACAGAAGCAGCACTACAGACGCCCTGTATCAGATGAGTGGGAAACCATCCAAAAACACACATTTTGGAGATAAATAGATATATATGCCATTGAGACAGAGAAATTTGAATATAAACTTGATATTAGTGAAATTTAAAAATTAATTATACTTATGTGATAATGACATTGTATATGGATGAGTTGTTTTTTGTTTTGGGGGGTTTTTTGGTTTTAGTTCTTTTCTGTTACAGGCATATACTGAGGTATTTATGGGTGAAATAATATACAATGTCTGGGATTTGCGTTTAAAATGTCGGGGTGGGGGGCACATACACAGAAACGCCTACATGGCTTCTCAAAGAGGTTCCTACCAACCCTTTAAGAACGGGTCATTGGATCATAAGGGCCAGTGGCCGCCGCCGGGGCCATGCACGTGCAGGTTCCCATTAGACTCAGGCAGACGGGAAGGGAACTGTGGAGCCAGTAAATGGTGGGCCATTCTGTTTTCTAGCGCCTCACAATGGCGCCCGAGCAAGCAGTCAGGGAAGACCGCTTCCCTCTCCTCAGGGCTCCCAAGCCCTGACTCGGTCTCAGGTTCCACAACCTGGACTCATTCTCCAGACTCACAAAGTGGACTCACAAGTTCCCACCAGCCCAGCAGGGTTCCTGAGTCCCTCAGCACTCTCCTGCCAAACAGGCCGGCCTGAAATCTCAGGGCTCGCAGGCCCCTCAGCACTCCCTCTCCCTCCCTCCATCTCTCTCTCTCTCTCTCTCTCTCTCTCTCTTTCTCTCTCTTTAGACCAGGGGTCCCCAAACTTTTTACACAGGGGGCCAGTTCACTGTCCCTCAGACCATTGGAAGACCGGACTATAAAAAAACTATGAACAAATCCCTATGCACACTGCACATATCTTATTTTAAAGTAAAAAAACAAAACGGGAACAAATACAATATTTAAAATAAAGAACAAGTAAATTTAAATCAGCAAACTGACCAGTATTTCAATGGGAACTATGGGCCTGCTTTTGGCTAATGAGATGGTCAATGTCCGGTTCCATATCCGTCACTGCTAGCTGTAACAAGTGATATGACGCACTTCCAGAGCCATGACGCGTGTGTCCCGCGTCACCGGAAGTAGTACTGTACGTGAGCGACGCCGCGCTTTGCGGCACTGCCACATACAGTACTCCAGGGCCACAGGATGCATCTGCACCAGTGAGCCCAAGGTCACTTCCTCTCACTGACCACCAATGAAAGAGGTGCCCCTTCTGGAAGTGCGGCGGGGGCCGGATTAATGGCCTCAGGGGGCTGCATGCGGCCCACAGGCCGTAGTTTGGGGACCCCTGCTCTAGACTCTTTAGCCGAAAACAGGCTGGGGGGGGGACGGACCCTTCTCCAGCAAACAATAGCAAACAATTACCCCTCCCAAGCAGGAAGGCAATCCGCAATTTACAATCTGCCACCCAGAGGGCAAGCACCAGCAGCCTGCCATAGACTACACAAACAGGCCGCTGCCCCAGTCCAAGCGAGCAAAACAGAAAACACTTGTTACAAACTTGTTTTCCCAACAGCAATACTATGAAGAGGTATTCATTTCATTTTCACCACAACCCTATGAGGCAGGTAGTATCCTTACTTCCCACATGAAGTCACTACGTCACAGAGACTGAAGAATCTAGTCCGAGGGCACGTAGTTGGAGACCATGGAAACATTTGAAACCAGGTCAGGGCTGCCACATATGCTTCTTGTGAATAGCACCCTCTGGAGTCGTGCAGTACAGAGCACAACCTTCAAGAATGTTCGTGTGGGCCTGCCTTAATCACTATGCTATATAGCCTTTCATAAATAAATAAATGAGTGAATAAATGCAATGAATGAATGAATGCTCTTCTTTGCTTCTTACTAGTTTCATTCTCCGCAGACGGGTTCTCTAAATCCTGCCTTTTCTAAAGAGTGCTGAATGCAGAGGTATCCATGCCAAGACTGCAGTGATTTAGTTCCAGCAACTTCCTTGCTAACTCTGCTTTACTGCTTGGGAACAAATCAATTGTCAAAATTGCCTTTTGGGAAATGAAGTAATGTTGGCCTGGTTCCTTTCGGCTAACCTGGCTTCCTCCAACTGAGAGGGACAGTAATCAACCTGTCAGAAACCCTGGCCTGAGATCAAGGAAAAAGCCACCAACACAGAGGGGTACAAAAGAAGCCAGAGACCTACCCACCCCAAATTACTTACCTCCTTGGACTTCTTCTGTGCTTGAAACTTTTGCCATTGGCTTCTCTTGCCTGGATTAAGGCCCAGTCAAAACAAAATGTCCATCTGTAAACTGAGGGTAAGAGCACACAGATAACCCTTGGTAACGCTTGCACACGAACACAGATTTCTTCATCAATGAACTAAGAGTAGGACTGAGAGGAGTGGTATCCAGATGGGTATGATGTGAGGAGAGAGGAACCCCAAAATGTCTCAAGTGTGGAGCTATTTGTTGAGGGAAATCTGCATCTGTTTGGTGCCGTTTTGGAGGGGGGGGGGGTGGCCTGGGAAGATGGGACCAGGGTGCATGTGGACATTGGAGACCAACAGAAGAGGATCTGGGAGACTGGGAGCTATAGGCAGAGAGGAGACAGAGTTGTGATGGATGTATTGGTATTTGTTTTGTATGTCCAGCTCACTCTCCCATCGTCTTCCATTTGGATTCTTGAGGAATTCCTCCCCATTTCATGAAGTCCCTGGTGAGACTGTCAATCAGTATCTGACCTCATCTCAATGAAATGAATATGTGACCAGGCGGTGGCACAGTGGATAGAGTGTCAGACTGGGATGCCGAGGGCCCAGGTTTGAGACCCCGAGGTCGCCAGCTTGAGCGTGGGCTCATCTGGCTTGAGGAAAAAAAAACAACTCACCAGCTTGAACCCAAGGCCTCTGGCTCGAGCAAGGGGTTACTCGGTCTGCTGAAGGCCCGCGGTTAAGGCACATATGAGAAAGCAATCAATGAACAACTAAGGTGTTGCAATGCACAATGAAAAACTAATGATTCATGCTTCTCATCTCTCCATTCCTGTCTGTCTGTCCCTGTCTATCCCTCTCTCTGACTCTCTCTCTCTGTCTCAAAAATAAAAAAAAAAAAGAAATGAATATGTGATCCAGGCCAAACAATCTTTCATGACATTACTACATGGACGTTGAGAAATAAAGGTCTGCTGTTAACACCATTTTGGGTTAACTTTTAAATTTAAAATTTCAGAACAAACGTCTGGAAAAGTAACAAAAATAGTACAGTGAACTTAGTTTGCCCTTTGCCTAACTTAACATTTTGCCAAAATTGCTTTATTATTCTCTTTCTCTCTTCTCCTTCTCTGTATATTCTATTCTAATCTATTCTGTGATATTATAGTATTTTTGTTACTATTGTTTTAATTATTACTATATTTGAGAGTTAGTTGCAGACATCTGGATCCTTTATCCCTATGTACTTTACATTTATCTCTTAAGTAACACAACATTCTTTTACATAAACACAATACAGAAACCAAATTCAGGAAGTTTAACAATGAAGTAATATTATTACCTAATATACAGTATATTTATTTATGACAATTTTTTCCCATCCTGGATTTAATCCAGGATCCAGATTGGCATGTTGTTGTTTTTTTGTTTGTTTTTTATTTGTTTTGTTTTTTTTTGTATTTTTCTGAAGTTGGAAACAGGGAGGCAGTCAGACAAACTCCCACATGCACCCGACCAGGATCCACCCGGCTCTGCCCATCTGGGGCGTTGCTCTGTTGCAACCAGGGCCATTCTAGCACCTGAGGCAGAGGCCATGGAGCCATCCTCAGTGCCTGGGCCAACTTTGCTCCAATGGAGTCTTGGCTGCAGGAGGGGAAGAGAGAAACAGAGAGGAAGGAGAGGGGGAGGGGTGGAGAAGCAGATGGGCGCTTCTCCTGTGTGCCCTGGCCGGGAATCAAACCTGGGACTCCTGCACGCCAGGCTGATGCTCTACCACTGAGCAAACCGGCCAGGGCTATGTTTAGTTTTCATAAATGAAAATGAGAGTCCTTAGCCCTGGCCAGGTAGCTCCATTGGTTAGAGTGTTATCCTGACATGCCAAGGTGTGGGGTCGACCCCCAGTCAGGGCACATAGAAAAATCAACCAATGAATGTATAAATACATTCAAAACAACAAATCTCTCTCTCTCTCTCTCTCTCTCTCTCTCTCTCTCTCTCTATCTCCCCTTTCCTCTATCTAAAAAAGAAAAAAAATCAATAAATAAATAAATTACTTTTTACAAAAAGGAAATGAGACTCTTTGGCCTTGTTTAATTTGAAGAGCTCCTTAGCTTTTCTCTGTCATTCATAACATTGGCCTTTAAAAACTACGCAGGCCCATTGTATTGTAGGATGTTCCTAAATTTAGGTTTGTGTGATTGTTTCTTCATGACGGCTTCACCTTTGGCAGGAGTAAGCAGCAACTTTCTCGACAGTCAAGTACGAAGAGCCAGCTGGAGGAATGAAGCCTTACAGAGACAAGGTAAGCAGAGAGGCAGAGAAAGAAATCCCACCCGGATGAGCCCCCTGACCCATGTACCTGAAGCTACCTGCAGCTCTGGCCATTCTAGTTACAGATGTCAATACATGTGTTTGTTTGCCCTTTCTCTTTCTTCTTCATCTTTTTCCCCCCTTAATCTGAGTTGGGTTTGTGGCTACTCTGACTAACTCATACCTTCACCAATGATCTTGGGCCACACAGTATCCTCAGCAAGCCCCCAAATCAACAGGACCAAATGTAGTCTGACCAGGACAACCCAGGCATCCCACATGAAATTGGCCATTATCCCCTGGAACAGCTTAGAGGCCACACAGCAATGACTACTTTCACTTGATTCCCACTGAGAGCCCTTGCTCCTAGAGAACCCCATAACCTGCTATGGTCTGTCCAGGACCTAGTGACACAAAGAGGAATCTGGCTGATCTAAAGTCCAGGGACGGCCCTGGCCAGTTGGCTCAGCAGTAGAGCGTCGGCCTGGCGTGCGGGGGACCCGGGTTCGATTCCCGGCCAGGGCACATAGGAGAGGTGCCCATTTGCTTCTCCACCCCCCCCTCCTTCTTCTCTGTCTCTCTTTTCCTCTCCCGCAGCCAAGGCTCCATTGGAGCAAGGATGGCCCCAGGCACTGGGGATGGCTCCTTGGCCTCTGCCCCAGGCGCTAGAGTGGCTCTGGTCGCAGCAGAGCGACGCCCCGGAGGGGCAGAGCATCGCCCCCTGGTGGGCAGAGCGTCGCCCCTGGTGGGCATGCTGGGTGGATCCCGGTCGGGCGCATGCGGGAGTCTGTCTGACTGTCTCTCCCCATTTCCAGCTTCAGAAAAATACAAAAATAAATAAATAAAATAAAATAAAGTCCAGGGACATGTTCTTTCTCTTCTGTCTCTGCTTCTTCTCCAGGAGCCTCCCTCTCCTGTCCTTTGTCCACCAACCCGTGGTCATCATCAGATGTCCTATCTCCATTTACCGCCCATCTCATAATGTCTCATTACTATCGCATTATAGTTAGCACCATTATACAGAAGCTTTAGCCTCTGGAAGATGAGATTGAATGGGTGTCGCCCCCTCTCCTCCAAAGGCATTTGGTTAATCTATCCTCTTGTCTTACCCTATTGGGTCCTTCTCCTGCCTGAGAATTGTACGTGACCCCTAGATCTGATTGTTTTTCTAAGTTCTTGCTTTTTCAGTTATAATTTCTATATTTACCCTTTTCACATCCATCTATGGGAAGTATATTAGTTTTTTAGGGCTTTCATAACAAAATACCACAGACTGGTTATCTTTACAGAAATTTATTTTCTCACAGTTCTGGAGGCTAGACGTCCAGGACCATGTTGTTGGCAGGTTTGATTTCTTCTGGGACCTCTCTCCTTGATTTCTTAATGGCCTCCTTCTCTCCACGTTCTCACATCATTTTCCCTCTATACAAGCTTCTGTCTGAATTTTCTCTTCTTATAAGGACACATGTCATACTAGATTAGAGCTCACCCTGGCAGCCTCCTTTTAACTTAATCCCCTCTTTATAGGCGTATTTTCAAATATAGCCACCTTTTGAGGTATTGAAGTTTGGGGCTGACACACATAAATTTTGAAGGGACACAAATTCAGCCCATAACAGAGACCATTCTTATATGACTTAAGAATGCATGTAACCTACATTCAACTTAATCCAACTAACAATTACATGTGCAGTAAAGGCATCTTACTACCTCACAACAGAAGAAGTATGGATATGTTTCATTCCCAGAATGGTGCAATGGTCTAAAGATATTGCCAAGGACCCAGTTTCTTTTCCCCTATCCCTATGCTACCTTTGATGGGCTGGGGTTTTGTTCTTGCACTTGTCACAAGATGGCTACCACAGCTACAGATATTATCATGGACTCTCTCCTTACAATTTATTGGCTAGAACTGGGTCACGTGGCTCGTCATAGCAGCAAGGGAGGCTGACAAAGCAAATATCAAACAAAGATGAATAGATAATATGCAGAAAAGAGTTAACAGGCTTGAGATTATATTCTTAGGAAGGCCTGACCCTGGGTTAACATCTAGGAACTTAAATTTGGAGAGGATTCCCACCATTCCCAAAACTTATTAGAGTGACTCACCATGTTCACTGTGCCAGAATTGTGTGTGCAGATACTATGGTTTATGCTGAACACCTGCTTTCCTTCTGAGAGTCTGGAATGTCAGTATGTGCTAGGCAGAGATTGCCTATGTGACCAGCCCCCAATAAGAACCCTGGGTGCCGAGTCTCTAATGATCTTCTCTAGTAGACCGTATGCCTCATATATTGTCACAACTCCCTGAAGGAATTAAGCATGACCTATGTGACTGCACTGGGAGGAAACTCCAGGATTCCTCTGGATTTGGCTTCATGTGCCTTTTACCTTCGCCGATCTGCTTTGTAGCTTTTCACTGTAATCGATCTTAGCCATAAGTACAACTGCATGCTGAGTTCTGTGAGTCTCCCTAGCAAATCACTGGGCCTGAGTGTGGTTTGGAGGCCTCTGACACAGACAGCCGCCGCAATCTCGGACTCATTGCCTGATGCTGGCCACAGCTTCGGGAGGTTTGTCAGTGGAGAAGAGGATTAGAATGTCTGTGGGGTATGACAACATTATCTATCAGATATATTGATATTTCATCAACACATTACTTACTTACTGGAAGCACATGGACACCTGAAGACATCTGTAGAGTTTTTGTCACTTGTGACCAGATTCCTGACTCATTATAAAGATACATGTGACAATTAGAACAGAAATCTAAATTGTAAGGAACTTAGTGATAATATCATTCAAATATGCCTTCTTGACCTTTTATTCTATGGAAAGAAAGGCCACCGAATCATCAAAAGGAAGTATAGAAGAAAATTCTACACGCCAATAATATGATGACCAGGATGTTACCCCATTGTAGGCAGGTCTGCACTCTGAGAAATGGTGAATGGTTCCTCACTCGTAAGTATTAAAGGTCCAAGGATGGCCTTAAGAGGCACAGAGCTTCTGGTCCCTGAAATTGGCTGGCAGTTCAGTAATTAATTCTTACATCACAGGATAGTCAGGAGAGATGACTCCTAAATCTGTTTTCACTCTGACATTTCCTGACTCTGAATAACAACCTGGGCTATGTCCTTGTGAGAAGGAAAAAATAGAAATGACTCCATACAACTGAACATCCAAGTATTTGCCACAGTGCTGGCAAAACCAACCATGACCAAATGTGAAAATAGCCACAGAAAATGACATTTGGCTAACAAAGACCTCGGAGGAGGATTATTCAAGAACTCTGCCTCCCCCAAGTCTCTTTGGCTATAGTCTTCCTATTTTAATTAATTAATAATCCCAGTTGGGTTTGGGACAGAGATGGAAGAAAGTAAAAGGTGTGGTCTGTGCCCTCACAAAGCCTGCATATAGCTGGGGACAAAAACAATTAGAAGCAAAATTGTGGGTTTTCTGAATTGTATATGCAGTGGGGGTCAGGGAATGGGGTAGTCAGAGTGTACTAAAATGACCAAGTAGGCTTCCTGGACACAGGACTTGAACTAGGTCTTGAGAGATTCATTGGCTTCACCATTTTTTGTTGTTGTTGTTGTTGTTGTTGTATTTTTCTAAAGCTGGAAATGGGGAGAGACAGTCAGACAGACTCCCGCATGCGCCCGACCGGGATCCACCCGGCACGCCCACCAGGGGGCGATGCTCTGCCCCTCGGGGGGGGGGGGGTCGCTCTGTTGCGACCAGAGCCACTCTAGCGCCTGGGGCAGAGGCCAAGGAGTCATCCCCAGCGCCCGGGCCATCTTTGCTCCAATGGAGCCTCGGCTGCGGGAGGGGAAGAGAGAGACAGAGAGGAAGGAGAGGGGGAGGGGTGGAGAAGCAGATGGGCGCTTCTCCTGTGTGCCCTGGCTGGGAATCGAACCCGGGACTTCTGCACTCCAGGCTGACGCTCTACCACTGAGCCAACCGGCCAGGGCCCAAAGAGATTCATTGGCTTCAGACCAGCAGAGGAGGGATGGGAATTGTGCAGCAGCAGAGCAAGGCCCAGAGGCAGAGATGAAGTCAGTACATTCAGGGCTCACCAGGAAGGCCAACTGAGGGCTTCCATGAGGGAGGAGCAGGAAACCTGGCAGGTAAGTAGGATGAAGCTGGGGAGGGAGGATATTAAGAACAGATGGAGAGCTGGCTGAACAAAGAATATGAATCTGATGGGCCCTGCCAGCCACACAGGCAGCTGATACAGGCTCCTGGCAGGGGTGTGGCTGAGGGGCAGCGGAGTCCGCGGGGAGAACTGGGGACAAGGAGAACCACTGGGGCTTCCCCTGAGCCCACAGCAGAGGCCTGGGTTTGGAAGACTGAAGGGGAGAGTCAGCCAGAACTAAGAAGATGGGCAGATTGAAGAAGCTCTAAGAAAGGCAGGAAGGACAGAGCTCCTGCTCTGGGCACAGAGCATAGACACAGAGACCATAGGGCCTGGCTCCTGGACTCTGCCGCCAGGAGACCAGAATGTCCCCTTGTGCAGGCTTGATCTCGCACACAGCTGCTCCCCATCTGCATTAAAACTCACATTTAGGCCCTGGCCGGTTGGCTCAGCGGTAGAGCGTCGGCCTGGCGTGCGGGGGACCCGGGTTCGATTCCCGGCCAGGGCACATAGGAGAAGCGCCCATTTGCTTCTCCACCCCCCCCCCCTCCTTCCTCTCTGTCTCTCTCCTCCCCTTCCGCAGCTGAAGCTCCATTGGAGCAAAGATGGCCCGGGCGCTGGGGATGGCTCCTTGGCCTCTGCCCCAGGCGCTAGAGTGGCTCTGGTCGCGGCAAAGCGACGCCCCGGAGGGGCAGAGCATCGCCCCCTGGTGGGCAGAGCATCGCCCCTGGTGGGCGTGCCGGGTGGATCCCGGTCGGGCGCATGTGGGAGTCTGTCTGACTGTCTCTCCCCGTTTCCAGCTTCAGAAAGAAAAATTAAAGAAAAAAACTCACATTTACACCCTGGGGCGGTTAGGAAATGGCTTGGCAAGGGCCCTCTCGGCTTTTAGAAGCCCCTCTGAGAAAATGTCTGCTTCCCCTCCCCACTCCACCTTCCCATCATCCCCACTGCTCTCTTCCCTCATCCTTCCCCATCCTCTTCGTTCCCTTTCTCTCTCCTCTAGCCCTCCTCCTTCCCTCCTCCTCTTCTAACTCTCCAGCTTCCAGGGAAAAGCGGCCACAGTTTCCTCCCACTGTGCCTCCATTTCCTGGAGGGCAGACCCGCCCTCTCACAAGGCCGGCATGTCTGCCTACTGCTCCCACCAGCCTGGCCCCAGCCACCTCATCCCCACAAACCCTTCCAAAGGAGAGGGGCCAGTGGCACAGGGACCCCCTATTCCTTTGCAACCAGCTTGGGAAGAGAGGGGACACAGCGGCGTTTAAGGCGGGAAGGACATCAGCTCACTAGGACAGCTGGCTTCTGTTGCAAAAGGACCAAGAGGTTCTGATCTCATAAATATTTTGTTTCTTGTTCACCCAGTGAGTATTTCGGGAGGCCCTGCAGTCTGGCAGGCCTGTGCTGGCTGCTGAGGAGGACACAGAGGCATGACAAAGCTCTTGCCTTGAGGAGCCATTGATCTCACGGCTCAGAAACCTGTGGCCAGGTACAGACAGCACAGCCCTCTGTCAGTCTTGGTATGTCTCCTCAACGGGGCAGGGCTGCCTCTCCTTATATGTGTTTGTGCAAATGTGCGTGCACACACACGTGCGCATACACACACACACATACACATGCACACACACATACACACTTGTACACACACATACACACAAACACATACACACATACACACATACACATACACACATACAAATGCACACACACATACACTTGTACACACACATACACACAAACACATATACACAAACACATACACACATACACATACACACATACACATGCACACACACATACACACTTGTACACACACATACACACAAACACATACACACTTGTACACACACATACACATACACACACATACACACATATACATGCATACATATACACATGCATACACATACACATACACATACACACATATACGCACATACACATACACACACAGTAACCCACCCAACATTAGGGGAAAATCATTCTAATGCCCGTTGGTAGGAGTGGACTCTCATAGCGCAAGATGGGAACCTAAAACTCCAAGTCAACATGGAAACCAGCCACACCCACTTCACTGAGCCACAGTCAACTCGATGAATAAATCATGGTGCCTGTGAAAGCCTGGATCTCAAAAAGAGTGAGAGCCAGAGGAAGGGGGAGGTAATGGTGAGGGCAGTGGTTCTGCCTGTATAGGCATCTGACCTACATAGGCTGAGATTTCTAAGCCCTCTCGTTTGTGCAGCCGTCCTCCCAGAAAAGGCCATTTCCTACTAAACACAGTGGCCTCTACTCCAACCTCTGCCCTTTGCAATTTATACAAAGCCATTTGGTTAAGCTGGGAACCCTGAAACATCCCGAACTGCAATGCAGTTGATGTTTATTTCAAAACTTTCGAATAAAGAGCACATCCTTTTTTTTTTTTTTTTTTTGGCCAGAGACAGACAAGGACGGAGAGAGATGAGAAGCATCAACTCGTAGTTGTGTCACTTTAGTTATTCATTGATTGTTCTCAAATGTGCCTTGACCAGGGGTTCCAGCTGAGCCAGTGACCCCTTGCTCAAGCCAGCGACCTTGAGCTTAAGTCAGCGACCTTGGGCTCAAACCAGCAGCCACGGGATCATGTCTATGATCCCACACTCGTGAGCCTATGCTCAAGCTGGCTGAGCCCGCGCTCACGCCAGCGACTTTGAGGTTTTGAACGTGGGACCTCAGCATCCCAGCTCCATGTTCTATCCACTGAGCCACCACCAGTCAGACAACAAGAAAGATGTACATCCTTGAGGGTTCTTTCCAAAGTTCAAGAGTTGGAGGATGTGACCAGTATCTGGACTTGGCACCAAAAGTATTGCTCTTCCTTGAGACTTCCTCTCCAATACATACACACGCGCACACACACACGCGCGCGCACACACACACACACACACACTGAGACACATATGTACATGTGTACACACATTAACATTCACAGGCACACATAATGACATACACTTTCTCCTTTTCTATTTTATATAAGTTTTTTATAATTAGGTAACAGGCTTTCTGACATAAAACAACTATTACAGAAATAATGCTTTAAAGTAATCATCTCAATCCCTTGATGTAATCAATGTTAGTACTATGGGGTGTATCTTCTGTATCTTTTCTCTGTATCTTTCTCAAACATATAAATATTCATCAAGGATTTTTAGATCTAAAAATAAGATCGTTACCAAACTTGTTTTTTCAGTAATTTGCAGCTTTAATTTAATACTATATTTTGGGCATTCCTTCAACACAGTACATATGGATCTTAACTCTTTTCAGTGGCTGCACACACGCACACCCTTAATTCACATATGCTATGCTAATAGAGATGTATGTATAATTACACACACTACACACACACACACACACACACACACCACCCCACACCACCCCCAAGGCTATTCACGCGGGCACTGCCCCCAGTCTGCCAAACATGAGGTCACTGCCGTGTGGTTTCCCTCTTGCAACCACCTTCCGACTCACTCTCATAGGCGGTAAAGGCGCTCCACCTGGCCCAGGCTGAGCATCTGAACAGGCTGCTCTTGGATCTTCCCAGTCCCTATTCAGACTTCCAGGGGTAAAATCTTTTGCCTGGGAACATAGTCCAAGGTCAGGGCCAGGCAAACACATTTGGAGGCTGCTATTGTGATGGGAGGGAAGAGAGAAAATTGGCCAGCCCAGTCCGAAGCAGGGGACCTCTCTAGAGTAGGAGCTGACCCCCAAGCCTACGGATCAGAAACCTGGGTTCCAGCTCTAGCCATGACTTTGATTCACTGTGTAACCTCCAGCAAGCCTTGACCCTCTCTGGGCCTGTTTCATCTTCTATAAAACAAGGGTGTTAGCACTGATGGACATTCCTAATGCTCTTCCAGCACAACCACTGGGTTTGGTCAATGAGTCCTGCTTCTGTGCCGGGAGCTCCCTCTAACATCTTTTCCTCCCTGGTACTCTACCCCCTGCACTCTCAAGTTGGAAGGGCACTGGGAGGGAGCTGGCGAGGCCAGGGGAGAGGCTGGCAGAGAGCTGTCCTGAAGGCCAGAAGCAGATGAGGGCTTCCTAGGCCAGGGCAAAGCCTCACCATCTCCTCAGGCAGGCAGAGCTCTCGCTGTGCTTCGGAAGCACACTGAACAGTAACTATACCTGATGACACCACGTGCTTTTTCATCTTAACTTAAAAAATAAATAAATAAAATAGCCTGACCAGGCGGTGGCACAGTGAATAGAGCGTTGGACTGGGATGCAGAGGACCCAGGTTCAAGACCCCGAGGTCACCAGCTTGAGCGCAGGCTCATCTGGTTTGAACAAAAGCTCACCAGCTTGGACCCAAGGTCGCTGGCTCGAGCAAGGGGTTACTCGGTCTGCTGAAGGCTCACAGTCAAGGCACATATGAGAAAGCAATCAATGAACAACTAAGGTGTCGCAACGAAAAACTGATGATTGATGCTTCTCATCTCTCTCCGTTCCTGTCTGTCTGTCCCTGTCTATCCCTCTCTCTGACTCTCTCTCTGTCCCTGTAAAAAAATAAAAATAAAATAAAATAAAGATGATATTTCAGCAAGCACTGAGCATTTTCTACTTTGCTTAGTGAATGCTTCTCTGATCTTCCCTTACTGAACTGCGGGCTCCTTTAAGTGCAGCGTCTACTGCTTGTTCATCTCTGTGTCCCCAGGGTCTAGATCGTTCCTGAGATATACTGAGTGAACAGTAAATATTTCTGTCTTACTAATTTATCTAATTACAAATATGATACACTCATGTTGTTAAAAAAAAAAATCCCAACAATACATGAATGATTAAACTTAATGTGTGAAAAGTTTTCCAAACTCTCTCTTTCTCTCTCTCTCTCTCTCATCCACATAAATTAAAATTTCTGTTTTTATTCTCAGTCTTCTGTGGCCATAGTCCACTCATTAATTCTTTCCTTCACTCACCAAATAGTCATTTATTGCTTACTATGTGCTAGAACTATGCTCATAGCAATACTTAAAGTATTAAACAATAACTAAATTTTCTACCATTGCCCCCTTTCACAGGTATTTTCAACCCCTAAAATGAAAGGAGGGAATAGGAATGACTCATGCCTGGATTCAGACAGGTACACCCTCATTTCCCACCAGCACAGACCAGTTCCCTCCCGGTCACACCCCTCCATCTGACTGGCCGCCATATTGGGCTAGGAGAGGGGAAAGGAGCAGGACAGAGAAGAGGAAAAGGAAAAGGTGTTGCCTGGTGACCTTGGCTTTCCTTGCAGTGGACCGCTGGAATAAACTCCACCCAGAAAGAGAAGGGCTGTGGGTTCTCTCAAACCCACCACATGCAGCACCCCAAATGCCAGACCCCCGCAGGAAGTATCTGAGTACTTTGTGAGTATCTATCTCCCAGGTGGATCTAACCCCAGTCTTGCCCAACTGGTCTCAGCCTTAACTGTTTTTCCGGGCTGGTCTGTGAGCAGAATCCGTGGCCGCCCTCAAATCAGGTTACTGGCACAGCCTCTGAGTATCACCTGATTCAAAGATTACAGTTGAGCAAACAGGAGTATGTTAATTTTTAATTTCCCTTTGTTGATTGAGGGTTGGGCTTCCTCTTTGTCCTGTGACCTATAATTACCTGGGCAGAAGAAACATGCAATCATTGCCCTGCAATGAAAGTCCACCCGTCTGGCCTTCCTGGTCCAAACTGGATTTTTTAAAGCCGCTTCCATATTGTTTTGGCCTCAGACAACAGAGAGTTAAGGGATTTCCTTTGACCCATGCCAGCAGGAGGCTCCCTGAAGATTAAAGAGAAATTCCCAGTGGGGCTCTCTGAGCTTTGGACTGTAGGGTAAGGATGAGGCCTTTCTTCTAGCAAAGGAGAGAATGTGACAGAAATGTTTCTCTCCATGGCCCCCAATTAATGATAAGTCGCCACCTACCAGAGAGACCCTCATTTCCTAGAGTCCCAGTTCTCGGGGTGGCTGCCACACAGCACGGCATGAGGGCATTAAACAGCAACGATGTATCTATCTCCCCCACCCTCGCAGGAGCGCTGCTGTTCACTCTGTCCCCTAGTTCGCTGTGGTGTGGAGGAGAAAGACAAGGACACTTGGCCTGCCCGAGGTTACGCAGTTGGTCAGATCTTCAGGGGTCGCAGTCACTAAATGCAAAGCTCTGCCACATATTTTTCTCTCCTTTTCCCCCTTTGCTTTCTTTTTTTTAATCTTATTTTTATTAATTTTAATGCAGTGGCATCGATAAATCAGGGTACATATGTTCCGAGAAAACATCTCCAGATTATTTTGACATTTGATTATGCTGCATACCATCACCCAAAGTCAAATTGTCTTCTGTCACCTTCTATCTGGTTTTCTTTGTGCCCCTCCCCTCCCCCTGTCCCCTCCCTCTCCTTCCTCGCCCCCTCCCCACCCCTCCACCCCACCCTCTGTTACCATCACATTCGGATGTGGAGAAAAGGGAACCCTCCTGCACTGCTGGTGGGAATGCAGACTGGTGCAGCCTCTGTGGAAAACAGAATGGAGATTCCTCAAAAAATTGAAAATCGAACTGCCTTTTGACCCAGCTATCCCACTTTTAGGAATATACCCCAAGGACACCATAGAACTGTTCCAGAAGGAGAAATGCACCCCCATATTTATAGCAGCATTGTTCACAATAGCGAAGATCTGGAAACAGCCCCTTAGCTTTCTTTTGAGCCAAAGTGGTTTCAGTTTGAAAACTGTGGTGAATTTAACATAAATCAAGAAAAGCTGCAGAAGCAATTTTTCCCATCTGAGAAGAAATAGATTCTTCTATTTTGTGCCATTTGTCTACCCTGTCGCTAACCACGGAGAAAACATTCTAACGCTGTCCTTTGTAGCCTCATGCCATTTCCCTGTAGAACTTAAAAAAAAAAAAGTCAGAGAAATGAAAAATGTGGTCAGGCCCTGAGTAAAACTTAACTGTTCATCGGAGACCCACTGTAAAGCCAGTAGCCAGGGCCACCATCACAGCCGCCTGGCCCATGCAGGTTCACATTGGATTCGGACAGTCCAGTCCGTAGAGAAACAACACAGCCAAAAACTGATGGGCCATCATCTTTAATCCTAGCTTGTGCCTGGTGGGCAAGTAAAAACATACACTGGGCTCCAAAACTCACTCACATTCAGTGCTCACAAAGCTACTGACTTATCCGAGTTTCCTAGAATCAAAGGTTTCTAGCTCACCAGACTTATTCACCTCTGTTCCCCATCTCCTTCCTTCTCCCTGCACAAACTCTGCACAAACTGGCCTCTCACTCAACATTCCACCATTATGGCTGCTTCTCCTGGCCTCCTCCATGTGGCCTTTCTCTGCTCTCTGCTCTCTCTTCTAATGCTAATCTCAGGAACTAAGAGAGCAAGCTTCCGTTCTGCCCCCATTTTATAGTGTAGAAATCAAAACCTTTAATCCAATATACAAAATAGGGAAGTCTCTAATACAAAGTCACTTATCTGGGGCATAATGGGATTGCACCACCTCACATCAAAAAGGGTGGGAAAGGCTTAATCCCAAAACCAAGCCCCAGGCTACAAGGATCCTGCCTGCCCACAGCACGCCCCCAACACACATTAATATCACCTGGACGATGGCTTCCATGTGGGCAGCGCCATCTTTAATAAAGTGAGCATAATAAATTTTATTTGCCCAACACCCACTGAGCAGGGACTCTCTCAGTTGCCTACCTTAAATAATTTAGTCTAGAGAGCACATGTGATACACACACACACACACACACACACACACTGTAACGTGCCAAAAGCTACAGAATTAATATTAATATTTTAGGAAATTTAAAGAACATTTTTATTAATTTGGGCTAGGCGTGCAGAAAGATTTTGTAAGTGTGATTTCTATGCTTGTGTGATTAGCACAAGACCAAGATGGCATTGTGTTGTAAATGCAGAAAGAGGAAGGAGACTTGGATTCCCTGACCTTCCCCCATACTTATGGGGGAAGGGTCAATGGCTAGCCAGGTGTAGGAAGAAAAGAATTAAATCTTTTCTTGGGCTGATGGATCATTTGCAGGCATTTGTTTCCATGGAAACCACCTCTCCCCTCCTGAAAGCATGTAGTTAATGTATGTATCTCTAAACAAAAGGTATAAACTTATGCCGTGATGTCAGGTTTTCCCCTTCCCATGTATAATTAGGAGTATATAAACAGCCCCTGAACTGTTTTAGGGGCTGGACAATTTGGGTCTGTTGCTCTGTGTCAGCCATATGCGGCCGACATATTTAATAAATTTCCTCTTTTTTTTTTTTTAAAAGATGGTTCTAATTTCTTTTTTTATTTTATTTTTTTATTTATTCATTTTAGAGAGGAGAGGGAGAGACAGAGAGAGAGAAGGGGGGGAGGAGCTGGAAGCATCAACTCCCATATGTGCCTTGACCAGGCAAGCCCAGGGTTTTGAACCAGCGACCTCAGCATTTCCAGGTTGACGCTTTATCCCCTGTGCCACCACAGGTCAGGCAATAAATTTCCTCTTTAATAAAACTTTTCAAAAACTTATTTGGACTACGTATCTCTACAAACACCCACGGATTTGTGGATTTAGATACTTTACAACATACATACACACACATCTAACTTCAGCTTTACTCACAGATGTTGTAGAATGTAGAGTGACGAAAAAGGAAGGAAATTTTTGTTCAATGTTCAGAGATGAATGTACCCAATTATTCAAGCCCCACAGAATTTGAGAACTGAAAAGAAATCTAAGAAATCAGCAGAGTAAGCTAGGACTTGTAACCTTTTCCTAGAGAACTACTACTGAGTTTCCTTGAATTTTTTTTTTTTTTTTTTTTTTTTTTTTTTTTTTTACAGAGGCAGAGATAGACAGGGACAGACAGACAGGAACGGAGAGAGATGAGAAGCATCAATCATCAGTTTCTCATTGCACGTTGCGACTTCTTAGTTGTTCATTGATTGCTTTCTCACATGTGCCTTGACCGTGGGCCTTCAGCAGACCAAGTGACCCCCTGCTGGAGCCAGCGACCTTGAGTCCAAGCTGGTGAGCTCTTTGCTCAAGCCAGATGAGCCCGCGCTCAAGCTGGCGACCTCGGGGTCTCGAACCTGGGTCCTTCCGCATCCCAGTCCGACGCTCTATCCACTGCGCCACCACCTGGTCAAGCAAATTTTATAATCACAGGGACGAAATTCTTGGTGTGGCTGGAGAAGGAAAAGGGGGAGCTTCCTGAGCACATAATGCTATTATTTACCTGCTTTGAAGTCTCACAGGTCTCCCCACTGTGTATGGCAGCATTTCTTTGGAACGACAGTCTACAAAGGTTCGCATGGTCACACATGTTTGGAAATGCTACATTTCATAACCTTCTCTTGCATATTTGCAATACACACCCACAGAATAAATACTGTTGCCCAGAGAAGTCCTGAAATAAAGGAAACTTCGTTACCTTTATATACGCCAAGCCCTCAATCTTATTCTACGATTATATCAGGTCAAATACAGCTGCAAGTGACAGAGACTCTGACTTCATCCAAACTGGGATATTTAAGAAGATAGTGATACGCAGAAAAGAATTCCGCATGTGACTAATCTAGGGTTAACTTCCAATAATTTGTCAAAAGGATTCGTGATACTTCTTTACTTTTTAAAAAAATTTCATTATAAAGATTTACAACTTGGCCTGACCTGTGGTAGCGCAGTGGATAAAGCATCGACCTGGAAATGCTGAGGTCGCTGGTTCGAAACCCTGGGCTTGCCTGGTCAAGGCACATATGGGAGTTGATGCTTCCAGCTCCTCCCCCCTTCTCTCTCTCTGTCTCTCTCCCTCTCTCTCTCCTCTCTAAGAATGAATAAATAAAAAAAATAAAAAGAAAAGATTTACAACTTCTGTACTCGTCTGTACTCGATATGAACTGTTTGACGTTTAGCGGCGATGTGAAACCCACATTCTTTTAGGCGGAGTTTGCCAGTGCGCACCCAAGCTCAAACAATTCGTTATTTTTGTGGTCAAGTGTGCTGAATCAAGTGGCATGTTAGCATAGACAATAGCTGCAGTTGATAACTGAAAACGTGTCCAGGCTGTTTGTAAACAAAATAATTGTTTTATTTGTGATATAACCCCTTTAAGCTCATTCTATTAATTAAATATTGTTCTGATTGATTATGATATAGTTTGGATATTTATACGGTATGTAATTATATTTTTATTAAAATAATATTGTATATTAAAATTTTTTTCACTCACATTTATTCATAAACAAATTACATAATAAAATTTTGTTTACTTAAACAAATCGTTTTTGTACTTAATTTTTTAAAATTTTAATATTTTCTCCGGCTGTGAAAATGTTTTCTTTCTAATCTGGCCCGGGGGCAAAAACTGCTGGCCACGCCTACCTTAGAGCAATTTTCTCCCAGTCAGTGAAGGTCCTGGCTACCCCAGACTAACCCCATCAGATTCCTTTCAGATCCAAACTTTGCAAAAGGAGGTTGTGCTCCTGTTTGTTCTTACCCAGAAGAACCATGGGCCTCATCTGCAAGTTAATCCAAACTGATTCAGAGTGCTGCAAACCAAAAAGAGACATAGCTGCCATTAAACCACAAAAGAAAGCCCTGGCCGGTTCGCTCAGTGGTATAGCGTTGGCCTGGCCTGCGGGAGTCCTGGGTTCGATTCCCGGCCAGGGCACACAGGAGAAGTGCCCATCTGCTTCTACACCCCTCCCCCTCTCCTTCCTCTCTGTCTCTCTCTTCCCCTCCCGCAGCCAAGGCTCCATTGGAGCAAAGTTGGCCCGGATGCTGAGGATGGCTCTGTGGCCTCTGCCTCAGGCACTAGAATGACTCTGGTTGCAACAGAGCAATGCCCCAGATGGACAGAACATCGCCCCCTGGTGGGCATGCCGGGTGGATCTCAGTCGGGCACATGCGGGAGTCTGTCTGACTGCCTCCCCGTTTCCAACTTCAGAAAAATACAAAAAAAAAACCACACACACACACACACAAAAGAAAACAAGTCCCCATTACACTTTTCTCCCAGGCCAGTAGGTGTCTGCTGTATTTGCTTAATTAAGAGACACCAATTGGCTAACTCTTCATGAACCAAGGTGACCATCTGGGCTCCCCTTCTCAGGGACATGCTGGCAGCCTTCCATTCCAAGGTGTTTTTTAGTTTGCTCCTACCTAGTAACACATCACATTGCCAGCTCCTGTCTTATCCTTAAAGGCTTGAGAGATCTAAAATAAAGTTTCTCTTCTAAAATTCCTAATGTGCTTATACACTGCTCACAAAAATTAGGGGATCGGAGAACATGCAGACACTCTGGTACTTACAGACTTTTGTACAGTGCATTTTCACCAATGAAGTAAAAGTTAGTTTTGCATTTCATTTGCATAATTGAACAACTTTCTTTGACTTGTCGTTTGCTTTCCTGATGGTCTTGTTTAATAAAAATAATCAAATGCTTCTCTTTTTTATCGCTTCCTATTCATTTTTAAATATCCCCTAATTTTTGTGAGCAGTATATATCATCTATTTCTTGATTTCTTCATTTATTGAACAAATATTTATTGAGCATCAACTGTGTACCAGACCCAAGCATTGGAAATGCAAAATTAAAAGGGCCACAGCTTCTGCACCCAGAACCTACCTAGCAATTGGATCTTATATTGGCCTATGTTGGTCAGTTTGAAAATTGCCAAAGCCCTGTGCCCATAGCTGCAATTGCCAGAAGGTCACTCCCTCTATTACAGTTAATCTGGTGGATGCTAGATAAGGTTGCAGCTTCAATTTGCAGCCCAGCTTCTGCCTACCTGTGATCATTAATATTACCTCCTTCCGCCTAGCCCACCCACCCCCTCCAGCCTATCAACACCTGCTCCATTTGAAAGGACTGTGGAAAAAGATTTCCTACCATCCTACAGAGATATTTGCAAATGACAAGGCTGAAAGCATTTTAGCTGAGATCTACATACTCAGAATTGGGTTGGATTTCTGAAAAGAATATAACCTGGTATATTCATCAAAAAACTAATTCAATTTCACAAATTTCTATAGCAACTGCCATACGGCTTGATGAGTAGTCAGTTTCAATCATCCTATTATACATAGAGTTGTTTTGTAAATATAAATTCCTCTTTGAGGGAAGCAGAAGTAAAAGAAAAAGCAATACCTCGGAGTAAGTGGGTACCTACTTGCAAAAAAAAAATAGCTGTTTGTAGTTGAGTGAGATGCTGGATAAAACTTTGGCCAGGCTTGGGGGTCCAGGTAGAAGAAACATTACAGGCTTCTGCATGAGTGTAGCATCCAGGAAGAAGGACCAATAGCACTTAGAGGCCACAAAAGAGCTGGACTCATTTCCAGCCAGAAAGAACAGGTGTCAGTTTCACCAAGAGCTGGCCCTGAGAAAACACCCTGGCCAATGAGTGGAATGCATATAGCCGAGCCAAGCTGGGCTCTGAGACCTCAGAGCGTATCTGTAAATTGCCTGTTTACATATCACATATGCCAGGAAATTCCTCACAGGGGAGTCAGATTTAGCTCTGGAAGGGCCACGTACTTTAGATGACTCACCGCAAAACAGTTCAAGGGAGAAAGAGGAACGAGGAGTCACGTCTCAGTTCTCGGCTCACAGGCGAG
Organism: Saccopteryx bilineata; assembly: GCF_036850765.1. NCBI lineage: Eukaryota > Metazoa > Chordata > Mammalia > Chiroptera > Emballonuridae > Saccopteryx > Saccopteryx bilineata. The sequence goes on from NC_089496.1 coordinate 78,993,614, forward strand.
AGAAGGAAAAGGTCTCAGTTCCTTTGGGGCTGGAAGTGACCAACACTGAAAGAGGTAGCCTTCCATCTGAGGGGGGTCCCAAGTAACATTGTCATCCAGGAACTGGCCAAGAGCTAAGATAAGAATTGTTTGTCTACTGAAGGAGGGACCACAAGGTCTCCGCCAAGGGAGCTGGCAGGTGAAGAGCAATCACGCTGTACACTTTGGCAGGGCCCTGACTGCAGCCTGGCTCTCCTCTGATGGAGGCTCCCGGAGATGCCCACACGGCCCCGGATTGACTGGCATCGGTGGGCCGAGAGTGAGAACCTGCCTGCGCAAGCTCTGAGGCAATGCACAGTTCTGAAATCTTAGCTTATTGTCAAGGTGATCCTCCACAAGTGACCTGAGGAGCCACTGCGCCACTTCAGCCGCAGGTGTTGTAAAGTAGCAAAAGCTGCAGAATTAATATTAATATTTTAAGAGGCTTGAAAAACATTTTATTAACTTGGGTTAAGGTGTGCAGAGAAAGTGTGAGAATAATCTCTGTACTGTGTGATTGGCCTAAAACCAGGACGGCCCTTGGCATTGTATTGTAAATGCAAAGGGAAGGAAAACATGGATTCCCTGACATTCTACCACACCTGTGGGGGAAGGGGTAAATGGCTAGCTAGGTGCAGGAAGAGAAAAGCCAAAATAAACCTTTTCTTATAGTAATGAGCCATTTGTGGGCATTTGTCCCCACGGAAACTACCTCTCCTATGTGAATGCATATAGTTAATGTGTGTGACTCTGGACAGAGAGATGGCGGATAAACATTAGAAAATATAGGAATGCCTTTTAGTATGTAAAGAGACATCTTTCTACCATTGTGTTGGCTTGTAAATTTTGTTTTCTCCAAAATGATGTATGGCTTGCAAATTGAACGTGGTCCTATCATGTTAAAGGACATATGACTATAACCAATAGTGGTAAAGGGCACCTAATTGCAATTTTTGCTTCTGTACTTCCCACTTACAAAACTATAAAAACTAAGTAGAACAAAGGGCCGCCGCGCTCTCCCTCAGATTTCTGTCGGAGTTGCCGCCGCCTGGCCAAGCTAGACAATAAAGCTCTGGTGTGGAATTGACAAATTTTGTTTGTGTCTTCAATGTTTCAAATCCCTCCGGATTAGGCTTAACATGACCCTTGGAGCAAGGATTGACCAGGACCTGCCTCAAGCTTCCATGGAGCCCTGACAATAGGAAGAAGCCACTTTTGCCCAGAGACATCATCTGGGATAGAGAATGGGCCAGCTTTTTCAAGGCATTCGGAGAATTAAAAGAAAATTTTCTAAGGACATGACTGGTGGATGGGTTCTAAGGGCAAGAGATCAGAGTATTAGACGGGGAAGGGTTAAAAAGTAACGATTATGGACTATCTACTATGCACTAGCTGTTTTATGTGCGTTAACTGTCATAGGCCTGAAAAAAATGCTGTAAAGGAAATGTGAGTTCTCTGCGTTTGACAAAGGAGGGAACAGACTGAGGAAGAGAGAACTGCCCACAGATGCTAGTAAGTGGCCGGGTCACGATGCAGAGCCTGCTCTCTTTTTTGAAGAGCCTGTGTTTTTCCCAATTAGACTGAAATTCTAAGTCAACAACAGGAACAAAAATTACATGCCTACTATTTAATAAGACCTAGAGCTGGGCCCTATGGGCACATAACAATATGAACAAGACATAGTCCCTGCCCACAGGGTAATGGGAGATGCAAAACCTATCATTACAATGGCTGGGAACTAAGAGCTCTTAAAGCAGTCCATAGTAACAGATCCTCAACCTCAATCTTGCACTCGTCTCTCCTGGGGGACTAGGTCAGACTGACCGGTCTAGGCTGGCTGGTCCGCACAAGTCTGGCTCACTCCTGCCTCGGGGCCGCTGTGTACCCTTCCCTCTGCCTGTCCTGAACTTCCCAATTCATGTCACTTTCTCAGAGTCCTTCCTTTATTGCCCTGGCCCCCTACACACACACACACACACACACACACACACACACACGCCCTCACTCTCTTTCTCGTTCTTGGCTTTAGTTTCTTCCTAAGACTCAAGTGCAGGTTTTGAAATCTTACTGTCTGGATTCCAGTCCTGGCTTCATCACATTCTAGCTGTATGATTTAGGGCAAATTAGTAACTCTTTGAGCTGCCGTTTCCTGTCGCTGAGCAGAGAATAATTGTACATAGTGCAGAGCATTTTTGTGAGTACAAAAGAGAAGAATTAATGAAAATACTTAGAGTAATGACTGGAGCAGAGAATCTGTTTACTATGCGACAGCTATTGTTGTTATTATTTGTTGGTTTATCTGTTGTGTTTCTTCCGCACTAAAATATAAGCTCCATGAAGGCAGGGATTTGGACTGTTCACCACGATATCTTCAGGGCCCAACATGTATAACAATACATAGTTATTGAATGAATAGCTAACTTTCTGTGTGCCAAGCATGGTTTATCCAATTTAAGCTTCATGATAACTCCATAAGGCAAGAACCATGATCATCCTTGTTTTACTGAGCAGACTCAAGAAGGTTAAATACATTTTCTGAGACCACGTAGCCAAAAATGATGAGCCAGGATTCAGACCAATCAGCCACACTGTGCAATGTCACTGACCTCCAAGCCAGGGAGGCCATGGGAGTCCAATGAGAGAGAGAGAGAGAGAGAGAGAGAGAGAGAGAGAGAGAGAGAGAAAGAAAGGGTGGTAGGTGCCCAAAGAAGAGGGAGAACTGGTTGCTTTGTGACCTTCAATTTAGATGTCCAGGCAAAGCAGGGCGGAAAAGGAGGGTTCTGAGTGGGTCTCTGAAAGACAGGTGACACACAGGTAAAGACTAAAAGGAAAGCATTTCTCGAAGAGACAATGAAGCATGGGGGTGGGAGACAGGCCTGAAAACAGGAAAGCTCTGAGCATGCTTAAGAAACAAGAATGTTGTCTGACCGGGACATGAATGTCCTAGGGTGTGACATCTGACTCACTCTTGGCTGTGGTCACTGATGGAGTTAATGCATATTTGTAAAGGGATGCCTGGAGGTAGAATTATGTGATACCTGCCCCTTCTATGTCCAGAGGTGGAAACAGAAAGTTATCTTGGAGCGGATTTTTATATTTATGAGAAAAATGACTTGAGTGACCTTTTGCCCAGGGAAAAGAAGGAACAGGAAGTTTTTCCTGGAGTCTAGCCAAGACTGCCCCCTTCCCTCCTCTTTGTATGTAGAGTCCTGAGGCATTGGGGCCAGAAATGGATGAGAAGCAATTTGTAAAGGAACCCTTCATGAAAGGAAGGGACCACAGTCACACCCCTCTTCTTAGAAAGGAAGTGTAGAACCGAAGAGCTCTGACGAGGGCCCCCGAGAAGGAAAGAACACCAATAGCCCCTGGAAGAACTCGACACAAGGTAAAGGGGACCCTGGGCTGATGTCCTGAGATTCACACAAAGTTAAGGTAGTTGGCATGTCTCAGGTTGAGGACACAGGACACAGAGTCCCTCAGACCCCAGCCACCCTGACCAGTGTCATGCTTTGGAAGCACTCACTGAGCCCATGAGAAAACTGAGAACCATGACCCTGGGTGCAAGAACGCTGTCCTACTGAACTCTCTGCATTGTCTACTGTGGTTCTTCCTCACTAAATTGTTGGACCAACCACCGTGGTCAGTGAGCGATAAAACGCTGTAACCGAAACAGTGACACTATTAGAATAATAGAGCACTCCAGTCTGTGTGCCTAGATCTGTAAAGGGTATTGAGAGCTGCTTGAGGTTTCTAGCTCATTGCGAAGGAGATGAGCATCAGAGGGAAGATACTCGACTTTCTGCTGCCGAGAGCAGTGTAGCTAGAGCAACGCACTGGAAAAAAAGAAGTTGAGATGGGATCGTATTTGCACTTCAACTCAATGATGTGGTTAAGGCGTTCCAGAAATGAGGACATTCCTTAGCAGTGTCCTACACAATACAGCAATAAAGCAGGTGGCTGGCGAGATGCAATATGGTAGGAAAAGGCTGCAGGAAAGGGGTCTTGGCCGCACAGGGTGCATCAGGTGGGTGTGACCCCAGGGTGAAGAGCAGTGTCAGGACAGCAGGAAGGGCCCTGAAAGCAGGCTGATGTCACTGAAGAGACCCTTTGTCTATGCAGAGAACCTCCCCTAGCCATCAGCTATTCTCCATCTTTTTTTTTTTTTTTTTTTTTTTTTTTACAGAGACAGAGAGAGAGTCAGAGTGAGGGATAGACAGGGACAGACAGACAGGAACGGAGAGAGATGAGAAGCATCAATCATTAGTTTTTCGTTGCACATTGCAACACCTTAGTTGTTCATTGATTGCTTTCTCATATGTGCCTTGACCATGAGCTTTCAGCAGACTGAGCAACCCCTTGCTTGAGCCAGCGACCTTGGGTCCAAGCTGGTGAATTTTTGCTCAAACCAGATGAGCCCACGCTCAAGCTGGCGACCTCGGGGTCTCGAACCTGGGTCTTCTGCATCCCAGTCCAACACTCTATCCACTGTGCCACCACCTGGTCAGGCTCTCCATCTTCTGCTTCAAAGTTTATAGAGATATTTAAGACAGATCTAAACTGCCACTTGGGGATTTAATGTTTATATAAGGCAGATTATCCTAACACAGATTATCTAGAAAGGTTGTGAGATTGCATTCCATGAAGATAAAATAATGATAATAATAAAACAGAAAGGTTGTGAGATTGCATTCCAGGAAGATAAAATAATGATAGTAATAAAACTGACTCTCGCTGGTCATCAGAAAAGGTTTTGGTAGGGCAGTGGTTGTCAAACAGTCTCAGTCACAGAAATGTTTATGGAATAAAATCATACATAGAATTTCAATATGTAAACCAGAGGAAGATGAGCGGTTTGGAGGGAATCAGAAGCAAGATCCACCGAGCTATAAATAACAAAACCTTCCATTACCCCCCCCCCCATCCCCTGCTACGGTGGCCCTGAGGGGCCTCCTAGGGATACCTAGGGCTTTGCAACATACAGTTTAAAAGCTAGTAGGGTGGGAGATGTAGTCTGGCGAAATAGACCCTAAGTCTAAGTCCCTTCTTTCTTTGCTTCTAACACAGGTTTTCGAAATGCAATTGCTCCTACGACAGAGAAGGTCCTTGTCCTCAGATGCTGTCACTGGCCCAGCTAGAGTAATGGGTCACAAGTCTCCCGCGGGGCCCCTCTCAGGCCACTTGCTCATGACCATATGAGCAATCCCATGAGGGTTGTTCTGAGAGTCCGCCATTTCTTGGCACTGGTTCCCAGCCTGCGTAATACCCTTCAGTGACCGGCAGACTGAAGTGGCGCCCCTCCTACACATGAACACCTCCTGCGGCCACGCTCCTCTTGAACTACTCCCAAAGCTTCCTCAGAGAAGGAACCTCTGCCCAGTTCCACCGTGCCGAGCGCCGTAGATGCCGTCCCCGGGATGACTATGAAGAGTCAGGCTTGCCCATGGAATAATCAGAGACAAAGCGGACAGACGTCAGCGTTGACCCCATTAAAGGCCCAGATGAATGTCCAGTAACCCTATCCTCACAGTGGCCTGTTCACCATTGGCTGTCCAAGCCTGGCACAGTCTTGGCGCATGTAGATGCTCAGCGGATGCTAGCTGAATGAATAAAGAATCACTGAGTCAGGAGACTAAGCTTTTCTTTGACCCTGTCATTAGTTAACATGTGACTCAGGGAAGTCACTTGTCCTCTTTGGACTTCAATTGCCCGCTTAAAAAATTAGATAGTGGGATCACAGAATTTGTTCTATGGTACTGAGAGTTCCTCAAAAAATGAAATATTGTTCACTAAAAAATTAATTTTTAAGTTCCCTGGGATCCACTCCTTTTTGTTATTTGGGTATAAATTTGAAATTTGCTTAAGTTTGTTTTGAAACTTTATTTTCTGAACTATTCTTAGCCTATTCCAAAGGGATGCTCATGTTAAACTAAAAAAGCAAAAGTAACTGCTACTTAGTTTTTCCTTCAGGTGAAATTGTGACAGAGGCTAAGTAAGGTAGGTGTCGATCCCTTGTTCTGACACCACCCACCCTTGGACACACTATTGTGTTGGACCGATAAACAGCTGGAGCATAATCCGGGCACACACCTCCACACTAAATCTGTTTTTCATCATATCCCCCAAAGAACCTATTATGTTAACTAATCTGTTGGATTAACCAAGTCATGGTAATGCCTTAAAATCATAGGGCTGGTAACCAAGGCCCAGAGCAGGAGAGGATTTGCCCAAGGCCAGAATCTAAATCCAGGTGTCGCAGTTCTCAAGCCAGGGTTCTTTCATGAACCAGTACTTCATATCTTAGATCAGGGGTCGGGAACCTTTTTGGCTGAGAGAGCCATGAACGCCACATATTTTAAAATGTAATTCCGTGAGAGCCATACAACGACCCGTGTACGTTATGCATCATCCAATAAAAATATGTGTTGTCCCGGAGGACAGCTGTGATTGGCTCTAGCCACCCACAACCATGAACACGAGTGGTAGGAAATGAATGGATTGTAATACATGAGAATGTTTTATATTTTTAACGTTATTTTTTTTAATTAAAGATTTGTCTGCGAGCCAGATGCAGCCATCAAAAGAGCCACATCTGGCTCGCGAGCCATAGGTTCCCGACCCCTGTCTTAGATTATAAATGAAAATATCCTGGAGGGTTTTGTAAAGTACTCTATTCAGGCTCCATCCCCAGCGTCAGATCTAATTTGTCTAGTTACATCCAGGCATCACTAATTTTTTAAAAGATCTTTATCAGCCCTGGCTGGTTGGGTCAGTCAATTAAGAGTGTCTTCCCAAAACAAGGCTGTGGGTTCTATCCTCAGGGCACATGTGGGAAGCAACCAGTGAATGTGCGACTAAGTGGAACAATGAATGGATCCTTCTCTTCCCTCTCCCTTCTCTCTGTTTCTATCAATGAATTTTTAAAAATTAAACCCTGGCCAGATAGTTCAGTTGGTTGGAGCATTGTCCCAGAGCACGGAGGTTGCCAGTTCGATTGCCCTGTCAGGGCACATACAGAAGCAGCTTGATGCTCCTGTCTCTCTCCTTGCCTCTCTCTCAAAAAAATAAAATATTTTTTATCCAAGTATAACATAGATACAGAAAAGTGAACACATTATAAATGCACATGTTAATGAATTTTCAAAACACCCATGAACCTACATCAAGAAACAGAAGATCTCTAGCACCCAAAACTCCCACCAAAAATAATTTCTATCGTGACAGCCAACACATAGATAACTTTATGTAATATACAGAAGGTCCTCTTTTATGCTTGATATCTTTTGCTCAGAATTGTGCTTGTAAGATTCATCCATAGTGTTTCCTATGGTTATAGTTTGTTTGTTTATGATGTGAGTATACCATAATTTGTGATCCATTTTATTGCTGATGTATTCTTACATCAATACATTACATTTGGATAGTTCCTAGTTTGGGGGATATTATAAATAGTGTACATTCTAGCACATTTTTTTTTTTTTTGTATTTTTCTGAAGCTGGAAACGGGGATAGACAGTCAGACAGACTCCCGCATGCGCCCAACCGGGATCCACCCGGCACGCCCACCAGGGGCGACGCTCTGCCCACCAGGGGGTGATGCTCTGCCCCTCTGGGGCGTCTCTGCCGCGACCAGAGCCACTGTAGTGCCTGGGGCAGAGGCCAAGGAGCCATCCCCAGCGCCTGGGCCATCTTTGCTCCAATGGAGCCTTGGCTGCGGGAGGGGAAGAGAGAGACAGAGAGGAAGGAGGGAGTGGGGGGTGGAGAAGCAAATGGGCGCTTCTCCTACGTGCCCTGGCCGGGAATCGAACCCGGGTCCTCTGCACGCCAGGCCAACGCTCTACCGCTGAGCCAACCGGCCAGAGCCTCTAGCACATATCTTTTGATGAACATATGTATGCATTTTTTGACTGTGTCCTTAGGAATGGAATCGCTGTGTCATTTGGTATGTCTATGTTCAGTTTTAGTAGATACTGTGATTGTATCTAAATTATCTAAAGGTATCATATCAATTTATACCCCTAACTTGAATTTTATGAGAGTTTCAGTTATTTGTATATCTTCACCCATACTTGGTGTCATCAATTTGATTGTGTTGTCATTCTGGTGAGTGTGTGAGGCGAACGTGATAACCACTACACTACGGAATCAACTGCTTCTGGTGAGTGTATAAGATTTTAAGTTCCCCTAATGAGAGACAAAGGATCAGGACCTCCACCTTATCCCTACACTCATGACCACTTGGGATTTATGAAAATAAAGCTCTGGCTTTTATAACAGTGTCTCTCTGATATTCTGTAAGCCAACCCAAAGTGTTAGGGCACTAAAATAAAATTTTTTTAGAAAAACTCTTCCTAATGTATAAAAAAAGAAATTGGAGGATAAATTTTTTTTTGTTTAATTCTAAGTTCTCCAGTAAATTTTTAAAAATATTTTTGGCATTCACCGCTGATTTCCACTAGTGAATGCTAGCAGTCAACAAAATAAACAAACAGGAAATGAAACAATAATCTCTTCCATGGAATTCTAAAATATGCAATTTGCTCCTGCAAGGTTTTTTGGGGTTTGGGGTTTTTTTTGGGGGGGGGGGTAACCACAAGCATTTCCTGCTAAGTGCACAAGTTTTCCTGTGAAAAGGAAAGTTTTCCTGTGAGAGGCCTTTAGCGTCCTTCATCTTCCTCTTCAAGAGTCCATCTACTATCTCACAGCTAGAAAAAGGAAGCCCCTATGTGATCCTCTCTCAACTATAGTTGATTGGCTCAAGAGTAAACACCTGACTCAAGTTGGACCAATCAGATCCTCTCTCTTTCACAAATTAGAAATTAAGATTTTAGAGGCTGAGTCACTAATTTGGAACCATACAGCTATGTGAAATTGGAACTAAAATTGGCACAAATTACTTGAAATTCACATAAATGCTGATGCAACATTAATATGAGCAGAACTTAGAAACACACCTACAAGAGATCTTCAGAGAAAAATTAAATATTGAATGTACAAAATAATTTTAATCTCAAAAATCTAAATTATTTTAGTTCTCTGTTACCATGGCACAACAAGGGAGATGAATGTCAGCCACTTTTTGTTACTAAATCAAAAAGGCATGGAGTCTGAAAGAGAGGACCAGACTTGGAGTAAAAACCTTTTGGCATGTTAAGAAGAGTAATCCTGAAGAGATCTTCTTAGGTAAGGATGACAAATGGAAATTAATGCTTCAGACGCCACTGATAGTCATTTAATATACATTAAATATCATTGGTTATGGTATTTGGTATCATTAAATATCATATATTACGATTTTGTCATTTACATTGTCTTTATGATCTATTTTTTTTTTTTTAACCGGGACAGAGAGAGAGTCAGAGAAAGAGATAGATAGGGACAGACAGACAGGAACAGAGAGAGATGAGAAGCATCAATTATCAGGGTTTTTTTTGCAACACCTTGTTGTTCATTGATTACTTTCTCATATGTGCCTTGACCGGGGGCCTCAGCAGCCCGAGTAACTCCTTGCTGGAGCCAGCGACCTTGGGTCCAAGCTAGTGAGCTTTTTGCTCAAGCCAGATGAGCCCACGCTCAAGCTGGGGACCTCGGGGTCTCGAACCTGGGTCCTTCCGCATCCCAGTCCGATGCTCTATCCACTGCGCCACTGCCTGGTCAGGCTCTTTATGATCTATTTTAATGAATGTAAGGTGATTCATAAGTTTTCATTAGCTCATCTACAATCATTGTCCATTTAGTGTCGTTTTTCCTGTGCAGTTCTAATTCCTTCAAATATGAATTCTCCAATCATGTAACTACTAGATACTAGACCTCCAAAGTGGGAGGTAGTGAATTAACAGAAAAGTTATGTGAAAATCAGCAATGGTCCACTTAATAGCTTATTGCTTTACTGTAGATAAGTGTCCGTATCAGTCAGGATAGGCTAGATTTTGCTATAACAGAACTCCAAAAACATTAATGACTTAAACCAGGGGTCAGGAACCTGTGGCTCGTGAGCCAGATGTGGCTCTTTTGATGGCTGCATCTGGCTTGCAGACAAATCTTTAATAAAAAAAAATAATAATGTTCAAAATATAAAACATTCTCGTGTATTACAATCCATTCATTTCCTACCACTCATGTTCATGGTTGTGGGTGGCTGGAGCCAATCACAGCTGTCCTCCGGGACAACATCAAATTTTTATTGGATAATGCATAACATACACGGGTCGTTGTATGGCTCTCACAAAATTAATTTTAAAATATGTGGCATTCATGGCTCTCTCAGCCAAAAAGTTTCCCGACCCATGGCTTAAACAAACAAAGATGTGTTTGTTGTTCACACTACATTTGATGTCAATTGAAGAAGAGCTATACTAATCATAGCAACCCCAGAACTCTGGCAACCAGAGCTGCATCTCAAGATAGACTTCCACAAAGACTGCAGCACAGGGAAGGGGAAGTGGAGAATCATACACTTGCCTTTAAAAGCTCCCACTCCCATTTCTTTGACTAAAGGATGTTATATGGCCACACCTATGGTAGGCAATGGACAAGGGCAAGTTCATTGTGTGCCTGAAAGAACCAGAATGTGTGTGACTATTCTTAACAAAATGTGAGTGATCACAATGTTGTACTGTGTGCTGATCATACAGGCAGCTTTTCGGATGGTAAAGTTGCTTCTTATTTGTATGACGGAATTAAATCAATAATTCATGATGTTCCACAGGTGCGCTGGCACCTGAGTTCATTTGAACACCTCTGGCCTAACCCATGATGGGAATTCCAGTTAGATGGGATGTTATTGGGGGCTGGCTGAAGCACAGGTGTATCGCACCATACAGGCAAGCCTCTCTACCATGCCTTAGGCCAGTCTACTTTCCAGCCCACAGAGTAAATGGCATACTGCAAGTCTGGTCCTAGTTTGGAGTTTGGTGAGTTAGAACTAAAGAAATAGAGCAAAAGAAATGGGCGCTCTGAGGGAAGAGAGTCCAGTGAGGTGTTTTGAGTCCTGTTGACCTACAGTACCACAGTGCCAACACACCCATGGAGTGGGGGAGGCGGTGAACACTCCAGTGTTATGTTGTAAACTGCCTGTAAGTCTCAAAAAGTCACCTTCCCTTTTTTGAGATATTAAATGAAGAAGTTGGAAAAGAACGATTTTTAAGTACATAACCCTTTATAGAAATGAATCATATTCAGAGTTCCAGGGTCTAAAATCTGTACAGAGTGCTGGTAAATGCCATTGAAGGACCAGCCCCACCTATTTATACCTCACAACAAACAAAAGTCCCTGAAAAAGCCGTCACATAAAATCTTCAGAGCTCCAGGGAACATGACATGAAGACGTCAGGATTATGCAACCTCAAAGATCCATTCCTGCTATTGTTACTTTAATTTTAATGGCAGCACTTCCTGGTCCCAAACCTAAAGAAACTGACAGCACAGAATCCTTCTCCCCTGGTCCTGAGCTGGGCCCAAGCCCGGACCTGGCCTCTTCACTCCTCTGTACATCAAACAGCCCTCTCTTGCCTATTCCTCATGTCCTAAAAACCATACTGCAGGCCCTGGCCGGTTGGCTCAGTGGTAGAGCGTCAGCCTGGCATGCAGAGGTCCCGGGTTTGATTCCCAGCCAGGGCACACAGGAGAAGCACTCATTTGCTTCTCCACCCCTCCCCCTCTCCTTCCTCTCTGTCTCTCTCTTCCCTTCCCACAGCCAAGGCTCCATTAGAGCAAAGATGGCCCGGGCACTGGGGATGGCTCCTTGGCCTCTGCCCCAGGCGCTGGAGTGGCTCTGGTCGCGACAGAGCGACGCCCCGGAGGGGCAGAGCATCGCCCCCTGGTGGGCAGAGCGTTGCCCCCTGGTGGGCGTGCCGAGTGGATCCCAGTCGGGGGCATGCGGGAGTCTGTCTATCTCTCCCTGTTTCAAGCTTCAGAAAAATACAAAAAAAAAATCATACTGCAATCCTAAAGCTCTGTCCCCAAAACTGCCAACAATACTGACATCTTTTGTCTCTCCATGCAAGAGGGCAAGCCATGCCTGTGACTTAGAAATCCCACAAGCCAAAGGTCTGCTGTTTCTGTGCCCGGGTTCCATTTTCACTTCTTTCCTCATCAAGTGCAGCTTTTTTGTCATCAGTGTCCTGAGGATTGGCGAATTGCTGTGCCAGGAGGCTCCCGTTCCATCTGAAAACCCCTTGGTAATTCTCCAGGTAATGAATGAGGATTCTGGGAGACACTGGGGATGCCTCTGGAATGTTAAACAAAATGGCTTTTGTTCTGGCTGCCTGGCTGCTGCTGCTTCCGCGCCATGAAGGGGCTGATTGTGCTGTTGACGGGTGTGTCTGGAACATCCCTTGCCAACACGCCCAGGCCTTCCCTTGGCCTGTTGAGTTGGTCTCATGTCAGGGTGTTTCTGGTGGAAGAGGGACAAGACCTTTATTTTAAGACTCTCATAACAATCAGAAACACTCTTTCTAGTCATTGGGGCATTTAAAATGCTATGCTATTCGCCAATGAGCCTTGTCTTTTATCTAGGTCATTGGCTTTGTCTTTATCTGAGACATTCTCTCGCTGCTTGTTATTCACTCAAAGACTGGTCTGGATCAATAGGCATCACCTGGGAGCTTGCTAGAAATGCAGAACCTCTGGCCCCTCCCCAGACCTACTGGGTCAGAACTTGTCTTTTAACAAGATCCCCAAGTCACCGCTCTAGAAAACAAAAGTTTGAATGATTTAGTCAATGGTGAGAACCCATCTCTTTCAGAAAAGCACATTGGCACAGAGGGTACTGGTCCAGGAGTCAGGAGACATGGCTTCCTTCTTACTTGGCCACTAACTCACCTAGTGACCTTGGCTGTGTCACTTAACCGGGATGAAATCTTGGATAAGCTGGACTCCTGACTCTCCAAGTGCCTGCTCTGAGGACAGAAAACAGGAGGTTAAGTTTTCTCCCATGTGCTGATGATGTGGTTTTATTGCTAAACACTTAACAGAAAATTGTCCCCAATATCTAATTAGTACCAAGAAGAAGAGTCCAGAGCTGCTACCATAGTAATTTTGTTTTGTTAACTGTCCCTTAGCATTTAATTGGTTTTGTTTTCTTTGTGTGTGTGTGTGTTTGTTTGATTTTTTACAGAGACAGAGACAGAGAGAGGGATAGACAGACAGAAATGAAGAGAGATGAGAAGTATCAATCATCAGTTTTTCGTTGCTACACCTTAGTTGTTCATTGATTGCTTTCTCATATGTGCCTTGACTGTGGGCCTTCAGCAGACCAAGTAACCCCTTGCTCGAGTCAGCGACCTTAGGTCCAAGCTGGTGAGCTTTTGCTCAAACCAGATGAGCAAACTGGCGACCTCGGGGTCTCGAACCTGAATCCCCTGCATCCCAGTCCAACGCTCTATCCACTGCGCCACCGCCTGGTCAGGCTAGCATTTAATTGTTTTATCACATGCAAGTCTCTCTAAGGCAACTCACTTTATTCGGTTTCCTGAGAGTACCCTTCATCACCTCTTTGCAGTTGAGCCTCTCAGCTTCGAAAATATGAACAATCATATCAGCCCTGCCTGTCACACAGGCTGTCATGAGGATCTGTTGAGAACGCACCTTGAAAAGCCAGAGGTGCTGCCACACACACTGCAAATTGACAGAGACTTTTTGGGAAGCTCATTTGGTGATATAAAAATTTACAACCTCTAAAACATGCATACTCCTCCCATTACATCATCCAAGAGGCGTAGACCCTGGGAGTAAATCACAAATGTGTGAGAAGGCTGTTTATCACCATAACATTAATAGTGAAAAATTGTAAACAATTTAAATGTTCAACCACAGAGAACTGGTTAAATAATAAACCAGTAATAATAGAAGTAAGAGTAAGTAGTAAATTGTGGCAGCCCCATGATAGAATTCCATGAGCCATAGAAACAAATAATGCTGACGATGAGTATCAAAAGATATGGATAGCCTGACCAGGCAGTGGCACAGTGGATATGGTGTTGGACTGGGATGCAGAGGACCCAGGTTCGAAACCCAGAGGTTGCCAGCTTGAGCCCAAAGGTGGCTGGCTTGAAGCCCAGGGTCACTGGCTTGAGCCCAAGGTTGCTGGCTTAAGCAAAGGGTCACTCTCTCTGCTGTAGCCCCCTCATTCCGTCAAGGCACATAGGAGAAAGCAATCACTGAACAACTAAGGAGCTGCAATGAAGAATTGATGCTTCTCATCTCTCTCCCTTCCTGTCTGCCTGTCCCTATCTGCTCCTCTCTCTGTCTCTGTTATAGATAGATAGATAGATAGATAGATAGATAGATAGATAGATAGCAGTTGATTCCTCACTGATTCATGAAAATATACCTAAAACTATAGTATAAGGGATGATTATATTATGTTTAAAAATAAACTGTACAAATATCCGTAGGATAAAGACTGAAGCCAGTGGTAATGGTAGGAGAGGTCGTAGCATTGGTACTAATATGTGCCAAGTATTTTGCCTGAATGATTTTAGTTAAATCTTCACACACTCCTATGAGATTGGTAGAATACTGAAGGAGGAAACCAGGACTCAGAGAAACATGGAGTACTGGCCCACAGTCACCTAGTTAGTGAGGACTGAAAGCTGGATTCCGACTAGGTTTGTTGAACTCCAAAAACCCTTCCTTCTACTCTACCCCACTAGGAAATTAAGATGCTGTTAGTCCCAGTTATATTTACAAAAAAACCTGATGATTATAGGCTAATTCACCCTTGTTTTGTACCCATACATGGCCTGAATTGTCTACAAGAGTCCAATTACACTCAACAAACTCAGGATGCTTAAAAAAAAAAACAACAAGAAGGAAAAAAAACCAATGTCTTCTGACGTCAATAGTTAATGAGACTCTTAAAATATTTTTTCTCCACTAAAGAACCACTTCACTTTCCAGCAGATATTATTCTTCCACCCGGATAATGTATCAGCCAGCATTCCCTGATTTGGCTATCAGCAAGTGGGAGGTTTTCCCTGGTCTCTCTCCTGCTAGCACGCTATTTGCTGAAGAGCAGAATTTGATATAAGACTAGTCCACTTTGACTCAAGCCAAGACTGGTTTGAGAAGATGAAGAAAATTTATTGTCTCAGCTTTTATAGAGTGATTTGATATCTTCTTTTTCCGGGTAATGAAGCTGTGTGTTGAAGGACATTATATGTCAGAAATATTTCTGCAGTGGCCTAGCTATCATGAAGCCATCTGCCTGTCCTGGGAACTCCCAGCTCTGCTGAGCCAGAAATGTGGGGATTGTCTGGGGATCAGGAGAAAGGTAACCCCCTAAGATGAAAGCTCTCACAGAGGAGCTCTAAGAATCTAAAGATACTCATTAATTCCGCTTATTTATTCGTCAAGCCCTTTCTGTGTTCTGGGCATGGTTCTTGGCTCCAGTGATTCAATAGGAAGCATACTATTTTTTTTTTTTTTTTTTTTTTTTGTATTTTTCTGAAGCTGGAAACGGGGAGAGACAGTCAGACAGACTCCCGCATGCGCCCGACCGGGATCCACCTGGCACGCCCACCAGGGGTGATGCTCTGCCCACCAGGGGGCGATGCTCTGCCCCTCCGGGGCATCGCTCTGCCGCGACCAGAGCCACTCTAGCGCCTGGGGCAGAGGCCCAGGAGCCATCCCCAGCGCCCGGGCCATCTTTGCTCAAATGGAGCCTCGGCTGCGGGAGGGGAAGAGAGAGACAGAGGGGGTGGAGAAGCAAATGGGCGCTTCTCCTGTGTGCCCTGACCAGGAATCGAACCCGGGTCCCCCGCACGCCAGGCTGATGCTCTACTGCTGAGCCAACCGGCCAGGGCCAATAGGAAGCATATTAGACAGTCACTGAGCCTACAGAGCTTAGGGAACAGCAGGAAATGCATCAGGAATGCTCTCAGCTGTGGGGAACAGAAAACCAGCACGCAGTCACTTTTTAAAAGGTAGAACTATTTTTCTCCGTAATAAAAAGTTTGTGGGTACACAGACTATAGCTGTTGTAGCAGCAACAATGCCATCAAAGTCCCTCTGTTTCCCTCTTTTTACTCCAAATTTTCAGCATGGTGGCTTTTCCATTTTGTTTACCGCATGTCTCAAAATAGCAGCCACAACTCTAAATATTATGTCTAAGTTTGAGACAAAAAGAGAAAGTAGAATGGTGCTAGCAATATCTGATTATTTTCTTTGGAATGTAAAGTCTTTCCCAAAAGTTCCTCAGCTGACTTTTGCTTAGATTGCATTGGCCAAAATGGCTACATGCACCAGCCCTCACTGTTAGAGACATGCGAAATGTGAGTATCTAGTGAATAGAATTCCCCACGTATAAGATGCACCCTTTTTCGAGAAATTTGCAGTCTAAAAACTGGGTGCGTCTTATACAGTGGGTGAGGCATTTCAAATGCCATAGATGGAACTGAGGATGAGGCAATATGTGAAGACAGTGATTCTCATCAGACACAATGAGGACAAGCTAATGAATGGGAGTTTTGGGGGTTTTTTTGTTTGTTTGTTTTGGGTTTTTGTTTTTTTTTGTATTTTTCTGAAGCTAGAAACCAGGAGAGACAGTCAGACAGACTCCCGCATGCGTCTGACCGGGATCCACCCGGCACGCCCACCAGGGGGCGATGCTCTGCCCCTCCGGGGCGTCGCTCTGCCACTCTAGCGCCTGGGGCAGAGGCCAAGGAGCCATCCCCAGTGCCCAGGCCATCTTTTGCTCCAATGGAGCCTTGGCTGTGGGAGGGGAAGAGAGAGACAGAGAGGAAGGAGAGGGGGAGGGGTGGAGAAGCAAATGGGCGCTTCTCCTGTGTGCCCTGGCTGGGAATTGAACCCGGGACTTCTACATGCCAGGCCGACGCTCTACCACTGAGCCAACCTGCCAGGGCGGATGGGAGTTTTGACAGTGATGAGGAGTTGTATGAATTTTAGGTTGAATTAAAGTTGAGTTCAATAACTTTATGAAAGACATATTTTTTTTCAAATTTTGGGCCCTATAAAATTAAGGTGCATCTTATACATGGGAGCGTCTTATACATGGGGAAATATGGTACGTTGAACAACTGCTTAATCATAATTCAACCTCTGAGGTTAGGCCATCACCACCGTAAACAAAACCAGAGCTAAACAAATGGGATGTGGGGAGAGGGGAAAGAAGACGAAGAGCTGACTAAAACTTCGATGAGTAAGAGTCAAACCAGTATGTGTGAGGAAACCCAGTTGGAGTTTAATGTCTATAACCATTTGCACATCAATCCCAGCTGCACCTTAGGCTGAAAATGTACTTTGAGATCCCAGGTACACATCGCTCAGGGGAGCACAGTACCAGGGCCAGAGGCAGCAAGAGCTGTTCTGGAATCAGTGGTCAACAAAGTTGTATGTAAGTGTTCTTTTTTATTATTATTATTAAGTGAGAGGCAGGGAGGCAGAGACAGATTCCCGCATGCCTCCCACCCAGCAAGCTCCCTACTGGGTGATGCTCTATCCATCTTGGGCAGAAGAGAGAGAGAGAGAGAGAGAGAGAAAGGGGAGGGGTGGAGAAGCAGATGGCCACTTCCCTTGTGTTTCCTGACTGGGAATCAAACTTGGGACTTCCATTCACTGGGCTGATGCTCTACCACTGAGCAAACCAGCCAGGGCTGTATGTTAGTGGGGTTTTTTTGTTTGTTTTTTGGGGGTTTTTTTTGTATTTTTCTGAAGCTGGAAACGGGGATAGACAGTCAGACAGACTCCTGCATGCGCCCGACTGGGATCCACCCGGCACGCCCACCAGGGGGCGATGCTCTGCCCACCAGGGGGCGACGCTCTGCCCACCAGGGGGCGATGCGCTGCCCCTCGGGCATCGCTCTGCCGCGACCAGAGCCACTCCAGCGCCTGGGGCAGAGGCCAAGGAGCCATCCCCAGCGCCCGGGCCATCTTTGCTCCAATGGAGCCTCGGCTGCGGGAGGGGAAGAGAGAGACAGAGAGGAAGGAGAGGGGGAGGGGTAGAGAAGCAAATGGGCGCTTGTCCTGTGTGCCCTGGCCGGGAATCGAACCCGGGACTTCTGCACGCCAGGCCGACGCTCTACCACTGAGCCAACCGGCCAGGGCTAGTGTTCTTGAATGAACAATTGTCTACCTGTGTCCTGGGTTTATGAAACCTGCCTGATCACCTAGAATCTGGAGGTCTCTTCTCTCTGCCACCACTTCTGATTTCTTGGAATTTAATAATTAGAAGCTTTTCTTTGGACTTATGGATCTCTAAGAAATGTCATTTTCTTTACTTAGGCCCTCGCTCTCTGCAAAGAAAAATAAATACATAGCCATATGTCCACCCTATGGGAAATGATTAAAAGAAACCATGGTATATCTTCACAATGAAATGCCATCTGACAGATAGAAAATGATGCAATTCTATACATGATGATATGGACAGCTATCCAAGGTGTTTTACTAAATGAAAAAAGCAGATTGCAAGACAACACATAGAGCATAATACCAGGTCTACAATGAACTCTGTGGTGCTTGCAAAACATGTCCATAAATTCTGTGAGACACCCTTTTCAAGCCTTCTCCCCTGGAGTGTGGGCTTGATTCAGTGGCTCACTTCTAAAAGACAGACTGAAGCAGAAGTAGTGGTAGTGACCACAGAGACCAAGTCACAAAAGGTACTGTGGCTTCCTCCTCACTCACTCTCTCTCATATTGCTCACTCCAGGGGAAGTTAGTTTTTATGTCATAAGGACACTTAAGGAGCCTATGAAGATATTCATGTGACGAGAAATTGAAGCCTCCTGCCAATAGCTGTATGAGTGAGCCATCTCAAAAGAAGTGTCCACACATCCAGTCAAGCCTCCAGGTGATTGCAGCCCCTGCCAATGTTCTCACATACAGGAGCTCCTGAGTTATAACCAACCTACTAAGTGCTCCTGAATTCTTGACCCACAGAAACTGTGAGATAATAAATGTTTGCTGTTAAAGCCACTAAGTTTTGGTATAATTTATAATGCAATAATGGATAACTAATATGACCTCCTTATTTGCATATAAAATAATGAGACTCAAGCTCTTAGTCTGTGTTAGTCACTGTTTTAAAAACACCAACATTTGGCCCTGGCCGATTGGCTCAGTAGATAGAGTGTCGGCCCAGCGTGCAGACGTCCTGGGTTTGATTCCTGTGACCCGGCACACATGATAAGCAACCATTTGTTTCCCTCCCTCTCCCTCTCCCTCTTCTCTCTCTCTTCCCCTCTCACGGACAGTGGTCAGTTGCTGAGGATAGCTCGGTTTATTCAAGTATCAGCCCCAGATGGGGGTTGCCGGGTGGATCCCGGTTGGGACATGTGCCAGATTCTGTCTCTCTATTTCCCCTCCTCTCACTTAAAAAAATAATAATAAAAAGAAAATAAAAATACCAACACTTAATCCTTACAAAACCCTGAAAGCTAGAGGTTGATATTGCCCTTATTTGACAGCAGAAGAAACCAAGGCATTAAGAAGCAAAGTAATTTGCTGAAGAAGTATAGCTGTTTGAACCAGGCAATTTAAAGTGATTACATGTAACCTGTTATATTATACTATATTCTTATACTATACTGTGTAAGTCCTCACTTAATGTTATCATTAGGTTCTTGGAAACTGTGACTTTAAAAGAAATGACATATAACGGAACCAATTTTATCATAGGCTAATTGATATAAACAAGAATTGAGTTCCTATGTCATATATCTGATCACAAAATATATCATCAAACTTCTAAATAAAAACCCCGAACATATCTAATGTTAAACATTTAAATAAATATGAGCTACACATATATTTAAGAGACATTAACAAAAGTAAGTAAGGTTATTATTTTCCAACCCACTTAGTTCAAGGTTACGGGTGTCCAGGCAGCTCAGGGTGCCAAGTGGGACCAACCCCAGACAGAATACCCTTCCATCACTGGGCACACTCACACATACACCCACACTCACTCAGACAAGAACAGTGCAAACACACCAGTTCATCTCACATGCGCATCTCGGGGCTGTGGGAAGAAACCAGAGTCCCCAGAGAAAATCCACGCAGACGTGGGGAGAACATGCAAACTCCACACAGACTGTGGCCCTGGTTGCAGTAAATTATTTTTCTCACCAATGTTATAATGACAAGGCATTATTTGAAGATCTGCTATATGTATACTATATATATATGTATCTATATTATACCATACTATACTGTATTATACTATACTATGTATATATCATACTACACTATATATTGTGTGTTTTGCAGATGTTGTGCTGTTGTTATTGTGTGATGTGTGCATAGAAAAAGTGTGGAAGACACAAATCAAACTGTCGACCACAGTTGCTTCTGGCGACAGAGGTAGACTTGGAGAGAGATGAGGCAAAGGGGAGATTTCCATTTTCTCTCAGCCTACTTCTGTATTGTTTGAAGGTTTGTACAACAAAATTACGTTAATGTAATACTTGTGTAATTAAACTTTTAGCTGAGCTGGCTACCAGTTGTATGCTATTCAAAGAAATGAAGTATTAGAGAAAGAAGGGGCACATCTGACCAAGTACAAGTCGTCAACCGTGGACTTGCTCAGGAGTGGATCAGATTGGCACCTTCTGTGGAGTTGCCAATGTGGAGGGAGCACTCTCAGCCCCCCTTCCCTCCAGCCCAAAGCTCCCTCCTTTCTCACACTCCAGGAGGCAGCTAGAAGGTACACTCTCCCTGACACACAGAATTCTCTCAGGACACGCTCAAGAGTCCTGCTACCTCCTCCACAGCTCCCCACGTGCCTGTTAGTGTCCTGTCTAGAGACCACAAATAGGGCAGGTGGCCAAGACACAGGGACTCTATTTTCAGTCTAGTCCTGAGCCTGGTTCAGGAATAGACTCTAAGAGCAGGGTGGTTTGGGGTTTCTCCCCTCGTGACTAAGAAGAATCATGCGGCCAGCTGGTGTGCTTTCTGACATTGTCCTTGTCACTGTGACGAAGATATATTTAGCAACTGGCCTGTGACAAAGCTGTCACTAGAATCTCACTGCCTTGGCAACTCCAGGGCACTGATCGCAAACTAATCTTGTCTATATTTACAAGCTCACTTTGTGGAGTGATGATAAGAGTTATCTCTCTTATGCAAGACGGTATCAGATGGGCATGCCCTGGTGGTGTGTTGCATTCTGGGCACAGGGTGATGGACGGCCTTGAGCTTCTGATATGTGAGAAGTCACACCACTGCTCAGTCCACGCCCAGATGACTGCAGTGTGGCAGCGGGTTTTACCTAGCATGTAGGAGTAGGGCTGTCACGTGTGGGTGCCAGTGCATTGTGAAGGCTTTCTCTTCACTGCTAAACAAGAGAAACTGGGGCTCAGACAGCCAACTTTTGCCCCAAGAGTCTCTGTTTCTTGAGAAACAACCACAATGATGTCATTAATTATTCCCAGTAATCTTTCCCCACTGAGCTCTCAAAATTATCCGTGAGGGACCATCTATACACACCTCTACCAACCACTACTAGTTGCTCCCTGAGATGAGAATTACGAGCCATGCTTGGGCTGGAGGGGTTAAGAAAGACATTAGTGGAAACCTGATTAGAAAAGAGGGTGCGATGGTGTCAGTTTCAGAGGATGGTAGGAAGGTGAGAGAGCCTGGGTGCCTCACACGGCAGGGAGGTGGCCATGAGGGCTGAGCACTGGGCTGTGGACATTAGTAAGACTTGGTAGAGACAATGGGTTCCAGCCAGACTTAGAAAGTTTTCTTTTACCATGTGACCCTGGGTAAACCCCTTTGCTACTCTGGACCTCAAATGCCCTACTTGTAAAGTGAATGAACGGGATTGAAAGCTTTTATGGGCCCTTGCCGGTTGGCTCAGTGGTAGAACGTCGGCCTGGCATGCAGAAGTCCCGGGTTCGATTCCTGACCAGGGCACACAGGAGAGGCGTCCATCTGCTTCTCCACCCCTCCCCCTCTCCTTCCTCTCTGTCTCTCTCTTCCCTTCCCGCAGTCGAGGCTCCACTGGAGCAAAAGATGGCCTGGGCGCTGGGGATGGCTCCTTGGCCTCTGCCCCAGGCGCTAGAGTGGCTCTGGTTGCGACAGAGCGGCGCCCCGGAGGGGCAGAGCATCGCCCCCTGGTGGGCATGCCAGGTGGATCCCGGTCAGACGCATGTGGGAGTCTGTCTGACTGCCTCCCCGTTTCCAGCTTCGGAAAAAAAAAAAAAAAGAAAGCTTTTATGACCACTTCTAGCTCTGACATCCCATAGTACTGTTATTTACTATGGCACAAAATTCAGTGACTGCTAACTGTTGTGCCCTTAACTTTTTCTTCAGTGTCATATGGAAGAGACTGCTAGTCACCTCCCAATTTATTTATTTATTATTTATTATTTTTTATTGCCAGATAGACAGGAAGGAGAGAGAGATGAGAAGCATCAATTTTTCGTGGCAGTACCTTAGCTGTTCATTGATTGCTTTCTTATACATGCCTTGACCTGGGGGCTCCAGCCAAGCCAATGACCCCTTGCTCAAGCCAGCGACCTTGGGCTTCAAGGTTCAACCTTGGGCTCAAGCCAGAGACCATAGGGTCATATCTGTGATCCCACGCTCAAGCCAGAGACCCTGCGCTTAAGCTGGTGAGCCTGTGCTCAATCAAGCCAACATCCTTAGGGTTTAAAACCCAGGTCCTCTGCATCCCAGGCTGATGCTCTATCCACTGCGTCACTGCCTGGTACATTTTTTATTAGTAAAAGAACTTCAATTTATCAGCTAAACTATACCATTCAGCTAGAAAATTCAACTTTCCAGGTTCCCAGAAATATAACTATGTCCTATCTACTGAGACGTAAGTAGAAGTGTCATGTGAAATTTTGTGGAACTCTCCTTAAAATGGAAGAGGCTCATGGGATGGATAACACAACCTCTGCCTTTGAGTTGCTTAAACTCTACTTTGACAGAAAGAAATAAAACACTGGAATAATTAACATACACATGACAAAGACATGCACGTCTTTATCTGTCACCAGTCTTTCTAGCTCAGTGTTTTTCAACCACTGGTCCACAGCAGTACGAAGAATAATAAAATGCTATTTCGTCCTTTAAAACAGGCGTCCCCAAACTATGGCCTGCGGGCCGCATGCAGCCCCCTGAGGCCATTTATCCGCCCCCCACCCCCGCCACACTTCCGGAAGGGGCACCTCTTTCATTGGTGGTCAGTGAGAGGAGCACTGTATGTGGCAGCCCTCCAACGGTCTGAGGGAGAGTGAACTGGCCCCCTGTGTAAAAAGTTTGGGGACCCCTGCTTTAAAAGGTGAAGGGTAACACTTTCTCCTGCTTTTTTATTTGGCTGTTGGGGACATAGATGTGATGATGCGTTTCTAGCATCCATCTTGGACATGAGGGTGAAAGCTATATCCTAGCAATGATGGATCAGAGGATGTGGCAGGAGATTGAGTCCCTGATGACCTCATGGAACTGTTATAACCAGTATTATGTGGGAGAATAAAACTTCGGAGATGAAAATCATTATCTCATGGTCTTTGTGTCATGATGCCTATCTTGATCTTACTAATTCCAAGGTTCAAGTCCAAATCCCAGGTCTGCCTGTGAGATCTTCCTGGAAGCCCCCAGCTTTATGCAGGAGCACAAGCTGCTACTCAGTAAACAATTCCAAACACTTTTTTACTCCCTTATTACCTCCTATTAGTCACAGGAATCATTTCAGCCACTCCGAGGGGCCATCTAAACATGGCATTGGAAATCTGATCCTACTTAGTCATGTGTATCAATAAGGATGCTTTTGGCCATAGATAACAGAAAATCCAGGTAAACAAAAAGGACACTTTGTTATCTCACTTGACGAGAAGTCCAAGGTAGAGCAGTTTCCGGGCTGGTTAACCCAGAGGCTCAGAGACACCATCACAAGCTCAGGCTCTTTACATCATCCCACTTCACCATCCACAGTGAAATTTGTCCTCCACATAATCTCTCTTGGTTGCAATTACTTCAAGCCTCCTGTCCTCATCCAATAAACTCCAAAGCCATCGAGTCTAAAATTGTAGACTTTACTATCATTGCTCTTTTTTTTTTTTTTTTTTGTATTTTTCTGAAGCTGGAAACGGGGAGGGACAGTCCGACAGACTCCCGCATGCGCCCGACCGGGATCCACCCGGCATGCCCACCAGGGGCGATGCTCTGCCCCTCCGGGGTGTCACTCTGTTGAGACCAGAGCCACTCTAGCACCTGGGGCAGAGGCCAAGGAGCCATCCCCAGCGCCCGGGCCATCTTTGATCCAATGGAGCCTTGGCTGCGGGAGGGGAAGAGAGAGACAGAGAGGAAGGGGGGGGGTGGAGAAGCAAATGGGCGCTTCTCCTATGTGCCCTGGCCGGGAATCGAACCCGGGTCCCCCGCACGCCAGGCCGACGCTCTACCGCTGAGCCAACTGGCCAGGGCCACTATCATTGCTCTTAAAGAGAGAAGAAAACTTTTCCAAAAGGCCCCATCAACAGGTTGCCTTTATGTTTCATTGGTGAGAGTTCTATCACATTATCGCATGCTCATCCCCAAACCAGTCACTGACAAAGAAGGTAGAATTATTATGATTGGCTTGAACTAATCAAGATTCATTCTCTAGGGACGGAGAAGAGTAGGTCTTAGTGGCAGAAGATACTGACTGACATTTAGGGATCACAGCAGCATCAATAATAGTCTGAGAAGGTCTAAAAAGGAGGTGGTAAGACTGTGGTGTCTCTCAAACCATTGACCTTTCCAAGTGGATTCATTCATTCATTTGCCACTTGGAACCTCTTTTATATTCTGAACTTTGCATTGGGCCTCTGCTCTGGGGAAGAAGTGAGGGAGGACTTAGGGGTTGAGGGCAGGGGATAGATGGAGGAAGAGCTGTAAAATCTAGGATCCAGATTTTCTTTTGCCAGTAAGTTAAATTCAATTTCACAACTCACTTCTCTCAGGGGCTCACAAGACTCCTCCAGCTCTTTGTTCAATCTGGAACCTGTGTCCCCATAGAGATACACTCTAGTCCGCCAGGAGAAGGCAAGGTCACAGAACAAACAGGTACATCTTTCTGAAGCATCAGTTAACATGAGGATTGGGGGAGAAGCCTCAATGGTTTAAAACACTTATTTAGGTTGAATTAACCATGGGCATATTACAAAGCAAAGATGGTATAGATTTTTCTGAAAGAAAAAAGATTTCTAAGAAATATCAAGTTTTGAGCTATGGCCCACTGATCACTTAAAGAGTGACATACATTCATTTCCCTTGGTTACTTCTAAGAACCCATTCATTCAAACCTCTGAGTTTGCCTCTTAACAAGATTGTTGGCTCAGTGTCCTTGGGCAAAGGACATCTGGAATCCAGTTTTCTCTTCTGTTAAAGAAATCCCACTGTTAAATGGAGGTGTTAACTACATTTACCTTACTAGATGAGTATAAGGACCAGAAGTGATAATGCCTGGAAATGCTTAGCATGCCACCTCAATAAATATTGGTGTTCATTAAGTAATAGTGCTTACTAGTCAAAACATAACAAACTAATAGGTGTTAATCACCTCCTATGTTCCAAGCACTGTAATAGGCATTTAGGGAAATCAGAGTAAAAATTGAGTATTTTGCAATCAAGTGC
Organism: Saccopteryx bilineata; assembly: GCF_036850765.1. Lineage (NCBI taxonomy): Eukaryota > Metazoa > Chordata > Mammalia > Chiroptera > Emballonuridae > Saccopteryx > Saccopteryx bilineata. Next base: position 79,019,215 of record NC_089496.1, read on the forward strand.
CTACTTTGTGCCAGGCACTAGGCAAGGTCTGAGCCAGGTACTTTCACATACACTTTCTCTTTTTTATTTTAGGTGAGAGGAGGGGAGATAGTGAGGCAGACTCCCACATGCAGCCTGACTGGGATTTATCTGGCAACCCTGTCTGGGGCTGAAGCCAGAGTACCAAGCTATCCTCAGCACCCGAGGCTGATGCGTGGACTATTAGGGGCCATGCTTGAACCATTTGAGCCACTGATTGAGGGAGGGGAAGAGGGAGAGAAGGGGGAGAGGGAAGGAGGGAGAAGCAGATGGTCACTTCTCCTGCGTGCCCTGACCACAGATCATACCCAAGGATATCCATACACCAGGCTAATGCTCTATCCACTGAGCCACCAGCCAGGGCCACACTTTTTCATTTGATCAAAGACAAATGACGTGTAAGTCTGTCTTCAGGGGCAAGGCAGTATGCTGAAAGCACAGAATGCCCGGTGGTTAGAATTTCATTCACTTGACTTTGAAGTGTGCTGGTTATAACAGCAATTTGTGCTCTCTGGGTGTGTGCTCTTAAAACCCACATTCTTTCATTTATAACAAGGGTCCGGTGAGCTCTTAGTAAATGTGTAATAGTCAGTTATCAAAAGCAAGGGGCCAGCCCTGGCCGGTTGGCTCAGCGGTAGAGCGTCGGCCTAGCGTGCGGAGGACCCGGGTTCGATTCCCGGCCAGGGCACACAGGAGAAGCGCCCATTTGCTTCTCCACCCCTCCGCCGCGCTTTCCTCTCTGTCTCTCTCTTCCCCTCCCGCAGCCAAGGCTCCATTGGAGCAGAGATGGCCCGGGCGCTGGGGATGGCTCTGTGGCCTCTGCCTCAGGCACTAGAGTGGCTCTGGTCGCAACATGGCGACGCCCAGGATGGGCAGAGCATCGCCCCCTGGTGGGCAGAGCGTCACCCCTGGTGGGCGTGCCGGGTGGATCCCGGTCGGGCGCATGCGGGAGTCTGTCTGACTGTCTCTCCCTGTTTCCAGCTTCAGAAAAATGAAAAAAAAAAAAAAAAAAAAAAGCAAGGGGCCAGAATCAATGTGGGCAACTGCCAGTCATTACAACCCTACCTCCTTTAATGTACTTTAGCACTTCCAGCCTCTTAAATCACTACATCATTTTGTGCTCTTTCTGCCACTTTTGCACTCAGATCCTGTGCCACAGCGGGGATTCTGGCTGTGTCTTTTTCCAGCGGAGTAACCTTGAGCCAGCCACTTGCTCACAGCCCCTCCAAGTTTCCTTTTTATTTTCATTTATTTTCCTTTTTAGTAAATGTATTGGGGTGACACTGGTTAACAAAATTTTACAGGTGTCAGGTGCACAATTCCACAGCACATCCTCTGTACAGTGTAGTGTGTGTTCAATCCCTTAAGTCAAGTCTCTGTTCATCACTACAGTGTGTCCATAAAGTCATGGTGCACTTTTGACCGGTCACAGGAAAGCAATAAAAGACGATAGAAATGTGAAAAAGTGACCGGTCAAAAGTGCACCATTGCCTGACCTGTGGTGGCGCAGTGGATAAAGCGTCGACCTGGAAATGCTGAGGTCGCCGGTTCGAAACCCTGGGCTTGCCTGGTCAAGGCACATATGGGAGTTGATGCTTCCAGCTCCTCCCCCCTGTCTCTCTCTCCTCTCTCTCTCTCTCTCTCTCTCCTCTCTAAAGTGAATAAATAAAAGTAAAAAAATAATAAAAAAAAAAAAAAAAGAAAAAAAAAAAAAAAAGTGCACCATGACTTTACGGACACACTGTATTTATCCCTTCTATACGCACTTCCACCTCTACCCCTCCCCCGGCAATCATCACACTGTTGTCAGTGTTCATGAGTTTTTCCTCTTCTTTTCTTTTTTGCTCAATCCCCCCTCCCCCAACAGCTGTCAGCCTGCTCTCAATGTATGAGTCTGTCTTTATTTTGCTTGTTAGTTCATTTCGTTCATTAGATTCTACATATGAGTGAAATCATATGGTACCTGTTTTTCTCTGGCTTATTTCACTAGTTCCATCCTCATAAGATTGAGTGGTGGTTTCCTTGTACGTTAGGCAGGACGATATAAGCTCCAACCTTAGACAACCAATAAGGTAATTAATACACCTTAGCCTCTTATCACATTGCCTGGAACGTAGCAAGGTACGACAGAAATGAAATAGTGGCTGTTCTCATCGTTACTAGTCTTGTCACGTTCTGCCTAACCTCTACCACAGCTAGCACACTGGCTCGTGTTGCTGGTTGGTATGAGTCATGTCCTGTCATCTCCGCCGGGATCAAAATGGGAAACCCGTGGAAATCAGAGAAACACAGAAGCAAGCGAGTTCTCAGCTAGAATCATCCATCGTTAGGGATGATAACAGAACTGCCCCTGACCCAGCAGGTATGGTGCTGGACCTCACGTCACCCTGTAAGGAAGATGTCCTGCCCACTACCCGGCGGTGACGCTTCATGAGTCACTTACTCTTCCCCAGAATCTAAAGGGGAAAATGGTCTCTCTGACATCAACAGCTATGACCCTGCTATGGTGTTTCCCCGGATAGCTGAGACCAACAGGATGACGTCACTTCATATAATCATTCTTCACTCCCATGTCAGCCCATTTAAATTTTTTCTCAGGCTGTTTATATGTGCATCTGTGTGTTTTCCATTTTCAGCCTGACTGAGCAAACCGTCTTTTAGCTTATTAGGGTGCACATTGGATATTTTTGGTGCTGTGGCACTTTAGAACAGGAAATGGTCTTTTTCCCTAAATAGAAAGGCAGACCACTCCCATATGTTGGTCCCAGAGGCCCTTGAGACACGAGGAAGAAGCAACGAGGAAAGAGGTCATGGCAGCACGCGGTCTGGCACAAGCGAATTGACATTGGGCGTCACAATCCTTTGGGGCTTCAGTTTTCTCTCCTGCAAAATGAAGACACTGGACCCCATAATCTTAAGTTTGCATCATTTACCCATTAAACAAGCACCTATTAAGCTCCTGTTGTATGCCAGGCACTGGGAATGCCATAACATCCAAGACAATCTACGTCCTGCTATCACGGACCTTATGTTCTAGTCACAAAGACAACACACAGATAATGAAGAGCACCAAGAAAAAAATAGATGAGCTAGACAGTGCCTTGGGTGGTGCGGGGTGGGGTGAGGAGGTTACTTTCAATGAGATAGCCAGACAAGACCCCTAAGGAAGCCTCATTTAGGCTGAGAATTGAATAAAGCGCAGCAGCCAGCCCTGGGAAAGAGGATGCCTTGCAAAGGGTTTTGAACTGGTGACCTCGGCATTCGAGGTCGATGCTTTATCCACTGCGCCACCACAAGTCCTGGCAAAGGGAATAGTTGTAAAAGTTGTAGAATTTTCCTTGGGGAAACAATCTGGGTCAATAAACAGGAGCCAATAAGCTGGCCCAGATGAGGAAATGCTGTTTGTACATATGCTGTGATGACATAGACCCCCATCCCTGGTAGGGGCAGTGACCTGACACCTCCCTGCAGACATTTGAGAGAACCCACCCACCACCTGTGAGGCTCAGCACCACGAAGTCTGAATCACTGCTGAGAGCCAAGTGGCCGGAGGCAACAGTGATTAATGCCTGCTGACCTTTCTGAGCGGCAATGACGGTGATAAATGAAGGGAGGATTTGGATGTTGGCCCTTGACTATAAGAGGAAACAGGCAGACTATAAACTGAGGCTCCTGTTCTGAAGCTTAAGTTTCACCAGCTATGCAGTTTCTAGGGCTGTTTGCTCCCACAGAGCATGTCAGGCATTTGGACTGGCCTTCTGGATTTACGGACAACTAACTCAGCTCTCAGCCCAGATCTCTGAGCCTGGAACCCACATAGGCAACCTCACAAAGCTTTCGGCCGCTGCTGGGGGGTGGGCCAGCTCTGTGGGCACACGGGTGACTGAGGCAATAATAAGTAAGGGCCATGCTGGGAGTCAAAACACCTGAGCAGCAGTCCCAGCAGTGCCCACAGGAGTCGGGTAACTTCTCCAACCCTCATAACAGAAACAAACGAGGATGTGCCAGGGTCAGGCATGATGTGGGCTCCTCGCTGATGGGAGCTCATTTAACCATCAGAACCCCTTGGGAAAAGTACTACCATTATCCCTAATAGGCAGATGGGGGCTGCAAGCCATTTTGCAACTTACCCAAGGTCACTCAATGGCAGAGATGGAATCTAACTTGGGTCCGGCTAATTTCAGTTTGCCTGCTCTATTCTCCTAGCAACGTATCAGTTACATGGGAAAAGTAATTATACGTGTCCTACCCTCCTCATCTTAGTTATTAAGAGACTCCAACTAGATGAGGAAGCGCTTTGTAAACACTGATAAGCTATTCCAGGGTCTTCTGGGCGCAGCGTTGTTCCAGCAGCGTTGCTGGTTCCTGCCCACCCTTCCACCACATTTCTATCTCCCACCCTCCCACTCCCCTGTGGTACACCCACCTGTGCCGCGACTGCAGCTACCCCTGGCCCTGCTGCCCGGGCGGCCCCGGGGGTGACCGTGTGTCCCCGCCCTCCCCCACACACGGCAGCAGCCCTGCCCCTGCCTGGCTGGGAAGTCCTGGCATTCCACCAGCAGGATGGGGCGGGTGTGTGGAAAATCTGAAGAGATGTTTGTCTTTCTTGGGAAGAAAGCCAAACTGCAGTTCGCTGGAATTCTATAAATTATGCACCCAGAGAGGCTTTAGTTTAGAAAGAAAAGGGGGAGAAAAGGCCTTACTGTTTGCTTAGGTATCTGGGTCGGCTGAGCCAGGGCCAAACCCCATATATTTGGCCTAGCCTCCTGTGTTTCCAAAACAGGCCCGTGTTCCAGGAGATGGCTCGGAGGGCCACCGAGCAGCCAGTATTTCTCTGCAGGACTTTCTTCAGCCTACTCACCATGCCCTCACTCTAGCCCAGGCCTGTAGCTTTGTTTCTTGGGCCTTGAATGCTGGCAGGGGGGTCAGAGGATAGGTGGGCCAACATGATCTCTCTCTGCACACACCTATCTCACTCCCTACTCCTTCATCCCATGAAGCCCAATTGTCAGGAGAGCTGAACAGAGGACACCACCTCCAGGAAGCCTTCCCTGGGCCCTGAGGCTGGGTCCCAGCTCTTTCCTAGGGGCTTCCACGGCACCTAGTACTTATCACACTGTGTTATTGATCTGACCACTAGCTAGTCTTCCACAGGCTCCTTGAGGGCAGAGACTTTGGGAGTTTTGCTCATTGTGGTATCCCCAGTGTTGTATTTCAGTGAAGAAATAAAAAGTCACCTCTAGCCTCTGAGAGCTCAGCTCCAAGAATTTCTGGCAGCAGAAGACAGGTGTCCTGGGTGCTGTGTTATTAATGTTGTGTTGTTTTGCTCTGTTTTCTAGCCTCGTCTCCCACTGTTCTCACCCCTCCACTAGATGCTGCATCAAGTGTAAAATGCAGTGACGCACTCTTCTGTTTCTACCCCAGGCCTTTGTTTCACCCTGACTGCTCCGCACCCCACCCCTTCGCCCTCACTTCCCCATCAGCCTTAGACAATCAACCTGTCTCCTTTCAACCAGGAAGTCACTCCTCACCCGCCCCCCCCCCAGCTACTCAGACTCCCCTCCCCCACTGTTAGAGACCCCTTATCTTGGATCCCATAAAAACCCTGCCATGCTTATCACTGGGCTTACCACAGGCCTCCAGGAATCTGTTTATATAGCTGTCCCCACCCCTGCCCGCCCCCTACTCCAGCTACGTGGAAGCAGCGAACCTGTCCTAATGATCTCTGTGTTCCTAGCTCTTAGCACAGTGCCTGACAGTAGCAGCTGTTCAATATATTCTTGTTGAATTAATTAATTAACTAACATATGCAGAAGATAATAATAGCATGCCATGTCATGGGACAGAGTGTGATTAAGATTCCAGCAACTGCTATGAGCTCAGAGGAAGGAGCAATTGCGGGGGGCTGCAGGAGGGGCTACTGTAGAAAGAGAAACAGACAGAAGATAAAGCCCAAACAGCAGGATGGAGCAGGGCCAGAGGGGAGCAGGGGAGAAGTGAGAAAACATCTGGGCTTTCAAAACATAAATCAGATCCCAGCCTACTCCTACAGAAAACACCAGTGGCTTCTCCCTGCATTTAGGGAGGAATCCAAATGTCTTATCAAAGCCTGTGAGGCCCCATGGATCTAATCCAGCCCTCAACCACTGGAAAAGAGAAACTGAGTCCCAGAGTAACATTTACAGCAGGGGTCCCCAAACTTTTTACACAGGGGGCCAGTTCACTGTCCCTCAGACCATTGGAGGGCCGGACTATAAAAAAAAAACTATGAACAAATCCCTATGCACAGTGCACATATCTTATTTTAAAGTAAAAAAACAAAACGGGAACAAATACAATATTTAAAATAAAGAACAAGTAAATTTAAATCAACAAACTGACCAGTATTTCCATGGGAACTAGGCTCCTCTCACTGACCACCAATGAAAGAGGTGCCCCTTCCGGAAGTGCGGCGGGGGCCGGATAAATGGCCTCAGGGGGCCGCATGTGGCCCGTGGGCCGTAGTTTGGGGACCCCTGATTTACAGAGATGCTATGATCAGTGTTTTTTATTTAAAACACTTTTTTTTTTTTAACAAAGCACGTGTAATATTTTTACTATGGATGTATTAGCCTTTGGTTTGAAAACCCTGGTACAATTTTCCAGCACTTTATCCTATGTGAACCAAGTTCTCTGAACCTATCTTTATATAACACAGTGGACATTTTTGTTTTTTCCATCATGACCCATGATGTTCTGCATTGTTTACAGTTTACATTGCTATGGAACCTTAATGTTACAGCCTTCAAACCAGGTCTCCTGAGAACCAGGTAAAGGAGCATTCGCTTTTTGTAGCACTGGCTGCTGAGGCCCTCTCTGTGTCAGCCCTGGGCCGGGTCTGACTTGGACACGTGCCTGCCTGCAAAGAACTTACAACCCGAGAAGAGAGAGGTGTGAACTCAATATCAGGTGATGAGATTTGAGCCAGGCACTGCACTGACCACCTCACAGCTTTCACTTCTTACTCTCCCAATAATTCAAAGGAGTACATATCATTTCCTTCACATTACAAGTGAGAAAACTGCAGCTAGGTGAGACCAAAGACTCACCCAGGTCTCGTCTAAGTGTCAGAGTGTGACGTTCAGCCTAGATCCCTTACCTCAGCCTAAAGCAAAACAGGGTTAGCCCCATGTTGGGCAAATAAGTTTGTAACATTTGTGTTACTTGGTTTTGCTCACTTTTATTAAAAATGGTGCTGCCCATGTGGGGTGGCTGATTACCTTCATGCTTGGGAAGGGGTTTGGTTATGCTAATGTGTGCTGGAGGAAGGGGTTGTCCTGCCAAAAGGTTTTAAAAAAGGAGGAGCTAGGAGGCCATTTTTGGAGAGACCACGTTGTTGCAGAGGGCAGAGAGGCCACGTGGTTGGGGGGGGGGGGGGGAAGACGGCCAAAATGGAGGCATACAGAGGGGACTGAGTGAGGCTGGTGGGCCTTTGATTCTAGAAAAAACCGGAAAGATTCTCCTGGTTGTGGAACTGGAGAACGTGTGAGTGGATTTTGGTGCCCAGTGTGTTTGTTTTTACTCGTTGGTGGGTACGATTCTAGAATAAAGGAAAATGGCCCACCATTTCTTGGCTATGTTGCTTTATTGCTGTCTGTCCTAATCAAATGCGAACCTGCAAAAGCCAGGCACCTGTGATGGTGACCATGGCTACTGGCTTTACACCCCACAAAGAAAGAGGAGAAGTTTCTTCAACTATTCCAGGTAGAAGCCGTCCTGCTGTGCACTCAGCCCATCCCCACTTCCACGGAGTGAGGTAACAACAATAAGGCTAACAGTTGTTGATCATTGAAGTGTGCAACATAATTTTGTATAACGATTTCTCATAATAACCTCCAAGGAAGATAATGCAATTCCACAGCTACAAGGTAAGTAAGCAATTTCATTTTTTTACAGTGGGTCTTCAGAGATGCTGAGTCACACAATTAGAGACAGAGCCAATAATCTAACTCTGTCTTGATGCAAAAGTCTTTTTTCCCATTGGGTCCAACTTAGAAGCAATGATCATCAGACTATGCAGTTAATTGTTTACGACCCAGGAAGATCACTTAGGAAGGACCTCAGAAATTGTGTTCAGCTGAGATAGGCTCATCCTGAGGCAGGAACTTGAAGGAAATAGATGGAAGCGTTTCAGCCTCTAAAAAGGCTGGTGAGGCCCTGGCCGGTTGGCTCAGCGGTAGAGCGTCGGCCTGGCGTGCGGGGAACCCGGGTTCGATTCCCGGCCAGGGCACATAGGAGAAGCGCCCATTTGCTTCTCCACCCCCCCCCCCCTCCTTCCTCTCTGTCTCTCTCTTCCCCTCCCGCAGCCAAGGCTCCATTGGAGCAAAGATGGCCCGGGCGCTGGGGATGGCTCCTTGGCCTCTGCCCCAGGCGCTAGGGTGGCTCTGGTCACAACAGAGCAATGCCCCGGAGGGGCAGAGCATCACCCCCTGGTGGGCACAGCGTCGCCCCTGGTGGGCGTGCCGGGTGGATCCCGGTCGGGCGCATGTGGGAGTCTGTCTGACTGTCTCTCCCCGTTTCCAGCTTCAGAAAAATACAAAAATAAATAAATAAATAAATAAATAAATAAATAAATAAAAAGGCTGGTGAGACTGGGCCCAGGAGGCTGAGACAGACAGATCTGGTGCATCCGCAGAGTTGGGACCCTTCCAGTTATCATCACCAGCCCAGAAACAGCCTGGCCCCAAACAGGGTCTGGGCCAAAATGAGGTTACCCAAAGGCATAATTGATTGCCAAACCCAATCTAGATTGAGTGAAAGGTATATAGTTGAGTTTAGGAAGCAAGAACCACCAAGGGACAATCCAAGATGGCAGCCTACGAAGAAGTGCCAACAGGAAGGTCAGAGAGACCAGGAAACAGACTGACAGAGAGGCTTGTCCGACCCACCAGGGCCCGGCACTGAGCAAACAGGTATTTTCATAACACATTGGGGTCCCTTCATATCCCAAGTCAACCAAATGCCCTTGACAGTGTGGAGATAGAGACAGAGAGAGAAGGGGAGTGAGGAGAGAGGACAAAGAGGTGCCTTGACTCCACCTGTCATTGCAGGCACTCCCTGAGTGAATGTGCGGTGCAGGCCAGCGTCCCTCCGGGGACTAGGTCCCCTCAGACCTCTCACCAAGAGCATCAGAGGACATTAAAGGGGATTGTTTTGTTTAAAGCTATGTGTTGTTTATATCTAAATGTAAACCAACCAATTCAGCTGGTGTTTGTCCAAAGGAAAAAATGATGTGTCCAAATACTACAAATACATCACTTGGTGATGGACCAAGTGAAAATTCTGCAAAGGGTTACTTTCCTGGTGCAGAATTATGGGGAATTTTGATTATATAAGCTTTTAAATGTTTGTGCTGACTTTGGAATTATCCCCGGGGTCGACGAGACTCCACTGTCAACGGATACCTGATGTGGTGAGACATCTTCCGAGGGCCCAGGGTCCAGAACCTGAGGTCTGACACAAATTGATATTTGGCTCATGAAAAGTGGTTTTGTCTTTTAAAATAGCTAAATTCCTTACCGCCAGCAATTATAGTGTGGAAGGGTAGCCCCACTGGGACTGTATGATGACAGCTCTTCAAGAAAACAAAGCATTTTTCCCTGTTGCTTCCCTGTCCTCACCCATCCACCCATATGTCCCTTCACTCCAGGAGATCTGAGGGACTTTTACCCCAAGGGAGAGTTTAGGGGCCTTTGTTTTCTAAAGCCCAGCTCTGTTGAGATATAGATGAGGCTGATACAAGATGATGGCAGACTCCTTTTTGTCTTTTCCTTTTTTTTAAAAGAGTTTATTTAAGAGTTTATTTGAGCTTAACTGACAACATATGTCAGGGAGCAAGATCTCAAATGCTCATGGCAGACTCTTAAAGGAAAGGCAGGTAGAGTTCCTGGGGGTAGGGAACAATGGACACGGGGGTGGGGAGTATGAAGCCAGGGGCCTGTCCTCTGCTCCCACATAGTGTCCCAGCGAGGCTTGACCTTGGATAGGAGGTGATTGCCACATGCCTCTGGAAACTGGCCTTGAGCTGTGGCCAAGCCTGTGCTCAGAAGGCTTAAGGTTTCAAGGGAAAACAAAACCAGGATAGCTGGAAGTCCCTTCCAAGAAGCAATCTGGGGCAGATAGAGAAGGTCACAGAACCAGACACCAGCACAGGGAAGCAAAGGGCATGACATAGCAGTGGAGTTACCATGAGTGACAGCCCAGGAACTAATCATCCTCCCTCCCATCCAACCCACCAGGGCCTGGCACTGAGCAAGCAGGGATTTTCATAACGCATTGGGGTCCCTTCATATCCCAAGTCAACCAAATGCCCTTGAGAGCATGGAGATAGAGACAGAGAGAGAAGGGGAGTGAGGAGAGAGGACAATCAAAGCGGTGCCTTGACTCCACCTGTCATTGCAGGCACTCCTTGTGGGAATGTGCGGCGCAGGCCAGCTGTCCCTCAGGGGACTAGATCTCCTCAGACCTCTCACCAAGAGCATCAGAGGACATTAAAGGGGATTGTACAGGACCAGGAATCTTGTACAATCCAATAGAAGGGACAGGGGGAGCCCCACTAATGACTGGTACTGAGTGTCTCCTCTGCCTGAGGAGTACGGAGAAGGTGCTTGAGCTGTTTGTTTTTACTTAGAATAATGAATGAATGTATTATTTCTTAAGGCTGAGTTCCCACAATGTCTTCCTGAATGTAATTATTACTGTAATAATAATAATAATAATAATAATAATAATAATATCTAACATTAGTAGAGAGTATTTTCATTTACATTTTAACATACAAAATTCCTGAGCTCTGGCTATTATTATATTTTGGGATATGGGTTATAGAAAGGACTCATGGCCTTTGATTTCATCCTCAATATTTGGAATCATTTCACTCTTAAGGAAATTAGTTCCTTTTTTTGTGTGTGTGATAGAGACAGAGAGAAGGACAGATAGGGACAGACAGACCGGAAGGGAGAGAGATGAGAAGCATCAATTCTTTATTGTGGCACCTTAGTTTCTCATTTGATTGCTTTCTCATATGTGCCTTGACCGGGGTGGGAGGGGCTACAACAGAGCGAGTGACCCCTTGCTCAAGCCAGCGACCTTAGGCTCAATCTGGTGAGCCTTGCTCAAACCATTGGATTCGGACAGTCGGTAAAGAAACAACAGAGCCAAAAACTGATGGGCCATCATCTTTAATCCTAGCTTGCACCCGATGGGCAAGTAAAAACACACACTGGGCTCCAAAACCCACTCACATTCAGTGCTCACAAAGCTACTGACTTATTCGAGTTTCCTAGAATCAAAGGTTTCTAGCTCACCAGACTTTATTCACCTCTGTTCTCCATCTCCTTCCTTCTCCCTGCACAAACTCTGCACAAAACTGGCTTCTCACTCAACACTCTGCCATCTTGGCTGCTTCTCCTGGCCTCCTCCACGTGGCCTTTCTCTACTCTCTCCTCTAATGATAATCTCAGGAACCAAGAGAGCAAGCTCCCATTCTGTCCACAAGGGCAGAAGCCGGCTGGCCACCATTGAGGCCCAGGTGTGAGCTCAGTCTTGCTGGGCTGGGGAAGAGGGGACCCACAAAAGTGGTCAAGCCCAGCTGCGGGGCTGCCTGCAATCTAGCCTGCCAGGGGAAGGGCAGGAGCCCTGGAAAGAGCAGAGACCTGCCCTTGAGCAAGGATGCAGGAGCACAGCCTTGCCCCGCCTGCAGAATCTAGGCTTGTGGCCTGACTTGGGAGCCAGCTCCTCCTGCAGGGTGGAGCAAAAAGCCCAGAAGAGGCAAAGTCCCGCTACTGAGCATGAGCATGCAGTCCTGCCCGGCCTGTGGAGCCAAGGCTTGCAGCTGTCTCATGAGCGGGCTCCTCCTGCAGGGGTGGGGCAAAAGCCTGGAATCAGGTGGAGACCCGCAACTGAGCAAAGGTGCTCAACCCTGCCCTCAGGGCTGAGCATAATGCCACCCACAGGGGCGGGGTGAAGGCCAAGGCCACTGAGGCTTGTACACCAGAGCATGAGATCACAGACACTCCCATGAAGGAGAGGCAGAAACCACAGCAACAGCCCCAGTGGGCAGACACTGGCAACGCCCATGCCTGAATGCCCTAGGCAGCAACAGCAGAGGGGGTGCCAGGCCTGCAGACAGGCCACACTTAGGGAACACAGAGGCCACACCTAGTGGACTCCAGTGGCCAAAACCTTCTTTTACACAGACAAAATGAGAAGGCAGAGAAATGCAAAACAAATGAATTAAGACAAATCCCCAGACAAGGACCTGAATGAGTCAGATATAACCAAATTACCAGATGCAGAGTTTAAAATAATGATTGTTAGGATGCTCAAAGATATTAGAACAACAATGGATGGTTATTATGAACACCTAAATAAAGAGAGAGCAAATATACAAAAAAGACATTGAAACAATAAAAAAGAATCAGTCAGAAATGACAAATACAATATCAGAAATGAAGAACACAATGGAAGGAATTAAAAGCAGGATGGATGAAGTGGAGAATCGAATCAGCGAGTTAAAGGACAAGATAAATGAAGGCACAAAAGCAGAGCAGAAAAAAGAAAAGAGACTCAAAAAGTCTGAGGAAACTCTAAGAGAGCTCTGTGACAACATGAAGAGAAATAACATCCACATCATAGGGGTTCCTGAAGAAGAGAAAAAACAAAGGATAGAGACTTTGTTCAAACATATCATAGCTGAAAACTTCCCTCAATTAAGGCAGGAAAACATCTCACAAGTTCAAGAAGCACAGAGAACTCTATTAAAGAGAAACCCAAAGAAATCTACACCAAAACACATCATAATTAAAATACCAAAGCTAAGTGATAAAGAGAAAATATTAAAAGCTGCTAGAGAAAAAAAGGCTATCACCTACAAAGGAGCCCGCATAAAGATGACTTCTGACTTCTCAACAGAAACACTTGAGGCCAGAAGGGAATGGCAAGAAATATTCAAAGTAATGCAGAACAAGAGCCTACAACCAAGACTACTTTATCCAGCAAGGCTATTGTTTAAAATTGAAGGAGAAAAAGCTTTCCAGACCAAAAAAAAAAAAAAAAACAAAAACAAAAACTCAAGAAATTCACTACAACCAAACCAATGGTGCAAGAAATGCAAAGAGGCCTGTTGAAAACAGATCAAAGGAGAAAAAATATATAGCAAAAGAGGAATACAGTTTTAAAGAATAAAATGGCAATAAACAACTAAATATCAATAATAACCTTAAATGTAAATGGATTAAATGATCCAATCAAAAGTCATAGGGTAGCTCATGGATAAGAAAACAGGACCCACACATATGCTGTCTACAAGAGACACACCTTAAAACAAAAGATACACATAGACTGAAGATAAAGGGATGGAAAAAATATTTCACGCAAATGAAAATGAAAAAAAGTTAGGGTAGCAATACTTATATCAGACAAAATGAACTTTAAAACAAAGGCTATAGTAAGAGATAAAGAAGGTCACTACATAATGATAAAGGGAGCAATCCAACAGGAAGATATAACTGTTATAAATATCTACACACCTAATATGGGAGCATCTAAATATATAAAGCAGACTTTAATGGATTTAAAGAGCGAGATCAATAGCAATACTATAATAGTAGGGGATTTCAATACCCCACTAACATCACTAGATAGATCCTCAAGAAAGAAAATTAACAAAGAAACAGCAGACTTAAAGGACATACTAGATCAACTTGATTTAACAGATATCTTCAGAACCTTTCACCCTAAAGCAGCAGAATATACATTCTTTTCAAGTGCTCATGGTACATTCTCTAGGATAAACCACATGTTAGAGCACAAAAGCGGTCTCACAAATTTAAGAAGATTGAAATCATATCGAGTACTTTCTCTGATCACAATGGCATGAAACTAGAAATCAATCACAACAGAAAAACTGAAAAATACTCAAACACTTGGAAACTAAATAGCATGTTATTAAATACCGAATGAGTTAACAATGAGATCAAAGGAGAAATAAAAAAAATACTAGAAAAGAACGATAATGAGCATACATCAACTCAAAATTTATGGGACACAGCAAAAGCAGTCCTGAGAGGGAAGTTCATAGCATTACAGGCATACCTTAAGAAGCTAGAAAAAGCTCAAATAAATAACTTGACCCTGCATCTAAAAGAACTAGAAAAAGAACAGCAAGTAAAGCCCAGAGGTAGTAGAAGGAAGGAAATAATAAAGATCAGAGTGGAAATAAATGACATAGAGGTTAAGAAACAATACAGAGGATCAATGAAACCAGGAGCTGGTTCTTTGAAAAGGTAAACAAGATTGATGAACCTTTAATCAGACTCACCAAGAAAAAAAGAGAGAGGACTCAAATAAATAAAATTAGAAATGAGAGTGGAAAAATAACAACTGACACAACAGAAATACAAAATATTGTAAAAAAATACTATGAAGAACTGTATGCCAAAAAACTAGACAACCTAGATGAAATGGACAAATTCCTTGAAACATATAATCTTCCAAAAATTAATTTGGAAGAATCAGAACACCTAAACAGACCAATTACAACAAATGAGATTGAAACAGTTATCAAAAAACTCCCAAAAAAGAAAAGTCCCGGGCCTGATGGCTTCACAAGTGAATTCTACCAAATATTCAAAGAACTAATTCTTATCCTTCTCAAGCTATTTCAAAAATTCAAGAGGAAGGAAGACTTCCAAGCTCCTTTTATGAGGCAAGCATACTTCTGATTCCAAAACCAGGCAAAGACAACACAAAGAAAGAAAATTATAGGCTAATATCCCTGATGAATTTAGATGCTAAAATCCTCAACAAAATATTAGCAAACCGGATCCAGCAATATATGAAAAAAATCATACACCATGATCAAGTGGGATTTATTCTGGGAGGCAAGGCTGGTACAATATTCACAAATCAATCAATGTGATTCATCACTTAAACAAAAGGAAGGAGAAAAATCACATGATAATTTCAATAGATGCAGAAAAAGCATTTGATAAAATCCAGCACCCATGCATGATCAAAACTCTCAGTAAAGTGGGAATACAGGGAACATGCCTCAACATGATAAAGGCCATCTATGACAAACCCACAGCCAACATCATACTCAATGGACAAAAATTAAAAGCAATCCCCTTAAGATCAGGAGCAAAGCAGGGGTGCCTCCTTTTACCACTCTTATTCAACATAGTTCTGGAAGTCCTAGCCACAGCAATCAGACAAGAAAAAGAAATAAAAGGCATACAAATTGGAAAAGAAGAAGTAAAACTATCATTATTTGCAGATGATATGATATTGTATATAGAAAACCCTAAAGTCTCAGTCAAAAAACTACTTGACCTGATAAATGAATTCAGCAAGGTGGCAGGATATAAAATTAATAGTCAGAAATCAGAGGCATTTTTATATTGTTAGCAATGAACTGTCAGAAAGAAAAATTAAGGAAGCAATCCCCTTCACCATTGCAACAAAAAAAATAAAGTACCTAGAAATAAATTTAACCAGGGAGATTAAAGACTTGTACTCAGAAAATTATAAAACATTGATAAAAGAAATCAGGGAAGATACAAACAAGTGGAAGCATATACCATGCTCATGGTTAGGAAGAATAAACATCATTAAAATGTCTATATTACCCAAAGCAATTTATAAATTCAATGCAATACCAATTAAAATACCAATGACTTACTTCAAAAATATAGAACACATATTCCAAAAATGTATATGGAACCAAAGGAGAACATGAATAGCCTCAGCAATCTTGAAAAGGAAGAATAAAGTGGGAAGTATCACACTTCCGGATATCAAGTTATACTACAAGGCCATTGTACTCAAAACAGCCTGGTGCTGGCATAAGAACAGGCATATAGATCAATGGAACAGAACTGAGAACCCAGAAATAAACCCACACTTTTATGGACAACTGATATTTGACAAAGGAGATAAGAGCATACATTGGAGTAAAGACAGCCTCTTCAACAAATGGTGTTGGGAAAATTGGACAGCAACCTGCAAAAAAATGAAACTAGACCACCAACTTACACCATTCACAAAAATAAACTCAAAATGGATAAAAGACTTAAATGTAAGCCGTAAAACCACAAGCATCTTAGAAGAAAACATAGGCAGTAAGCTCTCTGATATCTCTCGCAGCAATATATTTGCCGATTTATCTCCATGGGCAAGTGAAATAAAAGACAGGATAAATAAATGGGACTATATCAAACTAAAAAGCTTTTGCACAGCTAAAGACCATAAGAACAGCATAAAAATACAAACTATACAATGGGACTATATCAAACTAAAAAGCTTTTGCACAGCTAAAGACCATAAGAACAGCATAAAAATACAAACTATACAATGAGAGAATATATTTGACAATACGTCTGATAAGGGGTTAATAACCAAAATTTATAAAGAACTTGTAAAACTCAATACCAGGAAGACAAACAATCCAATCAAAAAATGGGCAAAAGAAATTAATAGACACTTCTCCATAGAGGACATACAGATGGCCAATAGGCATATGAAAAAATGCTCAACATCACTAATCATTAGAGAAATGCAAATTAAAACCACAATGAGATATCATCTCACACCAGTCAGAATGGCGCTCATCAACAAAACAACACAGAGTAAGTGCTGGCAAGGATGTGGAGAAAAGGGAACCCTCCTGCACTGCTCTTGGGAATGCAGACTGGTGCAGCCTCTGTTGAAAACAGTATGGAGATTCCTCAAAAAATTAAAAATCGAACTGCCTTTTGACCCAGCTATCCCACTTTTAGGAATATACCCCAAGAACACCATAGCACTGTTTCAAAGAAGAAATGCACCGCCATGTTTATGACAGTATTGTTCACAATAGCAAAGATCTGGAACAGCCCAAGTGTCCGTCAGTGGATGAGTGGATTAAAAAGCTTTGGTACATATATACTATGGAATACTACTCAGCCATAAGAAATGATGACATCGGATCATTTACAACAACATGGATGGACCTTGATAACATTATACTGAGTGAAATAAGTAAATTAGAGAAAACTAAGAACTATATGATTCCATACATAGGTGGGACATAAAAATGAGACTCAGAGACATGGACAAAAGTGTGGGGTTATGAGGTGGGAAGGAGGAGAGGGGTGGGGTTGAGGGAGGGGAGGAGCACAAAGAAAACCAGTTAAAATGTGACGGAAGACAATTGGACTTTGGGTGATGGGAATGTAGCATAATCAAATGTCAAAATAACCTAGAGATGTTTTTTCTGAACATATGTACCCTGATTTATCAATGTCACCTCATTAAAATTAATTTAAAAAAATTATTTTCAGCCAGCATTATCTCATAAACTAGAGGAGACGGTGATATGTTACAAGTGAACTTCACATAGAGTAGAACTATAAAAGAGGCCCTGCTCTTATTTATAGTAAACAAAACGTTTAGCTTCAAAGTGTATACCTGAGACCTGGCCTACTTGGATTTAGTGAATAATATGCTATATAAATGTTCATGATTTCAATTTGGCTTTTTCAATATTGTTGCCAAGACAGACTAGTCTGAAAAGGTTCCTACCCACAGGAATTATATAAACTACTAGAAAAGACAAGGAATGAATATTCAATTGAAACCTGTTCAGGTAAAAATATTGGATAGGAAAAGGCCACAGAGAAGCAGTCGGGAAAACAAATTATATTCTTGTTAATTTACAAGGTGAGTCTGCATGCGCAGCCCAACTAGGATTTGCAGAGAGGGCAGTATGAGGAGGACAGGTAACTCAGAGACCATTTGACTACAAAGAGATCCTCTGTAGCAGGGGGAGGCAGGTATGTTAAGGGGAAAGATTTATATTTGGGGCAAAGACACACTTAAAAACACAGAAACAGGCCCTGGCCGGTTGGCTCAGTGGTAGAGCGTCAGCCTGGCGTGCGGGGGACCCGGGTTCGATTCCCAGCCAGGGCACATAGGAGAAGCGCCCATTTGCTTCTCCACCCCCCCTACCCCCTCCTTCCTTTCTGTCTCTCTCTTCCCCTCCCGCAGCCAAGGCTCCTTTGGAGCAAAGATGGCCCGGGCACTGGGGATGGCTCCTTGGCCTCTGCCCCAGGCGCTAGAGTGGCTCTGGTCGCGGCAGAGCGACGCCCCGGAGGGGCAGAGCATCGCCCCCTGGTGGGCAGAGCGTCGCCCCTGGTGGGCGTGCCGGGTGGATCCCAGTCGGGCGCATGCGGGAGTCTGACTGTCTCTCCCCGTTTCCAGCTTCAAAAAATACAAAAATACAAAACAAACAAACAAAAAACCCCCACAGAAACAGCAAGCAAGACGTTTTTACATCTTTTCTGTCCAGTGTCAGCTGCCTTTCTCTGTATCTTTACATTGTAACTTCTTCATCGGGTACATCTGTCTCCAGCTAACCTGGAAGAGTCTTACCTTTTCTTACTGTTCCTCACATTGCTACTTTGCACATAGTAGGTGGTCAAAAGGATCTCACTCCATTGAAGGCAGAAGTTTCACCACTCCACATGTGAAAAAGGACTCCGATTTTACTCTCCAAGTTCAACAATCACAAAAGTCAAACAAAACCAGAAACCTCCGCCTCTTGGCGATCAAGGGTTTTAAAGTGCTGTTGGACTGAAACCAGCATATACATTTCCAGAGCTTTGTAATCATTAACTATTCTCCACCATCCTCAGAAATGTGAACTTGGATAAGCTCCAAGCACCTGAACAACAAACCAACAGCTCCCAACCAGAGACCCCAAGACCCCATCCTCTGCTGGGGCCAGACTCCCGGAGACAAAGCGTTTTTTATTGACATAAACTGTCTTGCTTCCAAAGCTGGAATCCCAAGAACCAGGCAAAGGAGAAGACTCAGTGGCAGGATGTCATATTGAGTTAAGAAGGCCAACCTGTGAACAGTTTGTCTCTCTGTGCTCAGCCCAGACTGGAGGAGACACAGGGCAAACATATACAGTGGCTTCTGAAAGGCCCCGGCACTTAACACTTGAACACCCAGACAATCGCTGTCTTTAGCTTGGAGTGTGGGAAAAGGTGCAGACAGTGGAATGTTTTTCTTAAACAGACGGACAGTGCCCCACACAGAGTAGCAGAGCTGCCAGCTGCAGGCCTGGGCAGCGTGATGCCCACAAACTCCTGAGCGTGTCAATCAGGGCTGTCTGCTTAACAAACCTGCGGTGGGGACCCAAGCCCTCTCCTCTCTGTCTAATCCCACCTCTCCCAATCGCCTCATCTAGGGCCCCAACTGCTGGCACATTTAGAAGATGCAACCTCAGCATAGCAATAGGTGTCCCTTAGTTTCAGGAGGATAATTTACTTCTCGGAAAACTCCAACAGGAAGTGACATTCTCTGCATCCCATCCTGAATTACCTCTGAATGTTTCTTGACTGAAGCAGTTTAGGATGACCTAGCAAGCCAAGCACAGAAGAGGGCTTCAATTTGTGCCAAAAATCAGTAAATGCTCACTAAAATCTACTGAGTTTCAAACATAGCAATACGCTAAGCACCTTACCTCTATCGTCTCGCTTATTCCTCCTAAGAGGATTGAAATTTTGGAACACTATAAACCCCGTTTGACTGGTAGGAAAGCAGAGGTTTAGGGAAACTAGGTTAGCAGTCCTCAGAGTGTGGACTGGGCCTACAGCATTAACATCACCAGGGAACTTGTTAGCAATGAGCATCCTCAGGCCCCATCCCAGACCCACTAAATCAGAAACTCTGTGGACAGGGCTAGCAATAAATTTCAACAAGCCCTGCAGGTGATTATGATGCAGCTTACCTAAAACCACACAGCCAAAGTATCCAAACACCAGCACTTTGGCTTCAGAACCCTGTTCCTAACCTCTGTGCAATAGGTTTATCAGGACACAGATATGAACGGGCCTGTCTCCCACTTACAATCACAAACTTCACATTTACAGACTCGGCCATCATTAATAGATGCTTGATCTGCTAAAAAAAAAAAAAACGTCTGGTCAGATTTGCAAGAGGGATAAAAAGGGAGAAGTAGCCTGCCTTTTCTACATTAAGGCTTCTTTTTGACTCCATGGGGCACTGTCACATTCCTCAGAGGCACAAAGAATTCCTAAACTCTAAATGTTTCACCCACCCTTGCCACCAAAGCATTCCCAGAGGCCACACCCCAGCCTATGGAATCTTCATTTCACACCCAAGAAAGCAGACAGAGCAACTCAGAGGAATGAAGTGGAGAGTAGCTGATACTAAAAACTAAGCATCTATATAAATTTCCAAGGGATGCCAAAATAAAATACCACAAACTGGGGGTTTAGAACGATGGAGATCTATTGTGACCCAGTTCTTGTAGATAGAAGTCTAAAATTAGGGTGTTGACAAGGCCACACTCCCTCTGAAACCTGTAGAAGGATCTTCCCCTGCCTCTTCCAGCTGCTAGCAGCCCAGAGGTTTCTTGGCTTGTGAGAGCATAATTCACACGATGTTCTCCCTGGGTCTTCCTTCTGTGTGTGTTTGCCTCTGTGTCCAAATTTCTCTTTTTAATAAGGAGACAAGTCATATTGGATGAAAAGTCCATTTACTCCAGTCTGACCTCATCTTAACTAACTCCATCTGCAATGACCACCTTTCCAAATAAGGTCATATTCTGAGTTGCCGGGGGTTAGGACTTCAACATGAATTTGGGGGAGGACATAATTCAACTATAACATAAAGGGGAGGATTAAACTGACATCAATGAGGCCATCTACCTGGAGGTAGATGACATCATGGCTGATGATCAAAACAATCTGGTGCTTGTTCAAACAAGAACTTCCCAAGCCCTGTCCCAAACATTCTGAATTAGAGATTCAGAGATTTGTATGTTAATAAGCAATCTTGTGATTCCGATGTAGCCAGCCCTTCAACGCTCTCAAATTTAGGAAGCCTTATTCTAGCCAGCCCTCATGGGATGCTCAACATTCTAGCCCATGTGAGAACCAAGTACCTCTGAGGTGGTCCCCAGATTTCCTTAACATTCCATCCTTCGGGATGTTCTTCCAACACAGATGATTTTATTGAGTGGGAGGCAAGTTGAACCAGATTCCCTGGAATACATTTCCACTAACCCAATACCTTCCCCTCCCCTTCAGAGAATAAGCAATGAGGCCACTGAGAGCAGGCACCCAACTCAGGGTGGGAGGCATAGGACACCTTCACTGCTCTGAGCTGAGCCTGGGAGAGCAGCCGCATGGAACACAGAGAAGCAGAGGTCAGCAAGCAAACACAGCAGGAAAGAATGAGCACCACATCTGCCCTGACAGCCACAACTCTTCCCCACCTGCCTCACAGACTCCCAGGGGGCAGCCAAGACAAGGGAGGCTTGGCTGTAACTGTACTTGCCAGATAAGGAGTATTATACAGCAGCAAAGAGCAATAGAATGAGCCCTGGACTCTAGATTCACCAACTCATTCTACTTCTCAGAAGCCCTGTTTCTTCAGCTGTGTGGTTCTAATCATTGATCTTCTCATGACAAGGAACAGATACCCCTCAAGCCAGCCCACAAGAGGGGAAAGACAGGTCCTGACCCTGGCCAGTTGCTCAGTGGATAGAGCATCAGTCTGGATCAATCTCCAGTCAGAGCACACATGAGAAGCCACCATCTGTTTCTATTCCCTTCCCTCTCCCCCTTCTCTCTCTTTTCTCCTCCCACAGCCAGTGACTCAATTGGTTCAAACAACAGCCCCAGGCACTGAGGATAGCTCACTTGATTTGAGCATTGGCCCCAGTTGGGGGTTGCTGGGGTGGATCCCAGTCGGGGAGCATGCAGGAGTCTATCTCACTATTTCCCCCACTTTCACTTAAAAAAAAGAAGAAGAAGACAGGTCCCATGGAATGCAAGGGCAGGAAAGGACTCAGCTGCCTTCATGGAAACCAAGAAGTACTAAGAATTGTGATTTTATCTTTTAAGGGCTGCATGACCCATCTCTCTTCCTTGTGCCTCTGCTCACTTTCCCTTTCTCTTGAGGAAAGGGCTTTCTCTGCTCCTATCTCTGTGTATACAGCAGTCATCCTGCTTGACTTAGCCCCCCAGGACTGCCTGGCCCCCATCTCAGTGCCTGGAGCTCCGTGGCTCAGTTCCTCAGTGTTCTCATTCTAAACTTTCAGAAGAATCTGAGTCCCTCCTGCCTGAGGCAAGCTTTCTTCATCTGGTGAGTTATGACTGACAGTAGGTCACACAGGACAAACCGACAAACCCAGGCCCCTCAGCTGGCACCTCCTGACAGGCTGTGGGTAGAAGCAGAACCAGATTGGGGTGCTGTAGTGGGCAACACCCCAAGGCAGGTCTACAACAGTAATACCAAAATGTCTCCACCATTTTTCAGGCATCTACTAGAGGGCAGATACTGAGCTTCACTCGAACCTATAACCCTCATTTCCAACACTCAAGCTAAATTACAAATACGGAAGCATAGGCGCACAGAACCGAGGTCATCACCTAAGACCACTCAGCGAGCAAGGGACAGGGACGGAAAAGGAACTCCAGCTCAGGGCACCAGATTCCACAGCCGCGCGTTTTTCTTTTTACCACTCAGCCTGGGGCTATTAGACCAGGAAACTGTGCCAATTTACCCCATCAGAGAAAAATACGGAGGTAAACAATCTCCACCCTGCCTATCTGCCAGATTACATCAATTAAAAACTAAAAATCACGGACTGAAATATGCACTGGAAAGGCTGTACAAGTTAAATGCAAAGTCATGAGCGTGCCTGCTACCACAGTCCCAGAGAGCGGGCTATGTTCGCTGGGCATCTCCCTGAGGACTGCGGAGCACGTGTTCACCTCCCGGCTGACGCCAGAACTGGTCTGCCCACAGCAGCACTGTTAGCAGCTGGCCCAGACCCCCTGCAAAGAACTGTCTGCTGCTTAACGTCTGTTCATATGACCGCACATAAACAAAACCTGAATTCTCAACCCAGAGCTTGACACTCCAAGGCAACTGCTGTTTGAGCTAGAGTCACTTTCTTGTTTTCCATAAGAAATTTAGTCTCAATTGCCAAAATAGTTGATCAGCTGGGCTCCAATTATGCCTAACAGAGCATAAACCAGGGGTCCCCAAACTACGGCCCCCGCGGGCCACATGCGGCCCCCTGAGGCCATTTATCCGGCCCCCGCCGCACTTCCAGAAGGGGCACCTCTTTCATTGGTGGTCAGTGAGAGGAGCATAGTTCCCATTGAAATACTGGTCAGTTTGTTGATTTAAATTTACTTGTTCTTTATTTTAAATATTGTATTTGTTCCTGTTTTGTTTTTTTACTTTAAAATAAGATGTGTGCAGTGTGCATAGGGATTTGTTCATAGTTTTTTTTTTATAGCCCGGCTCTCCAACGGTCTGAGGGACAGTGAACTGGCCCCCTGTGTAAAAAGTTTGGGGACCTCTGGCGTAAACCACACTCACGGGTGATTCTCAATGGTAATGCCACCCATCAAACCCTAGGATGGGCTTCAGGCCCGTGAGGATGTTGTCCCAGAAGAGATGAGTGTTTCAGAGGCTTGTTCACACTCCGACATAGTGGGGAAGAGCTCAAACCACGGCACAAACCCTGCCTTTCGGCTCTCACGATGCTTCATGTTATGTGGCGCTGGGCTAGGCTTCCGCCCAGTCAGTTGTCCAGTCAAACGCTGGTCTAGATCAGCCCACGTGGGTGTGCCGCAGGAATGTTTAAAACACGCGGTACCTGACTCTTTAGTCAGAGGCACTGACCTCTTTTCCCTTAGACTCTCAAATAAAAAAATGACAACAGCCAACACAACAATAGCCGTCTGGTGTGAATAAATCAAAATTATACCTTTCTTTTTTTTTGTCAAATCAGCAAAAAAATATATTTTTGGTGTGCCGCAGAATTTTAGTGATGAATTTACTTACATATGCCATGAGATGAAAATATTAAAAATCACTGGTCTAGATGTTGCTGTGATGGTATTTTGCAGATATGATTAATGTTTTTAATCAGTTGACTTTAACTAAAGCAGATTACCATCTACAAATATTGATCGACTTACAACCTATGCAACTTACGACCGTTCGACTTTACGACCACAATCACTAGCCACAACTGCTCCACGTCTGGCAGCGCAAGCGTTGCCCAGCTGGGCGTAAAACAGTGCGGACCAGCTTCCAGCAGCACTACCATCTCCACGTGCACCATTTCAACTGTTTGTGTCTTGGATATGTTTCATCAAACCCCTCCCAAGATGTCTACCAAGAGGAAATTGTCTTTGCAAATATTAAACCAGTTGTACTGGTAATGCAGTGTTTTACTTAAACCTGATGAATGTGCTTGACCTGTGGTGGCGCAGTGGATAAAGCTTCAACCTGGAAATGCTGAGGTTGCCGGTTCAAAACCCTGGGCTTGCCTGGTCAAGGCACATATAGGAGTTGATCCTTCCTGCTCCTCCCCCCCTTCTCTATAATAAATAAATAAAATCTTTAAAAAAAAACCAAAAAAAAAAAAACCCTGATGAATGTGAAAATAAGAAACAAAATGATGTAGAGATGATACAAATGGCATAAAATGAACAAAGAAAATTATGATATATAACAATAATGAAAGAAAATTATGATAAAATATGACTTAACGATTTTTATAACATCATTTCACCATACTGTACATATAGCCTACTCAACTTACGACCAAATCATGTTACCAATCACGGTCGTAAGTCGAGCACTAGCTGTATCATGTTAGTGGGCCTCATCCAATCAATTAAAGGGCTTAAAACCAAAAACTAAGCTTTCACAGGAAAGAAGTAATTCTGTGTCAAGAAATTCTGACCTGCCCTACAGATGGAGCTTGGCCTGATGACATTCACCTCATATTGACTAACTCCTGCAGGCGGGGCACTGGGCCAGCCCAGGACAGAAAAGCAGCCCATGATGTGCGGTGCCCAGGTGCGGGTATTACACAGTGAGCCTCCTCCTGCCTTGAGCTCCTCTCTCTCCCCCGAAGACTCAAGTAGCCTCAAAGAACTCACTGAGGTTGGTGAAGTTCCTCACTACTCAAGGTGTGGACCATAGACCAGCTATAGGGGGCATCACCTGGGAGCTTATTAGAAATGTAGAAGGTCAGGCCCCACGTCAGACCTACTGAATTAGAATCTACATTTCAACAAGATTCCTCAATTATTCAAATACACAGAAAGTTCAAGCGGCACCGTGATTGAAGGCAGCCTGAAATTCCAGGACGAACACTGGAATGTTAAGAGGTATGTCAGTTGTTAAGAAATATGGGTGGAGTTCCTGACAAGACTCTAGACAGCTTTGAGCACTTGAGCAAAACTAACAAGGAAATGGACATGCTCCAAACTAATAAGAATAGGTCAGCTGGTGAGGTTTCACTATGTACTAGGCACTAAACTAGGCAATTTGTATGCCTTTGAAAAAGACTTTGCGCCCTGGCCGGTTGGCTCAGCGGTAGAGCGTCGGCCTAGCGTGCGGAGGACCCGGGTTCGATTCCCGGCCAGGGCACACAGGAGAAGCGCCCATTTGCTTCTCCACCCCTCCGCCGCGCTTTCCTCTCTGTCTCTCTCTTCCCCTCCCGCAGCCAAGGCTCCATTGGAGCAGAGATGGCCCGGGCGCTGGGGATGGCTCTGTGGCCTCTGCCTCAGGCGCTAGAGTGGCTCTGGTCGCAATATGGCGACGCCCAGGATGGGCAGAGCGTCGCCCCTGGTGGGCGTGCCGGGTGGATCCCGGTCGGGCGCATGCGGGAGTCTGTCTGACTGTCTCTCCCCGTTTCCAGCTTCAGAAAAATGAAAAAATGAAAAGAAAAAAAAAAAAAGAAAAAGACTTTGCTTATTTTTAAATAGGCTTATTTGGGTAGGTTTTGTTTGTTTGTTTTATTTTGCTATTGAATTGCATATATTACTTTTTTTTATATTAACCTATTATCAAATAAATGGTTTGCAAATGCTAATTTTCTCCCATTCCATAGATTGCCTTTTCATTTTGTTGATTGTTTCCTTTGCTGTGCAGAAGCTTTTTAGTTTAATGTAGTGCCACCTACTTGTTTATTTTTGCCTTTGTTGCCTGTGTTTTTAGTGTCATATCCAAAAAATCATTGCCAATGCCAACATCAAAGAGTTTTTTTCCTATGTTTTCTTCTCAAGAGTTTTATGGTTTCAGGTCTTATACTTAAGTGTTTAATCTATTTAGAATTAAATTTTTTTTGTACATGGTATAAGAAAAGGGTCAAATTTCCTTTCTTTTCCTCTTTATTTATTTATTTTTTTTTGCCTATGGATATTTATTTTTCCCAACACCATGTATTGAAGAGACTACCCTTTCCCCATTATGGATTCTTGGCACCCTTGTCAAAGATCAGTTGACCACATATGCATGTATTTATTTCTGGGATCTCTCTTGACCTGTAAATGGTTCTATTCATTTGTAAATCTCTAGGGCCTAACCCAGAGCCTGACACACAGCCAGCAGTTAGTAACTGTTAGATGTAAGACAGATGATCATAGGCAGCTCTCAATCATTATCACCCATCCCCACTCCCCACAAGGAAGTTGGAGAATGGGCTGCGATCCACAGAGGAAAACCACCCTCCCCTTGATTAATAAATAACAAACAAGACTGCTACTAAAAACTACATAGCTCAGGTTTATCCATTTTGACTCATCGCTACTGTGGAGCCACAATGAGCACAAATAACTGTTCATAATCCTGATGACTGTTAGGTGGACAGGGTTGTACTGTTGTGTTCAAAACATAGAAGATAAATCACGTATGTCAATTGAAAATGTCGAGCGCATTCCAACATCACTGTGGCTTCACTAAAAATCCCGATCAAAAAGGAATAAAACTAAGTTGAATACTTCTATGTTTAAGGCACTGCAATGTTAATTCAAACACCAGTGTTGTTGGTCTAAGAGGGAAACGTATTCAGTTATATAATAGCTTAGACAAGTTCTTGTAAGCAAATTCTCTTTTCAATATAAAAACCTTCTTTCAGAAGCCAGCATCACTTTAATAAGGGACTAATTTAGCGGTAAATGAAATAATCCATTGCAGTTCAGAGCCCTACTTTGTGTGGTCTACTTAGAAACCTATTGCAAAGGCTTCGTCCCAAGCCGCTTGGCTATGATGGTGTTTAAAAAAGAGTAATTTCTTTTCCAATTCAGGTTGCCGTTTATCAAAGCTGCAATTCTTCCCTTTCGGGTTCAATTTCATGTTCATTTGCTTGTTTACCAAGTCTCAGTGGGTCTTTTTACCCCCATACGTAAATACGCCTCCAACTTTGAGTGAGGGCCAAGGATTTCTAAAAGCAAGTCAGACTTCAGAATGTTGTTCTTTCCTGTAGGAAGACCTTATCAGATCTCATCACACTAATATTGATTTTGCAAAAAATAAACTCACTAATGTGAAGCCCAACTTTTGGGGCCAGCGACAATGAAAACATCATGAGTGTAACTGTGAGTTCAGCTAGCAAAGGTTTCTTCCATTCTTCAAATACAGCAAAGAAACTGCTAAGAGACATTCAATGCTCAGGTCTGTAATCTTCTATGGTCTGTAATTCTGGGTGTCCCAAAGCAAATATAATTGGAAGCGGAGATATCCTCTAGCGACCAGTGACTAGCCCAACACAGTCATTTGGGTTGAAATAATTGATTTCAAAAGGAAGGACTTCTCTAGATTAAGGAATAATCGTGTTTACAGTTGATCTTTGAGATGTGTGAGGAGTTTTGCTTGCTAGTTTGTTCACCAGAAGAGAGAAATGTTGGAAAATTAGAGGAAGAATTTCTTCAGTGCTCATTGTTGATCTCCCTGCTGAGACGTCTAAAGAGAAATCATTTATATGTGCTTCAGCTCCATCTTCTTCTTTCTGGCCTTGTACATTAGGGAAAGCAGAGAGGTTCACTTTTCTCTGCTAAAGGTCTGGCCCAGTATTGATTATTGAGAGCCAAATCCTTAGATAAGCACTTGACATTCAACATACCATAAGTTTTCACAACCTAATAAGGCACGTATATATAAGCTCCATTTTATAAATGAGGAAAATGAGGCCCAAAGGGTTAATGAGCCTACCCAGGATTGCACAGCTTGGAAAAACAAGACCTGGACTTAAAAAATACTGGTCTGTCTGACTCACGACTTCTGCTGGTTTGCCTCCCCAACTTTGGGTCGTTTACCATTGGCATCAGGCGATTGCCTTGGTCCGTCCCCATGAGATCTTTCCTTCCCCTCAGTCCTCCTCTTCCTCCCTCCAGGCTGAGAGATTTGCTGCAGGCTGTCTTCTAGTCCCCCATCTTCTCCGGGCTGTCCATGAGGGAAACATCTCTGAGCAGGTTACCCGCCTGTATCTCTTCTTTCTCATTTATCTCCACCTACTACAGCACATCGAGGCTCTCGAAAATGTGGTGCCTGACAGATGAGGGTTCAGACCCCCTCTTCTAAAGTCTCACTCATCTCATCTCAGAAATACCCTCAACTTGAGATTCCTTCTATTTCATCATCCAAATTACAGCTAAAAAAAGATTCATTCGAATCCACAGTCCCTTTTGTCACCCACCAAGAGAGACCAGCTCCACCTGTGCAAGAAGAACACACAAGAAAAGAATAAAGAGGCCCTGGCCAGTTGGCTCAGCGGTAGAGCGTCGGCCTGGCGTGCAGGAGTCCTGGGTTCGATTCCCAACCAGGGCACACAGGAGAGGCATCCATCTGCTTCTCCACCCCTCCCCCTCTCCTTCCTCTTTGTCTTTCTCTCCCCCTCCCGCAGCCAAGGCTCCATTAAAGCAAAGATGGCCCGGGCGCTGAGGATGGCTTTGTGGCCTCTGCCTCAGGCGCTAGAGTGGCTCTGGTTGCAACAGAGCGATGCCCCAGAAGGGCAGAGCATCGCCCCCTGGTGGGCATGCCGGCTGGATCCCGGTCGGGCGCATGCGGGAGTCTCTCTGCTGCCTCCCCGTTTCCAGCTTCGGAAAAATGAAAAACAAAATTAAAAAATAAAAAATAAAATAAAAAGAAAAGAAAAAAGGAAAGAAGAAAAGAAAATGGAGAGAAGAGAGATGGGGGATGGGATGTAGTTCTGCCGATAGCCAACAGCAAACCTCTTTCCCACCACTACTATATTGTAAAAGCCCAGAAAAATTGAACAATTTTGAATTTGGGGGCGGGGAAGAATCCAGGAGGAATTTAACAAAATTGCAATTATTAACTGCTTATTCACTGTTTATTTTCATTGCGTTTTGTTTTTCTTTATTTCTTTACTTAAGAACAGGACACAGGAAAACCAAACCAACGAGCTGAGTTCTGTGATGCCAAAGAAAAGTTGACCTGTGACTTTTATAGATTAACAAGGCCTACTCTCTACTAAAGAAAGAGGTGAACAAATAGGCATTTTGAGTTCTAAATTAAAGTACTAAAAATCCAAGTGAACAACTGCATATACAAAAAACACAACTTCCTAGCCTGGAGAGCCCTTTGGAATTCATGACACTGCCCAGAGACACAGTGGTTCAGTGGAAAGAGCACTGTATTTGGTGGCTTTTTCCCAATCCTCCACACTGCCAAGCTGTGTGACCTTGGAAAAGTGGCTTACCCTCTCTGAACTTCAGTTTCCTCAACTATAATATGCAAACAATTTGAATTTTAGCAGGGGTTCCCAAACTTTTTACACAGAGGGCCAGTTCACTGTCCCTCAGACCGTTGGAGGGCCGCCACATACAGTGCTCCTCTCACTGACAACCAATGAAAGAGGTGGCCCTTCCGGAAGTGCGGTGGGGGGCTGGATAAATGGCCTCAGGGGGTTGCATGCGGCCCCGCTGTAGTTTGGGGACGCCTGCAGAGGGTTGTTGTAAGAATTAAGTAAGTTATTAATACACAAAAGGACCTCAAATACTAGTTAAATTCTGATGGTGATGGCCTCTAATACACACACTGTAAGCAGCCACTGCCCTCCCGAAATTTTCTGAATATCCCATAGCCCTCCGGGCAATTCACCAAAGTTTGCCCACATCAAGGGTCCTAGAATACCTATAACTTGTTCCCGTTGGCTTCCCCTTCCTCCCCTATCCCGCATAAAATTCCATTCTCTTATTTAACTAAACAGAGTTGAGAGACAAGCAAATGAGTCTTTGTTTGAAAGTCATTCTCATTACAGTATAATGGCCACAGGTAAAACGCCTGGGCAGCTTTGCCGCTTCCCCACATAGTGACTCTGGTTAACAACTTCAGCTGTGTTGGCCTTGCAGCATCTTAATCTCTTCTTCTTTCTTTTTTTTTTTTTTTTTTTTGCATTTTTCTGAAGCTGGAAACAGGGAGAGACAGTCAGACAGACTCCCGCATGCGCCCGACCGGGATCCACCCGGCACGCCCACCAGGGGCGAAGCTCTGCCCACCAGGGGGCGATGCTCTGCCCATCCTGGGGGTCGCCATGTTGCGACCAGAGCCACTCTAGCGCCTGGGGCAGAGGCCATGGAGCCATCCCCAGTGCCTGGGCCATCTTTGCTCCAATGGAGCCTTGGCCGCGGGAGGGGAAGAGAGAGACAGAGAGGAAGGAGAGGGGGAGGGGTGGAGAAGCAAATGGGCGCTTCTCCTGTGTGCCCTGGCTGGGAATCGAACCCGGGTCCTCCGCACGCTAGGCCGACGCTCTACCGCTGAGCCAACCGGCCAGGGCTTAATTTCTTCTTTACTTTCCTGCCCTGTACATTGAAATCATGGAGTCAGACGGTTGGCAAACTCCTGTTCAGCCTGATTAGTCATTGGGTCGCCAACATTTATTTGGGGTCAGTAAATGCTACTTTCTCCACCTGAGTGACTGGGAGTTTTCTCTCCCAAGTCCTTAGCCTTCACCTTCCAGGCCTCGCCAGCATCTCTCAGCTGGGCCTCTCCCCGCAGCTTAGTCCCCAGCGTGGGCGCCCGGATCTACTTACTCCAACAGCAGTAAATCCTCAATGCAACCCATATGCAGATGTTTGTACTGATCTTACTCAAATCCTACTCATGACACAAAGGTTTTGAGGTGACTTCGAATAAAAGAGAGGATAAGATTAATTACAGTATACATATTAGATATAGCTGAAGTCACTAACTGGGCCCTTAATTGGCCAAATGAGGTAGGTGTTTCACAGGGTATCTGACCTTCCTTGCAGACTGCAGGTTGGACATAAATTCTGCCCAACGGTCTCCATTCTCTGCTCTTGCACTTCCCATCTACTTCTAGTATCCAGCGCGCTAGGGCTCCCCATCCCCGCACCCCAACCCATCCTTGTCCCAGAAGCAGAATGAAGGCAGTAAGACCAGGCAATAGGCAGTTGCCTCTTCTCTGGACCCTGCCTCCATGGGGGAGCAAACAGTTGTTCTTATTCTTTCTCTTGTGCTTTAACTACTAATCTTTGGGGCATCTTAACAACCTTTGCAGCTCATCCCTGTTTCCTATAGATGAGAGAGGTTCCTGCCCCTGCTGTCCTCAAGAATCATTCAAATCATTCCAAGAGCTTTAGAAGTGCTGATGCCTGGGCCTCAACCCAATAGATTAAGAATCTCTGTTAGAAAGGCCTGGGAATCTGTGTGTGTAAAGCTCCTGGGGTGATTCCAACATGCAAACAGGGTTGAAATCCACTTCTGTTGATTTTCACCTTTGGGCCTCCTGCCTTACATTGCTGGTATTTCCCGGTCCCTAAATATATTATAATTCAATATTCCTTGGGGTTGTGGGGAAGGGGAACAGGAAAAGCAAAGACAATGTCAGTACTCTCACCCTAAAGCAATTAAAAAAGAAACAGCAATAGGAAATAATTTTCACTTAAGGGGAACAAAATAATTACATATGGCATAACATACTTTTTAAGTAGTTTTACTAGTGATTACAAAATATGGGCAGGTTTTATTTATTCATATATTGCTTCATAAAAGGAATTCACTTTGTTTTCAGATAGAATACATTATATTCAACTGAGCAAATTCTTGATTCCCACATTTAATTAGTGACAAAATAGTTTTGGGCAGATATAAGCAAATTGTATCAGAAGTCCATCCCTGTGATGCATTACCAGTCATTAAAAGGGAAAAGGATAGAGGGATCTGTCTTCTTTGAAGCTAAAAGGCAACTTTGTACAAATGGGATGAGAGGCATTTATTCAACCATGTGTTGAATTTCTACCTGGTACCAGACACTGCTCCAGGCCTGGTAATGGGGCTGCAATTTGAACCTCTCATCTTATGCTCTTCCCTGTCAAGGCCTGAGAATTGATTATTTATATGCTTACTTCTAATTCAATAATCCAACAACATTTTGATCTTTTTTTGTTTTCCATTATTTTACTTTTCTGCAATGGTCTGTCTTCATTATCACTGAGTTTCACTTTGGTCTCAATCTCTTTGATCTGATTATTCCAAAATGCTTTCCTACAATTCTTCTGGAGTTCTTACACACAATTCAGCCAGTTTCATATTCCTTAAAATGTATTAATTTCTCATTAATTATATAAAGAAAAAACTCTTAAAGGCAGTCACAACTTGTTATTAGTGTGCCAGCCTAAATCAATAAACAGACTTAGTCTTGTCACCTGAACTTAGGGAGAAAGTACCAAAGCATTTAACATATATGTAGACTAGCAACTCATTTACCTGCATCTAGGAAGCAAACTCATCCTCTTTCAAAAATTTCCAAAAACCTTCCAGAGCTATTTAACCATTTAGATCAGAAATTTCACATTGTCAGCTGGCTGGCTAATTGAGCTGACATATGTGTTTTAATTAGCACTGACAGTATCTTTTTTATTACATTTTTGTGTCTTATTTTTATTTGTGGGAATAACATTGGTTATTAGAATCATATAGGTTTCAAGAGTACATTTCTATAACACATGATCTGTATGTTGCATTGTGTGCTTGCCACTCAAAGTCAAACCATCTCCCATCACCACATATTTGGACCCCTTTGTGCCCCACCACCCCCTTTGCATGTCTTTGAAAGCACCACGCCTTTAATTGCATACATGCAATTCATTTCACTAATTTACATTACCTTCTGGCTCTTGACATTTGAATGTACATATTACCCCTCATAAAGACAGAAATCTTTCTGAAAAGTGGTACGTACTTCCCAGTTTCCTTAAACAGAGTATCTGAAATACAATTTAATCTTCTCTTGACAATTCAAAGTTATCACTGTAAAACTCAGTGATTCTGCCATGCAGAAATGCCCTTGTGAATTATTCAGATAATGGGACACTCAATCCTCTCAGGCTGCTATGCTTCTTGAGGTTTTTGTTGTTGTTGTTTTGGTTTTTTTTGTACTTCTCCGAAGTTGGAAACGGGGAGGCAGTCAGACAGACTCCCGCATGCGCCCGACCGGGATCCACCCGGCATGCCTACCAGGGGGCGATGCTCTGCCCCTCTGGGGCACCGCTCTGTTGCAACCAGAGCCATTCCAGTGCCTGAGGCAGAGGCCACAGAGCCATCCTCAGTGCCCGGGCCAACTTTGCTCCAATGGAACCTTGGCTGTGGGAGGGAAGAGAGAGACAGAGAGGAAGGAGAGGAAGGAGAGGGGGAGGGGTGGAAAAGCAGATGGGCACTTCTCCTGTGTGCCCTGGTCGGGAATCGAA
Organism: Saccopteryx bilineata; assembly: GCF_036850765.1. Classification (NCBI taxonomy): domain Eukaryota; kingdom Metazoa; phylum Chordata; class Mammalia; order Chiroptera; family Emballonuridae; genus Saccopteryx; species Saccopteryx bilineata. The sequence continues at coordinate 79,052,832 of NC_089496.1, forward strand.
CCCGGGACTCCTGCACACCAGGCTGACACTCTACCACTGAGCCAACCGGCCAGGGCCTGCTTCTTGAGTTTTTAAAATGGTCTTTATCTTGTCCCTTCCTATCTGATTGTGATATTTCATTTTACTGTTGCCAGTGTGACTACTACCACTACCTTCCCCCCCACACACACACATTTACAAATACACTTTTGACATACACAAACCTTTCTAACCCACCACTGTTCTGTGGGCAAGGAAATAGGAAGGCAATTTAATTAGAAGTGTGTGCAAAATAGTAGTAAACAGGCTGAGTTAGAAAGCCCTCGAGGAAGATGCCTCTTTATAATAAACTTCAGTGCAAGTTCTTCATTTACCATTTGACAGTTCAGAAGTCATCATTGTTCAGTTACAGGCTCTTGAAAACAGAATGGTTTATAAACATCTGATTCCTGCGTAATGAGAGTTAGCAATTAAAATGATGAGCATTGGCTTTCCCATGAAGAATCAAAAACTTACTAGGCTAAATAAAAAGCATGTGCACTGCCCTTCAGTTTTGGGCCATCACTGCCAACTACAAAACGAACAGCCAAAGACGTTATACACTTCCTTTGAGTTGATTGGGAAGCAGTAAGAACATCTGTGCACCCAGGACGGTCATATGAGTTATTCGTGTAAGCAGCAAGCTACTTCGCGTTAACTGGACAGCTCTGCCCAAGCTAGCCCCGCCGAGAATCTCTTCTCATTCTGCACTCAGTGGTCACAAAAGCAGCTCGGGCAGAGGGACCAGGGCTGCCTTGCTCCTGCCACATCTAATCAGACCCACTGCCCACCCTGCCCAGATTTTTGTTTCTTCTCACCTGGGTGAATGTTATGGCCCTCCCATCTCCCAACCCCCCAGCTAAACTTCTGCCTCCCATCTCTCTCTTCCTGAGCCATCCTGGCCAAATCTTCTAACACTCTGCCCTCACTGCATTGCTTCCAGCTAAAGGCAAATTTCAGTCTGTCTCCCTGTTAGCTGGGGGAGGGGGGAGACTACTTTCCTGAATCCCCATTATTCACTTCTGCCTCTCCTTACTGCAGCCCCCAGAACAGGGGTCCCCAAACTTTTTACACAGGGGGCCAGTTCACTGTCCTTCAGACTGTTGGAGGGCCGGACTATAAAAAAAACTATGAACAAATCCCTATGCACAATGCACATATCTTATTTTAAAGTTAAAAAAAAAAAACAGGAACAAATACAATATTTAAAATAAAGAACAAGTAAATTAAATCAACAAACTGACCAGTCTTTCAATGGGAACAATGGACCTGCTTTTGGCTAATGAGATGGTCAATGTGCTCCTCTCACCGACCACCAATGAAAGAGGTGCCCCTTCCGGAAGTGCGGCGGGGGCCGGATAAATGGCCTTAAGGGGCCGCATGTGGCCCGCGGGCCGTAGTTTGGGGACCCCTGCCCCAGAGTCATATCCAGGCACCAATCTCTCTCTGCTTTCCCACCAGGACATAATCATTGCCGCTTCCTGACTGCACTCTTGTTCTTTGCCCTTCCGCGACACAGATGGCCTTTCCTGTCTGTCCAAATTCCACCCACCCATTCTCTACCCAAGAAGACGTTCCTGAGCACCCGGCTCATTCAGCTCCTCAGAGTCCCCAACATTGAAAGCCTTCCTTTTCTTTTCTAACTATCCTGGTCATAGGCCCTGGATCTGAGGAGGGGTCTTACCTAAAATTTCTTTGGTGCCTCCTGCCCAGTTTTTAGCCTTCTAAATACTGACATGTTCAAGGAACACAAATGACCTTGTAAATGAAGAGGATACTAAGGAAGGCGAGGTTTCTATCTGGAGAAAGTGCAGTATCTCTCCCACAATGACACATTGCCCTTCAAGCTCCATGTAGAAAGTACAAGTGGGCCAGGTTCCCAGATATCTAGCAAAGCGAGGACAAAGCGGCCACCTCCCCTCCCCCAGCCTACCGCACACTTGCCAGAAAGCAGTTAAAATGCACATCAACGTGTTCTTCTTTTCGTTTGGAAAGGAAATGAGACTTGACGTTCTGTTTCTCCCATTTCATTAAAGATGGGGGTCATCCATCCCAGGAAGGGTAAGGGCAGTTTCCAAGAGAAAGAAGACTTGTAGGGGAGTGGAGGTGGGAATTATGGGGGAATTGGCTCATCCCTTCCCAAGAGCCTGCTTCACCCTTTGAAGAGAACAAGCCCAGCTTTCATAGTGAATTGTTTTCAGGGTGGCCTCTGCCAGGACTCGGCTCTCGCTAACTAAGGCAATACCCAGAAGGACGTCCAGGCAGGACTGCCAGAGGAGGTGGCACTCAGACAGCTGGGAGATAAGGGAGGCAGTGGAGAAGGGGAGAGGAGGAGAGCGAGAAGGCAGGGTGGATGTGGCAAAGGGCAGCCCTGAAAAAGCTAAACCTGGAAGTCTCTCTCTCTTACTCTCTCTTTCTTTTCTCTCTCTTTTCTCTCTCTGTATCTCTCTGTCTCTGTCTCTCTCTCTCTCTCTCTCTCTCTCTCTCACACACACACACATACACACACACACTCCTGTAAGAAACACATTCTTTCTTCCCCCCCCTTCTCTAACTCCCTAAGGCAGGGGTCCCCAAACTTTTTACACAGGGGGCCAGTTCACTGTCCCTCAGACCATTGGAGGGCCGGACTATAAAAAAAAACTATGAACAAATCCCTATGCACACTGCACATATCTTATTATAAAGTAAAAAAACAAAACAGGAACAAATACGATATTTAAAATAAAGAACAAGTAAATTAAAATCAACAAACCAGTATTTCAATGGGAACTATGGGCCTGCTTTTGGCTAATGAGATGGTCAATGTGCCCCTCTCACTGACCACCAATGAAAGAGGTGCCCCTTCCGAAAGTGCAGTGGGGGCCGGATAAATGGCCTCAGGGGGCCGCATGCGGCCCGCGGACAGTAGTTTGGGGACCTCTGCCCTAAGGCATGTCTATAAATAAACAATAAGACCCCAGCTGGCCAAAGGCCCATTATTAACTTTTGCAACGTTCTGGCTGTTAAGTGTCTGAGTCCTCTCACTGTTCCTCACTCCATGGTTTGCAAAGCCTTTTCCCATATGTAATCTTCACCCGATTCCTACATCACACACAGGAACCCCTCTTTATCGGTTCCATATGCAGAATCATGGAAAACCCCACACCCGCACACTCAAAGTTTTTAGCCTTAATACTATAAGCTTCAGATGGTGCTACTCAAAAACAAGTCGCCTATGATCTCGGAGGAAGCATATGCGATGTCTGGTGTGGGCTCCTCCTATGTGTCGCCCTTCCTGGGCATCTGCCTGACCTCCATGGTGCAGCTGGTGACACAGCCTCTGCCCTATGTTTGCCTCCTAGATCACATTTAAGAAGACTGCAGACGCCTGGGCTTCCAGGACCTGCTGAGCTGGTCTGTGCAGATTGCCAAGGAAACGAGCTACTTGGAGGTCATGTGGCCTGTGTACAGGAACATGGCTGTCCAGAATGTGCTCGTCAGCAGTCCCACACACGTCAAGTCAAGATCACAGACTTGGGGTTGGCTCGGCTGCTAGACATTGATGAGATGGAGTACCACGTGGAGGGGGGCAAGGTGCCCCAAGTGGATGGCACTGGAGTCCATTCTCCGCCAGTGGTTCACCAACCAGAGTGATGTGTGGAGCTATGGTGTGATTGTGATCATTTAAAAGACGATGACTTTTGGAGCCAAACCTTATGATGGGATCCCAGCCAGGGTAGCCCTGACCTGCTAGAGAAGGAGGAATGGCTCCCCCAGGCCCCCATCTGCAGCACTGATGTCTACAGGGTCAAGGTCAGATGTTGGATGATTGACTGTGAATGTTGGCCTCCAACCCAGGAGTGAAAGCCAAATTCTCCCTCATGGCCAGGGACCCCCAGCACTTTGTGGTCATTCAGAATAAGGACTGCCAGCCCCTCGGATAACACCTTCTACCAATCACTGCTGGAGGATGGCAACATGGGGGACCTGGTAGATTGCTGAGGAGTACCCGGTAGCCCCAGCGAGGCTTCTTCAGCCCAAACTCTGCCCCAGGTGCTGGGGCACGGCCCACCACAGGTATCACAGCTCATCTGCTCTGAGTCTCCCCCGGCACCCTCGGAACGGGCGGGCTCTGATGGGTTTGATGGCGACTTGGGAATGAGGTCAGTCGAAGGGCTGCAGAGCCTCCCTCACCTGACCCCAGTCCTCTACAGCGGTACAGTAGGGACCCCACAGTACCCCTGCCCCCTGAGACTGATGGCTATATTACCCCCCTGACCTGCAGCCCCAGCTGGGATATGGGAACCAGCCAGAGGTTCACCTGAAACACCCCTCTGCCTCCTCCTCAACCTGCTGGTGCCATTCCGGAAAGGCCTGAGACTCTCCTGCAAAGAATGGGGTTATCAAAGGCCTGACCAGTGGTGGTGCAGTGAAGAGAGCATCGACCTGGGACACAGAGAACCCAGATTTGAAACCCCAAAGTCATCAGCTTGAGCACAGGCTCACCAGCTTGAGTGCAGGGTTGCTGGCTTGAGCATGGGAACCTAGACATGACCCCATGGTGACTGGCTTGAGCCCAAAGTTGCTGGCTTGAGCAAGGGGTCACTTGCTCTGCTGGAGCCCCCCAGTCAAGGCACATGTGAGAAAGCAATCAATGAACAACTAAGGTGCCATGGCGAAGAATGGATGCTTCTCATCTCTCTCCCTTCCTATTTGTCTGTCCCTGTCTGTCCCTCTCTCTGCCTTTGTCTCTCTCAGAATGGGGTTATCAAAGATGTTCTTGCCTTTGGGGGTGCTGTGGAGAGCCCTGAGGGCTTGGCACCCCATGGCAGCGTTGCCCTTCAGCCCCACCCTCCTCCAGCCTTCAGCCTTTAGCCTTCAGCCCAGCCTTGACAACCTCCATTACTGGGGACAAGACCCATCAGAGTGGGGCTTTCCATCCAGCACTTTGAAGGGACCTCAGAGAGCCCTGAGGGCCTAGGCCTGGACATGCCAGTGTGAGCCAGGAGGCCAGTCCACTTTGGCCCTGCTGACCCCTCAGAGAATGGGCAAGGCTTGGCTTCTGGCTAATGCCAGGAGGGGAGGACATGGGGAGAGGGCCCTTGGACACATCCAGTGGAGCCTGCCATACCAGGAAACTTCCTTCCTATTTTAATTTTTATTTTTTTAAGGTTTTTTTTTATTCTTTTTTTTTTTTTTTTCTTAGAGAGGAGAGGGAGAGACAGAGAGAGGAGAGACAGAGAGAGAAGTGGGGGAGGAGCTGGAAGCATCAACTCCCATATGTGCCTTGACCAGGCAAGCCCAGGGTTTCGAACTGGCGACCTCAGCATTTCCAGGTCTACGCTTTACCCAGTGCGCCACCACAGGTCAGGCACTTCCTTCCTATTTTAATTCCCCAGTGACTGAGAGGGGCCACGCCTGGTTGGAGGAGGAGGAATCTCCGGGAAGGAAGTCTTCATGGATGTGGAGCCCCGCCCCAGCGGACCCTAGGGTCCAGTGGATGCCACAGCTGCAGTGTCCTCACCTGAAGGCCCAGCCAGCCTGGCTCTCTTCTTCCAGATCCCTGGCACTGAAGGACCTGGGAAAGCTGGGCCTAGGAGGACAAGAGGCTGGAAGGGAGTGTCTGGGACGAAAGCAATCCATTCAGAGACTATCCCTGAACCCTGCTCTACCCGCAGGAAGAAGGGAGCAGTACTAGCACCTAGATCTAGTTCTTGAACAGTGCTTTTTTGTTTTTTTTATTTATATTCTTTTGTGTGTTTCCTTTTTTTTTTTAAGATTAAATAAGGACTGGGGGGGTGGGTATTATGGAATGGGGTGGTCCCTGGGGTGGAGGGAGGGTTGTCCCTTCACCACACCTACTTTCTCTATCTGCAAATATATTCTGGGGGGAAAATGTTGCCTATGGACAAGCCATATGTATCTAAAAGTGACATTTGCATACCTCTAATAATAAGAGCCGGCCCTGGCCAGTTGGTGCAGTGGTAGAGCATCGGCCTGGTGTGCGGGGGACCCAGGTTCGATTCCCGGCCAGGGCACATAGGAGAAGCGCCCATTTGCTTCTCCACCCCCCCCTCCTTCCTCTCTGTCTCTCTCTTCCCCTCCCGCAGCCAAGGCTCCATTGGAGCAAAGATGGCCCGGGCGCTGGGGATGGCTCCTTGGCCTCTGCCCCAGGCACTAGAGTGGCTCTGGTCGCTGCAGAGCGACGCCCCGGAGGGGCAGAGCATCGCCCCCTGGTAGGCAGAGCGTCGCCCCTGGTGGGCATGCTGGGTGGATCCCGGTCGGGCGCATGCGGGAGTCTGTCTGACTGTCTCTCCCCGTTTCCAGCTTCAGAAAAATACAAAAAAAAAATAAAAATAAATAAATAAAAATAATAAGAGCCATCATCTATTAAAAACCTGCTCTATTCCAGGTACCATGGTCAGTGTTTCACATGAATCCCCTCATTTAAATGTGACAGCAGTCCTGAGTTGTCAAGATGATGGAGGCATTTTATAGATGAGGGAAGGGGAGTTCTGATGTTATGTTACTTGACATAGATCCTAAGTGGAGAGTGTATGTGCTGAATTTTGAACCCAGGCCTGTGTGACTGTAACGCACATGTTATCAACCCCGCCCTGACAGCCCTTTGGCAGCTTAGGCTCCAGAGCATCTACCAGGGGCAGTGGGGTCTGGTCAGACGTCTGGAATGCCAAGATTAACCAATTAAAGCAGGGGTCCCCAAACTTTTTTCACAGGGGGCCAGTTTACTGTCCCTCAGACCGTTGGAGGGCCAGACTATAAAAAAGACTATGAACAAATCCCTATGCACACTGCACATATCTTATTTTAAAGTAAAAAAACAAAACGGGAACAAATACAATATTTAAAATAAAGAACAAGTAAATTTAAATCAACAAACTGACCAGTATTTCAATGCGAACTATGCTCCTCTCGCTGACCACCAATGAAAGAGGTGCCCCTTCCAGAAGTGCAGCGGAGGCCGGATAAATGGCCTCAGGGGGCCGCATGCGGCCCGCGGGCCGTAGTTTGGGGACCCCCGAATTAAAGAATGCCCACAATGACATCTTTTACTTTTCACTTCAACGAACATTTATTTTGCCAAACTAGGTATTGAAGCTGGAGCAGTAAGTAAGACAGACAGGCCCTGCCCTCATGGAGCTTACCGTCTGCTTAGGGGTGATGACGCATAAATGAACACACAATTAAAATACAAATATCAGGTCACCTAGAAGTTCCAAATCAACACAGAATAAACATGACATAATTTTTATTTTCCAAACAGTGTTCTCAACTGTGCTATGTCAAATTATCTACCACCCTCTTTGCTCTCCTTAAATATCTCAGACAGACTCGATTACTTCCTGTCACGTTCAGTTACTGAAATTTAGCCTAGGCCGATGTAAACTCCCATCTCGTGTCTGACCCAAAGCTTCCTGCCTTCTCAGAGTGGGTAAGACTTGCTGCAGAAGGGGCTGGTACGGCACAACAGGGGGCCTTGACCTCTTCCACCCCAAACCCCATCCCCACTCCACAGACTCTTGAGCTAGCGACACCTTCATCCAGATGGGGGTCTTCTTGGCTGGGAGCCAGCAGGGCGGCTCAGGCCCAAGCCCTTCCCCAATGTCCTTTTGAACCATGAAAAAACCAAGCACCCTGCCACCCCTGGCTGTGGGAAGACCCTGCCTGCCAGCTGCCATCCTTTCTGGCAGCCCTGCCCTCTCTCCCTGATGGCTTCCTCCCACCCCCACCCCCGGACACAAATAGACACAGCTCAGACAGCAGGACCACTGCCCAAGCAGATGTCCAGCCAGGAAATATGATACTAGTGGTTCCCAAAGTATCGCACCCACACCCACGCTCCCTTGCTGTGCACGCTCACAGGAGCTCTGCTCCTCCCCCCCAGCTGACTCTGAGGCTCCCCGCCCCCTTCTCCAGCTCAACCTTCTCCTCTTAGACCAGGGATGGAGGCAGGGTTGGCGGCATTAGAACCGGTTCTGCCTCTTTGACTGCTGAAGACTGGTTGAGAGCTCTCTTTAGAAATATGGAGCCCCGAGCATCTTTTCGTCACCTTTGGGCTTTAGTAGCCATTCAAAGACAGCTGAGTCTCACTCAACATCCTGTTACAGACAAAACTGTAATTGTGAAACACAGGATGAAGGAAGAGAACAGGGGAGGATGAGAAGAAATGTCTATGCTCTGGATCTTGAGTTCAGATCCTAGGTCTGCCCCTTACTGACTGTGTGCCTTTGGGCAGGTTTCTTAACCTCTCTGTGCCTCAGCTTCCTGATGTGTAAAATGGTAATGAGAATAGCACCCACTCTGTAGTGAGGAGTCACTGCGCCACCTCACCCGCAGGTGTTGTAAAGTACCAAAAGCTACAGAATCAATATTCATATTTTAAGAGGCTTGAAGAACATTTTATTAATTTGCGTTAAGATGTGCAGAGAAATTGTGAGAAATAGTCTCTGTACTGTGTGATTGGCATAAAACCAGGATGGCCCTTGGCATTGTATTGTAAATGCAAAGGGGAGGAAAACATGGATTCCCAGACATTCCACCACACCTGTGGGGAAAGGGGTGAATGGCTAGCCAGGTGAAGGGAGAGAAAAGCCAAAATAAACCTTTTCTTATAGTAATGAGCCATTTGCGGGCATGTGTCCCCACAGAAACTACCTCTCCTATGTAAATGCGTGTGGTTAACACGTGTGACTCTGGACAGAGAGATAGCAGATGAACACTAGATAATATGGGAATGCCTTTTAATATGTAAAGAGACTTCTTTCTACCATTATGTTGGCTTGTAAATTTTGTTTTCTCCAAAATGATGTATGGTTTGCAAATTGAACGTGGTCCTATCATGTTAAAGGACATATGACTATAACCAATAGTGGTAAAGGGCTCCTAATTGCAATTTTTTACTTCTGTACTTCCCACTTACAAAACTGTAAAAACTAAGTAGAACAAAGGGCCAGCGCGCTCTCCATCAGATTTCTGTCGGAGTTGCCGCCGCTTGGCCAAGCTAGACAATAAAGCTTTGATGTGTAATCAACAGACTTTGTTCGTGTCTTCTATGTTTCGGGTCCCTCCGGATTAGGCTTAACATGTAGGATTAATAAGAAAAGATAGGTAAAACTCTTGGCGTGGCACCTGGCACATTAATTAATGCTCGTAAGTCTAAGTTTCATGAGGACATGAATCGAGAGATCCAGCCACCTCTCAGGTACTCAACAACATTAGGTGAAATAATGAATGGGGGACACTACAGAGAAATACCTATTGAGATTAGGTAGTCAGAGAAGACCACTCTGAAGAGGTTGACACTTAAGCTTTGACATGAAAGATAAGGAGACATCAGCCCAAGAGTGAAGGGAACACAAAAAGAACAATGGAATTAGTTACTTTTGCCTCCTGGTAAAATTCATTTCAAGTCCGGTTTAGGCAGATTGTATTGTATTACACATTATGTAATGGACCTAGAAAAGTTGCCTTGGACATTCTAATACAATATTTAAATACAGACTTACAAGATGCTAATTCCCTCAAGAACAAAGGTTGTCATAACTCCAAGGAACCAAGGTTCTCCAGGTGCCTCTGTCCCCATCATAGCAGCTCTAACAGTGCAGTCAGTAGCTCCATCACTTTTGCTGCTAGTAGACTAGTCAGGAGTCTCCTAGGAGCCCAGGACACTGCAAAGGACTCAGACACCAAAGCTATGAACTTTCTCTGCAATATCACCCCAGAACAAGGTCTTTGCCCCTTCACCAAGGGAAACTTATAAAACTCCACAGAGGTGGGCCTCACTCATCCACCCCCATGACCTCTTCTCTCTGCCTTCCTATAACTGCCCCCATCCCACCTTTTAAGAGATGAGTTGGAGGGCAGTTAGAACAAAGAACTAGAATGAGGAAGGGCATAGGAACAAAGCCAGGTGGGAGAGACATGGCTGGGTCTGCCCTGTGGCAGAGCGCAGCAGCTGAGAGCTCTCTCTCCGGCAGGCACACACGAGAAGAGCAGTGAGCAAAGATCCAAAGAAGGGTGCTGACAGGAGCGAAAGGGCTGAGATGTGAAAGAGTAAGTGGAGTCAGAGGCCTCCTGGATTCATGGGACCGGGGCAAGCATGCCATTGGAGGCCCCAGCCCAGCAAGTCTCCTTCTCTTCCCACCCCGACCTAACCCTGCACCACTGGGAACCTCACCCTTACAGAGTGGACATTGCAGCTCACATGTCCAAGTGCTTTCCGTGTGAACTCCTCCACCCCATCTTCCAAAGAGCCACTTCTCGGGACCAAGAGTACAGCCACTAGTGGTGTAGTCCACCCTCAGGAGGACATGCTCAGAGAAGAGGCCACATGGCCCCAGAGGTGGGAAAAGAAAACCTAGGGTCCAGGGATACGATGAGCACAGTCTAGAACAGGGGTCCCCAAACTTTTTACACAGGGGCCAGTTCACTGTCCCCTCAGACCGTTGGAGGGCCGGACTATAAAAAAAACAACTATGAACAAATCCCTATGCACACTGCACATATCTTATTTTAAAGTAAAAAAAAAAATGGGAACAAATACAATATTTAAAATAAAGAACAAGTAAATTTAAATCAACAAACTGACCAGTATTTCAATGGGAACTATGGGCCTGCTTTTGGCTAATGAGATGGTCAATGTCCAGTTCCATATTTGTCACTGCTAGCCGTAACAGGTGATATGACGCGCTTCCGGAGCCGTGATGCGTGCATCCCACGTCACCAGAAGTAGTACTGTACGTGAGCCATGCTGCGCTTTGTGGCGCCGCCACATACAGTACTCCCGGAGCACAGGATGAGGATGGATCCTGTGCTCCTCTCACTGACCACCAATGAAAGAGGTGCCCCTATCGGACGTGCAGCGGGGGCTGGATAAATGGCCTCAGGGGGCTGCATGTGGCCCGCGGGCCATAGTTTGGGGACCCCTGGTCTAGAAGATGGGACATGCATGGGCTACAGGTGGGCACATCCCTTTGGCCTCATGGACTTCTCACTCTTTAGGGAGAGGTGCAGCTGGAGGAAGATCAGAGTAGGACCCTCTGGAGTAAGTGCCAGGGGGCTGAGGGTGGTGTTGTGCACTGCACCCACCTGCAGCCACCTCATAGGCATGTGACAGCTCAAATGGCATTTCAAGTATGTGCTTCCAACGTAAAGCACTAAGACCCCAACACCATTGTTTGACAACGACAGTTGTCATGATAATAGTTTAATGTGCACATAGAATATTTTTTGCTTGCTACAATGTGGCTGCTCAGGGGGTTTGTTTCCATTTCTTTTTTCTTTTTTAAATTGCCAGCCAAGACTTTGGTAGCAACAAAATTAAGATTTGGCTAAAGTCTAGATCTGATTCTACAGGACCTAAATTGCCAGAGCCAGAGTATCAGCTTCCACAAGGAAAGGTCTGTATCATAAAATCAGAAGTTGACATATGAACCAGTACTTTATAGCCCATTAACTAGGGCACATCCAAAGATTAATTTTGAAGGTTGCATATCCAAGAGCGTACATACCAGGATATTTGAGTGTTCGTGCACCTCTGCTTACAGCCGTGTTTGGTTACTTCGAATCTGTCCAGCATTATAAACGAATGGGATAAGATATCTACTGAAGGAAGTAGGTGTGTGTGACTCACCAGCTCCTCTTGACTCAGTGCACCCTTCTTATCATGAGCTGTTAAGACTTAGATCCAGTAACAGAGCGTGAGTGGGGCAGCTGTATCAGCAAATAGCCAGAAGCCTCACCAGCTATCATTATGACTATCTTTTTGGGATATGTAGCATCTACATCTTTTTCTGTTGTAATGGCAAATTTCTGGCATAGGTGTGACCTGATCATTGTTTCCAAGAATGGCAACTCTAGATGATGATATAGCACAGCTGGAGCTGATTCCAAGATAGGAGGGTGCTTCTCTCTACCCCAGTTTGACACACCCTTAGTGTGGATAAGAACTGTCTGGGAGAGAGCGCTGGGAAGCAGAAAGGCAGCGTGGTGCAGGTGCCTATGGTTACAGGTGGTGCTACCAGCAAGGGGCCTTCCACTCCACAGGTATCACTAAGAAGGTCAAGGAAGGGTGTTTACCATACTAAATAGGAGTTCCCTTTTTGTCAACTAGAAAGGTGGAAGCACTAAGAACCCAGTGAATGGCTGGTCCTTAACAGAAACACCTAAGGATTTAGCTTTAATTTTTATTTTTGCAGCAGTGATGAGAACACAAAGGAAACTTTTGCTCAACTGGACACAATCTGGCATCTCAAAAGAAGGTTAGTAAAACACATAAAAGTAAATAGTCCATTGTCATAAATTCAAACTACACCCAAAAGGCTGTAGAACAATGCTTTCAAAATCCAGATGTTCCAAAATAATTTATTATTCTTAAGGGTTGTACAGGGTGGGGGGAAAGTTAGGGTTACAGTTGTCCATATGGAGACTAATACAATAATTAATAAATAATAATAAAAAATAAACTCTGTGTTTAATGTACCACAGCTATAAACATACTTTTGCCTCACCCTATATAGGGTAGAGAACATCCCTACCTACCCCTAAAAATACTAAAAAGAAAATAAAAGTTTTATATAGGACTCAAGTGGGAAAGTTTATACTGTGTTTATATGTACTAATACAACCCATATAAACTTTTTATTATAAATACATATATACATATATATGTAGAAATATACATATGTATATATATATATACATACACATGCATAAATACATATGAAATAGTATATATTATGTGTATACAAAAAACTTTGCTTTAAAAAAGTTAGCAACCCTGAATGGTTGGCTCAGCGGTAGAGCGCTGGCCCGGTATGTGGAAGTCCCAGGTTCGATTCCCGGCCAGGGCATCTCATTCCCTTCCTCCATACAGTTTTGTGTTTCAGGATCCTGACTTGTCTGAGCCAATATATATATATATATATATATACACACACACACACACACACACACACACACACATACACACACAGGAGAAACGTCCATTTGCTTCTCCACCCTTCCTCCTCTCCTTTCTCTCAATCTCTCTCTTCTTCTCCGGCAGCTAAGGCTCCACTGGAGCAAAGTTGGCCAGGGCACTGAGGACCGTTCCATGGCCTCCGCCTCAGGCGCTAGAATGGCTCCAATTGCAGAGGAGCAATCCCCCAGAGGGGTGGAGCATCACCCCCTGGTGGGCATGCCGGGTGGATCCTGGTCAGGCTCATGAAAGAGTCTGTCTGTCTGTCCCCGCCCCCCCTCCCACTTCTCACTTTGGAAAAATACCAAAAAATAATAATAAAAATAAAAAAGTTAGCAATATTTTTTAATTCTTGTCTCTATCTCTTTGCAATTTCCTTCATCTTCCTCCATTAGAAGTAGCCATTATGCTAAATTCTACTTATTTCCTTGCTCTCCCTTAGGTATAGAGATAGACAGATAGATGATAGATGTGTTAAATATATACACACACACACACACACACACACACACATACACACACATATATAAATTCTGTTGTATGTGGTTTTGATCCTTGTGTAAAATGGATCATACTGTATGTATTTCCTGCAACCTGCTTTTGTGCTCAATTTTATGTTTGTGAGAAGTCACTATTCTGGGGAGGTGTGCAGAAAGCTGAACCTGACACTCAGCTCATTCTTGCGAAAGGTATTTGCAAACTCTGAAGTTCCAGCATTCCCTTCCTCCATACAGTTTTGTGTTTCAGAAGTCAGACCCCCTCTAGCTCCTGACTGGGATGGGGCAGAAGGGTTTGGGGATCCTGACTTGTCAGAGCCAATCGTAAAGTCTCACTCTCCTATCCAGGAACTGGCTCCTGCACAAACATGTGCCTTAATTCTGGTAAAGCATGGTGGTAGGGGGCAGGGAGTCGTCAACGGATGCTGGGATGAACTCCTGGGAAAAGGTTAGTCACCCATAAAAAAGTGACACAAGAAAGAGATGAGCTCCTTCTACTGGGTGGTATTGTATAATGCTAGGAAATGGTGGCAGCCATTTTGTAATTAGGAAGCAAGTAAGCACAGGGATAATCAAGAAGAATAAGAATAAGAGGGCAAAAAACATGGAGATAACCTGAGTGTAAAGTTACTGAATTAACCGACTTTGAAAACTCCCTACCTTGGCACTCGTGTTATGAGATCATTAGTTTTCTTTATCATTTAAACCAGTTGTGTCAGGGGATCATGTCACTTGCAACCTAAGGCATCCTCATTATATACAAAAACACTTACATATGAAAGATCACAGAAGAGAAAAAGCGAGGCTAGATTGGTAAAACTAAAAGGTCTATTTTCAGGTTGTTTAGCTGGAAATGATAATGGGCAGGGTTAGGGGTGTTGAGTTAAAGGGTCAGGAGTCCGGGCTGTAGTATTCCTATAACCTTGAAGGAATTTATACCATTCTGGGCCTCTATTTCATCATCTGTAGAAGAAAAAAGAGAAAGAAAGAAAGAAAGAAAGAAAGAAAGAAAGAAAGAAAGAAAGAAAGAAAGAAGAAAAGAAAAGAGAAAAGGAAAGAGAAAAGAAAAGAGGTGGAGAAATTCTCTGAATTATATATGACCCTGTTCTTGAATTGGAGCAGTTGAAGATACTTCATACAGCTACAAGCAGAGACCCTATCCCTGAAAGAAACACCTGGGAGGAACTCAGAATTTTCAATGCCCAGGCTACTTGGACCAATGAAATCAGAATCTGAGGGGTGGGAGGAAAGCAGCATCTATAGTTTTTAAAGCTCTCCAGGTGATTCCAATATGCAGCCTGGGCTGAGGACCCGTGGCTTAGAGGGATCTCCTAAACCCAACGGGGAGCAGCCACTCATTGGGGGAGTGAGGGGAGCGTCAGGAGGTGAGCAGTCAGCAGGACTGCACCTGAGAGGCTGCTCTTCATTCAGGATCCCTGCCCACTAACCAATGGGTTTGTCCAGGCCACGGTTCCCAGCAGCTGAAAGAAAGAAAGAAAGAAAGAAAGAAAGAAAGAAAGAAAGAAAGAAAGAAAGAGAGAGAGAGAGAGAGAGAGAGAGAGAGAGAGAGAGAGAAAGAAAGAAAGAAAGAAAGAAAGAAAGAAAGAAAGAAAGAAAGAAAGAAAGAAAGAAAGAAAGAAAGAAAGAAAACTGCATACCCTGGTGATGAAAGCTAAAGAAGAGACTTTCTCTTTGCAGATTGAAGGACCACCCAAACTTATGCAGAGCTTTTGAACTCACAATGATAACGCACGCAGTTCATGGACCACACTAGGGATCTCCAGCCTTTCAAAGAACTAAAAGGAAAGCCATAAACTTAGAGAGAGAAAAAAAAAAGAGTCCTTCCTTAAATAACTAAATTAAACCTTTTTTTTAAACAGAATATCATGCCCCCCAAATTCAAACCCTTCTCCCATTTTAAATTTTAAAAAGCAGTGTTGTTCCTGCTGTTAGGTATCAGGCTGCAAAATATGGATTCTGTTCCATAGAAAACACTCAGGGACACCTGCTCTTTAACCAAGCTCTCCTTCAGTCAGTCACATGAAGCCTGGGGATGAGGCAACATTGGTCAAGCTGGCACAAGCGACCAGCAAGAGCTGACCAGAGTCATGCCTGCCTGGAAAGTGCTTTAAGAAAGGGGGCAGCTACAAAGGAGGGCCACTGGGGAGACTTCCGGGGGGGGGGAGGGGTCTGAAGCAAAAGACACAAAGTCACTGCTCAGCCTCAAGGTCATTTTCCAGCCTGACTCAACCTGGCATGGGACCTTGAGCAAGTCATTTCCCTGCTCTTATAGAGTTAGGGATTGGAGTCCCGTGGTCTTCAAGCTCACTGCTAGACTCAAATTTGCTTTCTCTCTATCCAATGGGGAGAGGGTATTCTCCTTCACCCAATTGCCAGCATGAATAGAGAGCCAGAGGAAACAAAGTAAGGGTAATGAACTCCAACGCCACAAAGGTCAGGCGGCTGATCTAAGAGCATGGAACAGTGGTAGGCATGGTGACAATGTAAAGTAGGATGCTCCACGTGGGGACACAGGCCTCATGTAAAGGGGTAGCTGCTAGGTAGATGTCACCATGAAGAGAGATCTGGCCATTTTTCAAGGAAAAAAAAAAATCTAGATTTTTTTTTTTAAATGTAGTCTGCTGATTATTTAACGTTGGCAATAAATTCTGTTTAAAGAAACAAAGAAAGAAGAACTAAAAGAAGCCCTGTGTCAAACAAAATACCTCCGCAGCCAGATACAGCCTGCAGGCCTAGAGTTTACAACTTCTGATGAAGAGGATGTTATGACATGAGAAAATTTGTTCTTCATAATTTGGCTTTTCTAGTAGGTTGGTCACTTATTTCCCCTTACATTTAAGAGACATTATGCAGAAGCTCTTTCTGGAACGTTAGGCAAGAACCAAAACTACATTTTAGGTTCATAGACCAGCTGCCTCTCTTCCTAACAAGCTGAACCCAGTGGCCCCTACTATGCTCTCTGGGCAGCTCCAAGCTTTGCCCCTTCAGGAAGGAGCTAGAGCTCAAGAGATAGAATCCATTCTAGCCCCACCCACACCCTCTTCTCCCCCATTTTATTTATTTATTATTTATTTTTATTTTTTGTGTTTTTCTGAAGCTGGAAACAGGGAGAGACAGTCAGACAGACTCCCGCATGCGCCTGACCGGGATCCACCCGGCACGCCCACCAAGGGCGATGCTCTGCCCACCAGGGGGCGATGCTCTGCCCCTCCGGGGCGTTGCTCTTTTGCGACCAGAGCCACTCTAGCGCCTGGGGCAGAGGCCAAGGAGCCATCCTCAGCGCCTGGGCCATCCTTGCTCCAATGGAGCCTTGGCTGCGGGAGGGGAAGAGAGAGACAGAGAGGAAGGGGGGGGGTGGAGAAGCAAATGGGCACTTCTCCTATGTGCCCTGGCCGGGAATTGAACCGGAGTCCCCCGCACGCCAGGCCGATGCTCTACCGCTGAGCCAACCGGCCAGGGCCTTCTCCCCATTTTAAAGCTAGGTAGCCCGAAAATAACGCTGACCCAGTAGAGAGTGTATATGAATAGAAGTCACCACAGCTAGTGATAGTCCCAGTAGCTCAAGTCCCTGCTCCTGGACCCCAGCCCCAATGACCAGGTAATAGGAAGTCACCCACAACAAGACTGGGACCATGTGAATACCCTCAGGTGACCCAAACTAACCATGCTGAATTGTCCCTTAAACAAAACAGGAGAATCTCGGTTCATGGATTCATATTTAACTAATTACGGCTTTGACAAAGAAAACATACTTAGATCTTATATCAAACACTTTTATTCTTAAAATGTGAAGTTCACTAAAGATAGCTATAGGAGAGTGAAATATTTAGAGTAGAAAAATTGTGGGGGCTAACCAAACTTCAAATACTGTCACAGGAGAATTATTCCAATAGCACTTTTTTTCAGCATGGCAGGTCACATGTGTTAAAATTAACTGCATTCTCTGAACACCTCGCAGTGGACATGCACAGTGATAAAAACAAACACTCAGGGACTACTGTCCTTGAGTTTACAGACTGGATTTATGCACACCTCTAAACAAATATATTAAAATACATCCAAAACAATTCATATCCACTTAAAAAAAATTGACTTCAAAGAAACTGGTAGAAAGACTAAAACAACACGACAAATACAGGCAAGAAATAGATTGCTACTTTAATGTACAAGGTACTGGATTCTTGAATTGAGAATCAGTGTCCGTCCTCACTTCCAACATCACATCGAAAAAGTGTGGTGGAAAATAAGTCACCTTCAATATGAAGGATGTGAGTTGTACACCCTGACAACACTCTCAAAGATACAACAGTATTGCAGGAGGAATGCCAGTATACAGAGCAGACCTCCTTATGAGGCCAAACACTTGTGAGTTATCAGATGACCCTTCAGATATTTGGGTTAAGCAACTACAATATTCTGGTTTAATCCAGGCACTTGCAACGAGCTATCTTTGACATGACAGAGTCCCTAAAGTTGTTAGCTGTTGGTGATGGCACAGTGTTTTGGTTAAGTGGCATTCTATACTGAGAACCCAAGCATGATGCCTTGATCGCAAGCAAGGTTGCTTTTAACATTATGACTGCAAAGCTAGATTTACTTAAACTGTCCCCGAGTCATGATTTTTGAAAGATCATGTCTGAACAGAAAGGCTTCACTTAAAATCTTGACTCTCCAGTTACAATTCACCTTTCCACAACACCACCCAACACCCCTGCAGTTTGTTTGGTTTTCCTCCACGAGAACACATAGAATGGATCTCTTTCTCCCCTCTACAAATTACCTCCCCAGGAGAGAATGGTAAAACCAACTTAAAAACACACAGTAACCTTCCATTTCTCACCAACAGGTAAGTATCAGACCTCCCAGTCTTCCTCTGACTTGAGCTCCAGAGCCCTGTGTGAGCATTTTTCAGACACTCCTCATACTCTCAGCACAGCCTTCCTTCGCCATCAACTGTCCTCCGACCTTTCCTTGCCCAAATAAAAACTAGTGAGCGGGAAGGAGACATGGCATTGGAAAAATATGACTTTTATAAAAATGAAGTTCCAGGCTTGTTACTTGCTCCCCCACAGCAAAATGGGGCAGCATCACCCTCACAGACCCCAACACTAAATTCTCAAGTGGCTATCTTTTTTTGTAGCCAGGTCTCAAAAGCTCAAACCTAAATCTACTGAAGGAAAGTAGCTAAGACTTCCTACTATTGAGCATTATAGACCTAGAGTTACATGGGGAACAGAACAGGTCAAGACCATCCACTAAGTTGCTTAATTCATCGATAGGAGGCCAGGTTCTCCATTCTCCCCCAGCTCTGCCATTCTGGGAAGAGCCCGCTGGCCAGCCTTGGACTGCCGAAGATTGTTGACTCTAACTCAGTCTTAGGGGCCACCCGGTGAGATGCACAGTTCCGGGATGCCATCTGTGTCTGAACGCCATCAGGTTTCCATTGTGCATGAATAATTCTATAATTCTGACCCTCATTGTTGTCCCAGAAGACCTGCCCATTAGCATGGTAAGAAATGCAGAACTCAATTTTTTCCTCAGTTGGAATGCCAGAGGGCAAATCAATGACAAACGAGAAGGTGTCACTATCTGAGCCACCATACACGTTTTTCATGTAGACACAGTCCACATTGGTGTAGTTTTTCCAAGTATCAAAAGTAATACGGATCTGAACCTTCTTCTCAAAGCTCACATTTTTAACCTTCACAGTCCCAGTCACCGTTCGCTCTTGAAGAGAGCAATTCTCCAGGCACACAGAGTTCTTGTAGAAGTGGCTTCGAAAACTTAAGTAATCAATGGAAGGCTGAGGGAAGTCTAAAATCAAGTTTTTCTCCTCATGGAGTTTTAAGCCAGAGGACAGATCATTGAGGTCCAAGAGATCAAACTGGAGATCCCATGCTGGCTCTTCTGGGAGGTCAGAGAAGACATGAATGGCGGTGAGGGAGAGGCCCTTGGAATCTGCAAACACAACCCGCTTCTTGGCTTGGTTGTGTGAACTCTCCCAGTCATTCTGCGATTTGGCTTCCTGTTTTATATTGAGACATGGTTTAAGAGGCTTTAATTTGTTGACAAAATTTCTTCGTTGGAAGTCATCGTAAGGGCCCAGGAAACTCTTCAGAGGTGGCGAATGAGCCAAGCAGAGCCTCATGGCCACATCCACTGGCATGACTGAACTTGACAAAGGCCGTGGATCTAAAACCTGGATCATTCTGGAATAGAATTAGGAGAAGGGTAGTTATCGCCTAGATCCGGAATACTTTTCCCCTGGTCCCAAATATATACATAGTATTTTTGTATTGGCTAAATTATTGCCTACAAAGTATCAGGGAAGGTGTTATCATATATAATAAAAGAAAGCAGTGTTATGATCAGATC
This sequence comes from Saccopteryx bilineata, assembly GCF_036850765.1. Taxonomy (NCBI): domain Eukaryota; kingdom Metazoa; phylum Chordata; class Mammalia; order Chiroptera; family Emballonuridae; genus Saccopteryx; species Saccopteryx bilineata. Next base: position 79,072,704 of record NC_089496.1, read on the forward strand.
TGCGTTCTATGTTTGGTCTTACCCTTGACTGGCCACAAGGCCATGTGTTAATTGCTTAAAAGATGTGTGTGTGGGAGGTCTCAGTTTCCGCATGTGAGAAATTAAAGGATTGGATGGGGTAATCTTTAATACAGCTCTAAAACCACTGGCTCTGTTCTGGACCAGTGCTTCTCAAACCTGACTGGTCACAACGGACTAGGGAGTTGGTTCTTTCATGCAGATTCCTGGGACTTAGAGTCACTGAGGCAGTGACATATGTGAAAAGATGTGGACAGAGTTACATATGTTCTTAAAACTTCCGGTGATGCTAATGACCAGACAGGCTCTGGAACCGTAAGACTCGGCTCCCTAACTGCTTTCCTGGTTCTGCTAGTGAATCGATTGCATGTCTATGAAAAGGTAACACTCTTGAAAAGAAAAAAAAAATAGCAATAAAAATTCTCCTGGAACAGTTTTGAGAGTTAGAAAGCTGGAAAGAGTCGAGTCAGGAAATCATCTCTGCACTCTGATTATCATGTTCTTCCTCATAACCTACTGAGAGGCAACCCAACAAGGCATGCACCTAAAAACTTGACATAATCTGTTTCATGTAGGAAGATATCCATGAAAAGTCCACATTTAAGTGGAAGCAGCTAATTACCTATTTTAATATATATCATATATGAATTCATAAATATTGAAAAACTTAATAGGAAATACACCAGTAAGTTCATTATCTCTGGGTGATAGGATTGTAGGTGATATACTTTTGACTTTGTACTTTTTTGGCATTTTCTAACGTTTGGGCAATAGATACTTATAACTGGAAAGATAATAAAGCTATTAAAAATTTAAACAAGACTATGCTTAGCAATGTTAAATTAAGAAGTGTCCGTCAAGAAGGATTTTTTCCTGGCCCTTAGCCCTCAGTATATATTGCCAAGTTTATGGACTCCCTTTTCTTCTCATAGCCTTACAGATAAGAGGTGTGTGTTTACTGTACATGACATATCTTTGTAACTCTTCACAGCGGCTCTAAGTACATAGGCAAATGGTCATTATTACAAAATGGATAGTAAGAACATCCACAGAATTTCCTTTATTAGTCCCGGGACTTTTCTGGAAGGCCTACAAACTTAGAACAAACAAATGAATGTTAAAGCTATATTTGTGAGTCTAATAATAGTTGACAGGCAGGGATTTTAGAGAAGTCTGCTAAATTATGTCTGAGGAAGCCATTTAAAGTAGTTTTGTGGGGAGGTTTGTTGTTTTGTTTTGTGGGTTTGTTTTGCATTTTTACTTTTTGCATTTATAGAAAGACAGTTTTAGAATTTAGCGATTTCCCTGGAATTTTAAATACTGGCCAAAAATTCAAAAATCATTTGCTCAGACTCGCCACTGAGTTTGCTGTGGCATACTGTGACAAGAAGAGTGGGGGACAAATGACGCAAACACCGTTCTGCAGTTTTCTCCCTGTGCTAGACCACCCAACCTGCAACGTCAGATGCTGTTCTTTTAAGTTAAGACGCCGTGGAGCGTCTGTGCAGGACCCCAAGATAACAGTAGGAATCCTTGAGGGAATCGGAACTAAAGCTGACTCCCCTTTAGACAGTTTCTGGATTAAGATGCGGGTTACTAAAATCAGCTCCGCCTAAGAAGCACGGAGCAAATTCCCACACCTCCAAGGCCTCCGGATGCTAGACTCGACTCAGCAGCCAGGCAACCGGCCCTCCCGCGGGGTCTGCGTGTGCAAGAGCCAGCGAGGAACGCAGCCCAGCCTCCCGCAGCGGCGCCAGCCCTCCGCTCCCGCGCAGCCTGCAGTGAACCTACCTGGCGCAGCTCATTAGGCCGAGAGGCGGCGGCGCACCGAGAGAGCTGGCACCAGCCGCCGGTACGAGTTCGCAGCCCGCTCCCAGCTGTCCCGGCTGGGCGGATTGCGGGTGCGGCGCCGAGAGGCCCCTTATCTGCTCCTGACCACGTGGCCCGGTCCCTCGGCCAACCAGCGCCCGGCTCGGGCGCGAGCCCTCTCCCGAGTACGTGACCGCCGTGGTGCTGGGCTCGCAGGGCGCAGGCGGGGCGAGGGTGTGCGCGGAGGCTGCCCCTCCGGGCGCGCCGATTGGGCTCGGGGCGCGGGCGAGGCGGCTGCACCGCGCCTCGCGTAGGGCGCTGGCCGAGGGAGAAAGCCGCAGACTGCGCCCAGACCCGGGGCCTGCTCAGCGCCACGGCTGAAGGAAATGCCTTGAGAGTCTTGCTCCCAGTTAAATCTGAGCACAGACAGCTGTGGCTCTTCCCCAGTGTGTATATGATTTGAAAGGTTTATCTTGTGCCTTGCTAGGTGCATCCGCGCGTCTTAGCAAGGAGTTGGCTGCATACATTTTGGTGAGGGTGAATCAACAAACGGACCAGACAAGCAGAGAAAAGGCTACCAGGAATGCAACCTTCTCTAACAAGCGTTATTACTAAAGCCTGCCAGCCCCACAAAAAAATGAGGTGGCATTGAATTAAAAGGCACTTGGTATTTCATCTATTCAGTTTTTCTCCCCGGAAAACTAAAGCCAGGAATGAAATGGCCTTTTCCCTCACATGGCCAGTCAGCCACAGAGGCAGTGGTCAATCCAAATCCCTTAAATCAGTTCTGATGTCTTTTGGCAGTGGTGTGGAAACCAAAATGTTAAAACGTCACACTGTAAGTTTCATGACTCTGCGAGTCAGTTTCACTGAGGTCTCGTTATTTTGTTTAGTTTGGGGAGTTTTTAGACCATCAGTTACAACCATAAGATTAAATTTCTAAGTCGAGTATGAATTATTTTTATAAAACCCATGTCCTCTATTAACTTAGATACCCAGGAGTCAATTAAAAAGTAAAAAATCCCTTGTGTCTTTTAAATAACTGTCAAACAGTAGAATTGTTAAAAAGTGGAGTGATTAGAAAAAGGAATTCATGCTGAATATCACTGAGGAAGATACTTAATGCTTGGGCTTGAGTTGTGAAATGAAACAGCTGTAGCAAATTTATTAGCCCCTTTGCCCAACCAAAACTAGCTGAAAGGATGTCGTCTTTGGAGTTGACACTTACCAGCTACCTGAATCTAGGCAAGTTCTAGCCCCAATTTCCTTGCCTGTGCAGTGGAAATAGTAAAGTTGTTAAATAAGATTGTTCAGATGAGAAAACTCAGCACAGTGCCCAGCACAGACATTCAACCCACCTTAGTTCTGGTCAGAACTAACGTGTATCAGTGTCAGTTTTTGCTCTGTTACCACAGGAGACCAGAACCTGAGCTAAGATACTGATAATAGCAACTGATAAATGCTTGTGAGACTTTACTGTGTGCCAAAACTGTTCTAAGTGTTTTACATCTTAACTATTTAATTCTCACAACAACCCTAAGTGGTGTGTGCTTATATTAGCCCCACTTTAGACATAAGGTAACAGAGTCACTTAAAGGTCAGCATCTGCCCATCACTTCACAGGCAGGACTGGGATTAAAATCTAGCTGATGCCAGAGCCACACCACTGTACCATACTGTTTTCATTCCTTTTACTTAACCATCAACAATTAGAATGATAGAGGTGGAAGATGCCTTGGCTTCAAAGTCTTATTTCACAGATGAGGAATCTAAAACTCAGAGAAACTGCGCTGCTTGCCAGGGACTAGTTAGGTCAGAGCCAAAACTAGAACACTGGGCAGAGATTTCTCCTCCACTCATGATCATATGTTGAGCTTTAAAAGTGCATATTACCAATTAAAGTTAAGGAGAAATATAAAACAGCAAGAATGTATTGTGATCCCATTTGTGGGGGGAAAGGTATGCATACATAGAAAATAGAATATGCTTCACCAACATTTTAATAGTGCTTATTTTTTTATGGTGAGATTCAGTAATGAACAATTGATTCTCTGTATTTAAATTTTTTCCACATTCACATGGACTTCTGCAATTAAGCAATTGTTTTTAAAAGACATTAAAACTTCCAGAGTCAATGAGCATGTATCTCCTGTGTATTAGGTGCCAAGAACTGTGTTGGTACCGGGTACTCCTGTCATTGACTCGCACAGTCCTTTTGGGTTTGCTCGTTTCCATCCATGTGGCTTTCTCTCCTGCCCCCTGGTGCTGACTGATGCCACTCTCTCTGAACTCAAAATACAAGAGCAGCGAAGAGGGCTCTCCCCTAAGGGAAGCCAACACACAATAAACCTCTAAACTGGATGACCCAGTTCCTCACTTCTTTTTTCCAGCTTTATTGAGATATAATTGACATATAACATTTTTTAACTTTAAGGTGTACAATGTGTTAACTTGATACACTTACATATTGTAAAATGATTACCACCAGAGTGTAGTTACCTAACACCTGCATCATGTCATATTATTGCCGTATCTTTTATGTGGTGAGAACATTAAAGTTCTCTCAGCAACTTTCAAGTATATAATACAGGATTATTAAGCATTAAACATTAGATCCCCAAAAGTTTATACTCTTTGACCAATATTTCCCTGTTTCCACCATTCTCTCTGTTTCTATGAGTTTAGCTTTTTAAGCCACATATAAGTGAGATCATATAGAATTTGTCTTTCTCAATCTGACTTATCACTTAGCATAACTAGGCCCCCACTTGTCTCCTTCCTAGCTTTTCACCACCATTCATTATGAGATGAGAGGAATTGGGATGTTCTTAGAAGTTGCACCAAAGAAGAAGTGGTTTAGGAATCGTGAGGGGTTTTATTAATAATTGTAGGTTTTCTCCATCTGTGGTTTGGTGTTTTGTCCTACCCATCTTAATATAATTATACATCTACTAGTGAGAGCTTACCTGTGCAGTATTCCCAGCCATGCCAGGGGTCACAAGGACTCATAAGTCATAGCCCTTTGACCTGAAGGATATTATACTCTTTATTACAAAAAAAAAAAAATTAAATTTATGAAATACCCAAGAAACATTTTAAGGAGCATTTTAAGCAAGGGGCTGATGATTGTGTGGCTTACATAAGTGGGTCTCCTCCAGCATTTACTCAACATGTTACCAGAGATACGCCCTTGTGGGAAACACCCTCCGGGGTTCCCAAGTTGCCAACCCATTTTCTACAACCTTGCCTTTTTTTTTTTCAGTGCCCAATCAGGAAAGTGTTTCAAAACTCAACCTTATAGTTACTTTTATTAAAATGCCAGTACTTTAATCACAGTTAGTAGTAACAGATGAACCTCTTAACTCATGCCCCACAGTGTAGAGTCAGTGAGGTTGAAAATGTTCACTTTAATTAAAAGGACCTGGGTTTCTATTATTTCAATTAATTTTAATTTATTGTGTTTATGTACATAGACTCAAGTGTCCCACTGAATACATCCTCCCCACCCCCGTGTTCCTCTCAACATCCCCCTTGCCCTCCTCCCCCCAACACCCTCGCCCATTCCTTCCAGGATTTGCTTTTCTGCTCTCTAAAATGCTATTATGTATATATAATTTGACCAATCACTTTCCCTTCTCTGATCCCATCCTCTCATCCCCTTTCCCTTTGTCCGCTTTCTCTCTGGACCCATTGATCCCGCCTCTGTCTATATTCCATTCCTCAGTTAACATTGTTCATTGGATTCCTCAAAAGAGTGAGGTCATATGATATTTTTCTTTCTCTGCCTGGCTTATTTCACTTAGCATAATAGTTTCCAGGTCCATCCATGTTGTTGCAAAAGGTAAGATTTCCTTCTTTTTCATGGCCCCATAGTATTCCATTGTGTATAGGTACCACAGCTTTTTATTTTATATAAATTTTTCTTAATACCACAACTTTTTAATCCGCTCGTCCACTGACGGACACTTGGGCTGTTTCCAGATCTTGGCTATTGTGAACAATGCTGCCATAAACATGGGGGAGCATTTCTTCTTTTGAACCAGTGATTTGGTGTTCTTAGGATATATTCCTAAAAGTGGAATGGCTGGGTCAAAAGGCATTTTTAATTCTTTGAAGAATCTCCATACTGTTTTCCACAGTTACTGCACCAGTCTGCATTCCCACCAGCAGTGCAGGACGGTTCCCTTTTCTCCACACCCTCTCCAGCACTTATTCTGTGTTGTTTTGTTAATTAGCGCAATTCCGGCTGGTTTGAGGTGATATCTCATTGTGGTTTTAATTTGCATTTCTCTAATGATTAGTGATGTTGAATATTTTTTCATCTGCCTATTGGCCAACTGTATGTCCTCTTTGGAGAAGTGTCTATTCATATCTTTTGCCTATTTTTTGATTGGATTGTTTATCTTCCTGGTGTTGAGTTTTACAAGTTCTTTATATATTTTGGTAATTAACCTCTTATCAAACGTATTGTTGAATATGTTCTCCCATTGTGTGGTTTGTCCTTTTATTTTGTTCATATTGTCTTTAGCTGTGCAAAAGCTTTTTAGTTTGGTATAGTCCCATTTGTTTATCCTGTCCTTTATTTCACTTGCTCGTGGAGATAAATCAGCAAATATATTGCTGCGAGTGATGTTGGAGAGCTTACTGCCTATGTTTTCTTCTAAGATGCTTATGTTTTATGGCTTACATTTAAGTCTTTTATCCATTTTGAGTTTATTTTTGTGAATGGTGTAAGTTGGTGGTCTAGTTTCATTTTTTTGCAGGTAGCTGTCCAGTTTTCCCAACACCATTTATTAAAGAGACTATCTTTACTCCATTGTATGCTCTTACCTCCTTTGTCAAATATCAATTGTCCATAAAGGTGTGGGTTTATTTCTGGGTTCTCTGTTCTGTTCCATTGATCTGAATGCCTGTTCTTATGCCAGTACCAAGCTGTTTTGAGTACAATGGCCTTGTAGTATAACTTGATATCAGGAAGTGTGATAACTTGCACTTCATTCTTCATTTTCAAGATTGCTGAGGCTATTCATGTTCTTTTTTGGTTCCCTATAAATTTTTGAAATGTTTGTTCTGTATCTTTGAAGTAAGTCATTGGTATTTTAATAGGAATTGCATTGAATTTATAAATTGCTTTGGGTAATATAGACATTTTAATGATTTTTATTCTTCCTATCCATGAACACGGTATATGCTTCCACTTGTTTGTATCTTCCTTGATTTCCTTTATCAATGTTTTATAATTTTCTGAGTACAAGTCTTTAACCTCTTTGGTTAAATTTACTCCTAGGTACTTTATTTTTTGTTGTTGCAATAGTGAAGGAGATTGTTTTCTTAATTTCTCTTTCAGACAGATCATTGTTGGAGTATAAAAATGCCTCTGATTTATAAATATTAATTTTATATCCTGCTACCTTGCCAAATTCATTTATCAGGTTCACTAGTTTTTTTACTTCAACTTTAGGGTTTTCTATGTACAGTATCATATCATCAGCAAATAATGATAGTTTTATTTCTTCTTTTCCAATTTGAATGCCTTTTATCTCTTCTTCTTGTCTGATTGCTGAGGCTAGGACTTCCAGAACTATGTTGAATAAGAATGGTAAAAGGGGGCACCCCTGCTTTTCTCCTGATCTTAAGGGGATTGCTTTTCATTTTTGCCCATTGAATATGATGTTGGCTGTGGGTTTGTCATAGATGGCCTTTATCATGTTGAGGCATGTTCCCTGTATTCCCATTTTGCTGAGAGTTTTGATCATGAATGGGTGCTGGATTTTATCAAATGCTTTCTCTGCATCTATTGATATTATCATGTGATTTTTATCCTTCCTTTTGTTTATGTGATGAATTACATTGATTGATTTGCAATTATTGTACCAGCCTTGCCTCCTCAGAAGAAATCCCACTTGATCATGATGTATGATTTTTTCATATATTGCTGGATCCGGTTTGCTAATATTTGTTGAGAATTTTAGCATCTAAATTGATCAGGGACATTGGCCTATAGTTTTCTTTCTTTGTATTGTCTTTGCCTGGTTTCAGAATCAGAATTATGCTTGTTTCATAAAAGGAGCTTGGAAGTCTTTGCTCCTCTTGAATTTTTTCAAATAGCTTGAGAAGAATAGGAGTTAATTCTTCTTTGAATATTTGGTAGAATTCGCCTGTGAAGCCATCTGGTCCAGGGCTTTTGTTTGTTGGGAGTTTTTTGATAACTATTTCAATCTCATTTGCTGTAATCAGTCTGTTTAGGTTTTCTGATTCTTCCATGTTGATTTTTGAAAGATTATGTTTTAAGGACTTTGTCCATTTCAACTAGATTGTCCAGTTTTGTTTTGTTTTTTTGGCATATAGATCTTTATAATATTTTCTTACAGTTCTTTTATTTCTACTATGTCAGTTGTTACCTCTCCACTCTCATTTCTAATTTTATTTATTTGAGTCCTCTCTTTTTTTTTCTTGGTGAGTCTGGTTAAAGGTTTATCAATCTTGTTTACCTTTTCAAAGAACCAGCTCCTGGTTTCATTGATTCTCTGTTTTTTTGTTTTTTGGGGGTTTTTTTTAGCCTCTATGTCGTTTATTTCTGCTGTGATTTTTATTATATATTTTCTTCCTTCTACTTCCTCTGGATTTTACTTGCTGTTCTTTTTCTAGTTCTTTTAGATGCTGGGTTAAGTTGTTTATTTGAGCTTTTTTTTGCTTCTTAAAGTATGCCTGTAATGCTATGAACTTCCCTCTCAGGACTGCTTTTGCTGTGTCCCATAAATTTTGAGTTATTGTATGCTCATTTTCATTTGTTTCAAGGAAATTTTTTATTTCTTCCTTGATCTCATTGTTAACCCATTCGTTATTTAATAACATGCTATTTAGTTTCCAAGTGTTTGGGTGTTTTACAGTTTTTCTATTGTAGTTGATTTCTAGTTTCATGCCATTATGATCTGAGAAGATGCTTGATATGATTTCAGTCTTCTTAAATTTATTGAGACTCGTTTTGTGTCCTAACATGCGGTCTATCCTAGAGAATGTACCATGAGCACTTGAAAAGAATGTATATTCTGCTGCTTTAGGGTGAAAGGTTCTGAAGATATCTATTAAATCCAGTTGATCTAGTGCAGTGGTCAGCAAACTCATTGGTCAACAGAGCCAAATATCAACAGTACAACAATTGAAATTCCTTTTGAGAGCCAAATTTTTTAAACTTAAACTATATAGGTAGGTACATTGTTATTAACTTAATTAGGGCACTTCTAAGCTGGCCAAAGAGCCACACTCAAGGGGCCAAAGAGTCGCATGTGGCTTGCGAGCTGCAGTTTGCTGACCACTGATCCAGTGTGTCCTTTAAGTCTGCTGTTTCTTTGTTAATTTTTTTCTTGAGGATTTATCCAGTGATGTTAGTGGGGTATTGAAATTCCCTACTGTTATAGTATTGCTGTTGATCTCGTCCTTTATGTTTATCAAAATCTGCTTTATATATTTAGGTGCTCATATATTAGGTGCATAGATATTTATAATGGTTATCTCTTCCTGTTGGATTGCTCCCTTTATCATTATATAGTGACCTTCTTTATCCCTTACTATATAGCCTTTGTTTTAAAGTCTATTTGGTCAAATATAATTATTGCAACCCCAGCCTTTTTTCATTTCCATTTGCATGAAATTTTTTTTTTCATCCCTTTACTTTTAGTCTATGTGTATCTTTTGTTTTGAGGTGGGTCTCTTGTAGACAGCATATGTATGGGTCCTGTTTTCTTGTCCACACAGCTACCCTATGTCTTTTGATTGGTGCATTTAATCCATTTACATTTAGTTTATTATTGATATGTAGTTATTTACTGCCACTTGTTCTTTAAATTTACATTCCTCTTTTACTAGATTTTTTTCCCTTTGTTCTGCTTACAACAGGCCCCTTAACATTTCTTGTAGGATTGGTTTGGTTGTAATAAATTCCTTGAGTTGTTGTTGTTTTTTTGTCTGGGAAGCTTTTCATTTCTCCTTCAATTTTAAATGATAGCCTTGCTGGATAAAGAAGTCTTGGTTGTAGACTCTTGTTCTGCATTACTCTGAATATTTCTTGCCATTCCCTTCTGGCCTCAAGTGTTTCTTTTGAAAAATCAGATGTCATCCTTGCAGGGGGCTCCTTTGTAGGTGATTGACTGCTTTTCTCTTGCAGCTTTTAGTATTCTTTCCTTATCTTTTAGCTTTGGTATTTTAATTATGATGTGTCTTGGTTTAGGTCTCTTTGGGTCCCCCTTTAATGGGATTCTTTGTGCTTCTTGAACTTGTGTGACTTCTTCCTGCATCAATTTAGGAAAGTTTCAGCTATGATTTCTTCAATCAAGTTCTTGATCCCTTGTTTTTTCTCTTCTCCTTCAGGAACCCATATTATGTGGATGTTGTTTCTCTTCATGTTGTCACAGAGCTTAGAGTTTCCTCAGAATTTTTTTATCCTCTTTTCTTTTTGCTGTTCTGCTTTTGTGCTTTTGCTTATCTTGTCTTCTATCAGTGACCTCTGTTTTATCTAACTGCTTTTAATTCCTTCTAGTGTAGTCTTCATTTCTGATATTGTGTTTGTCATTTCTGTCTGATTCCTTTTTATGATTTCAATGTTCTTTTTGATGCCTGCTATCTCTTTGTTTACGTGCTCATTTTGTCCATCTATTGTTGCTCTAAGACCCTTGAACATCCTAATAATCATTATTTTAAACTCTGCATCTGGTATCTTGGTCAGTTCAATCTCATTCAGTTCTTTTTCTGGGCATTTCTCTTGTTGATTCATTTGAATTGTATTTCTCTGTCTTCCCATTTTGTCTCTGTATAGACTGCTCCTTTGGATGTGTTGTTTGTGTAGCTAGCTGAGTATGGGGTTGGTGTTGTCTGCCTCAAGCTTTCAGTTGTGTTGTTTCTAGATCTTCTTGGGTTGGCTTCAGCTGTTTGTATTCCACTGTGGGTTACTTGTTTGCTGCTACTGCTCTTTTTGCTGTTTGTGACAACATTTTCCATGCTTTAGCTTAGGTGTGAGGAGCCTTTCCTTAAGATACCACTCTAACTAGGGTTGTTAGGTCCTGAGTTGATGCTCTTTGTATCTGGCCACTGGATGTACCAGCTCTGAACTTCCCTGGCCAGAATCTGGAGCATATCAGTGAGGGTCACTGCTTTTGACTGGCCCTTAGCAACCTTTTTGGAGCTACAGGTGATCCAGAATTTGTGTCTTCCTCTGCTGGGCCTTAATTGTAAATAACAGCTAGGCTGGCTTTTATCTACTCTTGGCCAGTGTATGTGGCCTCTCTATTCCTAAAGTGTGGTCTTTCTGCCGGCCCCCTGCTGCCTCCACCTCCTTGGGCACTCGGGCACTGGCTTGGGCTCACAGGCCAGAGCTTGGGCTGCTCTGTGGGTGTGGGGAACTCCTCCCCTCACTGGGTTCCTCCCACCTTGGTCGTGTGGCCGCCTCTTCAGGCTCCACCCCCAGCGGGTGTGAGGGATGCCTCTTCAGGCTCTGCCCCTTGCTGTTGCCATGCGAGCCACCTGGCTCCACCCCCTGCAGGCACACAGGCGGCCTCTCCCAGCTCCCCTCACTGCCTCATGGGCTGCCTTGCTGGCTCTGCCCCTGTCTACTGGGTGGGCCAAGTGCTGTGTCTGCCTCTGCAACCAGGCCCTCCCACTCTTTGGAGGGTACTCAGCAGGTTGGGAGGGCGCCATGTAGCCCTGACGTCAGCATTCAAAACCTGTGTCCCTGATGCAGCCCCTGCTTCTAAGTGTCTCTCTGCAATGACTGGAGCAGGAGAGCCTCTGGTGGGTGAGGTAATTGCTTCCCTTTGCTGGCTTGGTTCTCCCAGGAAGAATGTCCACTTTAGGTTTGGGGAGTGATCCAGTACAGATGTCCCCCAGTCTTTCCCTGTGCCCTCAAGACTACACTCTCCTCTCACAACTCCAGTCCTCTCGGCTCTCCTTGCTCCTGGAGCTCTGGGTAAGTAGCTGTAAATGAGATTTTCTCCACGGTCCCTTTAAGACAGAGCCTGGGTCTGAGAGTTCTGTCTCCCTTTCACAAACAGTAACCCAGCTCTTCTTTCAGCTAAATATTGACCATACACCTCCTCTAGTCTCTGGAGCTCCAGGCTGGGGTTCTGGTCCTGTGGCTGAGGACCCACAACTCTCCGGGAAACCCACCCTGCCATGAGAGACCCTCTTGGCCTCCTCTTGCTCCTGGGAGTGAGGCAACCCTTTCTGCATCTCTGCCTTTTCTACCAGCTCAGTGTGGTTCCTTCAGTGATGCTTGGTTATAGATTCCTCTTAGTTTAGTCCAAAGTTGGTTTTTCAAGATGACTGTTCCTAAGTTGTAATGCACTTTGGTTCTGGGAGGTGGGAGTTGTAACGTCCGCCTACTTCGTCACCATTTTCCCTCTGGGATTTCTATTTTTGAGAGCAAAGAGGAGCCAGTTCACATGTCTCAGTGAAGAGTAAGCTCTTACACTAATTTCTTCTTCCTTCATTAACCATGTTGGATGGGAACACAAAATCAGATGAGGAAATGTAATTTAAACACACACACACTACTTACTTTGGGTTAAGCACTATTTTAAGCACTTTACAAATATTAAGTTGTAATATTTATAAGAATCCTGCGAGGTAGTAACCATAATGACTAATCCCATTTTTACAGATGAGGAAACTGAGATCATCTTGGAAATTTTGTTAACTTGTACAACATCACACAGCTAGCAGACACAGGACTAGGTTTCAAACCCCTCTAGGGTTCATGCTCCAAGTGTGAGCTGCTCTGAAACAGACGAGCATCACACTGGTACCCACCAACACCAAAAGAAAGCTCTGTAGAACCCCAGAGAAATTCATAAAGAGGAGGGCTTCCTGTGGGATATTTATGGAAGCTTTAAGGAGGATGTAAGATTTGGGAAGGCCAGGACAACATGGTGGAGTATCATCTTTAGGGCATTTAGATCATATGCATCCAGCTGTGGGCTCAACCAATGAGCAAGTGAGATCAGAATTGAAATGGTGCCAGCAGCCCACCATTCTTTTCAAAGGACATAATCCCAGAGGGTAAGAGAATAAATCAAAAGTATTGCTGAGTATCCTGACCTGTGGTGGCACAGTGGGTAGAGCATAGACCTGGAGCACTGAGGTCACCAGTTTGAAACCCCGGGCTTGCCTGATCAAGGCACATGTGAGAAGTGAATCAATGGACAACTAAAGCGAAGAAACTATGATCTCACTCCACCCCTCTCTGTCCCTCCTTCTCTCTCTCAAATCAATAAATAAAATTTCAAATAAAAGAAAAGAAAAAAAGTCTTGCTGAGAAGACCAGACTATTAGCCATTTGGTTTGCACTGAGGGAATTTTCAAGTGTAATTTTCGCTGCCAGAATTTTTTTAGTTTTTACCTCATACCCCACTTTTAAACCATCCCTATAAGAGAGCTATCTAGACACAGGTGTGAAAGCACAATTGTTGTTACCAACAGTTAAGTGGTTAAAAAGGTGAAAGACTTCTGAGACATATGAGGTGTCTCAGCTGAGATGAGGAAGAAAAAGAGGGGAGGAGGAACAAACAAACGAGGATACACTTGGTCTCTCTAACAGCCTGTGAGATGTAGAGCTAAAAAGACCAGTAACCCTACTAGGTTGGCTGAGCGGCAGATGGATCTTGTGAATGTTCTACACATTTGCTTCATGGGCTCTGGGACTTTAGAGAAAGGCAAGGTCTCCAGGGCCAGGATGGCCAAAGAGGTGGACCAGGACGTGTAGGGTAATTGCAAGAATACTTTGGCTAGAAGGGTGGATTCTAGTTGGGGGTGTTGGGAGAGAGGATCAAAGGAGAGAGAATTTTAAATGTTTGTTTGTTTTTCATTTAAGTCCTCTGGACTATCTTGAACAAAATTAGAGGTTTGAGTAAACAAATGAGCAAAGAATGAAATAATCTGGTCGACCAGGCAGTGGCACAGTGGATAGAGTATCAGCCTGGGATGCAGAGGACCCAGGTTTGAAATCCTGAGGTCTCCAGCTTGAGCCAGGCTCACCAGCTTGAGTGTGGGATTTCCGGCTTGAGTGTGGGATCATAGGCATGACCCCATACTCATTGGCTTGAGCCCAAAGGTTGCTGGCTTGAGCAAGGGGTCACTGGTTCAGCTGAAGCTCCTTGGTCAAGGCAGATATGAGAAAGCAATCAATGAACAACTGACCACAACAAAGAATTGATATTTCTCATCTCCCTTCCTGTCTGTCTATCCTTATCTGTCCCTCTCTGTCTCTCTCTCTGTTAAAAAGAAGAAGAAAAAGAAGAAGAAGAAGAAGAAGAAGAAGAAGGAGGAGGAGGAGGAGGAGGAGGAGGAGGAGGAGGAGGAGGAGGAGGAGGAGGAGGAGGAGGAGGAGGAGGAGGAGGAGGAGGAAGAGGGGAATGATGAAATAATCTAACTACAGGAGAGAATTTCTCACATGCTGATAAGTACATCTCTAAATTGCTCCAGTCTCTCAATATTCATTGAAGGATTACAGTGAAGAAAAGTATAAGTTAGACCTATAAAGAAAAGTTTAAACCACTATTGAGGGGCTTTTTAAAAAGCTTTAAGGCCCTGGCCGGTTGGCTCAGCGGTACAGTGTCGGCCTGGCGTGCGGGGGACCCGGATTCGATTCCCAGCCAGGGCACATAGGGGAAGTGTCCATTTGCTTCTCCACCCCCACCCCCTCCTTCCTCTCTGTCTCTCTCTTCCCCTCCCGCAGCCAAGGCTCCATTGGAGCAAGGATGGCCCAGGCACTGGGGATGGCTCCTTGACCTCTGCCCCAGGCGCTAGAGTGGCTCTGGTCGCAACAGAGCGATGCCCCGGAAGGGCAGAGCATTGCCCCCTGGTGGGCAGAGCGTCACCCCTGGTGGGCGTGCCAGGTGGATCCCGGTCGGGCGCATGCGGGAGTCTGTCTGACTGTCTCTCCCCGTTTCCAGCTTCAGAAAGATACAAAAAAAAAGAAGAAAAAAAAAGCTTTAATATGAAAACTATGGAAGATGTGAGAAGGGATGGGTTGTACAGATGATGGAAAAGGAATGTGCACAAATGTACTAAAATTCATAGGAAACATCAACATAGGAAAGAATCAAAATGAGAAGTAGGAATACTCTGAAAAAAGAATGATAAGGACACACACTAGCCCTATCAAATTAAAGTTTATTATGAAGTTAGAGTATTTTTAAAGTGGTATTAGTGCATGAGTAAAAATCAGATTTGTGAGCTTAGAGAGTCCATAGATAGACCTGCTTACATATAACAATTTAGTATATGACACAAGTGGTATGTCTCATGAGGGGAGAGAAGTAATGCATTTATTCAAAAATAGATTGCCAATTCTGTATACAGCTCATGCCTCTGTGGATGGGGACTAAAGTGCTTTGATGAAATAGCAATGTGCACCAAAAGGCATCTCCAGAGGGGAAACTGCAGGGGCCCCGCAGGCCTGGTTCCACCTGCTCTGGGCACTGTAACATTTGTGACCCGGAGAGTTTTGTTTTTTTGTGTTGTTGTTTTTTAACTAGGAACCTATGGGAAAGACAAAAAAAATCCATTCAGTAAGAGAATTGATACAATGTATACTCTTAAATTCTGTCTCTCTGTCTCTAGTTTCTCCTCTCTAAGAAGGTGGGGAAGAGGCTTCCTGGGCACAGCTGGCTGGGTTTGTCTGGGCTGGGTGGGTCTGAGGTTCTGCACACGTTCTCATTGCTCTTTCTGGGCCACAATGCACACCTCTAGCTTCCGTCCCATATTTTGCTAAATCTTTGTATTCGGAATTGTTGTGACTTTGCATTCGAACTCTTTGCTTGCAAATGCAAAAGCTTCTGAGATGCAGCCACTCTCTGTCTAACCACTCGACCCACCAGGCTCATTTTGTGTAGAGACAGGTATTTTTCTGCTTTGTAACCTGGTTTCTGTGAACTGTGGCTGTTGAAGGAGTCTTTAAAGCACCTTTGGCAGAAGGAATCCAAACCGAAACAGACCCCCCCCATTAATAAGGTACCACACATTTCCTTCCTTATGTGACAGAATTAAACTTCTCCTCTACTGATCCACTGCCCCCAATCTTGTACACACAAACTCATCACATCACTCCACTCCCAACTCTGAACATAACTGTTGATAATCACTTGCTCCAACAGATGTTCAAACCCCTTTATTCCTTTCTTTTAAGTGACGATGCTGCATTTTCTCCCTTAACCATAAAGAGAGAAATCAGATCTGGCCTAAGGTAGGGTTTTGTGTCTATAGGAGAACTACTTCTGTTTAGCTGCTCCATTCCTACGAGGTGGTGAGAAGTCCCAATGGGGATCCGTTGAAAAGGGTGAGCAATTTCCCAGATCCTACCAACTCAAGTCAACTATTTTCACTAGGGCTTTAATATTTTGTCTGAAGTGTAGTAAATCCTCTAAGAATGTCAACCACAACTTTAATTTTTATTTATTTATTTATTATTTCAGAGACAGAGGGAGAGTCAGAGAGAGGGATAGATAGGGACAGACAGACAGAAACAGAAAGAGATGAGAAGCATCAATCATCAGTTTTTCGTTGCAACACCTTAGTTCATTGATTGCTTTCTCATATGTGCCTTGACCGTGGGCCTTCACCAGACTAAGTAACCCCTTGCTCTAGTCAGTGACCTTGGGTCCAAGCTGGTGAGCTTTTTGCTCAAACCAGATGAGCCCGCTCTCAAGCTGGCGACCTTGGGGTCTCGAACCTGGGTCCTGCCACATCCCAGTCCAATGCTCTATCCACTGCGCCACCGCCTGGTCAGGCAACCACAACTTTAAATACACATTACAAAGCCAACTTTCTCCAAGCCTGTTTACTCCTTTTTAGCATGGCATTAATTTTTTTAAATAAAAACTCAAACTTTTTGTGCTCGCTTCGGCAGCACATATACTAAAATTGGAACGATACAGAGAAGATTAGCATGGCCCCTGCGCAAGGATGACACGCAAATTCGTGAAGCATTCCATATTTTTGAGCATCGCCCCCTGGTGGGCAGAGCGTCGCCCCTGGTGGGCGTGCCGGGTGGATCCCGGTCGGGCGCATGCGGGTGTCTGTCTGACTGTCTCTCCCCGTTTCCAGCTTCAGAAAAATACAAAAAAAAAACAAAAAACCTCAAACTTTTAAGTTACTAACTAAAATTGGCAATTATTTGAGACTACCAACAGAAGGACAAATGTTTCAAATGATCTCACTTCTCCTACCTAAAAAAATACCTCTTGTAGTGGAAAATGATGATGTTGGACAACAAAGCATTAAGTACTGCTTTCCTATATACATTATTGCACTTTTGTTGTTACATTATTGAGTATTAGGAGCTCAGATAATTAATGATTAAAAGAGAAGATTTTCTTTCTGAAGAAAGGACAAAAGAAGAAAATTAACATTATTAAGAACAAACCAGCCTGACTAGTGCAATGGATAGAGCCTAAACCCAGAAAACTGAGGTTGCCAGTTCAAAACCCCAAGGTCACTGGCTAGAGTGTGGGATTATTGACATGACCCCAAGGTTGCCAGCTTGAACCTTAAGGTCGCGGGCTTGAAGCCTAAGGTTGATGGTTTGAGCAAGGGATCACTGTCTTGACTTGAGCAGCCCCACACCCAACAAGGCACGTATGAGAAGCAATCAATGTACAACTAAAGTGAAGCAACTACAAGCTGATGCTTCTCACTCTATCTCCTCCCTCTCTCTCTCTCTCTCTCTCTCTCTCACTTCCTCTCTCTCTAAAATCAATAAATAAACTTTGAAAAAAGAAAAAACAAATTATGATCCAGCACTGTTAGGTCCTTTCAGATATTTATGATATAATCACTAGCTACAATACTGGTACAAAATAATGCTTCTTTTATTTTTTTTATTAATTTTAATGGGGTGACATTGATAAATCAGGGTACATATGTTCAAAGAAAACATCTCCAGGTTATTTTGACATTTGATTATGTTGTATACCCATCACCCAAAGTCAAATTGTCTTCTGTCACCTTCTATCTGGTTTTCTTTGTGCCCCTCCCCTCCCTTCCCCTCCCCACCCCATCCAGGGGTCCCCAAACTTTTTACACAGGGGCCAGTTCACTGTCCCTCAGATGGTTGGAGGGCCGCCACATACAGTGCTCCTCTCACTGACCACCAATGAAAGAGGTGCCCCTTCTGGAAGTGTGGCGGGGGGCTGGATAAATGGCCTCAGGGGGCCACATGCGGCCCGCGGGCCGTAGTTTGGGAATGCCTGCTTGTCCATGTCTCTGAATAATGCTTCTTTTAAATTAAATCCTATTAAATTGAAAAGAACATATGAGGATTGCTTAAAACAGGACAAAAGGTGACTTCTCTTATCTTGCTTTGACCCTGCCCCCCACTCAAGTCCAAAGTGTTTGGCTGCTATTTATAGAATTAGTCTTCTCCACAGCTGATATTGGGAGAGGTTGATATTTTGCAAACTACAAACAGAAATGCAAGATTTGATTGGTAAAGACCATGAGGCATTTGAACAGTAACATTTTGCATGTGATTAGTCCTTTCAACTTTCCAAATTCCTTCACACCTATTCTATTTCATTTAATCTTTATTAAAATCCCATTTAGCCTCCCTTATTATTATTATTCCATCTTACAGATGAGACTCAGGGAATAACTAAAGTGGATTCAAACTACAGGCAGGCTTCCCTGCCAAGACCTAACCTCACATGCAAACATCTTAATCTGAGTAATTCGCTGGTTCATTTAAACGTATGAAACTAGGAACTGAGCAGGAGCCCTCTGTTGGACATGTCTTTCTCCCTCATCCCCATATTTAATCGATCACCAATTCCTGCCTACTTGTACCTTCTCAGTGTGTCTCAGAAACCCTGTCTTCTCCACTCCCTCGCCACTCCCCATCTCTCACTTAAACTGTTATAACCTTCTCACCAGCCTTTCCCACTTTATATTGTGTCACTCGATTCATGTTTCTCACAATTAACTTGGTGTCCTAAGTGTAGATGTGATCACAAAATCTTGCAATGGCTGCCCGTAATCTAAATCTTACCAAAAATAAGCAAACTGCTGATAGTCACAGCTCTCCAGGATCCCCATCTGTCTCACCAACTTCATCCCCATTTGTCATTCCTTGCCTTCTCTGGCCTCATACACTGTCCCTCTGCCTGGGGTGCCCTCCCTCCATTCACCTTTGCTTGACTAATTATTCCTCTTTTGAAGTCCCGCCCAGATTGTCACCTCCCCAAGATATGTTCCGTGACTTCTCTCTGGCCTACCTCAGGGACCTTCCAGTGTGTTCCCCTAACACCCTATGATTATCATTTCACTTACCATCTACTTTTTAATTAAATTTATTGGGGTGACACTGGTTAATAAGGTTATATAGGTTTCGAGTATACATTTCTATGACACACAATCTGTATATTGCACTGTGTGTCCACTATCACTACCCAAAGTCAAATTTAACCCCCTTTACTCTGTATTACCCCCCTAGCCCTCATTCTCTCTGGTAACCACCATACTGTTGTCTGTGTCTATGGAAAAGATGAAATACTGCCATTTGCCACAACACAGATGGGCCTTGAGAATATCATGCTAAGCAAAATGAGTCAGAAAAAAAAAAAAATCAAGAGCCATATGATTTCACTCATTATGCAGGATATAAAACTGAAAGCAACAAATGAACAAGAAAAATGAATAAACTTACCATCTACTTTTATAAAAATCTGTTTTGTTGTATTGGCAATATCTTATGGGCAGAGATCTTCAAGTTGTTTTTATTATGTTGACAATGTTTTATTAAAGTAATCATTATTAGTTTTAGAATATTAACAATTGGCTACTGTGTAAGAATCAAAAAGAGAAAAGAGTTTCCATTCCTTAAAAAAATATAGTGGAATAACTAAATTTTTAATGTCCATCTTTTTCCATCTAAGATGATAAGTGTTGTCTACCACAGATAAATCTATAGAAAACTAAGGAAGAATGATCTCATGGAACTCTAATGGTTATTTTGAGAATAAAAAAAATACCGGATCTCATAATTATTTTTTAAAAAGGAAGAATATTTGCTTAGGAGAAGAATATTATAGGAGATTTTAAAGATAGTTTGAACCCTCCAGTAAAATATTTGAAAAAGCTGACATTGTGTTTCTTTTCTTTTCGCTTATGATTAATTTTATTCTTTTAAAATTTACTTTATCGATGTATAATTGACATATGCATTCTATAAGTTTAAGGTATACAACGTGTTGATTTGATACATTTATATGTTGAAGTATGATTATCACCATAACATTAGTTAATACCTCTATCATGTCACATAATTATCATTGGTGAAGACAATTACAATCTAGTCTCTTCGTAACATAAAAGTCTGTCTTGTGTTTGTCTCATCTGCAGACTTTAAGCTCCTTGAGGGTAAGGAGAATATCTCATTCATCCATGGATCTCCAGCACTTGGCACAATACCTGGCACAAACAGCACATGCCTCTTGGGTAAACTGGATACATTAATTAAGAAAAATGGTTGCTGGCTTCAGAATCCTGCACAAATAGAGCAAATGTGACAATGACATTAAAGCAATGTGATTTTGGTGAATCAGCAGGTGGCAAGAATGTGAATTACCAAACGATGCTTTCAGAAACAGTCTGGAAAGGAGTGTTGACAAAAAATTCTACATGAAGATAGTGTACCAGAGTTGGCAGTCAGGGGGAAAAGTTATTTCAAAAGTGCTGCAGAGCAGTGCCAACAAAACCACCCAGTGTCCCAAACGTAGGAGCTTCAGCAAGATACACGTTGTCCCGGGACATGGCAGGTTTGTTTTCAGATCACAAGTCAGGCACCAGCACCAGGACAATGTAGATTTGAGGTTTTTAAAGCAGTCTCTCCTCAAGAATACTCTGAATATCTATAAAACCATTTGTCATCCTTGGATTCTCCCTTGCTGCTTCGGGCCGTTGTTCAACTTGCCCTTTGCTTCGGTAGGCTTTCCAAATGTTTCCTCCTCTGCTTTCTAATGTCTCCTTACTTTTGTCCCTCACGATGTTGTTTGTGTAGAATCACCATTGACTTTCAAGCGTCCTGGAAATTCTGCTGACTATCAGACAACTCTAATTGCGGAAAGTACACAGATCACATGAGTTCATGCCTTAATGTGCCACAGTCCTTGTTTGCTCCTGCTGTTTCTGCTGCCTGGGAGAACTTCGCCTGGCCAGATGTTAGCCATCCTTCAAGGTTCAGCTCAAATGTTCAATGTTAAACTTCCCCCAACCCTAAGACAGAGAAAGAATAATCATGGCCCTGGCCGGTTGGCTCAGTGGTAGAGCGTCGGCCTGGCGTGCGGGGGACCCGGGTTCGATTCCCAGCCAGGGCACATAGGAGAAGCACCCATTTGCTTCTCCACCCCCCTCCTCCTTCCTCTCTGTCTCTCTCTTTCCCTCCCGCAGCCAAGGCTCCATTGGAGCAAAGATGGCCCGGGCGCTGGGGATGGCTCCTTGGCCTCTGCCCCAGGCGCTAGAGTGGCTCTGGTCACAGCGAAGCGACGCCCCGGAGGGGCAGAGCATTGCCCCCTGGTGGGCAGAGCGTGGCCCCTGGTGGGCATGCCGGGTGGATCCTGGTCGGGCGCATGCGGGAGCCTGTCTGACTGTCTCTCCCCGTTTCCAGCTTCAGAAAAATACAAAAAAAAAAAAAGAATAATCTGTTCTCTACTCTGTGCTCCAAGACAAAGTTAGTCAGACATCTAGAACAGCTTTTGTAGCACTATTTGATATTTATTCGTTAACATTACTGTTTCCCCAATCAGAGTAGGAAGTCCTGAGGACAGGTACCAAATGCTACCCATCTTTGTATCCCTTGAACTTCTCAATGCCTAGGACATTGTAGACACTCAAAAGATATCTGTTAAAATACCCTGTGGTCATACGGATTCATTAAAATGTCAACTTCACACCTAGATTTAACAAGAACTATTCTAATCAAAGTTGGTTGTCATGCAAGGAGAAATTTGAAGACTGGACAATATTCAATTATTTATTTGTTGGGTTTCTATTATAGAGCCCACTGCATTCACAGGCTGGAAATACTGAAGAAGAAGAAAAAAAACAACAGACCAACTGGGTACTATGTTCTCAGTTTAACAGTCCATACTAAACAAATACTTGTGCAATTAATTATTATGCAATTTTAATATGCATATTGAAAGTGACACGACAAACTGGAACGACAAGGAATGCATAAAGTGATATTCAGGCTGGGAGCAGAGTGAAGAGCTGGCATTAGCCAGGTGAAGGTCTGAGCATGGGGAAACAGAAGGAAACGGCATATTCGAGGTAAAGGTGCCTAAAGAACACTATCCAGGGGCCCTCCGCGTGTACTCGCGCACCCTGGCCTGGGAAGCTTGCCTCTATGAACGGCATCAACGGTTTTCTGTGCCTTCTGGGTTCTGGTCAGGTTTGGCCAAGGAGAGGCACCGGCAGGAGAGCAGAGAGTGGGAAGATAATGAAATCAAACTGTTTATTGTCCCAACTTCCACCCTGACAGGTGGCTGTCATTGGTTTCCCCCTCTCCCGGCGGCCATGGCTTCTGTTGGGCACGCCTCTCCATGCGGCTATCCTGTCAGCTCTGTAGTGACTCCCTCTGTCCTTCAGACCTAGCGGTGGAAACGGCTCCTAGTGTTATTACCCCAGAAGACTGCACTAGCCCTTGTTAGTCTCTTTAAATCCTGCCCACACTCTTGTAAACGACCTCTTTATTAAACATCCATCCAATTACTCGTTTAAAGTTAATGCTATTTTCCTGCCAGAATGCTGACTGCCAGAAAGGGCAAAAAAGGAGGCTAGCTCACACCAAGGGTTTTTAAACATGACGAGGGCTGTAGATTTTGCTCAAGGTGCCATAGAAGCCATTGAGGGGGTTAGAGCAGATGAAGTAGGTGGTCAAATCTGCATTTTAGAAAATCACTCGAACAGCTGCTGTGTCGAGAAGAGGTGGCAAGATGTGCGAGGGTAGAAGCAAGAAGGCCAGTTAGGAGGCAACTTTCGTCATGAAGATGGCAAATGATGGGCACAATGGAGTAACTGAGATCAGATGCCAAGATTGCAACAGAGAACTAGGAGGAACTAGGGAGCAACAAAAGTTCAGCGAGCTCTTTAAAATAATGCACATGACTGCATGGCCTCATTGACTAGCAACTGGACTCCAGGCTCTTCATACTGGTTTCCAAGACCACCCAGTTCTGGTTGCTGAACTCCCTTCTTCCCCTCATGCACTTTATATGGCCCAGCTGACACAGCCTGTTTACCAATCGTAGTGTACCTTGCACCTGGTATACTCTATCTAGAATGTTCTTGCTCTCACCCAAAGCCAACCCATTCTCCAAGGCTGAGCTCAAAAGATAGTAAGTGATCACATTGAACAGTTACATCTGAGAATGTAACTCTTTTTCCAAGCACTATGTTACCAACATTAGCTCGTGTAATTTACCTACCTATGAAGTAAGGGTGTCACTCACCCCATTTTACAGATGAGGGAGGTATCTGAGGCTCAGAGAAATTAAGTCTCCACAGTCACATCACAATGGACTTCAACCCAGGCCTGGATGACTTCACAACCCCTGTGTTTGCTCCCAATCTGCAATTTACCCTTTGATTATCCATCCTGGTTGCCTTGTTGTATATGATCAATAAGAAGCATGTTAACCAATTCTTTCACATTTTACATTTTGTGAATTATCTCAGGAAATTTTAAGGAGGAATCCATCTCCTGGGCCATTCAAAATTCACTTCTAGATGGTCGCACGCCACAGTCCATGGGTATGAGCTCAGTTAGTTTAAATTGCTATAACCAGAGATTCTAGGGGAACCTAAATGAAAATTGAGTATGTTAGCTGCCTTCTCCACAGTGTCCACTTGCTTCAGCTGAGTTAAATGGGGCTCCCAGGAAATTAAGTTCAAGAGTATCTATGAATGGAATTCTGTCACATGCAGGCATAGACAGTAGACATCATGGGGAATGGGATGATGAGTTGGAAAGGCCCACAGGGGCAAATCACAACAGGGGAGGAGAGTTCTGAAGTCCCAGGAAAAAATCCACCATTAAAAGAGAAAGTCTGGCTTTCATGTGTTGGACTTAGCAACAGGGCGTAAGGCGAGAGGGGAGAAATTGTTTCAGGTACAACAAGGCAGCTATTACTTGAAACCAGCCCTACTCAGCACCTCCCCTGGAGGAGGGTTTTTTTTTGTTTTGTTTTTTGTTTTTTGTATTTTTCTGAAGCTGGAAACTGGGAGAGACAGTCAGACAGACTCCCGCATGCGCCCGACTGGGATCCACCTGGCATGCCCACCAGGGGGCGACACTCTGCCCACCAGGGGGCGATGCTCTGCCCCTCCGGGGCGTCGCTCTGTTGTGACCAGAGCCACTCTAGCGCCTGGGCCAGTGGCCAAGGAGCTATCCCCAGCGCCCGGGCCATCTTTGCTCCAATGGAGCCTCGGCTGCCGGAGGGGAAGAGAGAGGCAGAGAGGAAGGAGAGGGGGAGGGTTGGAGAAGCAGATGGGCGCTTCTCCTGTGTGCCCTGGCCGGGAATCGAATCTGGGACCTCTGCACGCCAGGCCAACGCTCTACCACTGAGCCAACCGGCCAGGGCCAGGAGGAGGTGTTTAATACTAGAAGAACTGTGGCACAAAGCCACCTTGCTATTAGACCTCTCAAACAGAAGCTGACTCCAAGGAGCAGTCATTGCCCGGTCCATCCATCTTCGGGTGAAACAGTGAGTGCCCAACTTGAGCTAGAGAGCGCTGGTGGCAGTGATCTGTTGGTGACTGGCCGAGGCGCCTGGCAGTGTTTCTAGAGCAGGGCAGCAGGAAGCCGGCAGCAGAGGCAGCAGCCCAAAAAGAACATGAAACAGGCCAGGGGCAGGGAAAATCAGGAGCACGAGCCACAGCCCAAGTGTAAGCGTCAGGGACACCGCACACAGGATATATGAATTGGATGATACTGTGACCCAACAAGACATCTCTGTGAATGCCATGAGACATCCTGGTAATTGCCCGAGCTCCTACCCTAGGAAGGAGAGGGGATCACAAATGTAGCTGAGAAGCAAAGCAGGTGGACTCTATTTGTACCTAACTACCATTAGGTATGCAGTTCAATGTGTTTTTGTAGATGCCATCTGCTTGTTCTGAAGTCTCCTTTATCTGCTATTATTATTGTTATAGTCACTCAAGTTTTCTTTTCATTAGTTTTTTCATGGTGTATCATTTTCTATCATTTTACTTTTAACCTGTTTTTATTCAAAGTGGGCTACTTGCAGAAATCAAATATTTGGGTGTGGGTTATTTGGGTCATGTCTGACGATCTCTTCCTCTTAATTGAAGTTTTTATATTATTTGCCTTAATGTAATTATCAACATAGTTGGTTCACACCTACCATCTTGTTATTGGTTTTCTATTTATCTAATCTATTCTTTATTCCTTTCTTGTATCTTTTTTTTTTTTTTTTTTTTTTTTTGCCTTCCTTGGGATTAACTATATACTGCTCACAAAAATTAGGGGTTATTTCAAAATGAATAAGAAGCTATAAAATACCCCCTAATTTTTGTGAGCAGTATATTTTAAAGGATTTTATATTATCTCAACTAAAGGCTTATTTATTACATCTCTTTGTTTTTGTTTTTTAGAGTTTGCTGTAGAGTTTAGAATAAGCACAATTTTCTTATGACAATATACTTTCAAATAATATTAACCACTTCACATATAAGAATGTCTCAACAGTATCTTTCTATTTCCTTCTCCCACCTAATGTTGTCATACATTTTAATTATAGATATATTATAAAACCTACAATGTATGGTTATCTTTTCTTCTGCAGTATTTAACTTGCTGTTAATCCCACCCATCTAGTGAATTTTTCATCTCAAATTTATATTTTTCACCACTAGAAATTCCATTTGATTCTTTTTTGTAACTTCGATTTCTCTCCCCATTGTCTTCAGTTTTTCCTTTAAATACTTGAACATAGCTCTATTAGCTGTTTTGACATTCTTGTCTGCTAATTCCATCATTTCTGAGTCTATTTTTATTAGCTAATTTATTCCCCTGGTTACAGATCATGTTTTCCTTCTTCGTAGAATGTCTGATTGTTTTTTATTGTATGCTGGACATTACAAGTTTAAGTTGTCCAGTGACTGGATTTCCCTGTCTTTCTTAAAAAGGTGTTGGGCTTTATTCTGGTACACAGATAATATACTTGCAGATCAATCTGATTGTTTTCAAATTTGTTAGGTTTGGAACAACCTTTCCTCTATGAATCAGTCAGCCCCATTACTAAGCCATGGCCATTTCGGAGTCTCTACTGAACACCCCAGATGATCAATAAAACCTCTTTGCTTCTGGCCTGTGGGAACTCAATTCTTGTCCTATGTGAGCTGTGGATCCTTTTCAGATCAGAGCTCTCCAATCACTCTTTGCCTTTACTTCCTACGGTTTCGCTCTGCAGATCTGAGTCTTTGTATTTAGCAATAACTCAAAGACCCCCCCCATCGTATTTCTAGAGTCCTTTTTCTACATAGCTCTCTCCTCTTCCGAACTCTGTTCTACAATTTCTAGCCGTGTCAGACTCCTTGCGCTTCAGTCTCTGTCTTCTCAACTCAGGAAGTCTACCCTGTTCTGCTTGGGATTTCCCCTCATGCTCAGTGATTTAAAATATGCTTGTAGGCAGAAAACCAGGACAATTATAGGTCACTTCTTATATTTCTCTTCTCTGAGGGCTCATAGTTCTGTGATGCCTATTGTCAATGTCTAAAAATAGTTGATATTTTGTCCAGTTTAAGGTAAGTGGATAAGGCTTTGGCCAGAAATAAAAATCCTCTTTGTTATTTTTAACTTTATAAAAAGAATATCAAGTTGAAAAAAAATCTTTGAGGACTAAGATTCATTTATATTCTTGTGTGTAGCTGTGAGTCATTCTCTTCAACGCCATATAATAGTACATTATATTAATAAACACGTTATTTATGCATTCTCCTGTTGATGAGCACTTGAATTGTTTCCAGCTTTCTGTTATGAATATTCTTGCACATTTTTTATATACTTTGCAAGAGTTTCCTTTGTACATTCAATATTTTACTTAAAGTTTTCATTAGAAATGACTACTGATTGTATCAAAACCTTTTCTGGAGTTTACTGATGACATATTTTTTCCTTAATTTCTTGCTGTAGTGAATTACTTTGTTGGATTCCCTGATGGCAAACCTTTCTAACATTCTTAAAATATATTTAGTTAGAATTTATTATTCTTTCAAAACCACTAATAGATTTAGTACGTTTTGTGAGTCCAGTTTGTGAAGATATAATGTAGAGACAGAAAAATGCATCCTTCTAAAGTACATACTTTTTTTTTTTTTTCTGAAGCTGGAAACAGGGAGAGACAGACAGACTCCTGCATGCGCCCCACCAGGATCCACCCGGCACGGCACGCCCACCAGGGGGCGACGCTCTGCCCACCAGGGGGCGGTGATCTGCCCCTCCGGGGCGTAGCTCTGTTGCGACCAGAGCCACTCTAGCGCCTGAGGCAGAGGCCACAGAGCCATCCCCAGCACCCGGGCTATCTTTGCTCCAATGGAGCCTTGGCTGCTCTGTGGGAGGGGAAGAGAGAGACAGAGAGGAAGGAGGGGGGAGGGGGGAAGAAGCAGATGGGCGCTTCTCTTGTGTGCCCTGGCCAGGAATCTAACCCGGGACTTCTGCACGCCAGGCCGACGCTCTACCACTGAGCCAACCGGCCAGGGCCTAAAGTACATACTTTGATGGGTATTGACAGTATATTCAGTCATGTAACCACTAGCACAATCAAGACATAAACATTCCTATCCCATCACGCCGAACTGTTTCCTCATGCCCTTTCGCAGTCAATGCCCTGTCCTGCCCCCAAATCCCTGATAATACTGGTCTGATTTCTGGTTTCTACTTTTGTCTTTTCCAGAATGTCATATTATAAATAAAGTCGTACAATGTGTAGGCTGTTGAGAATGGTTTTATCATTCTACATAATGCTTTCAAAAATCATCCATGTTATTGCATGTGTTAGTAGGGTTTTTTTTCTTTTTTATTGAGGAATAGTATTCTATTGTTTGTGTCTACCACAATTCGTTTATCCATTCACCAGTGAATAGACTTTCAGACCCCTCCTGCCACCCCCCCACCATTTTTCGGTTTCAGGTGTAGGCCTTTGTATGGACAAATGCTTTCAGTCCCTTGAGTAAATACCTACACATGCATTTTCTAGGTCATATGATGAATGTATGTTTAAGACAGTAAAACTACTTGGAATTAAAATGCCTTTTTAAATGTTGTTAGTTCTGAAAATCTGATTTTTGAAAGGGGGCATCTTCACTGCATTTTAAAAGGTGTCTTTACATTGACAAGAGTGTGGTGGTTGGGGTGGAGGGAGAGGAGAAGGGGGAGGGGGAGGGGCACAAAGAAAACTAGATAGAAGGTGACAGAGGACAATCTGACTTTGAGTGATGGGTATGCAACATAATTGATTGACAAGATAAACCTGGACATGTTTTCTTTGAACATATGTACTCTGATTTATTGATGTCACCCTAGTAAAACTAATTTAAAAAAAAGGTGTCTTTAATACAAAAAAAATTTTTTTAAAGATATTTTTAGTAAAAGGGCAACTGGGAGGAGCTGAGACATCGTTTTGATCACAATGTTGAGGCCCTGCTGTTACTTGTGCATAAGTACACATATATGTATATGTGAAATAAGAAATTTTAAGAATGAATGTCAGTTTTCAAAAAATAGTTATAAAACTACCAAACCGTCTCCCAGAGTTGCTGTGCTGGCCTGCATTCCCGCCAGGAAGGTTGCAGAGCTCCCGCTGCTCCACATCTTTGCAGCATTCGGGACTGCCAGTGAGTTGATTGACTTCTTACTATTGAGCTGTAAGAGTTAGCTATATATTCTGCATACAGGTCCTTTGTTATACATATATTTTGCAAATATGTTTTCACTCAGTGTGTGCTCTGTTTTTCATTTACATAATGTTGCCTTTCAAAGGGCAGAAGTTTTCTATTCTGACAAACCCATTTTATCAATTTTTTTTATTTTTTTTTATTTTTTACAGAGACAGAGAGAGAGTCAGAGTGGGGGATAGACAAGGACAGACAGACAGGAACAGAGAGATGAGAAGCATCAATCATTAGTTTTTCGTTGCGCATTGCGACACCTTAGTTGTTCATTGATTGCTTTCTCATATGTGCCTTGACCGTGGGCCTTCCAAATAACCCCTTGCTTGAGCCAGCAACCTTGGGTCCAAGCTGGCGAGCTTTTTGCTCAAGCCAGATGAGCCCGCGCTCAAACTGGCAACCTCGGGGTCTCGAACCTGGGTCCTCCGCATCCCAGTCTGACGCTCTATCCACTGCGCCACTGCCTGGTCAGGCCATTTTATCAATTTTTAATGGTTCATATTTTTTTTATTTTCTACTTGACAAATCTTTGCTTCACCCAAGATTATAAAGATTTGCTCTTACATTTCTGTTTTCTTCTAGAAGTTTTGTAGTTATAGCTCTTTATGTTTGTGCCTATAAATCATTTCAATTTAATATCTTCATAGAGGTGAAGTGAAGGTCAAGCTTTTGTTATTGTTATCATTGTTGTTACTTCTTTGTTTTTGTTTTCACATATAAGATTCTCAATTTCTTCAGTGCCATTTGTTTAAAAGGCTATGTTGGCCCTGGCCGGTTGGCTCAGAGGTAGAGTGTCAGCCCAGCCTGTGCGTGTCGCAGGTTAGATCCCCAGTCAGGGAACACATGAAAAGCGACCATCTGCTTCTCTCGCCCTCCCTCTCCCTCTTCTCTCTCTCTCTCTTCCCCTCTCACAACCAGTAGCTCAGTTGATTTGAGCCTCAGCCCCAGACACGGGTTGCCAGGTGGATCCCAGACTTTATTCATTTTAAAGAGGGGAGAGAGCTTTAAAGAGGGACAGAAGGGGGAGAGTAGCAGGAAACATCAACTCCCATATGTGCCCTGACGGGGCAAGCCCACAGTTTCAAACCGGCGACCTCAGCATTCCAGGTTACCACTTGATCCACTGCGTCACCACGGGTCAGGCTTGTTTCAGATTTTTTAATTTTGTTAATAACATTTTTATACATAGATGTTTGATAAAAATTTTTGGCTTTCTATCTATTGTTTGTTCCTTTACCATATTTCCTTGAAAAAAGACCTGGAGAGATTGATAGAGGGAATAATATATTTAATATATTACATATTATATATTTATTATATATTATATATTTATTATATATTATATATATATTGAGTCAGGTGGAGAATCTTGAAGAAGGAAAGGAAGAAAAGTTTTATTTTTTAAAATTGATTTTAGAGAGAGGGAGGAAGGGAGAGAGAAACACTGACTTGTTCTACTTAATTATGCATTTACTGGCTGATTCTTGTATGTGCCCTGATGGGGAACAAATCCACAACCTTGACATATCAACATGAAACTAACCAACTGAGCTACTGGCCAGGGTTCAGGAAGGAAAAATATTAAGGCAAATGTTCCAAGTAGACAGACCTGGTTTTAATTCCATCTCAGTATTAACTACTAATTGGGCAAGTGATTAAATCGTACAAACCAGTTTTCCTTTGTTGATTGAAGGTAATCCTTTCCTTGAAAGGCTGTTAGAAAGGCTAGGTTTTATAAAATGGAAATAAAGTGCTTCCCTTGAGAGAAAGACTGGGATACTCAACAAGTTGTAACAATTACAGAAAGGGAAGATGTCCTAAACTAGTGCTTCTCAAATGCTAACATACATACGAATCTCTGGGCATCTTGTTGAATGGCCATTCTTACTCAGTACAGCTGAGACAGACACTGAAATAAGAAGCTCCCAGAGGGTGCTGATGTGAGTTGGAGGGTTCTAGAGTCTTCGGATAATGGGAATGCTTGACAGGAAATATTTAATAACCAATTTAACAACTAAGGTCTATTTTCAGAAGAACTATGACTCTTAAAGCTACACAGAATTTGCAAGATGGAAAAGACGGCTGGCTATCCCTTGGAGGATGCAACTTAAATCCAAAATTAACTTAACTAGGTCAGTGTTTCATCAGATGAAATGTAATTACAGTTGCTATTGCTATGCAGGAAAGCCAAACCAACCTCAGATGGGTAGATAATTGTGCATAAAGAATAAAAATAAAATATCTAGTAGCCAAGACCTCTCATGACCGCCTTCCCAAAGGCCCACCCGAAACATCCATCCAAAGGAAACACCCTTTATGAAAATATTGAGGTCTTGAGAGCAAACAGATTGCAGTGCTCAGCTCATGTCCTTCTCCTGATGTAGCATTTCTCAGCCTCCGCCAATCAGAAGCACTGCTCGGAGCATTTGCGCCCACCACTAGAGCTTCAGAGAGTTTATGGATGGAGATGGGAGAACCGTAAGCCTCTGTATTTCTAAACAGAAATGATTTGGGAAACCCTGCTTTACTACATTTATCTCCTTTCTTTTCCGTCTACAATTTATAGCGGAGAGAACTTAGCTCAACCTAAAGGACAGAGATTGTATTGTGAGAAGAACTAGGTGACATTCAGTAGCTGTGTATCCTTAAGCAAGTTACCCATCCTTCTTGAATCTGAGTTTTTTTCTCATCTGTAAAACAAGAATTATAAAAAGCATCTACAGCCTGACCAGCGGTAGCACAGTGGATAAAGTGTCAACATGGGACACTGAGGACCCAGGTTCAAAACCCCAAGGTTGCTGGCTTAAGACCTTCTCAAGTGCAGCCTCACCAGCGTGTGATCCCATGGTTGCTAGCTTGAGCCCAAAGGTCGCTGGCTTGAGCCCAAGGGTCACTGGCTTGAAGCCCAAAGTCTCTGGCTTGAGCAAGGGGTCAGTGGGTTGGCTGGAGCCCCCCATGTCAAGGCACATATGAGAGGAAATCAATGAACAACTAAAGTACCACAACTACGAGTTGATGCTTCTCTCATCTCTTTCCCTTCCTGTCTGTCTCTCTCTGTGTCTCTGTCTCTCTCTCATACACACACACACACACACACACACACACACACACAAAGCATCTACACAATGTCTACAGAGACTAGATAGTATAATGAATATGACAGCCACTTTTAAACTGAATACAATGTCCCATAAATGCATTCATTGTGTCAAATCTTTCCCCCCCCCGAAGCTGAAAATGGGGAGAGACAGTCAGACAGACTCCCACATGCGCCCGACCAGGATCCACCTGGCACGCCCACCAGGGGGTGATGCTCTGCCCACCAGGGGGCGACGCTCTGCCCACCAGGGGGCGATGCTCTGCCCCTCCGGGGCGTCGCTCTGTCGCGACCAGAGCCACTCTAGCACCTGGGGCAGAGGCAAGGAGCCATCCCCAGCACCCAGGCCATCTTTGCTCCAATGGAGCCTCGGCTGCAGAAGGGGAAGAGAGAGACAGAGAGGAAGGAGAGGGGGAGGGGTGGAGAAGCAGATGGGCGCTTCTCCTGTGTGCCCTGGCCGGGAATCGAACCCTGGACTTCTGCACGCCAGGCCGACGCTCTACCACTGAGCCAATCGGCCAGGGCCCATTGTGTCAAATCTTTACTGAACAAAGGCATTGACATATACCACTTAGAAAGGAGAGTTGGTAAACTAAAGATCAAGTTAACATAAAATCTGGCTATAATTCCAAGGTTGCCCTCTTGCTTGAGCACCCGGGGGAAGGGGCCACCTTCTGATCTGCTATCTCACCTCTAAAACAATGACAGCTTCTTGCTCCCCTCTCAGAGAGCTAGAGATTCTTTGTAAGCTGAAGGTGTCTTATAAACTATAAAAAATCCATACACACTGTTGGTGCGTGTCATGACAAAGGCGGAAAAGGGCAAGGAATCACTTTTCAGCTCCAATGATATCTCACCCATAGCCCAGCTAATCCCTACCATAAAGGACAAGAAAACATTTTATCACAGTTCAAGAAACACAAGAGTACTCAGTTTCTGATATGAATGTCGGAGCCCTGGGGTGGAGCTGAGCTGCTTAACAAGCAAAGAACCACTTCCCTTGGCTGACACTTCAGGAATGGTACAAAAATCTTGCTTTCTGAATCCTACATTAGAGAATTTGTCATTCATTTAGTCATTCATTCAGGGAATGATCCCTCGGTACTATATAGACCCTCCTTTCTGAGGAGACAGATGTGGGACATTCTAGGTCAGTGTTCCTGATAGAAAAATAATGTAAGCCACATATATCATTTTAAATTTAAAAAACTGGCAGGTGGCATTGTTGGCCCACTGTCTGAGTGCCTGGCACCTTTGCACGTTCCCAAGAGTTGGGTGAGAGATGTTGCCCCACGTTCTCCCCACTGCTGCTGGCTAACTCTGTCATTATGCATCAGGTTCCGGGAGTGGAACTGTAGACTCTGAGCCTTGGAAGAACTGGGTTCAGATATATGTAGAGTTGAACACAGATCTATTAAGGGATTAGCAGTGGGGAAAGGCCTTACAGGGTGAAATTACTCACAACGATTAAAAGTGGGGAAGTGAGCCCTGGCCGGTTGGCTCAGGGGTAGAGCGTCGGCCTGGCGTGCGGGGGACCCGGGTTCGATTCCCGGCCAGGGCACATAGGAGAAGCGCCCATTTGCTTCTCCACCCCCACCCCTCCTTCCTCTCTGTCTTTCTCTTCCCCTCCCGCAGCCAAGGCTCCATTGGAGCAAAGATGGCCCGGGCGCTGGGGATGGCTCCTTGGCCTCTGCCCCAGGTGCTAGAGTGGCTCTGGTCGTGGCAGAGCGACCCCCCGGAGGGGCAGAGCATCGCCCCTGGTGGGCGTGCCGGGTGGATCCCGGTCGGGCACATGCGGGAGTCTGTCTGACTGTCTCTCCCCATTTCGAGCTTCAGAAAAATAAAAAAAATAAAAATAAAAATAAAAGTGGGGAAGTGAGAACAGCTGTCTGCGAAAATCATGTCACTCAGAGATGGGAATCAGGGTAGGAGCAGACAGGAAGACCAGGCAACCAGCAGAGCTAGCAAGTGGAGCTGCCACCAGTACTGATAGCTTCCAGGGGTAATTCTAGGAAACCAAGGAGTGGGGGCTCAGTAGTGAAATTGAAGAGGTATGCTAAGGAGAGCATGCCACAAAAACAAACAAACAAACAAAAAAACAGCCTACAACCTCTGATATTTTTCAGATTTTTTTCAAAGCCCTTTTTTTTTTCTTACCATTTTAACTCAGAAACCAGCAAGATCCCTGGCCCGTTGGCTCAGAGGTAGAGCATGAGCCTGCTGTATGGATGTCCCAGGTTCAATTCCTGATCAGTGCACACAGGAGAAGCAATCATCTGCTTCTCCACTACTCCCCATCTCTCCTATCTCTCTCTCTCTCTCTCTCTCTCTCTCTCTCTCTCTCTCTCTCTCTCTCTTCCTCTCCCACAGCCATGGCTTGATCAGTTCGAGCACATTAGCCCCAGGTGCTGAGGATGGCTTCATGGAGCCACCACCTCAGGGTGCTGAAAATAGCTCGGTTGCAAGCATAGCCCCAGGTGGGCAGAGCATCAGCCCCAGCAGGGGTGGCTGAGTGGATCCTGGTCGGGTGCATGCGGGAGTCTGTCTCTCTATCCCCTCCTCTCACTTGGAAGAAGAAGAAGAAAAAAATAAACCAGCAAGAAATGTGACATCACATTTAATTACAGCCTAAAGGTAACAATTTCTATAAACTTTCCCTTTCAATGGATGTTACATTAAACAGAATGAGCCTTTAAGAAAAAACTGTATATATCTTAGGGATATTATGGGGGAAACAGCTGTGTTGGCTTGCTTGCTGGTTTATCGGCTGCAAGCACTTTACCTGACTAGTGTGTGAGCACATGGCAGCTCCAAGTGCTTATATAGTCCATGTAAGGCTAGGGGTGCTTGCCCTCAGGGGCAGTTCTCCCAGATCTCTCTCCCACCACTGCGGGGAGCGGTTTTTCTGATCCCTTGCTCTTCACTGCCAAAAGCAGGTTTTCCTCTGTTTATTCGCTCACCTGTTTTTGCAAGCCTCCAATCAATGGGTAATGGCCTGACCCCCTTTGGCTCTGCAGTTCCTCTGCCATCTGTCCAAATTCAATGCAGACCTGCCTGGCCTCAACCACCAGCATTATATCTGGTGTAGTGGGCAGGATTTGGATCAGATTGGTATGGAGCCACCAACACCCATAACTTGTACTTCTAGAATTCTGTTGCTGTAGACCAGGGGTCTCAAACTCACGGCCCGCAGGCCGCGTGCGGCCCGCCGAACAATTTTGTGTGGCCCGCAGACTAATCCACGAAGTTCAAAATATTTTGGATAAAATTAAGTAAGCCTAGGGGCCTACTTGTATTTTTCATTTCTCTAGCATCCTAGCTAGATATTAGCTTAGTTAACAGCAGTTGTGATGCGAACTACAGTTTCTGGTCGTTTTGTGACACTGAGTAAATTGCATGTACGATTGTGCTTGTTGTACTGATTTTTTTTTGTTTTCAACTGCAGTGAGAAAAGTGTTGCGTAACAGTTGCCTTTTGTAGACCTAGTGCGGCCCGCCGAACGGCTGTGATCTTGCTCTGCGGCCCACATGCTGAGTTGAGTTTGAGACCCCTGCTGTAGACTATACTGTTTATGTTCATGTAACGTACCTCACTCCTTGCACAGGGACCATCGCAGAAGATAACCTGTCATGTAGGTTGTGAGGTGAGCAACCCTAACGTGGGGGAATGTGGGGGAAACAGCTGTGTTAGGCTTGCTTGATGGTTGCAAGCCTGGTACTTTGCCTGACTAGTGCACGAGCACATGGCACTCCTATAGTCCATGTAAGGCTATGGGTGCTTTCCCTCGGGGGAATTATCCCAGATTGCTCTCCTGCCGCTGCAAGGTGTAGTTTTCCTAACCGCTTGCCCTTCGCTGTGAACAGTAGGGTTTTCTTTGTTTATTCTCTTGCCTGTCTTTGTGAGCCTCCAATAAATAAGTAATGGCCTGATGCTTTCTGGCTTCGTAGTTCCTCCACCATCTGCCTGAATTCCATGCAAACCTGCTTGGCCTCAACCACAAGCATTACAAGTATGAAGATTTATTTGTCTTCAGACAAAAAGACTATCACTTCAAACTAATGGTTCTCAAACTGCAGCTACGATCAGAATCATCTTCGATGATGGGCATGTTGAAACACCTAGTACTGAACAGCATGCATCCCCAGTTTCTGATTCATTCGGTATGGGATGAGGCATGAGAACTTGCATTTCTAACAAGCTCCCAGGTGATGAGCTGCTGCTCCACAGACCATACTTTGAGAGCCACTACCCTAGGTATAAGAATCTTTGACAGGAGAAGAAATAAAAATGCAAAGACTCTAAGGTGGGAAATTCTTTTCCTCATTACCAGCATTCTAACCTTTTAAGTTGAATTTCAGAAATGTCACTCCTCCCAAGCATATCCCTTAGCTTACTAGTCAATTTCTCGCTGTGTGGAAAGTC
The DNA here is from genome assembly GCF_036850765.1 of Saccopteryx bilineata. Lineage (NCBI taxonomy): Eukaryota > Metazoa > Chordata > Mammalia > Chiroptera > Emballonuridae > Saccopteryx > Saccopteryx bilineata. The sequence continues at coordinate 79,109,002 of NC_089496.1, forward strand.
AAAAAAATTTCAGGGTAACCTGAAAACAGAATGGTGGATTGACTCATTGCACTAGAACTATAGCATGAGGTGGAGGTTACGTGGATACTCTTGGGATGGTGACATCAAGTTCTCTCCCCCATGGGACAGGTCTGTCAGGGAAGACAGAACCACCTCCCTTAATGATATTTCATGTATGGTACAACAATCTTGCTTTCTGATTCTTATGTTAGAGAATTCATCATTCATTTAGTCATTCATTCAGGGAACAATGGCTCTCTTCTATACAGAATCTCCTTTCTGAGGAGGCAGGTTCTATTAGACTTGGCACATTCTAGATCAGTGTTTCCAATAGAAAAATAATTCCACCCACATGTATAATTTTAAATTTTAAAAAACTGAGCAGGTGAAATTAATTTTAATAGTATACTTTATTTAACCGAATACACTCAAAACATCATTTTAACATGTAGTCGCTGTAAAACATTATTAATGAGATAGTTTACATTCTTTGTTATACTAAGTCTTCAAAACCCAGGTGTAGACTAAAATACATCTCAGTTTAGACTAGTCACACTTCACTGACAGTCACATGTGGCTGATGGCTACCTCATTGGATGAAGCACGTCCAAATATTTTCCTGATAAGGTCAAAGACAAATCTAATTTATTAGCACCAACTACTTTTTCTTTTTATTTAGACAATTAAATTTAACAGGGTTATATTGGTCAACAAAAGTATATAGATTTAGAGAAAACATCTCCACATCATTTGGACAGTTGATTACGCTGTATACCCATCACCCAAAGTCAAATCATCTTCTGTCACCCTATATTTTGTTTTTCTCTAGGCCCCTCCCCTTTCCCCACCCCCCTCCTCTCCACCCTTCCCTTCCCCTGGTAACAACTGCACTCTTATCTATGTCCATGAGTCTCAATTTTGTGTCCCACCTATGTATGGAATCATACAGTTCTTAGTTTTTTCTGATTTACTTATTTCACTCAGTACAATGTTATCAAGGTCCATCCATGTTATTGTAAATGATACTATGTCATCATTTCTTATGGCTGAGTAGTATTCCATTGTATATATGTACCACATCTTCTTTATCCAATCCTCTATTGAAGGGCATTTCAGCTGTTTCCATGTCTTGGCCACTGTGAACAATGCTGCAATGAACATGGACTGCATGTGTCTTTTCATACCTATGTTTTTGAGATAAGGAGTTAATATTCAAAATATATAAGCAACTCACAAAATTTAGTAAGAAACAAACAAACAATCCAATAAAAAAAATGAGAAGCCTGACCAGGTGGTGCCACAGTGGATAGAGCGTCGAACTGGGATCAGAGGACCCAGGTTCGAGACCCTGAGGTCGCCAGCTTGAGCACGAGCTCATCTGGTTTGAGCAAAAAGCTCACCAGCTTGAACCCAAGGTCGCTGGCTTGAGCAAGGGGTTACTCAGTCTGCTGTAGCCCCACAGTCAAGGCACATATAAGAAAGCAATCAATGAACAACTAAAGTGCCACAACAAAAAATTGATGATTGATGCTTCTCATCTATCTCCATTCCTATCTTCCCCTATCTCTGACTCTCTCTCTCTGTCTCTGTAAAAAAAAAAAAAATGAGAAGAGGACATGAACAGCCTGACCAGGCGGTGGTGCAGTGGATAGAACGTCAGACTGAGATGCAGAGGACCCAGGTTTGAGGCCCCAAGGTCACCAACTTGAGCTCAGGCTCATCTGGTTTGAGCAAAACTCACCAGCTTGGATCCAAGGTTGCTGCCTTGAGCAAGGGGTTACTCAGTCTGCTATAGCCCCACAGTCAAGGCACATAAAAGAAAGCAATCAATGAACAACTAAGGTATCACAACGAAAAACTGATGATTAATGCTTCTCATCTCTCTCCTTTCCTGTCTGTCTGTCCCTATCTAACCCTCTCTCTGTCCTGTAAAAAAAAAAATAAAAATAAATTAAAAAATAAAAGAGGACATGAACAGACACTTCTCCCAAGAAGAAATACAAATGGCCAACAGATATATGAAAAAATGCTCATCTTCATTAGCTATTAGAGAAATGCAAATCAAAACTACAATGAGATACCACCTCACACCTGTTAGATTAGCTATTATCAATAAGACAGGTAATAGCAAGTGTTGGAGAGGCTGTGGAGAAAAAGGAACCCTCATCCACTGTTGGTGGGAGTATAGAGTAGTACAACCATTATGGAAGAAAGTATGGTTGTTCCTCAAAAAATTAAGAATAGAACTAGCATATGACCCAGCAATCCCTCTGCTGGGTATATAGCACCAACTGCTTTTAATAATTATTTTCCTCTTTGCCATCAAGCTTCATCAAACTCCTTAGATACCCCCGCCCTCTGGCTGCACCTGGGAGTAGCTCTCTGTATCAGACAATTATTGGCTCCAAATGTCCATTCTATCCCTCTTCCATAGTAATAGCAACTTTAGCCGGACATGTGGCTAACCAAGATAAACACTATATTTTCCCTAGCAGTTAGGTGAAGCCATGAAACTACTCTTTGGTCAATGAGATGGAAACATAAACTTATGCAGCACCTTCTAGGAACCTTCTTTCAGAAACAGCTGCATCGCCCTTTTCCTGTTTATTTCCTTCCTCCTTCCTAGTGATTAGCTGGAATGAAAACCAGATGGCTGGAATCACAGCCACCATCTTGAACCATGAGGTGACCTTAAAAATGGAGGCCACACCATAGAGTAGGAGCCCAATTCCTGGGGATTTTTTGTGGAGCAGAGCCTATGTCCTGGCTTTCAAGTGAAGGAGAAATTAACTTCTGTGGCTAAGCCATTATTGTTTTTCCAATTGTTACAGCTGAATTTAACTCAATATAACTAATTCATATGCCCACCCATTCATCTCAGGCTTATAAACATGTCACAGGTGGAGATCCCATGGAATGAGGAAACAGATATAGTGTATATTTTTAATGCAAAATAAAACAAATAATAGCTAATAATTATGCAGTACTTGTCTTAACAGGTCTTATGTTAAGTACTTAACTCATGCTCACAACAACCCCCATGTATAAATAAAGATTTGGAAAGAAGTTAAGAGACTTGTCCAAGATTATATTGCTAGAGAATGGTGAAGACAGGATTTGAACACAAGTCTGGATGACTCTGTAAACCATGTTCTTTGATAAATGTGTTCCCATGCGTGGAGACTGGGCCACACAGCAGGCAAGAGAGTGGGGCACAAATCCAGTTTTACGAAGTCAGCAGAAGCTCTGAATTCAAATTCAAATTCATACCTTTATTCCAGCAAGATGCAACCAATCAGTAAAAATATGAGGGTCAGCTGTGTTCTAATCACTCTGTAAGGTGTTTTAGGGGTATGAGACCACATCATTTACAGCTAGTTTCCCAGGTGTTCTATTACTTCTCTCTCTCTCTCTCTCTTATTTTCGCATTCTAAGGACTTAAAAATTAATTTTTCTAGGATAAAACATCTGACTTATTGCATTTCTAATAAGTATGTATCAAGTATAAATCATTTTAGGAATGATGACATTGAGATTGGTTTTGGGTGGCAGGAAGTGGGAAGAGACTTCTCTAAAAGAGCAATGTTGAACTAGAGAGAAGAAATCTCTTCTTATCAATCTCAACTCTTTCCAGACTATACAGAATGCAAAAGGCAAGGAGTGGCACCCCACCAAAAAGTCAGGGGGTTAGAGTATATGTCTCAAGTTCGAACCTACATCTGAGGCAACCGGAGAGGAATAACAGGCTTTGAGCGAACCGAGCACATCAGTTTGATCAAGAGCCTCAGGGAAGCGGATCTAACGAAAGGTCTGTGAAGGATAACAAAGCCTCCTGTTCACACAAGAGAACCAGATGCAACAACAGCCTAAAACCTCAGAAGAAGATACCTAACGTATTCCTCTGTTACCCTGCACGTTGTCACCAGTCAACCTGCTTCATGAAGACATTGCGCAAGCCCGTGCCATCAGTTAAAACTGAGCTCCAAAGGCCAGAAGTCGATGCATAGAACTGCCTGTGTGAATATGCTTACCCGATTCTAAAGTGGTTTCCTTTCATAGATGAGGAGGCCAAGATCCAGAATGATCACAAAGAAAATCAAAGGTGGAAATGTCTAAGAAAAAGATGTGTCTCCTGCCCCTGAAGAAGGGGTGCCTGCCCTTGAAGAATCTACCAGTCTCTCCTCGAGGGAGTTCATGCTGTTGTAATTACTTCTGCCTCGAGTCTGTGTTGGCCTGCTGGGCAGGGTTGCAGACAGGGGCAGGAAGATAGAAGCAGTGAAATCAACACAAGAGACTTAAGGGGTGTCCGATAATGTGGGGTTCATGGGAGAAGTCTCCCTGTGGACACGGATGGTTGGGTTCATCTGTTGTATTTTACTGAACAAACCTGGATTTCTGAAAAACATACCAACTGAGTGTGGGCCTCTTGTGCCCTGCCTGTAATTTTCCAATACTCTGTGCCCCAGATGGGTTTACAGGAAGAAAGTATTAATGAAAAACTTCCAGTAAGGTTGGAATACCAAAAGAGAGGGCACATATGTGATTGTAAGTAACGGTGGAAAGGTTACTACGATCAGCTCCGCTGGCAGCTGGACTCCAGTCCCCCTCCACACCCTCAATGCTTCCTGTGCAGGTCTCAAGGCTGGTGGGTTGCGGATGGCATTCACAGACCCCAAGGTGCCTGCTTTGGGTTGGGATATGTGAGTTGGGATACGAAAATTCTTATGTTTTAAAAATGGAAAAACATCTTACTAATTACTAATCATTTCAGTTAATAAGATTAAAAAGTCATTTATTCTCCCAATGTCTACCCTTTTCATATAGTAATGACCCCAATAGCTTCTAACTGGGAACATCTTCAGCTGAAGAGTGTGAATAATTGAGTGAAGAAACAGCAATAGTTTGCTCCTTTGCTGGAGTTCCCTCTTTGGAATACAGATTACCTCAGTTGCTGCTGGCTTCTAATTGTAAGGGTAATAATGACTTCAAGTTTTTGAATATTTTAAGCCAAAGAGCAAGTTGTTATTCTCTCTCTCTCTCCCTCCCTCCCTCCCTCCCCTAAAACATATAATTCTTAAAATACAGAACAGCCATTTCTGAGTTTTTTTAGTAACTTCAGACTTCTATGGTTTGGCTCTGGACTAAAACACAGGATATTCTGCCAGTACCACTTTCACTTGTAACTGTTTTGTGTATTTCTCCTACTTAAAAATATTCAAGGCTGCTTCCAAATCATAAATACATAATACGTTGAATTTAAAATGTGTATGTAAAATTGTCAACTACTGTATTTAGGGGGACACATTTATTGCATGCAAGTTATTATTAGTTCATGTTCTGACTCAAAGTAGGATTAAGCCAAAAAGCATGATTTTTCTTTTGCATGATTCTTTTTTAATTTTTCAGTACTTCCTAAATTTATAGCCCTGGTTGTCTTGGAAAAGAGTTGATGTCTTTCCCTTGTGTTTTCACAGCAGTTTTTAAGATTGTTTTATTATGCGTAGACGGCACCCCTTCCCCCGAGTGAAGACATAAAAGTAACGCACTAGAAATGGTGACAGAGAGTTTGTAACCATCCTGCTATAGACTGGTTTGGAAAACAACCCTCAATAAGTATTGCAGCTAAAGAGGAGAGTTTATTGAGCAGGATATTTCCATGGTCTCACAACATCTCTGTACTGATTGACCATTAGCCTTAAGAATTTTTCAGTGTAGTAAATATATAATACACACATTTTATTCCTTCTTTAAAAGAACGATAGAATCAGTTGGTGTCCTGGCTTGTGATCAAGTCACAGAGATCTCTGGCTACTAGCTCAGGTATATTACCCATTGTCAGCAGTGCCACAAAATAAAACTAACAGCTAGCCACTATTGAGAGCTTACTTTAACAGACCTTATGTTAAATACCTCCTTTTAAGCTCACAACAGATCCCCAAACAATTTTTCTGAGGGTAGAGGTTGTGTTCATTTGTCACTGTTGAATCACCACCTCTTATTACTTCACCTGCTGCAAACAGCAAGTCTGCAACAACTTTTGTTTGAATGAATGAAAGTGTATTAGATACTTCTTAGTGCCACTAAACCTTCTCTCAGCCTCCCCTGTCTCCTCCAGCTGCTGCAGAGACCGATACGATGGCGGGCTCTGAGCCACTTCACACAGCCACAAAGGACATGCCTCACCTGCAGTCTCTACTTCCTGCTTCTTGCCTTGGGGCTTCCCTTTCGACACAGAGGTCCCGGTGCCATGCAAACTCTACCATGCACGTGCAACATGGAAGTAAATGTGGGGAAGTTAACGCTTCATAGACTATAACTTTGACCAATGGGAGACAGGAGTCAATGAATAAATTTTTCTACCTTTCTTCTCTCCGGTAGACTGTTAAGATAAAAAATTTGTTTGACTCTTTGGAGGATAGTCATGATGGTCCCATGGGATCAAACAATTAGCAGCAACCAACTCAGTAACATACCCACCTATTGGCACTCTCTCTCTCCCTACCTCACTTTCTCTGTCTCTACATCCTGCTCCCTGGGCTCACCATCCCTAAGGAAGAAATTTTACATAAACCTTATCCCACACCCTTCTCTCTCAAGATCTCAGACTAAAACAAAGTAAGTGAATCTACTTGTGAGTACTCTGTCTAAAAACATGATCTGGATGAATTATTATAGACTGGACCATCATCTTGTTTTAACTTATAAATTCAAATCAAAAGAAATGGTGGATACCATCTTCCAGAATCTTCTAACCCTGGATCCCAATGGTGGCTATCTACACGAGCGGAGGGGGCAGGGCCTGAAGGCAGCCGGGCCATGCTCTGACTCCTGAAATAGTCTTATTTCTCCACAAGAAGCACCACCTCTACAGCTTCTTTGAGGACAGAAGATGTTATACTATTGTGTCAGGGTTCATCTCAGAACGCTGAAAGCAAATATTTACAGTACATAGTGACGCAGGGATGCCTGAAGCTACTCTCTGAAAAATTATACAAATCTCTGGAAGTTTATCAATTCTACTGTAATACAGCAAACGTAAGGGGAATCTAATACAGCACATGACGCATAATAAAATGATATATGTTGTTGTTTTCAACATATATTGAATGTTTACTCTGGGCCAGGTCAGGATTTATCATACGGTATTAGGTCTTTACAAAAGTTCTCTGACAACGTTGCTATTTTTCATTTACAGATATCTGAAGGGTTTAGAAAGTTATAAACTTATCCAAGCTCTCTCTGCTAGGAAGTGGAAGATTCCAACCAACTTCTAGGCTTTTTGTAATATAAAAGAGGACTAAATTTCTGTTTAAGCCAGTGTTGTGTTGGTGGTTTCTGCAATGGATATTGAAGTATAAGTTACACTTAACCCAGTGGTGGGATTCAGCCGGTTCGCAACAGTTCAGCAGAACCGATACCTAATTTTTTGTTGAGTTCACCAAACCAGTTGTTAAAATGGCACTTGTAATTAGGGTTCTCTCTAAGATGGGTGCCTTGGCAGCAGCCCAATGTGGAAATCACAAATTTATATTCCATACTCTTTTTTTTTATTAAATTTAATGCAGTGACATTGATAAATCAGGGTACATATGTTGAGAGAAAATATCTCTAGATTATTTTGACATTTGATTGTGCTGTATACCCCTCCCCCAAAGTTAAATTGTCTTCTGTCACCTTCTATCTGGTTTTCTTTGTGCCCCTCCCCTCCCCTAACCCCTCTCTCCTTCTTCACCCCCTCCCCCCTCCCCCAACCTCCCGCCCCTGTTGCCATCACATTCTTGTTCATGTCTCTGAGTCTCATTTTTATGTCCCTTCTATGTATGGATTCATCTTAGTTTTTTTTTTTTTCTGATTTACTTATTTCACTCCGTATAATGTTGTCAAGGTCCATCCATGTTATTGTAAATGATCCTATGTCATCATTTCTTATGGCTGAGTAGTATTCCATAGTATATATGTACCAAAGCTTTTTAATCCACTTGTCCTCTGATGGACCCTTGGGCTGTTTCCAGATCTTCGCTATTGTGAACAATGCTGCCACAAACATGCGGGTGCATTTCTCCTTTTCGAGCCGTTCTATGGTGTCCTTGGGGTATATTCCTAAAAGTGGGATAGCTGGGTCAAAAGGCAGTTCGATTTTCAGATTTTTGAGGAATCTCCATACTGTTTTCCACAGGGACTGCACCAGTCTGCATTCCCACCAGCAGTGCAGGAGGGTTCCCTTTTCTCCACATCCTTGCCAGCACTTATTCTGTGTTGTTTTGTTGATAAGCGCCATTCTGACTGGTGTGAGGTGATATCTCATTGTGGTTTTAATTTACATTTCTCTAATGATTAGTGATGTTGAGCATTTTTTACAAAGCATTGATAAAAGAAATCAAGGAAGATACAAACAAGTGGAAGCATATACCGTGCTCATGGTTAGGAAGAATAAACATCATTAAAATGTCTATATTACCCAAAGCAATCTATAAATTCAATGCAATACCAATTAAAATACCAATGACATACTTCAAAGATATAGAACACATATTCCAAAAATTTATATGGAACCAAAAGAGGACACGAATAGCCTCAGCAATCTTAAAAAAGAAGAATAAAGTGGGAGGTATCACACTTCCTGATATCAAGTTATACTACAAGGCCATTGTACTCAAAACAGCCTGGTACTGGCATAAGAACAGGCATATAGATCAATGGAACAGAACAGAGAACCCAGAAATAAACCCACAGTTCTATGGACAACTGATATTTGACAAAGGAGGTAAGGAAATACAATGGAGTAAAGACAGCCTCTTTAACAAATGGTGTTGGGAAAATCGGACAGCTACCTGCAAAAAAATGAAACTAGATCACCAGCTTACACCACTCACAAAAATAAACTCAAAATGGATAAAAGACTTAAATGTAGGCCGTGAAACCATAAGCATCTTAGAAGAAAACATAGGCAGTAAGCTCTCCAACATCTCTCGGAGCAATATATTTGCTGATTTATCTTCACGGGGAAGTGAAATAAAAGACAGGATAAACAAATGGGACTATATCAAACTAAAAGGCTTTTGCACAGCTAAAGACAATAAGAACAGAATAAAAAGACAAACTACACAATGGGAGAATATATTTGACAATACGTCTGATAAGGGGTTAATAACCAAAATTTATAAAGAACTTGTAAAACTCAACACCAGGAAGACAAACAACCCAATCCAAAAATGGGCAAAAGAGATGAATAGACACTTCTCCAAAGAGGACATACAGATGGCCAATAGGCATATGAAAAAATGCTCAACATCCATACTCTTTTTTAACATTCATCTGTGCAACAAGGTATTCTGAGCACCCGTAATGTTTATTTCGTCCATAAGTGAAAAAAATTGCATGTAAGGATGCCAATCAAGAAGCAATATGGGAATATGTTAAGTAACAATTTTATAGTTTTTGTCGGGTATTATTTAATAGTTTTTCATTAATATTTTAAAACTCTTATAATCTAGTTTAAATATTAAATGCATTAAATAATCAACTACCTTTTAGTATATCATTTTTTATTGATTTTAATTTATTGTGTTTACATAGATTCAAGTGTCCCACTGAATACATCCCCTCCCCACCCCCGTGTTCCTCTCAAGGTATATCATTTTTTTATACTTAGAATAGTCATTAGGACAGAGAACCGGCTGTCTAATTATTTGAATCACACCACAGACTTAACCTAATTACAAAGCACTTCTAATACTACTTTTGGGTCAAGCCACAATCCAAAAACGAGGGAAATATACCCTAGTAGACATCCTAAACAGCTGTCATCATAAGATACTCTTCCCAGTGTTCATCAAGGAGAGAAAATCAATAATTATTCAATGTACTAAAGGTGTATCACAGAAAAAAATGCCAGAAGACTGTTTCTCAGCATTCCAAGGACTTTTATAGGTATAATGACTATATATTTCCCCTAACCCCAAAATTGACACACAGGAAGTGATAATTATGAGTGTACTTACAGAGATCTTCAATAGGATTATGGGGAGAAAGTTATATTTCACTCAGTTACTCTTTTATTTTCTTTCTTTCTTTTTTTTTTTTTTTGTATTTTTTCTGAAGTGAGATGCAGGGAGGCAGAGAGACAGACTCCCACATGCACCTGACTGGGATCCACCTGGCAAGCCCACTAGGGGGCGTTGCTCTGCTGCAACTGGAGCTATTCTAGTGCCTAAGTTGGAGGCCATGGAGCCATCCTCAGAGCCCAGGTCAACCTTGCTCCAATGGAGCTTTGGCTGCAGGAGGGGAAAAGAGAGATAGAGAGGAAGGAGAGGGGGAGGGGTGGAGAAGCAGATGGGCGCTTCTCCTGTGTGTCCTGGCTGAGAATCGAACCCAGGACTTCCACATGCCAGGCCAACGCTCTACCACTGAGCCAACAGGCCAAGGCTAGGAAACTTTTTTCATATTTGAACATTATCTACAAAGTCCATGTTGGGTTTCCAGGGGGTGGGACCTGGTTTGGACTCCCAGTGGCACCTGGCATAATAATGAAGCCCTGGCACCTTTCCTCACCACCTCCATACACATTGGCCAAGGTCGGGGTCCCTCCTCAGCAATCCCATGCCTCCTTTTACAAAATAAGGAGCAAAAAGCCATGTTGTAGGCAGAGACTGCATCCCCTTTGTTCACCATTGTGTCCTCAATTCCTACTACTGCTCTGAGCACTCAGTAGGTACTCAAGAAATATTTGTGAAATAAAAAAATATATTTTTCAATTGTGCCTTTGCATACACTATAATAATAGTCATAAACATATCATCTTTACCATGTGTTCTAAGAATTTTGCAGATAATTTATCCTCAAAATAACATTATGGCCCTGGACAGCTGGCTCAGTGGCAGAGTGTTGGCCCAGCAGATTGATGTCCCAGATTCGATTCCCGGTCAGAGCACACAAGAGAAGCAACCATTTGCTTCTTCACCCACTCCCCTCCCCTTCACTGTCTCTCTGTCTATCTCTCTCATCTTTTCCCATGGCCATGGCTTGATTGGTTCAAGGGCATCAGCCCCCAGCCCCGAGGATGGTTCTGTGGAGCCTCCAACTTAGGTGCTAAAAATAGCTCGGTTGTGAGAATGGCCCCAGATGGGCAGAGCATCAGCCCTAGACGGGGGTTACCAGGTGGATCCTGGTCAAGGTGTATGTAGAGTCTATCTCTCTATCTTCCCTCTTCTCACCTATAAAAGAAGAAAAAAAATATCACTATGAAGGAAATACTATCATCCCCTTTTAACAAACAAGAAAAATTAGGCAAAGAGAGTTTAAGTGACTTGCCTAAGGTCACAAAGCGTATAGACTCTGTATCAACAGCAACAGCAACAAATTAGTATTTGTTAAATGCACACTAGCATTTCCAGTTCCTTTGAGACCCCATTATTGTTTCAGTTTGGGATATTTGTAGGTTTCAGTTGTTGATAAGGCAGCATTATTAACAGGTAAAGATAAATTTCCTCATCTTCTGGGTATGAATCACAATCAAAACACTGGAGGAATAAGACTTGAGTGGGGGGAAACCTTAAAATCCTCCACTGCAGTCCCATTACTCTTAAAATAAAACCCTAACACCCAGCCTTGGTCTATTTGATCAGGCCCTAAATCTTGTTCTCCCTGGTCACAGAAGTCTCTGTCACATTGGCCAGCCCTCTGTTCTTCAAACAAGCCAATCCTGTGCCCCTTTCATGAGCTATACCCCTGCTGTTCCCACTGCTGAAAATGCTTTTCCCCAGGATTTTCTCGCCCTTCAGATCCTCAAGCACCCAGTCTAAAGACCTATACTCTACCCCACCCTACCTCTAGATGACCAGTCATTCTCTCTCTATCTCATTAACCTGCTTTATTTTCTCTGTAGCATTTATCACTAGCAGAAATAGTCATTTCTGTTTGCCTGATTGCTTCCTGATTTCATCTTCCCACTTGAGAGTATAAAATCTGTGAGACCAGGGATGTTGGCAGCATATATAGTGTGTCCGTAAAGTCATGGTGCACTTTTGACCGGTCACAGGAAAGCAACAAAAGACGATAGAAATGTAAAATCTGCACCAAATAAAAGGAAAACTCTCCCAGTTTCATACCTATTCAGTGCAGTTCGATGTGGGCTCATGTACAGATTTTTTAGGGCTCCTTAGGTAGCTATCCTGTATAGCCTCTACAGACTCGTCACTGACTGATGGCCTACCAGAAAGGGGTTTCTCCACCAAACTGCCAGTTTCCTTCAACTGCTTATCCCACTGAGTAATGTTATTCCTATGTGGTGGCGCTTCGTTATAAACACGCCGATATTCACGTTGCATTTTGGTCATGGATTCGCATTTAGCAAGCCACAGAACACACTGAACTTTCCTCTGTACCGTCTACATCTTGACTGGCATGGCCATGCGCTGCTCCACTGTATACAAGGTGTTACGTCATCATCTGCACATGCTGCCACATCATCTTACAGAAACTGGGAGAGTTTTCCTTTTATTTGGTGCAGATTTCACATTTCTATCGTCTTTTGTTGCTTTCCTGTGACCGGTCAAAAATGCACCATGACTTCACGGACACACTGTAGAAGAAGTGCTATTTGCATTTATTGAATGACAAATGATTCAACAAATTACAAACCTTTGCCAAGCACTGGCCAACACCAAGTCATAGAAAAAAAGGAACCTTGGGTTTCCAACTATATCTCAGCACCTGAATCATACAGGATAAAATACCTTCTTCATCAAAGCCTCACTGAAAACACCCAATTGCCCCCCAAAGACTCCCAATGGCCCCTTGCAGATCTGAGAGATCAAACTGGGAGTTTGGGCATGAGGCAGATAGATGGCTGTGAAATCCAACCAAGAGAAGGTCTAGGGGCACCAAGGATGCAGGAAATCTGAGGGACCGCTCCCAAAGTTCCTGGGGAAGACAAGAGTTGGTGCCACCATTCGTTACTGGCAGGGAGGGTGGTGGCTCTTGTCTGGTTTTCTATACTGGGGTGCAGCATAAGAGTTCATATGAAAAAATGTTTCTCTGGTTCAAAAAAAAATACATTTCCCCATGTATAAGACGCATGCTTTTTCGAAAAATTTGGGGTCTAAAACTGGGTGTATCTTATACAGTGGTTGTAGTTTTTTTACTTGCATTTCCCGCTTTTTCACTCTTGTTTTTGTGCTCATTGTTGAAGACGGCGATTCGTCATCAGACACAGATGCGGGCAAGCTAATGGAAGGGAGTTTTGTGATGAGTTGTATGAATTTTATGATGAATAAAATTTGAGTTCAATAACTTTATGTAATATTAAATGTCAGGCCCCAAAATTAAGGTGTGTCTTATACACGGGGAAATCCGGTAGTTCAGAAACCCTTTCTTTACAGAATTTCTTCCCATTGTGTACAGAGTGAAAGGGCTAGAGGAAAAATAATATTTCCACTGAGCTTTGTGAATATTCAGCAGTTAACTTTGAAATGTCCTTCCCAGGTAGATTTTTGAGAGCTTCCAGGCCAAGCAGCCCGCCTGCAGTCCCAGGGTCCCGGGAGGTGGAGCGCGTCCACCCCTCCATCACCTTTCTCTCCTCACCGGGCAGTAAGCTGCACTGATGGCCCGCTCCAGGCGAAGCACATTGGAAATGGAGGGCACTCGGACATGCTATGGGTGTAGGTAATTTTTCCCAGCAGGAAGAGAACCTAGGAACATACTTGCCCTAGGAATAACTCAGTCAGCGGGCATTCTACGCCCAACCCCACCAGGTGTGCACGCCTCCGAGGCGGAAGGTAACCACGTGCTTGCTGGCAGCTAACGACACACATGTCCCAGAGACTTTGGCAAACTGTCTGCTCGCAGCTATCGGAGTGATTTGGAATGTTTAGCTGAAAAGAAACGCCTTCCTCTCGTTTGCACTCCATGCCTGTAAGCTCCCAAGGGTGTCACCGCCCCGGCTGCGAGGTGGAGCGTGGCTGGGGTGCTGCCTCGGGGCTCCAGGCGGCAAAGGCCGGGAACACAGAGCTGCTGCCCCCACATCTCTGCCTCGTGACTGCCACCTCACTGCTGCTAGGCAAGAAATAATTGATGGTGACTCTGGAACACAGCCAAGATTCCTCAGGATGCAGAGCAGGCATCTAAACACAGGACATTGGTTCCAGCAATTTGAGCTCAGACCATGGAATAGGTGCCGAAGTCGCCCATACAGCACTGTGTGACCCAGTTCCCATTTGCTCAGCTTTTGGGTCACTCTTCATACACACCAGCTTCTTGCTAGGGTAGCAACAGGAAGGTAGTAGATGACACTTGAATCTTATAGTATAAGGTATGCAGGTGGTGGCTGCACACCACCCACAGGTCGGATGGTGACAATCGCAGCTGTATTTTGAGAAGATTAGCCCAGCCCTCTGTGGGTTTCTGCAAATACTGGCCCAGGGGCTCTTGGCATTGTGCCAGAGCCTATTAACAACTGGAAACAGGATCACTTTCAACTTTACCAGAGGAGAGAACAGCATCTGAGATCTTAAAAGCTACACCCTTATTTGGTCAGCCAAACAATTGATCAATGGAAGCCAGCAACCTGTGTGTCTGTGCCTTTTATTGAGGGTCACCTATCATGCCACCTTCAGTCGCTAAATGGTTCTCATGGCAGTTCAGCTACAGCCCTAGTCCTGAGGCTGAGTGTGTGCCACTGGGAGCATGAAGGGACCTGTCCCTCAGATGGGAGGTTTTTTTGTTTGTTTGTTTTTGTTTTTGTTTTTATATTTTTCCAAAGCTGGAAACGGGGAGAGACAGTCAGACAGACTCCCGCATGCACCCGACCGGGATCCACCCGGCACGCCCACCAGGGGGTGACGCTCTGCCCCTCCGGGGCGTCGCTCTGCCGCGACCAGAGCCACTCTAGCGCCTGGGGCAGAGGCCAAGGAGCCATCCCCAGCGCCCGGGCTATCCTTGCTCCCCTCGCTGCAGGAGGGGAAGAGAGAGACAGAGAGGAAGGAGAGGGGGAGGGGTGGAGAAGCAGATGGGCGCTTCTCCTATGTGCCCTGGCCGGGAATCGAACCTGGGACCCCTTGCACGCCAGGCCAACGCTCTACCACTGAGCCAACCGTCCAGGGCCCAGATAGGAGGTTTTAAGTGGAGTGCCTACTGCTCTCAGGAGCAATGGCAGGCATCCCATTTCACAAGGGGTCCCAGAGACCATCTGGCCCAGGCCTCAGTTCACAAAAGACCTCAAATTTAGAATTTTGAAATGATCTGCAAAAGATACCCTGAGATGACTGAATGAAAATTGACATTCCAACTAAATCTTTAAATTAGTGTCCTCTTATCAGATAACACTGCTGGGGGTACATTAAAATAACATGAACTAATAATAATGATGACTATCACTTATAAGACTCTAGACACTCTTCTAAGACTTGCATTTAATCCTCACAAAACCCTCTGAGGAGGTACTTCTATGCCCATTTTACAGATTAGAAACTGAGGTACAGAAAGATCAAATATTGTGCCCAAGATTACACAGCTCATAAGATCACACAGCTAATAAGTGCTGGGCCAGGATTTGAACCCAGGCTCTCCAGGCTCCAGAGTTTCTGTACTTATCTACTATTCAATGAAGCTTTTAAAAATAAATCCTTGGCAACAGCACAATCACACTGCCATTTTACGGATCACAAACAACCACCTCTTAACATGGAAACACTTGGCATTTCACCATTTTTCATATCCCAGGAGTCTCTAAAAATGGGAAAACCCCAGGCTCTCTGAAAGGCCTTGGGTCAGGTACATAGCAACATGTCTTTTTCACGAGGATTGCTCCAATGCTAGAGAAAAATGATAGCAGATTACTGTGTAAGAGGATGTTCGGAGCCCGACGAGTGGGCCTTTCTCTATGCTGCAGACTCGTTTGTTTGGTCCTGTCAGTTCCTCCGCCCAAAGCTCTCAAACTAAGGATCAAGAGAGACTCTCTGAGGAGGACCCGGGTTCGATTCCCGGCCAGGGCACATAGGAGAAGCACCCATTTGCTTCTCCACCCCTCCGCCGCGCCTTCCTCTCTGTCTCTCTCTTCCCCTCCCGCAGCCAAGGCTCCATTGGAGCAAAGATGGCCCGGGCGCTGGGGATGGCTCTGTGGCCTCTGCCTCAGGCACTAGAGTGGCTCTGGTCGCAACATGGCGATGCCCAGGATGGGCAGAGCATCGCCCCATGGTGGGCGTGCCGGGTGGATCCCGGTCGGGCGCATGCGGGAGTCTGTCTGACTGTCTCTCCCTGTTTCCAGCTTCAGAAAAAAAAAAAAAAAGAGAGAGACTCTCTTCTCTTAATAACTGACGACACCAAGGGCCCCAAGGACTCTGGTTGTGTCCCAGCCCCTCCATCGGAGTGGCAGCATCGAAAGGCAGTGCCAGGCACCCAGCCAAGGTGCCAGGAGGCATTGCCCAGTGTGAAATCTAATTGACCTACAAAAGGAAAATGTGACTCTTCAAAGCTAGAAATTCTATCAGAAATAGAGCCCCATGGTATGCTAGAGGGGAACACTGCACACAATTAACATTTGCTATATGACGGTAGGAGTTACTCAAAACCCATCCACTAACGACGTCCCTGGGAAGGCACTGTGGCAGTGGAGATGAATGAGACGGGAGGCCCAGAACAGAAGCGATAAACTGATAAACAAATTGCTCCGTTACAGTGTTGGTGCAGTAGTACACAGTGTGTGTGAGCGCCCTGAGGGCCCAGAGAGGGTACTGTTCACTGTGCGAAGAGATGTGTGAAGACTCCGTTACAGGAGCTGACATGCGCAGACAACCTCTAAGCAGGAGCCGAGCGAAGGGCAAGGGGAGGCCATGGGGACACAGGACGAAAGGCAAGCCAGGCCCCTCAGTGCCATCAACCTCTTATCAGCTTCCACCTTTGAGCAAACTTCTGGTTAATTAGTTGATTTCATGAGTACTTACTGAGGACCTACTATGTGACCTATAATGCTTGAAAATGTGGGGGTACTACCTGGAATTCTTAATAAATGTTCAAAAAAGATAATGAACTGGGTGTTTCCCAACAGACTCTTTCTAGGGCGTGTTTATTTTCAAGAACTGAAGTCAGCAGGGCCAGAGGACAAATGCAAAATCCCGCACACACTACCACCACAACCACCACCACCTCCTTGAGGAGGGAGACTGTGTGGAGGGTTTTTTGTTTTGTTTTGTTTTGTTTGCCAAAAGTTTTTTATTTATTTTTTTTATTATAATTTTATTTTTTTAATGGAGTGACATCAATAAATCAGGATATATATATTCAAAGACAACATGTCCAGGTTGTCTTGTCATTCAATTATGTTGCATACCCATCACCCAAAGTCAGATTGTCCTCTGTAACCTTCTATCTAGTTTTCTTTGTGCCCCCCTCCCCCTTTCCCTCTCCCTCTCCCCCCTTCCCGTAACCACCACACTCTTATCAATGTCTCTTAGTCTCACTTTTATGTCCCACCTACGTATGGAATAATGCAGTTCCTGGTTTTTTCTGATTTACTTATCTCACTTCGTATAATGTTATCAAGATTCCACCATTTTGCTGTAAATGATCCGATGTCATCATTTCTTATGGCCGAGTAGTATTCCATAGTGTATATGTGCCACATCTTCTTTATCCAGTCATCTATTGATGGGTGGAGGGTTTTAAAGCTTTTCCATCTTTAAGCTCGATTCCCTTCTTGCTCTGACTCCTTAGATTACATCTGTTGGGTTGGTATCCTTTTCAGGGACTGTGAGCAACAACAGATCACACTCCCCGCAGGACCTGGAGACATGCCTGTTTCCCATCAGGGCTCCTCTGAGCCAAGGCAGAAGCCTGCATGTGCAGGCACAGAGAGGCTGCCGTGCCATCTGTAGGGACGTCGGGTGCCAGTCTGACTCTTTGTTCTCTATCCCTTTATTGCCCTCGAACACTTTAGGAAAAGCTCTGCTTCCAAAAGGAATCCAACCTTGCCTACCCATGATTAAAGCTCCAGGCCTGCTTGCTGCAGCCTCGGGCTGCCAGGAAAAACTGTAAATAAAATGTAGAGTTTTGACTGATACCTGAGACTGCATACCTTTATTACTGAAATGACATCATGTATGTGACAACAAGTAAATGGAAGACCTTATTTATCTACAAGTGACTGGAAAAGTCAGGGGGCCTGCTCAAAACATACCCGGGGCAGAAAGGAACTAGCTTTACAGAACAGGTGCAAGCAGGCGGCAGGGGAAAGAATTAGGCGGATTTCTCCCTGTACTCTCTGGAGTTCTCTCACAATGTACAATAGTATTTGCCCAGTTTCCCCAGGAAGTCTCAATATTCTGCTAGACCAGCAGGTTGAAAGATGTCATCAGCACAGTGACTGACCGGGCTCAAATCCCATTTCTACACTGACAGGTTTGCATAAAATGAGGCAGGATGTTTATTTTCTATGTGCCTCAATTTACTTAGTGGGGAAAGGTGGGTATACACAGGCCCAACCTCCCAGAGCTGTTCTGGAGACTCAACATCTGCAAAGAGCTTCAGACAGGGTCTGGCACGGAGTAAGTGTTCAATCAGTAATAGCCGATATCATCATCTTATTCCTCAGGGACCTTGAAATTCATGTTTTTCTCATTAAACCTCTAAAGAAAAAGATGAGGCCCTGGCTGGTTGGCTCAGTGGTAGAGTGTCAGCCTGGCGTGCAGGAGTCCCGGGTTCAATTCCCAGCCAGGGCACACAGGAGAAGCACCCATCTTCTTCTCCACCCCTCCCCCTCTCCTTCCTCTCTGTCTCTCTCCTCCCCTCCCGCAGCCAAGGCTCCATTGGAGCAAAAAGTTGGCCCAGGCGCTGAGGATGGCTCCATGGCCTCTGCCTCAGGTGCTGGTATGGCTCTGGTTGCAACAGAGCAACGCCCCAGATAAGCAGAGCATCGCCCCCTGGTGGGCGTGCCAGGTGGATCCCGGTCAGGCGCACACAGGAGTCTGTCTGACTGCCTCCCCATTTCCAACTTCAGAAAAATACAAAAAAAAAAAAAAAAAAAAAAGAAAAAGAAAAAGATGAGGAAGTTAATAAGCATTTGGAATCTTGCTCCAGCCGGAACAAAGCTAATGCCACTAGGTATGAGTCCCTCCCATGCAGCAAGCTCCTTTCCAGATTTCTGCCTCCAGGGCCCAGTTCAACGCCTGCTTGTAGTCATTGCTAAAAAACGCTTGTTGAGCAAATGAATGAAGGAGTGAATGTATGAATGAATGCCTACCATTTCTAGGCTCTGTCCACCTTGGTCTGATTGATCTGAGGCTATGTGAGTTGTAGAAATCTCTCATTTTTCCTTACCCGTAAGGGAGGAGACTCCTGAATCTACTTGGCTCTTCAGAAACTCTTCCCAGTGTGAGACCTCTCTCCAAACCCTGACAGCTGAAAGGGGATTGTCCTGAGCAGTGACTCTCAAACTGTAGCATGCATCAAAATCACCTGGAGAGCCTTTGAAAATGCACATTGCGGCCCTGGCCAGTTGGCTCAGCGGTAGAGCGTCGGCCTGGCGTGCGGGGGACCCGGGTTCGATTCCCGACCAGGGCACATAGGAGAAGCGCCCATTTGCTTCTCCACCCCCTCCCCCTCCTTCCTCTCTGTCTCTCTCTTCCCCTCCCGCAGCCAAGGCTCCATTGGAGCAAAGATGGCCCGGGCGCTGGGGATGGCTCCGTGGCCTCTGCCCCAGGCGCTAGAGTGGCTCTGGTCGCAGCAGGGCGACACCCCGGAGGGGCAGAGCATCGCCCCCTGGAGGGCGTGCCGGGTGGATCCCGGTCGGGCGCATGCGGGAGTCTGTCTGACTGTCTCTCCCCATTTCCAGCTTCAGAAAAAGTACAAAAAAAAAAAAGAAAATGCACATTGCCAGGCCCACCCAAAATTTTCTGGGTTACTATGTCTGAGCCAAAATTTGCATTTCTAACAATTCCAGGGAATGCTGATGCTACTGACCCTGGGACCACAACCTAAATAAGAAACATTATTCTAAGCCAGGGGTCCCCAAACTTTTTACACAGGGGGCCAGTTCACTGTCCCTCAGACCGTTGGAGGGCCAGACTATAAAAAAAACTATGAACAAATCCCTATGCACACTGCACATATCTTATTTTAAAGTAAAAAAACAAAACAGGAACAAATCCAATATTTAAAATAAAGAACAAGTAAATTTAAATCAACAAACTGACCAGAATTTCAATGAGAACTATGCTCCTCTCACTGACCACCAATGAAAGAGGTGCCCCTTCCGGAAGTGCGGCGGGGGCCGGATAAATGGCCTCAGGGGGCCGCATGCGGCCCGCGGGCCATAGTTTGGGGACCCCTGTTCTAAGCCATACATCTGATGCCTCACTCATAACAGAGTTTTCTTTAAAAGTCCACAAACTAAAGCCACTAAATAAATTCCACTCCTTAGACTTGAGCCCTCCCTACTTAGCCTCTGACAACTTTCTGGCTTTATTTCCTTCCACGGCCCTTCATTCTCTAGCCACACTGAGCTACACTTCATTTAGTGAACCCTCCAGTGGTCCTACCTCTGCACTGTCTCCTCTCTCTGGAATGCCTTTTCCCCTTTGCTGACAAAGTCCTACTCATTCTTGAAGACCTGATGCAAATGTCAACCTCTATGCCACTTAACTCTGAGTCTCTCCAGGTATGCTGTGTGGCAACAGCGTATTGTACATGGCCTTACTGTTGCCCTTATATATATATATTTTAAGGAATTTATTTATTTATTTATTTTTTAAAGGGATTTATTTATTTATTTTTTAAAGATTTTATTTATTCAATTTTCAGAGAGCAGAGAGAGAGAGAGAGAGAGAGAGAAAGAGGAGGAGCAGGAAGCATCAACTCCCACATGTGCCTTGACCAGGCAAGCCCAGGGTATTAAACAGGCGACCTCAGCTTTCCAGGTCAACGCTTTATCCCACTGCGCCACCACAAGTCAGGCTTATTGCCCTTATATATACATTGTCTTTCAGATATCTGCTGTTACCAGACTGATATTGCCCCTTTAACCATGACTGTGTATTATTTCTATTTGATGCTCAAAGCCAGCACAATGCTTGACAAAAGTAGGTTAGTACACATATGATAAATAAGTGAACTCCTGACTCCAATGACCCCAGTTGATATCTGTAGCCTGATCCACAGATATTTACTGTATTATTCAGCTATTGCTTTAGAAATGCTGTCACACACACACACACACACACACACACAATCTCCAACACCAGTTATTTATTTTTCTGGCTCAGCTAGGGCAGCTCTGCTCCAGGCAGCAATTTGGCTGGAATAAGATATAGGCTGCAGGTTGGGTTAATTCAGGTTTTCTCTACACATTTCCTCATTCTGGAGCTGGGAGCTATACGAGACAAGTTCTTCTCATGGTGGATTACAGGACACAAGAGATAAAGCCAAATCATACAGGCAGACTTATGGTCATATCATAGCTGCTAACATTACATTGGCCAAAGCAAGTTATATGGCTAGAATCAACATCAATAGAATGAGGGATATATTCTGTCTTCCACAGTATCAACAAATGGCAAAGTAGATGAAGGTATAATATAACAGGATCCAGCTGGGAACTGGGGGAGGAGAATTAAGAATAGTAAGCCAGCTCTCTCGGTTCCTGACATTAGCATTAGAGGAGAGAGCAGAGAAAGGAGAGCAGAGAAAGGTCACAAGGAGGAGAGGAGAGGCAGCCAACATGGTGGAGTGCTGAGGGAGAAGCCAGTTTGTGCAGTTTGTGCAGAGAGAAGGAAGGAGATGGGGAACAGAGGTGAATAAGGCTGGTGAGCTAGAAACCTTTGATTCTAGGAAACTCGGATAAGTCAGTGGTGTTGTGAGCACTGAATGAGTGTGTTTTGGAGCCCAGTGTGTGTTTTTACTTGCCCACCAAGTGCAAGCTAGGATTAAAGCTAATGGCTCACCAAAAAAAACCCAAAAGAACAATAGTAATCCAACCTACTAAATGTATTTTTTCCCATCTTGGGGGTCTCAATCATCTTTATTAATTCTGTTCAGATGACACCATAGAGTCCCAGACACCAATGAATCTATTTTCTAACCCTAGACATTGGGTGGGCTATCTCTAGACCTCAACTTCTACATCTACAGAATGGACTGATTCAGTCAAGGGCCTAGAAAACCAGTGATATTTGGCCATTTGATAAGAAATAGAGAAGTTGCGTTGCATGTATTTCCATTACCTTTCTTAAGAAAATGATTGTGTAGAAGAAATGATGACATCGGATCACTTACAGCAGAATGGTGGAATCTTGATAACATTATGCGGAGTGAAATAAGTGAATCAGAAAAAAACAAGAACTGCAGGATTCCATACATTGGTGGGACATAAAAACGAGACTAAGAGACATGGACAGGAGTGGGGTGGTTACGGGGGGTGGGGGGAGGGGAGAAGGGAGAGGGGGAGGGGGAGGGGTACAAAGAAAATTGGATAGAGAATGACAGAGAACGATCTCTCTTTGGGTGATGGGTATGCAACAGAACTAAATGACAAGATAACCTGGAAATGTTTTCTTTGAATATATGTACCCTGATTTATTGATGTCACCCCATTAAAATAAAAATTTATTTATTTAAAAAAAAAAAAAGATTGTGCCTGACCAGGCAGTGGCGCAGTGGATAGAGTGTCGGACTGGCATGCGGAAGACCCAGGTTCGAGACCCCGAGGTCGCCAGCTTGAGCACAGGCTCATCTGGTTTGAGCAAAGCTCACCAGCTTGGACCCAAGGTCGCTGGCTCGAGCAAGGGGTTACTGGGTTTGCTGTAGCCCCAAGGTCAAGGCACATATGAGAAAGCAATCAATGAACAACTAAGGTGTCGCAATGCACAACGAAAAACTATGATTGATGCTTCTCATCTCTCCGTTCCTGTCTGTCTAGTCCAGGGGTCTTAAATTCGTGGCCCGTGGGCCGCATGCGGCCCGCCGAACAATTTTGTGTGGCCAGCAGACTAATCCACGAAGTTCAAAATATTTTGGATAAAATTAAGTAAGCCTAGGGGCCTACTTGTATTTTTCATTTCTCTAGCATCCTAGCTAGATATTAGCTTAGTTAACAGCAGTTGTGATGCGAACTACAGTTTCTGGTCATTTTGTGACACTGAAAAGTGTTGCGTAACAGTTGCCTTTTGTAGACCTAGTGCGGCCCACCGAACGGCTGTGATCTTGCTCTGTGGCCCACATGCTGAGTTGAGTTTGAGACCCCTGGTCTAGTCTATCCCTCTCTCTGACTCTCTCTCTGTCTCTGTAAAAAAAAAAAAAAAAAAAAAAAACCTTTAAAAAAAAAGAAAATGATTGTGACTGGTTATACTAAGTTTTTTATTTTTTAAATTTATTTATTCATTTTAGAGGAGAGAGAGAGAGAGAGAGAAGGGGGGAGAAGCAGGGCGTGTCAACTCCCACACATGCCTTGACCAGGCAAGCCCAGGGTTTTGAACCGGCAACCTCAGCGTTCCAGGTCGACACTTGATCCACACTGCCACCACAGGTCAGGCTATACTAAGTTTCTTAAACATCTGATTTGTGTTTCTATTACTACATATTTAAGATGTCGTTAATTATTTTGAAATCGCATTTGAACATCAGCCATGCCTGCAGTTGTTCAAGTACTTAAAAGGTCATCTAAAATAGTAGGTTATCGAGAATAAAATGCTGTGTTGTGGTTTAAGGATGATTCTAGGTGGTCTAATGATTTATAGACTGCGGTGTAGTCAGACCCAGCTGGAAGTATCCATCAGGATAATAATGGAAAGAACTAAGAAATCGGCCCTGGCCAGTTAGCTCAGCGGTAGAGTGTCGGCCTGGCGTGCAGGAGTCCCGGGTTCGATTCCCGGCCAGGGCACACAGGAGAAGCACCCATCTGCTTCTTCACCCCTCCCCCCCTCCTTCCTCTCTGTCTCTCTCTTCCTCTCCCACAGCCAAGGCTCCATTGGAGCAAAGATGGCCCGGGCACTGAGGATGGCTCTGTGGCCTCTGCCTCAGGTGCTAGAGTGGCTCTGGTCGCAACAGAGCAAAACCCCAGAGGGGTAGAGCATCGCCCCCTGGTGGGCATGCCGGGTGGATCCCGGTCGGGCGCATGTGGGAGTCTGTCTGACTGCCTCCCTGTTTCCAGCTTTGGAAAAATGAAAAAAAAAAAAAAAAGAACTAAGAAATCAAAGTCCTCAGGCAAACACAAGTTATTCTCCACAGAGCCAGGCGGGAAACATTCTCCTATTACAATACTATATATAGTTCTTGTGTCATAGGAAAATAAGAATATGGGTTGTTGTTGTTTTTTGTTTTTGCAGAGTGTTTTTTTTTGTTGTTGTTTTGGAGATTTAACCTGAGACAGAGGACACTGTGACTGCTCTCTGCTGTTGTCAGGACAGACCTACCAACTTCCCAGAGTGGTAACTGGAGCCGGTGCACTTACTCTTGCCTGACAGCTTTGTCCTTGATCTTTTGTCTACAATAGTTAGATCTGGGCTGGAAACCCCAGAAGGGCTGGACTCAGCCATTGCATTTTTTTAAATTATCATTTACAAAGTCATTACCACTATCGTTAGAGAAATACCTTTTGAGCCTTTTGTGTTGAAAACACAACTTCCATTCTTCTTTTATAAAATGTAGTAGGCCATGGAATTTCTCTTTATCGGTTTAATCCTTCCATTCATAATGGTACTTTCTTTGAGCTAGGCCTCATTCACTATTTTACCTAATACTTAATCCAAAGACTGACAAGCAGAAGGGGACCAGTTAAAGGGAATCCTTAAGATAGTTTCCTTGGAGATGGGGAAGGAAACAACAAACCCTCCCCCACCCTCTACACATATTCTATTGCTAAAAATTACATCATACTATAGATCTTTCCCAGGACAGGGCAATGACATCTAAAACTTTGCCGTGTCTGTTCTCTGCGAGCTTTTCAGAGACATGTAGGCACATAGCACACCTTTGATCAGTGAACCTCCCCTCTTCACCAGCTTTTGAAAACCAGCCCAAAAAACATCCAGTATCCATATAGGTTGTCAAAGTGGAAAAGGCAGATTTTATGTCAAAACAGATAACACAGAGATCCCTGAAGTTAGGAGAAGAGGTGCCAGGCCTACCACTAAGTTTGGCAGAATAAATCTTTATAAAACAACTTACTGTAGTTAAATCTATCTTTTTATTTATACTTTGGTTGCTCCAGTACCACCCACCATGAAAGCTGGAACACCCATTAGTGGGCAGTAGGGACCAGGTTGACTACCACTGCCTTAAAGTATAAAAATAATTAAAATAGTTCTACGAACTGGAGTAGTTTTTCTTGTGTTGACAAAACTATCCAGGCAAAGTCACTATAACTGACTGCCATTCACCACTATTTTTCAATATGATAATTAAGATGGTGCTGATTAGTCAATAGTCCTGATCACCACCCTTTCTGCAGGCTACGATATAGCCATTCCATTGGCATCAAATGGGCCATCTCAGGTGAATGGACAAATCTCAAATAATTGCAGCTCATCTCTCTCAACACACACTCATATTTCCTTTTATTTGGTGACTTTGGCCAGAGTTTTCTTCTGCTCTTTGCTTATTTGATTTATAAATGGCTAAAATGATTTATATAGTATCTAAGTCAGGGGTCCCCAAACTACAGCCCGCGGGCAGCATGCGGCCCCCTGAGGACATTTATCCGGCCCCCACCGCACTTCCGGAAGGGGCACCTCTTTCATTGGTGGTCAGTGAGAGGAGCATAGTCCCCATTGAAATACTGGTCAGTTTGTTGATTTAAATTTACTTGTTCTTTATTTTAAATATTGCATTTGTTCCCGTTTTGTTTTTTTACTTTAAAATAAGATATGTGCAGTGTGCATAGGGATTTGTTCATAGTTTTTTTATATAGTCCAGCCCTCCAACGGTCTGAGTGACAGTGAACTGGCCCCCTGTGTAAAAGGTTTGGGGACCCCTGATCTAAGTGATGCTCTTGACACAGAAATGGAGAGCCTGGTCTCCTTGAAATGTCACCTCCCGAAAGATATAGATTTGTTCCTCTGTGCTGGCCTCCAGAGACCTTCTGGCCAGAGCAAATACATCCATGCAATATCAGATATCTATGGCAGAAGTTAAGCCAAATCCCGGTGGTTTTGTTTGGAGCTTTGCCTATGTGGTCAAGCTGTCATCTTTCCCAGCTTATTTCCCATCTTCCTTCACTCTTCCTTTAATCACATCCAGCATTGCCTTGCTCATCATGTAAGCTTTGTACTTTCCTGAATCCTCCCTCCTAAATATTCATTTCTTAAGGTTCAACTCACCTGTGGCTTCCTCCATAAAACTGTCCTCGATCATTCCAATTGGAAGTAATCTGAACTCCTGTGGGACTTTTATTTCTCTTATAAGACTTTTTCTGCCTAATCTTATGGTTATTTACAAATTTTCTTCTATACTGACAATAAATTCTTTGTATCCAGGGTTCATCTCTTCATCATCTTTATATCTCACAGAATAGTATGACTGTTTAGTTGAATGAATAAATGTGTCTCATTTGTGACATGAGACACCTGTGATATATTTGAAGCACATTACATGTTATTAATTATAGATAATGTTCTATCATCCCATAATTATAGATAATGTAATACCAAAAGTGAGCTAGGAAGCTAGTTAACAAACTAGAGTATGATATTCAAGTAGAGTATATATACATTCAGGTTACATAGAGCTTAATTCATAGATATTACAGGTTTATGGAAGGAATACTAATTCACACTAAGCTAAGTGATAAACTAAGGCTACAAATAGAGGGCATCAGCACCTCCTACTGGGAGAGACTAGGATATGCAGGTGTTGATAAAGAAATCTCCAAAAGAGCATTACTTTTTTTTTTTTTTTGTCTTTTTTGGGTGACTGTTCATGTACTACCCATAAGTTCAAAACACAGTGGATGAACATCCACAAAGAAACATATTGATGGGATGGGTCCAGGGGCCTAGTTAAACCTAGAGGAGCATTACTCAAGATAACTCATGAATGTAAAGCCGGACCAGAGAGCTGAAAACATAGTCAAGAGATTGTTCTGCATTGGGATTAGGAAAGATGGGGACTAAGGGTCTGAGGCAGAAATATAATGGTGAAATGAGCAGGAGAGTCAGCGATCTTGGGAATCTAAGCAGAGAAAGGATTGGTCAGGTAATTCTGAAAAAATAGGTGCTCAAAAAAAGTGAGTTATGACCCAAGAATCCAAGACCTCATGCAACTAAGAAGTTCATTATAATCAAGAAAACTGTTTCCGCCCTCCATTTAGCATGTATCCATGTATCATTTACTCATTGAAAAATGTCTAAGTAAAAAATATCATTGAGAGATATATAAAATATTTGCTTTTTAAAAGATACATGCTATGCCTCGTTATTATAAAGATGTCAATTCTTCCCCCACTTGCAATCAAAACCCATTGAAAATATACCTTTTCATTTTAGCCAAATAAATTAAAAGTTTATATAAAAAAATAAACAGATAATTTTGGCTTCAAAACTTTTAAGAGCCTGACCTGTGGTGGCGCAGTGGATAAAGTGTCGACCTGGAATGCTGAGGTCGCCGGTTCGAAACCCCGGGCTTGCCTGGTCAAAGCACATATGGGAGTTGATGCTTCTTGTTCCTCCCCTCTTCTCTCTCTCTCTCTCTCTCCTTTTCTTTCTCTCTCTCCAATAAAAATGAATAAAAAAATAAAAATAAATAAAATTTAGAAAGCAAAGTTTAAAAAAAAACTTTTAAGCCTGACCTGTGGTGGCGCAGTGGATAAAGAGTCAACCTGGAAATGCTGAGGTCGCCGGTTCGAAACCCTGGGCTTGCCTGGTCAAGGCACATATGGGAGTTGATGCTTCCAGCTCCCCCCCCTTCTCTCTCTCTGTCTCTCCCTCTCCTCTATAAAATGAATAAATAAATAAATAAAAAATTTTTTTAAACTTTTAAGATAAAAGCAGTTAGAGAAGGTCCTGCTCAACTAGCCATAAAAATATATTATAAAGCTGACATAATCAAATCAATGTGGTCTTAGCATAGGAATGATCATAGACCAATTAAACACAGAGTAAATAACCCAGGAGTACATATTGATATCTTTAAAATTTTAACACATAATAAAGCATCACAAAAAAAGTGGAAAATCACTGACTTTATTTAAAGACTCAGTAGTCAAAAAACTAATTATTTGGGGAAATTATTTGAGTCTCTAAACTGTTAGAGACTCAGCTCATGCACAGATCAATTCTATATGAATTAAAGATAAATGTGAAATCAAAGTAAGAAAATATAGGCTAATTGTTATATTGCTGGATGGAGAATGACTTTCTAAATATAAAAACAATGAGGAAAATATGGATAAATTTGTTTACATTGAATCTTTAAATGTCTATATTTTAAACTAATATAACAAAATTAAATTACAAACTTGAAAAATATTTGCAACAACAATATTCTTAATACTACCAATCAGTAAGAAAAAACACTAACAATGTAAATATTGAATAAACATGAGAAATGTTTAACCTCATTAATAATGAAATACAAGTCAAAACAATGATGAAAAATTTTCAACAGTCATATTTTTAAAATAGCACTCTATGCCAGCTAAGTATTTAGTAAGAGAAATGTTTTCATATACTACTTACTGGCAAGAATATAAAACCTTTCTTTTCAGAATTCTGGTGATAAATAGCAAGAGCCTTAAAACGTTCACATCCAGGTTGGAAACAGGTGCCTTTAACATCCAGATGCCCCAGATGAGGCATCTGGAACCAGTGCAACAGAAGAGTGGGCAAGTGGGAGAGGCCCTGAAAGCAGCAGCCCATAGCCCCAAATCCCTCATCCACTCTCACTGGCTAGGAGTGGCCCCGACACTTCAGAACCATAGCAGCTGAAGGGAAAAGATACGTACACCAGACACTCAGCCTAGGCCCGCTCAAATGCACGTATTCCTGAGTTTCTAAGAAGGTGACTATGTCCAAGATAGCAATTTATCCCAATAAAGAGGAAGAGGTGTGAAGCCTGGGGAATTTGGGTCCTAGAGGGACTCTGACTAGCCCAGTGGTGAAGAGCACAGGCTGCCTCTGTTCAAATTCCAGCTCAGATAGAAAATGTTAGATAAATGTTCTCCTTATTACTATCGTTGCTCCCTTTCTGGTTCTGGGGGTTGGGTAGACCATTCCTCATGAGATGTATGGGTGCCAGGCAGAGGCCAAGAGCACTGCTGGGCTGCCACCCACTTGACTGGATCCTCAGGTGATTTTCTCCTCCCACTCAAGTCCCTCACGGATGCAGCTTCCTGAAACTACAGCCATGACATTTTCCTAGGGCTGCAGGAATCCAGGTGAGCAACATGGGCCCCAATCCTTGGCTGAGGGCTTGTTATGGGGTAACAAGCAACAAGATGCAACAAGGTGACCGTCTGCAAACCAGGAAGGGAGCCCTCACCGGACACCAGATCTGTCAGCACCTGGGACCTCCCGGCCTCCAGACCATGAGAAATACATGTTTGTTGTAAGCCAGCCATGTGTGTGATATTTTGTTATAGCAGCCCAAACTGACTCAGACAGAGCTTCTTAGCTCTCGGGTGTGGGGAAAGGGGGAATGGGGGAGGCAGCATTGGTGTGAGAACCAATGAGTATATGCAGACATTCACCAAACCCCCTTTCCCATCAGAAGCCCTGAGATCGGTGCCAGCTCCGCCCACAGAGGCTCTGCCAGGCCTTCCTGAAACAAGCAAGGAACAGCCATGTTCCAGGCCAAGTCACAGGCCACAGGCCAGGCTTGGCTGCCTTGTGGCGATCAGACCATGAAGAAGACCTGCCCAAGTCTGTGCCCCCTTCTGCACTCTGCCAGGGCAGGCTTTTGGGGGGGGGGGCATGTTGGCCAGGAGCCTAGCATAGCCTTTTCACGTGGGGCTCCCTGCAGGGATCGACAATCACCAGCCTCTTGGCTCTCTTGATGAGGACACGAAGAAGCTCTGCTCTAGTGTCCCAAGGATAGTGGTGGCCTAAAGGCCCACAACATTTCTAGTTCATGCAGGGATCCAGACAAACTGGGCTGGTGGCTGAAAAAGAGGAGAAAGCCGTGTTTTGGCTGCAGCCGTGCTTCAGGAAGGGAAGAGCTTGACCCAGGCCAGGGGTCGGTTCTCCTTTAAGCGCCGCACTGTCTCATCAGCTAAGCATCACCTGTCGTTTGAGACAACTCCTTCCAGCAAACAGAAGGGACCAACTTGGGTTCTGCTCATTCTCCTCCTCAACACCTTGGTGCCCCTGGGACACGGATCCTCAGAAAACTGTCCAACCACCAGCCCCTGTTCTTCAAGGACAGAGGGAAGCCAGCACCCCAAAACCTGGGTTTGGGGCTAGAACCACTAAGGCTGGAACCCAAGGGAGAAACATGCAAATGGATAGGCCTGAGGTATCAGATGACTAAGAAAAGAACCCAAGGACTGGCCATCAGCTTAGAGAATTACCTGTGCTCACAAGCAGAAAACAGTCTCCACAACCACAGACAGGACAAACGAAAGCAGAACTGTAGGACAATGAGAGTCAGACTTGGAGCAGACCAAGGGCCGAGTGGATGGAGTGGATGGTTCATGGCAAACCTTACTGAGGCCCAACATCTCTGTGTGAAATTCTGGAACACTACCATTGGCTCAGGCGAGGGTCCTAAAGGGTAACTTCTTTGGACAAGAAGGACCCCACCAGCTATTCTTGGAAAAGACAACATTCAATTTACAGTACTGATTAAGCACCAAAGCATGCTGGGAGCTTTGCCAGGCACTGGGCTCCAGTGACTCAGACTGACCCGCTCCTGTCCTCACAGAACTCTCAGGTAGCAGGAATTGTAGACATTATACTAAATAGTTGTTACAGGTGCACTGACCATTGCAAAAAAAGTTCAGTTAGAAACAAACAAATAAAAGAAACATTTCTTTGCTTCTCTACTCAATTCTTGAATGAAGTGTGTTTGAAAATAGGTGTGAGACTGAGGAACGGTCCAGCCCTAGTCTCATGCTTGTGACTTCATGGTGGTGATTTCCCCTAAATATCCCCGAAGCCGCTCAAAAATTCATTTAAATTTTATCACCTATGAATATCTAAATCCTTAAAATTTACTACTTACTAATTAATCTGAGTCTACCATGGTTGGGCTAACTACTTCTGATGAACGCAGTCTTTTTTTTTTTTTAATTTATAAATAAATTTTTATTTTAATGGGGTGACATCAATAAATCAGGGTACATATATTCAAAGAAAACATGTCCAGGTTATCTTGTCATTTAATTCTGTTGCATACCCATCACCCAAAGTCAGATTGTCCTCCGTCACCTTCTATCTAGTTTTCTGTGTGCCCGTCCCCCACCCCCACCTCCTCTCCCTCCTTCCCTCCCCCCCCCCCGCCCCCCCCGGAACTGAACTCATAGTCTCTCAGTCTTGATCTGTCTGCGTGGGAGAATCCTTATCTCTTCAATGGATCTTCTCACAGACGTCTGCTCTTCCCTTCACCACTTTCCTCTCCTCCTTGGGCCTTTCCCAGCCCTATTAGGTCGCTCTTCACAGAGGTGGGCAGAAAGAGTAGAAACCCAGTTTTGTTGCCAATGCCCTTTGCCAGAATCTGCCCGCCTACCCCGGTGGCCAGGAGCAGCCGCTTCCCTGTCTGCCGCCGCAGGTCTAAGAAGGCCATAGCTGGGACCCGGCCCCTGCAGGCTGGAACCTCGCATTAATGTCACCTCGTGCTCGGGTTTCTTAGTTCGCAAAGCTCTTTCATTTTCCTATTTGTTACAATAATCTTGAGAGCTAGGCAATGTAGATACTAGCATCGCCATGTTATAGAAAAAAAAAAACCAAACCCAAAGGTTCAAAAAATTGTTTAACATCATAAAACTACCAGTGGCGGGTGCAAAACTTAAACTTGGGTCTCCTGAGCTGTTCCTGCCCCATCCACCCTCTCACTCTTTAACCCCGAGGCTATGGGCCTGAGCTCCTAATATCTGCCTCAGGTCTCCTCCTTCTTAGGTGCAGTCATTGGCTTTGGAACACATGAAGCTTCATGTGAGCACTGCTTCCTCACCTCTGCCCGGTCGAGTCACACCTGGGAGGCTAACCCGCCCAGGGCCTCCTCTGCCCTTAGGCCCCACTTCCTAAGGAGGGGAGAGGAATCACACCATTTCTAACCAGCTATAGATGCTCTAAATCAGGGGTCCCCAAACTACGGCCCCGCGGGCCGCATGCGGTCCCCTGAGGCCATTTATCCGGCCCCGCCGCACTTCCAGAAGGGGCACCTGTTCCATTGGTGGTCAGTGAGAGGAGCTCCTGGAGTACTGTATGTGGCGGCACTGCAAAGCAGGGCGTAGCTCACGTACAGTACTACTTCCGGTGACGCGGGACGCACGCGTCATGGCTCCGGAAGCGCGTCATATCACTTGTTACGACAACTAGCAGTGACAAATATGGAACCGGACATTGACCATCTCATTAGCCAAAAGCAGGCTCATAGTTCCCATTGAAATACTGGTCAGTTTGTTGATTTAAATTTACTTGTTCTTTATTTTAAATACTGTATTTGTTCCTGTTTTATTTTTTTTACTTTAAAATAAGATATGTGCAGTGTGCATAGGGATTTGTTCATAGTTTTTTTTATAGTCTGGCCCTCCAGCAGTCTGAGGGACAGTGAACTGGCCCCCTGTGTAAAAAGTTTGGGGACCCCTGCTCTAAATAATGGCATTGCATTGCAAGTCCCAATTTCTGCTAAGCACTGAGCCATGCCCACAATGATGCTTACTTAGTACACGGCGGACAACTTGCTAGGAACTATGCTGCCTGCTTGATTTCTAGCTCACTGTCTCATTGTCTTCTGGTTTATATGCTCTTTAAGACTTGATTTTAGGCCAATTTCCAACAAATAATTTCACCCTTCCAATTTAGAGACCCTAATCCAACCTATTTCTTACTACTCTCAGCATTGTTTCCAAAGGGTATTTAGTGTGTGCACAAAATACTGGGGCCCCCTTTAGCCATACATATGACCAAGGCTTTGATAGCGTTCAGGGGATCCACAAGTGCTTAACCCAAAAGGAAGTGAGGTTAGAGGGGAAGAGAGATAGGTCGGGGAGGACGTCCAAGGAAAAAACAGTACCTGGACCTGTCTTTAAAAATGATTAGCCAGCCCTGGCCGGTTGGCTCAGTGGTAGAGCGTCGGCCTGGCGTGCAGAAGTCCCGGGTTCGATTCCCAGCCAGGGCACACAGGAGAAGCGCCCATTTGCTTCTCCACCCCTCCCCTTCTCCTTCCTCTCTGTCTCTCTCTTCTCCTCCCGCAGTCGAGACTCCATTGGAGCAAAGGATGGCCCGGGCGCTGGGGATGGCTCCGTGGCCTCTGCCCCAGGCGCTAGAATGGCTCTGGTCGCGGCAGAGCGATGCCCCGGATGGGCAGTGCGATGCCCCTGGTGGGTGTGCCGGGTGGATCCCGGTCGGGTGCATGCGGGAGTCTGTCTGACTGCCTCCCTGTTTCCAGCTTCAGAAAAATACAAAAAAAAAAAAAAAAGTATTAGCCAAGGAGGAAAAGAGGGGAGGGTGTTCTAGGCAGAGAACGTATCACACACAGGACACAGAGCATGAGAGTTGATGGCACTTGGGGGAACTATGAGAAGGTTAGCGTGGATAGAGGGCAGATCGGATGGGGCAGTGCTGGGAGATGAATCTGGAGAAGGCATGGCCAGGTGAGGTGTTTAGGCTTCCCACTGAAGGGGATGGGCAGCCACTGATTTGTGAAAACACTCTGGCTGCATAAGGAGAACAGATCCGAGGGCAGCTAAATCTGCTAAGAGGCCACTGCTTTAATCTGGGAGAGGAATTACCAAATGATGCACTCTTATCAACAGCGCTGAAAAGGATCCATCGTCTTGTCCAAATGCTCAGTTTAAGAGATGAAATTGAGGTGGACGTGGGAGGCAGTCACCACTCTGCTGCTGTCAACGCCTCACCTGAGCCATTTATTAGTTCTCTGTCCCGTGAGTGTATTAGTCTGCTAGGGCTGCCATAACAAAATAGCACAGACTGAGTGCTTTAAACTCAGAAATTTATCTTCTCACAGATATGGAGGCTAGAAGTCCAAGATCAAGGTGTCAATAGATCTGGTTTCTTCTGAAGCTTCTCCTCTTGGCTTGCAGATAGCCATCTTCTTGCTGTGTCCTCACATGGTCATCCTCTGTGTTGTTTATGTCTTAATATCCCTCTTCTTATAAGGACGCCAGTCATATTGAATTAGGGCCTATGCTAATGGCTTCGTTTTAATAATTACTGCTTTAAAGGCCTTATCTCCAAATGCAGTCACATTCTGAGGTGCTGGCTGTTAGGGCTTCAACATCTAATGTGAGGGTTGAAGGAGCACAATCCAGCCATGAGGAAGAAGAAACTGTCCCTAGTGCACAGGGGAAGGAATGTTGACAGACACCTAGGTGTTGAAGGATGAATTCACAGCAGAAATGGGGAGAAAGGGCAATCCAGGCAGAGGGAATAAATGAGAATTGACCCTCCTAGAAGTCCTTTGGCTCATAGAACTCACTTCATGAGCAGAGTCTCATGTCTACATTGATCTTTTCGAATTTGAATAGGGGCAAAATAGCATTTCAGTACTTTATGTCAAAGGCTTTTTGAATGTCTAAATAAATTTAGTTCACTGATTTCCAGATGTTCATTCACCCACTGCAATCCTGCCCAGGCACAAGCACAAAATTTGCCAGATGCCTGTTCAAATTTGGCCAGATCTAGTTTATTATTCATACATCTCCACACAGTGGAAACCAGAGGTAAGAGCCTCTTCCAGATCACTGATGAATGTTAAGTTTTCTCATCATTTTAGAACTAATCCCAACACTAAATTAATACTCTGCCACTGTCCCCATGGACTAACATGTAGTCACTATATTGTGATAATGCAATATCTATGAGGACAGGCTTGCAACATAGTATTAAGTGAAGAGACACAATGCAAAGTTGCATTATAATTTCATGCTGTTAAAAAAATAAAAAAGACTGAGACATTTCAAGAAGGTGCCAATACAGCAGTTTATGAAATCAATGGAATTGACATACCAACTTTTTCACATTTTCTATATAATTATGTGAGAAAATGCATTTAACAAAGTTTTAAACCTCTATACATAATAGTCAATTTTATACATACCCTTTGTTTTCTAGTACAATGTAATAATGTACTCTGGGTGCTTAAGTCTTTAATGCAGTTCATGACCAAGATAAAACATGTCCTATATTCCATAATTATCTGTTTCAAAATAATCAGTTGACTAGTTTCTAAATGTAGAACTCAGGGCAAGTGTAATATATATTTATATTCACCTATTTACAAAATAAGCTTAGTGTAGAAAATTTGAAAAATAGAAATAAGTGCATAGAAAAAAATATTACCTTATCTGACTCTCCTAACATTTTGGTGACTTACTGATTGAATACTTTATAACTTGTTTTTTACTTAACAATAAATCATAGACATTTCCCCACATATCCACTATTTTTTGTACATCATTTTTTTTTTTTTTGTATTTTTCTGAAGCTGGAAACGGGGAGAGACAGTCAGACAGACTCCCGCATGCGCCCGACTGGGATCCATCCGGCACGCCCACCATGGGGCGACGCTCTGCCCACCAGGGGGCGATGCTCTGCCCATCCTGGGCATCGCCATGTTGCGACCAGAGCCACTCTAGCGCCTGGGGCAGAGGCCACAGAGCCATCCCCAGCACCCGGGCCATCTTTGCTCCAATGGAGCCTTGGCTGCGGGAGGGGAAGAGAGAGACAGAGAGGAAAGGGGGGGGTGGAGAAGCAAATGGGCGCTTCTCCTATGTGCCCTGACCGGGAATCGAGCCCATGTCCCCCGCACGCCAGGCCGACGCTCTACCACTGAGCCAACCGGCCAGGGCCTGCACATCATTTTTATGACTGCCTCCTTATATAGCTATATCTTTATATAACCAAGTCCCTTTTGATGAAAATGTAGGTGGTTTTGTTCTTTCAGTCACAAATTAGACTGTAATAAACCATAATGAAAATCAAAGCATATGTCCATGACTATTTCCATAGAATAAACTTCTAGCAGTGGAGGTGCTGAGTCAAACACATTTAAGACTTAGGATATCTATTGTCTAATCACCTTCCAGACATGTACTAATTTACACTTTCAGGGTAACTATTTTTCTCTTCAGTTATTGAATATCATAATATATTTTTTTGTATTTTTCTGAAATTGGAAACGGGAAGGCAGTCAGACAGACTACCACATGCACCTGACCGGGATCCACCCGGCATGCCCACCAGGGGGCGATGCTCTGCCCATCTGGGGCATCGCTCTGTTGCAACCAGAGCCATTCTAGCACCTGAGGCAGAGGCCATGGAGCCATCATCCGTGCCCGGGCCAACTTTGCTCTAATGGAGCCTTGGCTGTGGGAGGGGAAAAGAGAGACAGAGAGGGGTGAAGAAGCAGATAGGCGCTTCTCCTGTGTGCCCTGGCTGGGAATCGAACCCGGGACTCCTGCACGCCAGGCCGACGCTCTACCACTGAGCCAACTGGCCAGGACCTGGATATTATAATTTTAAAAAGTCTTTTCCATCCCTGGCTGGTTGACTCCGTGGATTAGAGTGTTGACCCAGCGTACGAACATCCAGGGTTCGATTTCTGGCCTGGGCACACAAGGAGAAGCTACTTCTCTTCCCCTCACTCTCTCCCTTCTCTCCCTCTTCCCCTCCAGCAGCCAGTGGCTCAGCGGGTTCCAGTGTAAGCTGGGGCACTGAGGATAGCTTGGTTGATTTGAACATCAGCCTCAAACAGGGACTGCCAGGTCAATCCTGGTTGGGGCACATACAGGAGTCTGTCTCACTCTCTCGCCTTGGCTCACTTAAGAAAATAATCTTTTCCAGTTTGAATAGGGGTAAATGGCATTTCAGTACTTTATGTCAAAGGCTTTTTGAATGTCTAAACAAATTTTGGTCACTGGTTTGCATGTGTTCATGTTCATTTGCAGATTTACCTCTTCAAAAAGCACCTATCTCCAACCTTCCACACTTGCTTGTTTAATGTCTATTACATGCAAAGCTCTGTGCTAAGTACCTTTCACAATGGGTTATATTTAGTTTATGCTTTCTGACCCTATACTTTGTCTTTGATTCTACCATATTGCCAAGAATTAAAGTGAAAACAACTTACCAGCTTGTTAATTCCCATGGTCACTTCTGGAACTTCCTAGTAGACGTATGTTGCTAATCCACTAGTTATCTGGTAACCATTAGTAACTTTAAGTTTCATATTTTAAGCCAATGGTTTCAGAAGCAAGTAGGTGGGTGCCATGTGCTCAAATGCTTTAATTACAACTAAATCGTCATTTTGTTCTGGGACATTCTGTGCGTGTATCATCATTTGACATACACCATCTAGCTTGGCAGCTACCAAAAGTAACTTAAATGTTTAGCATCTTGTCCGAGGCACCATTGCTAAAGTGTCTCTCAGAGACATTAGACAATAATCGTGTGTAAAAAAAAAAAAAATGCCACTGAAAGGAAGGAAAATATAATTTAAAGTAAAAAACAGTAACAATAACATTAGATCTTTCTAAAATTCCGTATCATCTTCCTTTACTAGTCAGGAGTCAATGGATATAATTCAGTAATAGGAAAGGTCTTCAGTGTTTAGGGCGTATTTTAATCGGGGTTCTTTCAGAAAAATGCAATTCATGCTAGATAGCTCAGTGGAGGTAAGTAAACACAGGGAGCTAGTTAAAAGGTGTTGGAAAAATCGAGAGGTTCAACAAAGGACAGTGAGATAACCCAGAGACTCACAACAGCAGGAGTGGCTGCGCCATATTATCAAAACTCAGAAGCCAGTACCACAGGGCAGAAACTGAAAACCCAAGACACCCCTGAAGCAGAGAAAAGAGGGATGAAATACCCTGGCTTCTCCCTTTCTTTTTTTTCTCCAGTCTCCCTCCTGAGCTCCTCTTTGGTGAAATGGAAACAGAAGCCAATTGGCCAGGAAGCTTGGGAAATGCAGTTGACAGCGGCAGCCGTGCTGGGATTTACAGGAGGAAGATACGAGATCACAGGTCAAATCAGCAAATGAGTGGCAACAGTACACCAGTAAAGAGCTAGAATTTTGCCACAAAGAGGGTACTTCTCTGTTAATGGAAAAGAACCCAGTGCCTCAGTCTCTCCAGATGTTCAAATTTTTTGTCCTTAAACTCCAGTCTCCCCTACCCACTTCCCACTATTAATCTCTGTTTGCTTCTTGACCAATGGAACTCACATTTCATCATCCCTGTCCATGGAGGCTGATCTAGACTTTGACCAGCTTTGAACTCTATGTACCTCTTCAAAGAGACTCTGGACTTTGGGCCCATATCCAGACTTCTGACCTTTGCCTAACCCCAGGGCACTTCCAAATTCTAGTTTTCTTTCTCCCAGATCAATGGAACCATAAATAGAAGCTTAAATATATAAAGTTATAAAGGTAGCTAATGTCATAACTAAAAAATATCCTATATAGCTATCAAATATTGAAAGGAACAGGAGAGAACATGGGATGGGATGTGCTCAATCTTTATCTGATGCTGGAGGTTAATAGATAATATTTAAAGCTAATGAATCAAGATGGCTATATATAAATTGGAGACCTGGAAGTAACCAACAGCACTAAAAACAGAAACAAAAAGAGCCCTGGCTGGTTGGCTCAGCGGTAGAGCGTCGGCCTAGCATGCGGAGGACCCAGGTTCGATTCCCGGCCAGGGCACACAGGAGAAGCGCCCATTTGCTTCTCCACCCCTCCGCCGCGCTTTCCTCTCTGCCTCTCTCTTCCCCTCCCGCAGCCAAGGCTCCATTGGAGCAAAGATGGCCCGGGCGCTGGGGATGGCTCTGTGGCCTCTGCCCCAGGCGCTAGAGTGGCTCTGGTCGCAACATGGCGACGCCCAGGATGGGCAGAGCATCGCCCCCTGGTGGGCAGAGCGTCGCCCCATGGTGGGCGTGCCGGGTGGATCCCGGTCGGGCGCATGCGGGAGTCTGTCTGACTGTCTCTCCCTGTTTCCAGCTTCAGAAAAATGAAAAAAAAAAAAAAAAAACAGAAACAAAAAGAAATAAGATGGTTGCCTTTGAGCCATGGGGCTGCAGGGTGAAACTTTGAGCCATGGGGCTGCGGGGTGAAACTAGGATCTGTTGCTTTTCATTACAAACACTTCTATCTGCTTTTGATTTTTTTTTTAGGCCATCATAGATTCAGAAGTCCAGTTTTGCACTTGATTCCCTCTACCTGGAATATTCTTTCCCCAGGTATTCACATGGTTGACACTCTCATTTCCTTCGGACCTTCCCTGAGCACTTCTCTCCATTCTGTACATTTTTTCTCTCCATAAAACATATCACCTGTTAATATTCTACATAATTTTTCTAAGTCTTTTTTGTCTGCCCCAATTACAATGTAATTGCCAAAAGTGTAGGGACCTTTTTTATTCGTTGATAAACGCCAGCACCTGGAACAGTGACTGGTGCTGTTGACTGACTATATGAACAAATAGCACACACGCGCATGCACGCATGTGTGTGTGTTTGTGTGTGTATGTGTGTGTGTGTGTGTGTGTGTTTAGGTAAAAAAAGTTTTAATGACCAATAATATTTTTAGAAAAAATGTTTTTTTACTTATTTGTTTTTTTTTTTGTTATGTTTCACATTGAGATAGTTCTTGAAAGATAAACTATGTCAGAGATTCCTTTGACTTCAGCCTAATGAAGCTTCCAGCTGTCCAAGTGCAGGAAACTGACATCATTGGGAAAGAAAAAGAAGTCCCCTGGAGGAATACTTCCTTACCCAAAAAATACAGGTTCCTCAAAGTGCCACTCAAGAAAAGAACCTTTAAATTAAGGGCACGCTCTATTGGGAAAAGACATAATAAAATAACAGAAGGTCTTAATGAGTAGCAGATTTTGTTTGTTTTCTTATAATAAAACTTTCAATTATTTAAATCTAAAAACCTAAAGAACTAAAGGTTAGCTCTGTTAACATACAGCTCTTTTAGATAAGAGAATCTAAAAACTGCAACTTTCAAGGACCTTACATTCATTGTAGTCAATGCACTCTTAACCAGTTTCTTCTGAAAAGACTAGTAATTCCTCACAAAGGAATCCACAGATATTAAAAGCATCAAAACATCCACTGTCGCCTGACCAGGTGGTGGCACAGTGGACAGAGCATCAGACTGGGACATGGAGGACCCAGGTTTGAAACCTCAAGGTCTCCGGCTTGAGCGCAGGCTTAATAGTTTGAGCGTGGATCACAGGCTTGAGTGTGGAATCATAGACATGACCCCATAATCGCTGGTTTGAGCCCAAAGGCCGTTGGCTTGAAGCCCAAGGTTGCTGGCTTGAGCAAGGGGTCACTCGCTCTGCTGGAGCCCCCCAGTCAAGGCACATATGAGAAAGCAATCAATGAACAACTAAGGAGTTGCAACAAAGAATTGATGCTTCTCATCTCTCTCCTTTCCTGTGTGTCTGTCCCTTTCTCTGACTCTCTCTCTGTCTCTGTCAAAACAAAAAACAAAAAAATCCACTCTTTTCAGTCCTTCAAAAGACTTTGTTTTCAAGATTATGGTGAGTCCCCCACCAATGACACTGAATCACACAATCAAGTAGATAAGACCCAGAATGAAGAGTAAGATATCCTAGTCTAATTCAAGTCCAAGCCTCCCACTTATTATGGCAGGAGTCGGGAACCTTTTTGGCTGAGAGAGTCACGAATGCCACACATTTAAAATGTAATTCTGTGAGAGCCATACATTATGTTTAATACTAAATACAAGTAAATGTGTGCATTTTATGTAAGACCAACATTTTTAAAGTACAATAAGTCTCTGAATTCCTTTTAATAACGTTGTTATGCTGTTGCTAACCAATGATGAATAAAGTACTTCTTACCATTAATGCAACTTCTGCTGCTGCGTGGTTTTGCTGATGGCTTTTGTAGTCTGGTTGATAACGTGGTGAGGTTAAGCTTCATGAAGGCGTTGAGACTTCCATCCGTTAAACATGATTGTAGGTTGGTCTTAATGTTCTTTAGATGTGAGAAACACTACTCACATGCATACGTAGAGCCAAACATTGTCAGTACATCAATACTCACACGCTGCAGTGTGTGGTATGTGATGGGAAGCGCATTACAAGTTTTGACAATTAGCTGGTCTGCGAGTTAAAGTTTTTTCATTTCTCCCCACTTGTGTTTGCTCGCCAACTCTGTTTGCTGTCCTGCAAGTCTTTTCAAATCTTCATTCAGTGACTTGAACTTATTCACCCACATGTCTGAGGCCTTCAGGTCAGCAGCTTGTAGCTCAAAATCTCTGACGGAGACACCGGGGATGTAACTCAGGTCAGCACTGTCCACTACACACTCATGTGGATAGGTGATGAACTTAAAAAGATGAGTGCACTCACGAAATTCTCCAAAGTGCGCTTTGAATGACTGCAGGAGATTAGATGTGAAGCCCGCTAGCTGCTGGAAATCAAGATGTTGAGCAGGGTCACTTGCTGTGCATGCATCTTTAAACTCTCCCAGTTTTTCAAAGTGTAGTAAATGACCTGTTTCAATGTCAGCAATGAAGAGTTCCAGCTTGTTTTCAAATGCAAACACTGATTGTTGAAGGGATAAGACTGTATTTTCAACACCTTGCATTTTCACATTGAGCTGGTTCAGATGTTCAGTCATGTCCACGAGATAATAGAACTTCAGGAGCCACTCAGTGTTAGCTAACTCAGAATGCTTGACATTTTTAATTTCAAGAAAAGTCCAGATTTTGCTCAGACAAGCCACTAAACGGCTGAGCACCTTCCCTCTTGACAACCAACGCACATTGCTACGCAGAAGCAGACCAGGATAATTATTCCCAATTTTATCCAGCAGTGTTTTAAACTGGTGATCATTTAAAGCTCGGCAACAATAAAGTTGACCACCCGAATGACCAGCGATGTCACCTCACCAAGCTGCTTGCCACACATCTGAGCACAAAGCACCTCCTGATGTAGGATACAGTGAAAACTTAGAATGGGTCTCTTTTCATGTTCATAAAGAAGTGCTACGAATCCTCTGTTTTTCCCCACCATGCATGGAGACCATCAGTAGACACTGAAATAAGTTTATCCATCGGTAGATTTTTTTCTTTAGTGAATTCAGTGAAAGACTTGAATAAATCTTCCCCTCTTGTTGTCTCTTTCATAGACAAAACAGCAAGACTTTCCATTTGTAGTATGTCACCGATAGCATACCTTGCAATCTCCCTGAACTGGGTGGGATAAATGGCTTA
The DNA here is from genome assembly GCF_036850765.1 of Saccopteryx bilineata. Taxonomy (NCBI): domain Eukaryota; kingdom Metazoa; phylum Chordata; class Mammalia; order Chiroptera; family Emballonuridae; genus Saccopteryx; species Saccopteryx bilineata. The sequence continues at coordinate 79,151,353 of NC_089496.1, forward strand.
CGTCTGTTGACTTATCCAAAGTGAGAGAAAAGAATGGTGCTGCATTTATGTCCTTCACTTGTGTTGCCTCAATTTGGTTTGCCATCATGATGGTATGATCATGAACAGTTCTTGCTGACAGAGGCATGTCTTTTATTCGTTTGATTTCTTGTCTTTATCCGAAAAGTCGTCAAAAAGTTCATTGGCAACATCAAGCATGAATGTTTTGGCATACTCCTCATCTGTGAATGGCTTTCCGTTTCTCACAATTGCTAAAGCACCAGCAAAGCTAGCCGAATTCCAGTCACCTTGTTGGGTCCAAACAGAGTTGCTGCTGACTAGCTTGCACTCTGCACAGTATCTCTTGTCATGCTTTCTTCCTGCTGTCCCCCGCTGGATATTTCAATGCAAATGTAGTATGGCGTGTGTCGAAGTGCCACTTTATATTTGACCGTTTCATCAACACAATTTCATCATTGCATATTAGACACACTGCAGAACCTGCTCTCTCCACAAAGGCGAATTCCTCTCCATTCCTGCTGAAAAGTACGATACTCCTCATCGTTTTTTGTTTTAGCCATCTTCTTCGTCAAAACAGTTTCTGCAATTAGCTAGCTGACTACTTGATTGAAAGGAGGGAAGTTTACTTCCTGACCTCACAACAACCCGTGTACATTACGCATTATCCAATAAAAATTTGGTGTTGTCCCGGAAAACAGCTGTGATTGGCTCCAGCCACCTGCAACCATGAACATGAGCAGTAGGAAATGAATGGATTGTAGTACATGAGAATGTTTTATATTTTTAACGTTATTTATTTTTTTATTAAAGATTTGTTTGCGAGCCAGATGCAGCCATCAAAGAGCCACATCTGGCTCACGAGCCATAGGTTCCCGACCCCTGTTTTTAAATAATGCTAAAAAGATCAAGGATGAAGGAACATTTTTAAAACAGTACATTTCACTCAGTATTGATCATATCATTGGTTACATAAAGGCAAGAAATGGGGGGAAAAGAATACATAAACTATTCTAGTTCCTGCAAAGCCAACCCAGAGTGATATCTTTGGATATCATTAAATCATCCATGTTGTTACCTAGATCATAAAGTTTTTAAATATTTAAACTGTCCCAATAAACCATTTTCAAATCCAAAAGTTCTTTTTTTTCATACTGTTCTATCCTTTTATTGCAGTCTTTATTACTTTATTATCTATTTTGTAGTTGTAAGCATACTTTTTATAGTATCTTTGAGCTCAGTAATTGGATTACCAATTCTATTTGTTTGGTCTGTTGACTTTCCCTCATAGAGCATTTCTTCCTTATGGGTTTGTGTTTTTTTACTGTGAGCACATTTTTAACAAGAAGATAGATAGATAGATAGATAGATAGATAGATAGATAGATAGATAGATAGATATAGACACAGATATAGATAGATATATACAGTGTATATATTTGGCTGGGGAGGGGTATTGTCTATAGAAATCCCATGTATCCTGTTATAGAAGTATTGCTTTAGAGATACTTGGTACAGCATTGCATCTACAAATTTCACTAGGTTGTTACTTTTTTATATTCGCTCTTAGATAGAAGATTCTAGGACTATTTGGGTAAATACAAACTTGAACTCCACCTACACAAGTCACAAACCTGTATCTCTGATTTCTCAAGGGCAGAGAAATGTTTTGGATCTCCTCCCTACATGAGCAAACACACTGCTTCTAGTCCCATTTCACTAAAGGTCCAACCCTCTAGGCGTTCTATCTCCATGGGAGGGTCTCGGGACTTGCTTCCTACCTTACAAAAGTCCAAGGCCACCCCTTCTGTCCTCAAATGAATATAAGTACTATTAAATCCTCAGTTACTTTTCCTTTTGGTCTATTTCCAGCCCAATATCTTCCTGAGCCATTGAGACATCAGATCATAAAGTTATATATCTGGCTTAACATTCCCTCATTGTCTTGGGCTCCCAGGGAATTCTTTCTTTAATTTGAACTCCACTATTGCATTTAAATTTTTTGTTACAATATTTTCCTGCATTTATATGTTCTTGGAGTAAGAAAAGAAGATAATTCAGGTTCTCTCAGTAAACCATGTTAGCAGAATCCAGGGAAAAATATTTTTATAAATTTTCCTATTAAATGGAAAGCATACATTATCTTGGCAAAAGTCTTATCGGACAGAAGATAGTATTTTCACTTCCCAAATCACTTTGGCTCATCTGTCCAACCAAAATTCCTTTGTTAAGTAGTCAATCCAAAATCGAGCACAAATTGTATAAACAATTTTATAAACTGCCTTTTTTAAAAATTATTTTTATTATTCATTTTAGAGGAGAGAGAGAGAGAGAGAGAGAGAGAAGAGGGGAGGAGCAGGAAGCTTCAACTTCCATATCTGCCTTGACCAGGCAAGCCCAGGGTTTTGAACCGGCAACCTCAGCATTCCAGGTCGATGCTTTATCCACTGCGCCACCACAGGTCAGGCTAAACTGACTTTTTATATTTCGTTTTTATCTTGAAACATTAGACAATTACCATTTCCTATATCATTAAAAATTCATCCTAAAAAACTAATTTTTAGGACTTGTATATTATTTCATTGTAGTACAATAATTTGTAGTACAACAATTACTCTAGATTGAACATGGACATATTATCATTATATAAATATTTCAATATTTATCCACATTTTTTATTATTTCCTTAAGATATATTTATAGAAATGTCTTTATGGGGGAGTTGTATTAACTCGTTTAGGCCAGTGCGCTACATGGGGAATAACTGTTTAAATTGTATCCCTGCCAAAAACAAAACTGGCTAATGTGCTAGCAGGAAGAGAATGATTAACAACCAACCTTCAGCAAGCTACAATCATAAGATTCCTGTTTGTTTTACTGTAGTTGTCCTTTGATTGCAAGTCATTAAAGGCCAATGATAATGAAAACCCCATAAGGGTTTCACAAGTGTAAATTACACAAGCTTTGCATATCCCACCAGAAAGCTAGATTCAGTTTGATGCTTTCAACCTTGCTCTTCAAAGACTGCCCTTCACTTCTTTCTCCATGTTTCCATGTGTCATCAGTTTGTAAAGATCCACATCAAATGCTATTTCCTTCAGGAGCCCACATTACCAGGAGAAAAATATGCCAAATCTCTATTCTCCCACAGGACTTACTGTACTCTTACATAACCACTTTTCACTCTGTTGTGCAATAGTTGTGCTCATATCTGATCTCCTATACTCAACTATATGCTTGGAGGATAGAATTTTTTTTTCCAGTTGTATTAAGAAATAATTGACATATATCACTGTACAAATTTAAGGTATACAGAATAATGGTTTGATTTACGATTATTGTGAAACTATTACCACACTAGGTTTATTTAATATCTATAATCACATATAGATACAATAAAAAACTATCTTCATAATGAGAACTCTCAGGATTTACTCACTTAACTTCCTTATATATCACACAGCAGGGTTAAGTGATTTTTTTTTCTTTTTGAGTTACTTTTTTCTTTTGGAAATTTTTTTTTAAATAATAGAAACATTTTATTCACTGCAACGATAATACACTAAAATATGATAAATGCATAATAAAAACATTTGTAATATTTTATGTTGTAATTATGCTTACATGCCTATTAATTTTTAATAATAATTTTAAGAAAAATGTACTCATTTAGTAAAACTAAATATCAAACAAAACCACTAATTTGAAGTACTATTTGGGTGTATTTATCATTTTCTAACTGAAAAACGTTCGTTTTCTGCAACTATTTAATCAAAATGTATTATTAATAGATAGGTTTGAGGTTAGATTTCCACTTTAAAACTCGAATTTCAGGAAAATACTTGTAAGCAAAATTATACGTATTTAGAAATTATTAAATAGACAATGAATTAATAAAACGTGAATTGTGCTTACTTGTCTATGATTGAATATTCACTGAGAAAGAAATAATCGTGAGTCTACAATGCCGTATGTGCCGTGTTGTGTTTCAGTAAGAAGTACACAAAGTCATTTGAACACTTGGTATATTGCGCTCTCTCTCAAGGTCTCCTGTGCGAAGCGCATGAGTCTCATAGCCATGTCCTTTTTTTTTTTTTTTTTTTTTTTTTTTGTATTTTTCTGAAGCTAGAAACAGGGAGAGACAGTCAGACAGACTCCCGCATGCGCCCGACTGGGATCCACCCGGCACGCCCACCAGGGGCGATGCCCTGCCCACCAGGAGGCGATGCTACACCCCTCCGGGGCGTCGCTCTGCCGCGACCAGAGCCACTCTAGCGCCTGGGGCAGAGGCCAAGGAGCCATCCCCAGCGCCTGGGCCATCTTTGCTCCAATGGAGCCTTGACTGTGGGAAGGGAAGAGAGAGACAGAGAGGAAGGAGGGGGTGGGGGTGGAGAAGCAAATGGGCGCTTCTCCTGTGTGCCCTGGCCGGGAATCGAACCCGGGTCCCCCGCACACCAGGCCGACGCTCTACCGCTGAGCCAACCGGCCAGGGCCTCATAGCCATGTCTCGCCACACTATACTGATCCTTGATGAACCGTCATGTCAAATACAAATATATCACATCACATGCAATGAATCGACTCTGCATTGATCGAGTACAGACATTTATAGATTAGTCTTCCAATATCAAAAAGGAGGACATGTAGGAGGACACTTTTCAAGGGATGATAGAACTTACAAAAGAAGGACTGTCCTCCCTAAAAGAAGATGATTGGTCACCTTAATATTAACCCCTTATTGGAGCCGTTGTTTGCAAGTATCTCCCATTTTGTTAGCTACTTGTTTTGTTGTCGGTTTCTTCTGATATGCAGAATCATTTTAGTTTGATACACTCCCACTCATTTATTTCTGCCTTTACTTCCTTGTCTTTGGAGTCATATGCATAAATTATTCTTTATGGACAAAGTTCACGAGTTTAGCACCTATGTTTTTTTCTATGTAATTAATTGTTTCAGATCTTATGTCTTATCCATTTTGAATTGATTTTTGTGGAGGAGGACAAACTGTAATCAAGTTTTATTCTTCTGCATGTGGCTTTCCAATTTTCCCAGCACCATTTATTGAAGAGGCTTTCCTTTCTCCATTGTGTGTTTCTGGCTCCTTTGTCAAAGATGATTTGACCACATATACGTGGTTTTATTTCTAGGCTCTCAATTCTGTTCTATTGGTCTGTGTGTCTGTTTTCCTGCCAATACCATGCTGTTTTGATTATTGTGGCTCTGTATTATAATTTGAAGCCAGATATTATAATACCTCCACCTTTGTTCTTTTTTTTCAGGAGTGCTTTGGCTATTTGAGGGTTTTTTATTCCATTTCTTTAAAAAATAATATTAAAATTTTGATGAGAATTGCATTAAATTTGTATATTTCTTTGCATAATATGGTCATTTTAACTATGTTGATTCTCCCAATCCATGAACATGGAATATTTTTCCATTTTATAGTGCCTTTTTCAATTTCCTTTAATAATGCTTTGTAGTTTTCAGTATATAAATCTTTTACATTCTTTGTTAAGTTTTCCTCAGGTATTTTATTTCATTTTACTTATTTTGCAACAGTAAAAGGGATTATACTTTTGAGTTTATTTTCCAATCTTTTGGTAATTTTAATGATAATCTTTAACTATTTGAGAAATGAATCTGACCACTAACTGACTATTTTATATATTTTTTCCTTTTAACAATAGGTTTATAATAGATTAACAGATAGATATATGATAAAGCAAATATAGCAACATTTTAGCAACTGTATCATTTAAGCAAGAGATTGGCAAATTTTTCTGTCAAGTGTCAGTTAGTAAGAACTTTAGGCTTTGCAATCTCTATTGAAACTACTCAAGTATGCTGGTGTAGTGCAAAAGCAACCAGAGATAACAGGAATTAATGGGCATAGCTGTATTTACTTTTCTTATTAAATGAGAGGTGGGGAGGCAGAGAAACAGACCTCCACATGCGCCCTGACCAGAATCCACTCAGCAAGCACCCTACTGAACAATGCTCTGTCCGTCTGGAGCCACTGCTCTGTTGGTCAGCAACTGAGCTTTTTTAGCACCTGAGGAGAGGCCATGGAGCCATTCCTCAGTGCCCAGGGCCAACTCACTGGAACCATTGGAGCAATGGCTGCAGGAGGGGAAGAGAGATAGATAGAAAGGAGAGGGGGAGGAATGGAGAAGCAGACCATCTCTTCTCCTGTGTGCCCTGCCCGGGAATTGAACCCAGGACTTCTACACGACTGGCCAATGCTCTACCACTGAGCAAACTGGCCAGGGCCTAAAAACATTTTTATGAAAAACAAGCAAACAACTAGACTTGGCCCATGAATTGTAGTATGCCAACCCCTTGTCAAAATGGTGAGTATATGCTTGTTTGCTATACAATTCTTTCAACTTTTCTATGTGTTTCAAAGCTTTCAAAATAAAATATTAGAAAAAGTCCATGAATTATCCAAAGGTTTTTAACTATTATACAAATGTTTGAATATTAAAAGCTTATGAATTGTCACCAAGTTTTTCTTTTTATCTATGCTCTTTAATATAGTCTTCAAATGGTAAAAGTTCTATATCAAATTTTCTGAAATACCCTTAAGTTTGGGCACTAAAATAATCCCAAATACAAACGACTAATCCAAAATCGTTGGATTAGTACTTGGCAATATTAAGAAGAAAAATTTCCTCCTTACTTTTTGCCCCCAATGCCTCACAGTGACTTTCCACTTAATTGTGACATTTCCTTTCCTGTCCCAGAAGAAGAGGTGGGTGTTTCTATAGCACTATTATTTTTTATACAGTGTATGTGCCTTTGTTCAAACATATCATAGCTGAAAACTTCCCTCAATTAAGGCAGGAAAACATCTCACAAGTTCAAGAAGTACAGAGAACTCCATTAAAGAGAAACCCAAAGAAATCTACACCAAGACACATCATAATTAAAATACCAAAGCATAGTGATAAAGAGAAAATATTAAAAGCTGCTAGAGAAAAAAAGGCTATCACCTACTAAGGAGCCCCCATAAGAATGACTTCCAACTTCTCAACAGAAACACTTGAGGCCAGAAGGGAATGGCAAGAAATATTCAAAGTAATGCAGAACAAGAGCCTACAACCAAGACTCCTTTATCCAGCAAGGCTATCATTTAAAATTGAAGGAGAAATAAAAAGCTTTCCAGAAAAAAAAAACCTCAAGGAATTCACTACAACCAAACCAATGCTGCAAGAAATGTAAGGGGCCTGTTGAAAACAGATCAAAGGAGAAAAAGAATATAGCAAAAGAGGAATACAGTTTTAAAGAATAAAATGGCAATAAACAACTACATATCAATAATAACCTTAAATGTAAATGGATTAAAGATCCAATCAAAAGACATAGGGCAGCTGCGTGGATAAGAAAACAGGACCCATACATATGCTATCTACAAGAGACACACCTTAAAACAAAAGATGCACATAGACTAAAAATAAAAGAATAGAAAAAATGTTTCATACAAATGGAAATTAAAAAAAAGCTGGGGTAGCAATACTTATATCAGACAAAATGGACTTTAAAACAAAGGCTATAGTAAGAGACAAAGAAGGTCACTACATAATGATAAAGGGAGCAATCCAACAGAAAGATATAACCGTTATAAATATCTATGCACCTAATATAGGAGCACCTAAATATATAAAGCAAACTTTGATAGATTTAAAGAGCGAGATCAACAGCAATACTATAATAGTAGAGGATTTCAATACCCCACTAACATCACTAGATAGATCCTCAAGAAAGAAAATTAACAAAGAAACAGCAGACTTAAAGGACACACTAGATCAACTCAATTTAATAGATATCTTCAGAACCTTTCACCCTAAAGCAGCAGAATATACATTCTTTTTAAGTGCTCATGGTACATTCTCTAGGATAGACCACATGTTAGTACACAAAAGCGGTCTCAACAAATTTAAGAAGATTGAAATCATATCAAACACATTCTCTGATCACAATGGCATGAAACTAAAAATCAACCACAACAGAAAAACTGAAAAATACTCAAACACTTGGAAACTAAATAGCATGTTATTAAATAATGAATGGATTAACAATGAGATCAAAGAAGAAATAAAAAAATTCCTAGAAATGAACGATAATGAGCATACATCAACTCAAAATTTATGGGACACAGCAAAAGCAGTCCTGAGAGGGAAGTTCATAGCATTACAGGCATACCTTAAGAAGCTAGAAAAAGTTCAAATAAACAACTTGACCCTGCATCTAAAAGAACTAGAAAAAGAACAGCAAGTAAAGCCCAGAGGAAGTAGAAGGAAGGAAATAATAAAGATCAGAGCAGAAATAAATGACATAGAGGCTAAAGAAACAATACAGAGGATCAATGAAACCAGGAGCTGGTTCTTTGAAAAGGTAAACAAGATCGATGAACCTTTAACCAGACTCACCAAGAAAAAAAGAGAGAGGACTCAAATAAATAAAATTAGAAATGAGAGTGGAGAAATAACAACTGACACAACAGAAATACAAAATATTATAAGAAAATACTATGAAGAACTGTATGCCAAAAAATTAGACGACCTAGATGAAGTGAACAAATTCCTTGAAACATATAATCTTCCAAAAATTAATCTGGAAGAATTAGAAAACCTAAACAGACCAATTACAAAAAATGAGATCGAAACAGTTATCAAAAAACTCCCAACAAAGAAAAATCCTGGGCCTGATGGCTTCAAAAGTGATTTTTACCAAATATTCAAAGACGAACTAACTCCTATTCTTCTCTAGCTATTTCAAAAAATTCAAGAGGAAGGAAGACTTCCAAGCTCCTTTTATGAGGCGAACATAATTCTGATTCCAAAACCAGGAAAAGACAACACAAGGAAAGAAACTTATAGGCCAATATCCCTGATGAATTTAGATGCTAAAATCCTCAACAAAATATTAGCAAACCGGATCCAGCAATATATGAAAAAAATCATACATCATGATCAAGTGGGATTTATTCTGGGGAGGCAAAGCTGGTACAATATTTGCAAATCAATCAACGTGATTCATCACATAAACAAAAGGAAGGAGAAAAACCACATGATAATATCAATAGATGCAGAAAAAGCATTTGATAAAATCCAGCACCCATTCATGATCAAAACTCTCAGCAAAGTGGGAATACAGGGAATATACCTCAACATGATAACGACCATCTATGACAAACCCACAGCCAACATCATACTCGATGGGCAAAAATTAAAAGCAATTCCCTTAAGATCAGGAACAAGGCAGAGGTGCCCCCTTTCACCACTCTTATTCAACATAGTTCTGGAAGTCCTGGCCACAGCAATCAGACAAGAAAAAGAAATAAAAGGCATACAAATTGGAAAAAAAGAAGTAAAACTATCATTATTTGCAGATGATATGATATTGTATATAGAAAACCCTAAAGTCTCAGTCAAAAAACTACTGGACCTGATAAATGAATTCAGCAAGGTGGCAGGATATAAAATTAATACTCAGAAATCAGAGGCATTTTTATAAACTAACAATGAACTGTCAGAAAGAGAAATTAAGGAAGCAATCTCCTTCACCATTGCAACCAAAAAAATAAAGTACCTAGGAATAAATTTAACCAGGGAAATTAAAGATGTATACTCAGAAAATTATAAAACATTGATAAAAGAAATCAGGGAAGATACAAACAAGTGGAAGCATATACCATGCTCATGGTTAGGAAGAATAAACATCATTAAAATGTCTATATTGCCCAAAGCAATTCATAAATTCAATGCAATACCAATTAAAATACCAATGACTTACTTCAAAGATATAGAACACATATTCCAAAAATTTATATGGAACCAAAAGAGAACACGAATAGCCTCAGCAATCTTGAAAAGAAAGAATAAAATGGGAGGTATCACACTTCCAGATATCAAGTTATACTACAAGGCCACTGTACTCAAAACAGCCTGGTACTGGCATAAGAACAGGCATATAGATCAGTGGAACAGAATAGAGAACCCAGAAATAAACCCACACCTTTATGGAAAACTGATATTTGAAAAGGAGGTAAGAGCATACAATGGAGTAAAGACAGCCTCTTCAACAAATGGTGTTGAGAAAATTGGACAGTTACCTGCAAAAAAATGAAACTAGAACACCAACTTACACCATTCACAAAAATAAACTCAAAATGGATAAAAGACTTAAATGTAAGCCGTAAAACCATAAGCATCTTAGAAGAAAACATAGGCAGTAAGCTCTCTGACATCTCTCGCAGCAATATATTTGCCGATTTATCTCCATGGGCAAGTGAAATAAAAGACAGGATAAACAAATGGGACTATATCAAGCTAAAAACTTTTGCACAGCTAAAGACAATAAGAACAGAATAAAAAGACAAACTACACAATGGGAGAATATATTTGACAATACGTCTGATAAGGGGTTAATAACCAAAATTTATAAAGAACTTGTAAAACTCAATACCAGGAAGACAAACAATCCAATCAAAAAATGGGTGAAAGAAATGAATAGACACTTCTCCGAAGAGGACATACAGATGACCAATAAGCATATGAAAAAATGCTCAACATCACTAATCATTAGAGAAATGCAAATTAAAACCACAATGAGATATCATCTCACACCAGTCAGAATGGCACTCTTTGACAAAACAACACAGAATAAGTGCTGGCGAGGATGTGGAGAAAAGGGAACCCTCCTGCACTGCTGGTGGGAATGCAAGCTGGTGCAGCCACTGTGGAAAACAGTATGGAGATTCCTCAAAAAATTAAAAATCAAACTGCCTTTTGACCCAGCTATCCCACTTTTAGGAATATACCCCAGGAACACCATAGCACTGTTTGAAAAGAAGAAATGCACCCCCACGTTTATGGCAGCATTGTTCACAATAGCAAAGATCCGGAAACAGCCCAAGTATCCATCAGTGGACGAGTGGATTAAAAAGCTTTGGTATATATATACTATGGAATACTACTCAGCCATAAGAAACGATATCATCAGATCATTTACAACAACATAGATGGACCTTGATAACATTATATACTGAGTGAAATAAGTAAATCAGAAAAAACTAAGAACTATATGATTCCATACATAGGTGGGACATAAAAATGAGACTCAGGCCCTGGCCGGTTGGCTCAGCGGTAGAGTGTCGGCCTGGCATGCAGAAGTCCTGGGTTCGATTCCCGGCCAGGGCACATAGGAGAAGCGCCCATTTGCTTCTCCACCCCTCCTCCCCTCCTTCCTCTCTGTCTCTCTCTTCCCCTCCCGCAGCCAAGGCTCCATTGGAGCAAAGATGGCCTGGGCGCTGGGGATGGCTCCTTGGCCTCTGCCCCAGGCACTACAGTGGCTCTGGTCGCAGCAGAGCAACGCCCCGGAGGGGCAGAGCATCACCCCCTGGTGGGCAGAGCGTCGCCCCTGGTGGGCGTGCCGGGTGGATCCCGGTCGGGTGCATGCGGGAGTCTGTCTGACTGTCTATCCCCATTTCCAGCTTCAGAAAAATACAAAAAAAAAAAAAAATGAGACTCAGAAACATGGACAAGAGTGTGGGGGTTATGGGATGGGGGGGGAGAGGGAGATGGTTGGGGGCGGGAGGGGCACAAAGAAAACCAGTTAAAATGTGACAGAAGACAATTGGACTTTGGGTGATGGGAATGTAGCATAATCAATTTCAAAATAACCTAGAGATGTTTTTTCTGAACATATGTACCCTGATTTATCAATGTCACCCCATTAAAATTAATTTAAAAAAATAAAATGTTAAAAAAAGTAAAACTATAAAAAAAGAATAGTCTTTTCAACAAATAATACTAAAAAGCTTGAAGACCTCTATGCAAAAAACAGCAACGACAATTAATGTATACTTTGCACCATAGGCAAAGATTAACTCAAAATGAATCATAAACTTAAATGTAAAACCTAAAAGTATAAAACTTTTAGAAGAAAACATAGAAGAATATTTTTGTGACCTTGGGTTGGACAAAATTTGTCTAAAATACGAAAATAAAAATTACAAATCATAAAAGAAAAAATAGATAAGTTGCACTTCATCAAAAATTTTTCATTTTTTAAGACTTTATTTATGTTAGAGAGAGAGAGAAGGAGAGAGGAGCAGGAAGCATCAACTCTCATATGTGCCTTGATTGGGCAAGCCCAGGATTTTGAACTGGCGACCTCAGCGTTCCAGGTCGACGCTTAATCCACTGCCCCACCACAGGTTAGGCCATTTCATCAAAATTTAAAACTTGTGCCTGGCCTGTGGTGGCACAGTGGATAGAGCATCAACCTGGAACACTGGGGTTGCTGGTTTGAAACCCTGGGCTTGCCCAGTTAAGGAACACACAACAAGCAGCAAGCAAGCAATGGGTAACTAAAGTGAAGCAACCATACTCCTCACTCTCCCCTTCCTCTCGGTAAAATCAATCAATAAAATATTTTTTTAAAAAATTAAAAGCTTGGACTGACCAGACGGTGGCACAATGGATAAAGCATTGGACTGGGACACGGAGGACCCAGGTTTGAAACCCCGAGGTCACCAGCTTAAGCACGGGCTCATGCAGGTTGAGCATGGGGTTGCTGGCTTGAGCGTGGGATCATAGACATGACCCTTTGGTCACTGGCTTGAGCCCAAGGTCGCCAGCTTGAGCAAGGAGTCACTTGCTCTGCTGCAGCTTCCCGGAGGTCAAGGCACATACAAGAAAGCAATCAATGAACAACTAAGGAGACTAAGGAGCCACAACAAAGAATTGATGTTTCTCATCTCTCTCCCTTCCTGTCTGTCTGTCCCTATCTCTGTCTCTGTCACACACACACACACAAAAAAATTAAGTTTGTGTTCTGCAAAATACCCTATTAAGAAATGAAAAAGACAAGCCACAAACAAGGAGAAAACATTTGCAAAGCATATACTTAACAAAAGACATATCCAGAATATATAAAAAAAACTTTCAAAACTCAACAGTAAGTAAACATAGAATCCAATTTTCTAACTAAGCAAAAATGTTTCAACTACCACATTACCAAAGATATATTTGGATGGTGAATAAGCACATAAAAATATGCTCAGTCAATATCACTGGTCATTATAAAAATGTAAATTAAAATCACTATGAGATACCACTATAGACCCATTAGAATAGTTGACATTTAAAAGACTGACTATATCTAGTTACAAAATAGTCACAGAGATGTAAAGTACAGTACAGCATAGGGAATGTAGTTAATAATATTGTAATAACTATACAGTGGTACCTTGAGATGCGAGTTTAATTCATTCTGTGACCAAGCTCGTAAGTCAGTCAACTCGTATATCAAACAAATTTTTCCAATTAAAATAACTGAAATAGATTTAATCCGTTCCAGCCCTGTGAAACATCCCCAAACCATCCTAAATTATGAAAAAAGATGTTTTTAATTAAGAAACACACATGTACACTTTACCAATGCATAACAAAATATATGAAATAAAAGAAAAAAGTGTTATTTAGTACTGTACTGTATTCTTACCTTGGAGACAGACGAGTGCGGCTAACGGAGGTGAATGGTGGAGGAGGAGGGAGGGAGGAAGGGATGCAGGCACTGTAGATACGTAAACTAAAACTGCACTTTCTTAACACTAAATGTAAACTAAAACTGCATTTTCTTTACTTTAAACAAAACTAAAACTGCACTTCCTTTACTTATAATGAAACCACAAAAACTTGATTGTAAAAAAATGCACTTTCTTAACTTTAAACTTAACCTAAGCTGAACATTACATATTTTTCATTTAATCATCACCTGTTTTTGCCTTTTTGGCTGCACTTTCAGCACTTTCACTTGCAGGACTTTTGAATAAAAATCTATCCAAAGAGGTTTGCTTTTGCCTGCCTTTTAAAATGTTATGTGACAGCCTGACCTGTGGTGGCACAGTGGATAAAGCGTCAACCTGGAACCCTGAGGTTGCCGGTTTGAAACCCTGGGCTTGCCCGGTCAAGGCACATACGGGAGTTGATGCTTTCTGCTCCTCCCCCCCCTTCTCTCTCTCTCTCCCCACCCCCTCTAAAATGAATAAATAAAATTAAAAAAAATGTTATATGACAAACAAGTGTCACATAACATAAAAAGTGCTGAAGCACAACCAGTTGAAACTTTTTCTGGGTGTTTCTTTTCAATGAAACTTAGAAGCTTCTCCCACATTGCCAGCATGTCTTTAATTTCACTTGTAGAAATAACTTCCTTCGACTCTACCTTCTCTTCACTACTAATCTCTTGCAGAAGCTCCGTATGTTGCAACATCTGTAGCTCCTTCATCTCCTCAGTTGAGAGTTCCTCCTCATGTTCCTCAATGAGCTCATTTACGTCACCCTCATCTACCTCCAGACCCATCGACTTTCTGAGGAACACAATCTCCTCCATTGCTTCTACCTTGGTCTGGGTCTCTGGTTCGAATCCTTTGAAGTCCCTGTCTGCAACAACATCAGGCCATAACTTTTTCCATGCCGAGTTCAAGGTTCTTCTTGTAACCTCTTGCCATGCCAAGTCAATAATGCATAAACATATCACGATGTTGTAATGATCTTTCCAAAACTCTCAAAGGGTTAGATTTATATTCTCAGTCACCTCAAAGCAGCAGCGGAACAAGTGTTTTGTGTAAAGCTTTTTAAAGTTGGAAATGACCTGCTGATCCATAGGTTGCAACATTTAAAGTCGTGTTAGGTGAGAGGTAGAGGACTTTCATGAATTTGAACTCATCGAGAATGTCATCTTCAAGACCAGATGGGTGGGCTGGAGCATTTTCAAGGATTAGTACAGGTATATGGTGCCAGATGGGTACTAGAAATATCAGGGGGAACAAACACTATGTAAAGTACTGTATATGATTGTTGAACCACTATGCTGTACACCTGAAACTAATACAAAATAATATTAAATGTAAACTGTAACTGAAAGTGAAAATTTAAAAATGTAAACAACTTTAAAAAAAGAAATGGAAGAAGAGTGTGAGAAGAAGCAGTGATCTAGAAATCACTAACCAAGTGTTTTATGAGATGTTTTTTATACTGTTCACTGTGACATCTTCAGTACCAAAGACAATATCTGGCCCCCGTGGACTCTTGATAAATATTTGCTGAAGAAATCCAGATTTTTAAAAAATATTTTTTATTTTTTTAGCAACAGACAGACAGACAGACACGAAGGGGGGAGAGATGAGAAGCACCAACTCATAGTTGCGGCACTTTAGTTGTTCATTGATTGTTTATCATATGTACCTTGATGGATTTAGGGTGGGGGGGACTCCAGCCAAGCCTGTGACCCCTTGCTCAAGCCAGAAATCTCAGGCTCAAGTCAGCGATCTCTGGGCTCAAGCCAGTGACCATGTGTCTATGATCCCATGCTTTAGCCAGCAACCCCATGTTCAAGCTGGTGAGTCCATGCTCAAGTCGGAGCACTCAAGCCAGCAACCTCTGGGTTTCGATCTTGGGACCTCAGAGTCCCAGGAAGATGCTCTATCCATTGTACCATCATGTGGTCAGATACAAATAAATAAATAAATAACCATACCTAATGTTGGCAAGGATGTGAAGAAACTGAAACTCTCAAACAATGCTGAAGGAAATATTACATGGTACTATCATTCTGAAAAATTGTTTGGCTGTTTCTTAAAAACAATTAAACACCCTTCTCAGTTTTTCCACTGGATTATGTAGCCTGTTCTAAAATGTCATCTAAATAGGATTATACAATATATACCATTATGTGTGAAGCTTCTTTTTTTCATCAGAATGCCTTTGAAATTTATCAGTATTGTTGCATATATCAGTAGTTCTTTTTTTATTCCTGAGATTATTCAATTGTATAAATAAACCACAGTTTATTTATTCAATCACTTATGGATGAACATCTGGACTCTTTCCAGTTTGGGACTACTGAGTAAAGCTCTGAATGTTCTTGTGTAAGTCTTTCTGTGAACCATGTGTTCATTTCTCTTGGGTAAATGCCCAGGAATTAAATATCTGGATTATAAAGTAAGTGTATGTTTCATTTCATAAGGTATTGCCAGAACTTTTCTCAAAGTGGTTGTACTATTTTATATTCTCACCAGCAATGCATGTAAGTTTCAGTTTGAGGTGCAGCAGAAGTGGAGATTAACTAAGCACAATCATGAGCAACTTTCTAGGGTGCTGGAAAGGTTCTATATCTTTACATGGATTTGTTTGCACATATTAATGTACTTATCGAAACTCAGCAAAGATACACTTTTGTGTACATTTTGTTGTAGATAAACTTTGTATCACAAGAAAAACTATAAACAAATACTGACTACTAGCCAGTGATATGCTTATTGAAATATTTAAGGCCCTGGCCAGTTGTTCAGTGGATAGAGCATTGGCCCAGCATATGGACATACTGTACCAGGTTTGATTTCTGGTCAGGACACACAGGAGAAGCAACCATCTGCTTCTCTCTCCCTCCCTCCCTCTCCTCCTTCTTTACCTCTTTCCCTCCCATAGCCAGTGGCTCAATTGGTTTGAGCATGGCCTTGAGCACTGAGGATAGCTGGGTTGGTCTGAGCACATCAACCTCAGGCACTAAAAATAGCTCTATCCTCAAGCATTGGCCCAAGATGGGGTTGCTGGATGGATCCCGGTGGGGGCGGATGTGGAAATCTGTCTCACTATATCCTCTCCTCTCACTTTAAAAAAAATATTTAGGGTGAATTGGACTGATTCTACAATTTACTTTGTAGTGCAGCCAAAAATTGATTGGAAGACAGAGGGCTGGTTGCAAAGATAAATATCTGAAAAAACAAAATGTTTTATATGATAAAATAGAAAGCTAATGGTAAAATTTTATAGTCAATAAAAGGCAGTTGTAAAAAATTTTTCATCTTTACTATGTATTTAAACATTTCAAAACAAAATGCTAAACCTGAAAAAAAGGCAAAACTTACTCCTACAATAGGAGCAAACTATTCCACTTTCCTCCTAGATATTTTCCCAAGAGAAATGAAAGCATATGTCCACATAAAGACCTGTACATGAATGTACAAAGCAACTTCACTTATAATGACAATAAACCAGAAACAAGCAAAATGTCCACTAAGAGATGAATGGATAAACAAAAGTTCGCATATTCATACAATAGACTACTATTCAGCAATAAAAAAGAACTATCAATATGGGGAACATGAATGAATCTCAAAATTATTATGCATTCTGAAAGAAACTAACCCCTGCCCCCAGAAAGAGTTCATACTGTCTGATTTTATTTATATAAAAGTCATAGAAACTAATCTATAGTGACAGAAAGCAGAACAGGAATTGCCTGAGGATTGGGTGTGAGGAGGAATGTGGAGAGAGGCAGGGATGGGGAGAGAGGGAAGGATTACAAATGAGAATGAGGAAACAGTTGGGCCGCATTGTAGTGATGGTTTCACAGTTATGTGCATATGTCAAAACCTATCCAATTTTACACTTTAATTAGGTGCAGTTCTGTGTATTCCAATTGTACCTCAATAAAACTGTTTTGTTTTGTTTTTTAATTTTTTTTAAATTTTATTTATTCAGTTTTAGAGAGGAGAGAGAGAGGGAGAGAGATACAGAGAGGGAGAGAGAGGAGAGAGAGACAGAGAGAAAGAAGGAGGGAGGAGCTGGAAGCATCAACTCCCATATGTGCCTTGACCAGGCAAGCCCAGGGTTTCAAACCGGTGACCTCAGCATTTCCAAATAAAACTGTTTTTAAAATCTTAAGATATTGAAATTTTGAATCTGATAATATATTTTATAATATCTCAATCATGTAAGCTTTATGCAATGAATGCAAAATTATATAATATTGAAATTTTACTAATACTTTAAATTATATTTACTGAAAGTTAAGATTTCAGTTAGCATTTTTAAATTATGATATTTTTAATTCTAAGAGAATTTTATAAACATTTCATAAAATGATTTTTAAAAAGCTCTCAACCTGGTATCCAAAATGGCATTAATGGTAAAATACTGGATGGTTATTCATAAAGCCAAGAATGCCCACTATTACTACCTTTGTTGATTTTTTAAAAAATAAATCTTACATTTTTAGCTATTAGAATTAAATAAGTTAAATGAAAGGTACAAGTATTGTAAAAAGGGTGATAGACATGTCATTATCTCTAGATGAACTGCTTTTCTACCAGAATTTACAAAAATAAATGAATGACTTGTGGAAGAAATATCAGTATTTGATTTATTACAAAACATATAAAAATAATGGTATTTATATATACTGATAATAATAAAAATGTAAACTATTTCATAATGAAAGACATTTTGCGTTTCTGCAATAAGAAGGCTCATTGGTAAGATGTCAGTTCTATAGAAATTAATTAAATAATTAATTAATTATAGTAAAAATGCCAACAGGATTTCTCTTTAATTTGATATAATTCAAAATTTTATCTGCAAGAATAAACACACAAGAAAAAAAAAAAGAACAATATTAGGAAGGAATATCAATGCCGAAAAACTTGTCCAACAAGCTAATAAAATGTATTAAGAAGCCACAGTAACGTAAAATTAGGCTGGAATTTGGGGCATCATAGACATATCAGTGGAAAACATTTTAAAACCAGAAACAAAAAATAAAAATAAAAATAAAAAAATAAAAAAAAAAAAAAACAGAAACAGACCTGGTTATGATTACAGTAACATCTTAAATCAAATCAACAGGTGTTCTAAGGACAAACCAAAAGAATTCAAAATATAAAGTATAAAAACTGACAATAAAAATTTTGAACTTTGACCTGTGGTGGCGCAGTGGATAAAGCGTCGACCTGGAAATGCTGAGGCCGCCGGTTCGAAACCCTGGGCTTGCCTGGTCAAGGCACATATGGGAGTTGATGCTTCCAGCTCCTCCCCCCTTCTCTCTCCCTGTCTCTCTCTCCTCTCTCTCCCTCTCTCTCTCCCTCTCTCTCTCCTCTCTAAAATGAATAATAAAAAAAAAACTTTGAACTTCTTTCTAACAGAATATACTACAAACAGAAAAGGAAAGACAAATTGTGGGGAGAAAGATAAAATGTATAAGACAGAAAAATGACCGGTTACTTAAATACAAAAAAATCTCTAACAACATAATGCACCACATTAGAAAAACATGCAAAATTATAAACAGAGCACTTTTAAGAATAGGCAAAGAATGAACATAATTGTTACTATTAATTTGAGAAACGAATATGAAAATAATTCTATAAAGAGAATTTTCCCAGTCAAATAGGCAAAGATATAAAAGCATAATAATACTAAATATTTGTAAAAGTGACTTTTTGTTGCATTTGGCCAGAAAGAGAGAGGAAGCAAGAGAGACTAGAATTTTTATTTCCCACGTTCAGGCTGTGTTCCTCTACCTAATGCCACAGTGTCTATTATATGGTCCCTCTCTCTAGGCTACAGCTCCCATCAGATTACAGTAAGAGCTCTCTCCTCATATCCCTTCAGACCCAGGGGCCTCAAGTGGAGATTTCCTTAGATATCTAGTCCTTGTATACATTGTTTCCCCTAATGCGCACCTCTGTAAATGCTCCTTCTGTAAAACTCCTTCTAATAACCCCCTTGAGTATGGTTTCCTGGCAGGACCCTGACTGATACACAGCCCTACAGTATGAATTTATTGTTTAATCTCCATATGCATGTGTGTGTAGATGCAAATGTTAAGTTAGACAAGAGTAGAGACACTTGGAAAAATGTATAGATACCAAAATGTGTCAGGAGGGATAAATTAGAAACATACACATGGCCCTGGCCAGTTGGTTCAGTGGTAGAGCGTGGGCCCTGACTGGCGTGTGGATGTCCTGGGTTCATCCCCGGTCAGGGCACACAGGAGAAGCGACCATCTGCTTCTCTACCTCTCCCCCTCCCTTTCTTTCTCTATTTCACTCTTACCCTCCCACAGCAGCCTTGGTTCAATTGGTTGAGCAAGTTGGCCCCAAGCACTGAGGGTGGCTCCATAACCTCACCTCAGGCACTAAAATAGCTTGGTTGCTGAGCAATAGAGGAATGGCCCCAGAGGAATGAACAGAGTATTGCCCCATAGGGGGGTTTACCAGGTGGATCTCGGTTGGGGTGCATGCAAGAGTCTATCTCTCTGCCTCCTTGCCTCTCACTTAATATCATAAAAGAAAAAAAAGAAACACACACATATTTACATGCACATATACACACTTATAAATTCAATAAGTGATAATTACTCTCTAAAAACCCATTGCTCAGTTTTTTTTGTATAAAATATCCATTTAGACATTCAATATACTCAGACTATTTAAAGATTGCATGTGGAAAATTAAAACCTCAAAAGAAGAAAATATAGTTAAAATTTACCCAATCTCTGAGCAAAGAGGAATTTGTAGGCTCCACAGAAAGACTTGGAGGGGAAGATTTGGAAAAGATGAATCAATTTAACATTTAAAGAATGTTGGCCCTGACCAGTTAGCTCAACCAGTTCAGAGCATTGTCCCAGAACAACAAGGTTGCGGGTTCTATCCCCAGTCAGGGCACACATGGGAAGCAACTAAAAAATGCATGACCGAATGAAACAACAAATGCTTCCCTTTACCCTCCCCCATCTCTCCCTTCCTCTCTGTCTTTCTAAAAAAAAATCAATAAAAACTAAGTCCTGGCTGGATACACTCGTCCTGGAGCGCATGTTGCTGGTTCGATTCCCCTGTCAGGGCACATACAGGAGCAGCTCAATGTTCCTGTCTCCCTCTCTCTGCCTCTCTCTCAAAAAATATATATATATATTTTTAAAATTTCTAATGGCCACAAACAAAACTGAATAAAAGTGTATAGAAAAAAAAATTACGAGGCCAACAAAAACTTTAGATCATTAATAAATATATATAAAGGAAAATGAGAAAAGACATCAATGGAAAGTCCACAAAGTGAAGGTGACATTTTATACCACCTTACAAAACGTTCAAGCCTCATCGCGCACAACCCCTCCCCAACCCTATGCCTGTTCCTTTAGTTTAGAACTCTCATTCCTTTCCAATCAAACATTATCTCAACCCTCCACATTCCCACCAAGTCTCACCCTATCTACCAATTTCACAGGCAAACATCTCATCTGATAAAACCCCAGCGGGAACCGCGCCACCTTTGAGCCCACATGCTAGCCACTGTGTTACTGGGGAAAATCACACAACTATGCAGACTGATCGCCCTTTAAATCAGTGGTCCCCAACCTTTTTCGGCCATGGACCTGTTTAATGTCAGAAAATATTTTCACGGACCGGCCTTTAGGGTGGGATGGATAAATGTATCATGTGACCGAGACAAGTGTCAAGAGTGAGTCTTAGATGGATGTAACAGAGGGAATCTGGTCATTTTTTAAAAATAAAACATCGTTCAGACTTAAATATAAATAAAATGGAAATAATGTAAGTTATTTATTCTTTCTCTGCAGACCAGTACCAAATGGCCCATGGACTGGTACCGGTCCGCGGCCCGGGGGTTGGGGACCACTGCTTTAAATGAATGACCATGAATCTCAATCAGGTACTCCACATTGCTCAGAAATCCTACTAAATTCTTCTAATAATTCTGCTTTCCTACTCTTCAAGATAATAATTGCCTTTGAAAGCATTGTCTACCAACTGAATCCACTTCCTTATCTCTCATTCACTTTTCAACCTCCCCTCATCTTTCCCCTTTCCTGATCCATGCTAATAGCATGTTTCTTACTCAGGTTGCCAAATCCCATAGACATTTTTCAATCCTCATTTTATTAAACCTCTCAATTGTTCATATCCTCCACATTGAAACACCTTTCCCTTCTGATTCCATGAAACTTCATCCTCCTTCATTTCTTCCTTGCCTCCTACCTGTCTAGCTCCTTTTCCAGCTTTCCATTCTCTTGCCAATTCTAAAGAGTGTAATTATCCCAGCCCTTATTCTGGGGTCTTCGCACTCTATACTGGATGATCTCATCCATTCTCGTTTATTCTAACATCTATTCCAGGGGTCGGGAACCTATGGCTCGGGAACCAGATGTGGCTCTTTTGATGGCTGCATCTGACTCACAGACAGATCTTTAATAAAAAAATAATAACATTAAAAATATAAAACAGTCTTACGTATTACAATCCATTCATTTCCTATCACTCATGTTCATGGTTGCAGGTGGCTGGAGCCAATCACAGCTGTCCTCTGGGACAACACCAAATTTTTATTGGATAATGCATAACATACACGGGTTGTTATATGGCTCTTACAGAATTACATTTTAAAATATGTGGTGTTCATGGCTTTCTCAGCCAAAAAGGTTCCTGACCCCTGATCTATTCTATGCTGCCAACTCTCAGATTTTTATCTCCAAATCAAGTTCGTCTCCCAACTCAAGACTCATATCACCACTACATTCTCGACATCTCCACTTGGATGTTTCAGAAGCGTCACATCTAATTTATTTAAACAGAACTCATTCTTTCGATACCCTCCTTCATCCAAGCCTGTTGCTTCACATTTCAGTAAATGACACTTCCATTAAACCAGTTGCATAAACCGGAAACCTGAAATCATCATTGATGACTTTCTGACTTCCTCTTTCTTACTTCCCAGCTCTAATCCAGCACAAATTCTTGCTGATTCTACCTCTCAAACCCATCCTCTTCTACTGAGGATTTGGCCCCATCCAAGCCACCTTCAATTTCCCTTCTAAACTACTTTCATAGCCTTTTGACTGATCATCTCGCTTCTACTCTTCCTTTTCCCCAATCCATTCATCACACAATAGCCAGAAAAATATTCCTCTAATGCAACTCTGTTCAAAACTCTTTAGTGGCTTTCTATTAAAATTAAGATAAAAATCCTGAATCCTCATCATGAGTCTGCATGATGGGATTCATTGTACCTTTTTGACTTCATCTAATATCTTTTCTTTTTTTTCTTTTTTTTTTTCTTTTTTTTGTATTTTTCTGAAGCTGGAAACGGGGAGGCAGTCAGACAGATTCCCACATGCGCCCTACCGGGATCCACCAGGCACGCCCACCAGGGGGCAATGCTCTGCCCTTCTTGGGTGTCACAGTTGCAACCAGAGCCATTCTAGCACCTGAGGCAGAGGCCATAGAGCCATCCTCAGTGCCCGGGCCAACTTTGCTCCAATGGAGCCTTGGCTGTGGGTGGAGAAGAGAGAGACAGAGAGGAAGGAGAGGGGGAGGGGTGGAGAAGCAGATGGGTGCTTCTCCTGTGTGCCCTGGCCGGGAATCGAACCCAGGACTCCTGCACGCCAGGCCGACACTCTACCACTGAGCCAACCAGCCAGGGCTAATATCTTTTCTGACTCCTCATTTTCCTCCAGCCACACTGCTCTTCTTTCAAGTCCTCGAGCATATCAGACTCTTCCCACTGTGGGGGGTTCATATGTGTTTTTCCCTTTACCGATCCACTTTCCACGGTTCTTTGCCTGTCTCTTATTTTTCCTACTGGTTTCAGCTTAAATGTTATTCTCTCAGAGAGACTTTCCCCAACTACTATCACCCCCAATCTAAATTATATCTCTCTACTATAGCATCTTGTACTCTGCTTTCATAGAATCTCCCTTGATTTGTATTATAAACCTATTTACATTTTTATTTCTAGTGTGTTTTTCCACTAGAGCTACGTTATACACTGTATTTGAGAACAAGCGTCAGGGAATATTTGCTTGGTCATCACTTTTATATCAAGCACTCTGCCAGCACCTGGCCTATGGTCTTGAGATTTTTTTTCTACATTGGATTAATGAATACATGAAGATTCAGCTCAAGCCTCTCTTCTTCTATAACTCCTTTCTCAGCCACCCTCCCTACTCCCCAAAACTGGTAGATTTCAGCACTTGCTTTCTTGTTCCCCACTGAGTATTGTACTCATGACTCAGACTTGACCATCTCACTGAACTTGTTTGGGTTCTTTTTTTTTTTTTTTTACAGGAACAGAGAGAGAGAGTCAGAGAGAGGGATAGATAGGGACAGACAGACAGGAACAGAGAGAGATGAGAAGCATCAATCATCAGTTTTTCGTTGCAACACCTTAGTTGTTCATTGTCTCATATGTGCCTTGACCGCGGGCCTTCAGCAGACCGAGTAACCCCTTGCTTGAGCCAGTGACCTTGGGTCTAAGCTGGTGAGTATTTTTTATTTTGCCCAATTCAGATGAGCCCGCGCTCAAGCTGGCTCGAACCTGGGTCCTCGGCATCCCAGTCCAACGCTCTGTCCACTGCACCACCACCTGGTCAGGCTTGTTTGGGTTCTTACCAAATACTACATATCGCCTCTGAGTCCTCCTCACATAAGCTATCTCCTCCACCTGGGCCCTGCTTTCCTTACTTCGCTGAGTGATCCAGCTCACCTGGTTAGGGTCAATTAATGTTAGACAATGAATTATGGACTTGTTTGAATAGTTCCCTCCCTGGAAAGGAGAGAGTAGACCTGCTTCTACCTTCTTAAACCAACACTTTACAATGGGAAAAACACATTAGGAAAAAGAAATTCTAAAATGAGCCATTACTGACCCCAGAGCACACTTTGCTGCTGAAAACATTAACTCTACCACCCACCAATGGAGTGGAACTAAATAAACCAGGTTCTCTAAATTGGCTTCAAGGACAATGTCAGTGTTATCTGTGTTAACAAAACTTTTGGCAAAAAAGCCATGGTTACATAAGACAAGAGTGCTTAATTCTCTACATGGTTGACTGGCTTTTTCACAAGAACAGCCTTGAAAGTATCCAGAAATCAATTGATTGAGTAATGTACGCTCAGCAATCCCAAAGTTACAATAGAGCTTAAAATCACTGAGTGTAAACCAGGAAGGCCTTAATAGGCACTGTCCAAGTAAAGATGTACCCTGAAACTAGAGCAGGGGTCCCCAAACTACGGCCCGCGGGCCGCATGCGGCCCCCTGAGGCCATTTATCCGGCCCCCGCCACACTCCCGGAAGGGGCACCTCTTTCATTGGTGGTCAGTGAGAGGAGCATAGTTCCCATTGAAATACTGGTCAGTTTGTTGATTTAAATTTACTTGTTCTTTATTTTAAATATTGTATTTATTTCAGTTTTGTCTTTTTACTTTAAAATAAGATATGTGCAGTATGCATAGGGATTTGTTCATAGTTTTTTTTTATAGTCCGGCCCTCCAACGGTCTGAGGCGCAGTGAACTGGCCCCCTGTGAAAAAAGTTTGGGGACCCCTGGACTAGAGAATGCATTGGGAGAGAATGACTAACATGTAACTGACACAAACTCAATCATTGAAGAAGAGCCAAATCCTCCTTTTAGGAAATTCTGCCGGAGTCCACATATTTAAGCAATTGCTCCTTGCCAAGTGCTTCTTTCCTAACAGGCAAGAGGAGAACCACACAAAACTGTGTTCAGTCAGACATTAACCACCACCACCCAGTCGCCCTCCCCCCCTTCAACAAGCACCCCTACGACCCCCCTCACCAAATCAAAAATATCTTTAAAATCAAAATATAGATTTGCAACCAATAGCATTTATGCTGTACCAAAATTGGTTACCAAAACATACCCACCTCCCTGCTGCCTGTGACAGTCTGCTACTCACCTCAGTGACAAAAATTGACAGCTAGAGTGCTTCTTCCTCTACTTCAGAGTTAGTGGGCTATCCTGCTCCCTCCCTTTTAGAAACCACAGCCAAAGATGCTCTTCCTGAGCATCCTCAACGTGCCAAAGGGAAGGGCGAAGCAACCTTGGCAACCGGATTTTTTTTTTTTTTTTTTTTTTTTTTGCACAGAGAGAGAGTCAGAGAGAGGGATAGATAGGGACAGACAGACAGGAACGGAGAGAGATGAGAAGCATCAATCATCAGTTTTTCATTGCGACACCTTAGTTGTTCATTGATTGCTTTCTCATATGTGCCTTGACCGTGGGCCTTCAGCAGACCGAGTGACCCCTTGCTGGAGCCAGCGACCTTGGGTCCAAGCTGGTGAGCTTTGCTCAAACCAGATGAGCCTGCACTCAAGCTGGAGACCTCGGGGTCTCGAACCTGGGTCCTCTGCATCCCAGTCCGACGCTCCATCCACTGCGCCACCACCTGGTCAGGGCAGCAACCTGATTTTAAAAGGGTGCCAATCTATGATGTAAAAGGAAGACAAAATTATTCTTTAAATGTGAATACTACCCATTTTTTTTATTGCAGACATTAGCTGGTGTCTTTGGCAGAGAACATATCGTGTAAGCTTTTCCAATATGGGTTGTAGCCTTGGAAATATATTATACAAAACAAAAAGCGAAATTTTTTTTTGTTTCCCAGTTTGCTCCCACACATTCACCAAGACAGCCCATTTTAAAAAATATTTTTTAAACAAAGCAAGAGCCAAGTTTATATTCCCACTTTCCCCTTACCAATGGTGAGTCATTCAGATTTTTACTTCTCTTTTTGTTCTATTTTCTTTCCCTTCTCAATTAAAAGAAATATTTTTGTCACCAGTAACTACTGTACTTCCCATTTTCCCTTTTCTGTTTCTTGGCCTCATTTTTCCTGTCCTCTACCTGAACAAAAGAAAAATTTTAAACTAAATTGAATCGTGAGTAATCTGTAATTGAAATATCGTTCATATATATAAAACTGCATTGAATAAGATTTGACTCAATACATCATTTATTTCTTTACAAATATAAATACAGGTATGTTTAGCATTCATTACAAAATGCTTTTAAAGAGAAATGTAGCCCTGGCCGTTTGGCTCAGTGGTAGAGCATCGGCCTGGCATGCAGAAGTCCCGGGTTCAATTCCCGGCCAGGGCACACAGGAGAAGCGCCCATCTGCTTCTCCACCCCTCCCCCTCTCCTTCCTCTCTGTCTCTCTCTTCCCCTCCCGCAGCCCAGTCTCCATTGGAGCAAAGATGGCACGGGTGCTGGGGATGGCTCCTTGGCCTCTGCCCCAAGCGCTAGAGTGGCTCTGGTCGCAACAGAACGACGCCCTGGAGGGGCAGAGCGTCACCCCTGGTGGGCATGCCGGGTGGATCCCGGTCGGGCGCATGCGGGAGTCTGTCTGACTGTCTCTCCCCGTTTCCAGCTTCAGAAAAATACAAATAAATAAATAAATAAAAATAAAGAGAAATGTAAATTTTTTTCTCAAGAAACTTTTATTCTGGAAGGTCACATACTCACATTATGCCAATATCACATTATGATAAAATAACAAAATTGAACTACTATAAACTCTTTTCCACTAGATCAATGACATGAATTTAACAGGAAATCAATCCAGAGTTCCAACTTCAACTTTATCCAATTTAATGTGAAACCTCTGATTATCATATGCTCTATTTAATGAATAACTAGCTGAAGAGTAGTAAGATTTCAGTTTGATTGCAGCATGATACGTACAAACCAGAGGACTGGTTTTTCTATGTTTAATAATGTTAAAGAGTAATAACTATGTTTTTAAAGACCATGGAAAAATACCACATAGCTAAGAAAATTTTAAAAATAAATGTTTTAAATTACAGATTAAGTTCTGGGTTTGACTTTTCCTTAGGATACAATATGACATTGTACTGCAGAAACAATAAATAACTTTCACCAACATCTATATTATTTCAGCATTGGTTGTCTCGTGTGAGGACTAGGATAAACAGATTTAAGCATATTCATGGTTTTTATCAACCTTTTCCCTAAGAGTTAAGATTTTAGTTCCAATTCTACCATTCAAAAGCTATGTGACATTAGAAATATAGTAATTAGCTTTTCTGGGTTTCAGTTTTCTCATTTGTAAAATAGCGATAATAACTCACCTCATGGGACCGTTGTGAAGATTAAATGAGAGAATGTATATGAAATATCTAGTTCAATACCTAGAATCTAGCGAGCTTCCTTCAAACCCCTCTTTAAATGTTTATTCTTACTATTATAAGCCAATAAAGATGTATGTGAGCCTTCCTCTGTGGCAATAAGTTAAATGAGTAACTTTTTGTTTTTAGGTGTTCTTGCAAAATAAATAATGTACATGTGATTTTAATTTATGTAGATAGTATTATATAACATTTCACTCCATTTCTTATTCTCTTTATGTTTTGGTTTGAGGCTTGGAGTTTTTGTTTCTTATTATTGTAGTTTGGGAAAAATATAAAATCTATTATAAATTGGTCCTTTAAGGCTCCTTTTCAAAGGCAAATTCAAAAGCGAAAAATGTTTTAGATCAGGTATGTCCAAATTTGCTTGGAACAACATTCTCTGAAAAGATTAGATATACATGCAAAGCAAATATATGATGAAAGAGCAGAAACTTTTTTATATTAGGTCTTTCTTTTTCTTTTTTTTTTTTTTTTTTTTGGCAGAGGTAGATGGGTGGAGTAAATGCCCCAAGAGCACAGGGTTGAGTTCATATTCTTCACTTCACAAGTCCATTATCATCATTGGTCTGTGCAAGGCCTCACCCTTATTTTATTTGTTTATTCCCTTTAACCCTCATTTCTCATGCCTTTCTCCTTCATACCCCATAGGCAATCATACCAATGTGTTGAATGTATATATTTTAGTTTGTTAAGTGTGTTTGTAAAATTTATTGTTTTATGTAAAGTTAATTTAGGCAAATAGTATAATGCTATATCTTTCCATTCATTGTTTTCACTCTACACTATGCTTTTAAGCTCATCTATATTGTCATTTATAAATTTAATAGCTAGCCTTACCAGGTAGTGGCGCAGTAGATAGGGTGTCTTCCTGGGACACTGAGGACCCAGATTTGAAACTCTGAGGTCGCTGCCTTGAGCATGGGATCATAGGCATGACCCCATGGTAGCTTGGCTTGAAAACCCAAGGTCGCTGAATTGAGCTCAAGGTCGCTAGATTGAGCAAGGGGTCACTGGCTTGGTTGGAGCCCCCACCCAGGTCAAGGCACATGTGAGAAAGCAATCAATGAACAACTAAGGTCCTGCAACTATGAATTGATGCTTCTCATCTCTCTTTCTTTCTGTCCCTATCTGTGCCTCTCTCTCTCTCTTTAAGAAAAAAAAATTTTACTTAGCTATTTCTAATTCTTGCCTTGTTCCCATGATGTTCAATCACCACATTTTACCTAGTTACTTTCCCAGTAATGAACACTCAAGAGAACATTCAACTACCTACTACCATAAATAATGTTGAAATGAAAATTGTTATATGAGTTCTCACATTTATCTGTAGAAATTTCTTTGGCATACATCTCCAGGAACAAAATTACTATATACTAGAGTATATATAAACCTTTAATTTTTTCAAGTACTTCTGGATGACCCCTGTCCACCAGTACCAGCATTACCTGTAAGTGCTTATAATTTCAAACTTGTCATGATATACCTTCCTAATAAATAGAAACCAGTATTTCATTGTTTTAACTTGCATTTCTCCAATTATTGATTCATTTGAGCATCTTTTCATTTGCCTGTTGGAGTTACCTATATGTTAAATTAGGCAATTTATGTTCATATCCTTTGCAGTTTCCTATTAAAATTGTTGTCTTGCCCTGGCTGGGTAGCTCAGTTAGTAGAGTATCGTCCCAACATGCCAGGGTTGCAGGATCAGGGCACATACGAGAATCAATCAATGAATGAATAAATGTGAAGAACAACAGACCAGTGCTCTCGTTCTCTCTCTCAAAATTCAATAAATTAAAAAAAAACTTTAATTTAGAATTGTTTTTTTCTTGTTGATTTGTATCAATTGTTTGGATATGGTAGATATTAATTCCCTGTCAGTTTAACTTCAAAAATATATTCTCTTCTTTGAATATATGTACCCTGATTTATTGATGTCACCCCATTAAAATTGATAAAAAATTATTTATTTAAAAAAATTAAAATATATATTCTCATTATGTCATCTATTAATTTTGTCCATAGTATATCCCTTGTATAAATCCTTAATTTTGATGTAGTATCATTGTTTTATGCTTTGTGCTTCTGAAGTTTTGTTCTTTCCTTGCCCTTGGGTCACAAAAAAATTCTCCTAACTTTTCTTCTACTAGCTTTGTAGCTTACCTTTCTTGTTTTGGTTAAATTCTTTTTCTCCAAAAACAATGAAGTTAAAATTACCAGCATCGACGGCACTGATTTTCAAACTTGCACCCAAGAAGCAGTTTATCAGTTTCAGAAGGAAAAAAAAAAATACAGATATTGGCCGACTTACGACCTATGCAACTTACGACCATTCGACTTTACGACCACAATCGCAAGCCACGACTGCTCTGCGTCTGGCAGCACAAGCGTTGCTCAGCTGGGCACACAACAGTGCGGACCAGCTTCCGGCAGCACTACCATCTCCGCTGCACCATTTCAACTGTTATCCCAGACTCGGTACAGCAATTTGTATTTTGTGTCTTGGATATTTTTCATCAAACCCCTCCCAAGATGTCTACCAAGAGGAACTGCTGCCTCAGATGAAGACATCAACGATCCACAGCCATGCACCAGTGGCCAATAAAATGTTTTGTACATGTTTATATTGGGTTGGGGAATAAGTTCGTAGCGTTTTTATATTTTCTTTTATTTTACAATGATTTGTTTGCTGTTTGGCAAAGGGTAAGTATTCATTCAATAAAACTCTTTCTGCTCTACAAAACTATGTTAATTGTATTTTTAAGTTATTTAATTTTTTATTAGTTTTGAGGCTTAGAAATGGAATACCCAGGAGGCAAAAATAAACATTTTCGACACCTGCTCTTCTTTGCTTTTCATCGAGGTCAAAAAGCTGCTGAAGAAGCCCATGACATTTGCGACGTGTATGGAGAAGGTGTCATAGGCGAGTCTACAGCACGGAAATGGTTTGCAAAGTTCAAAAATGGCGACTTTGACGTGGATGACACGTGCCGCAGCGGAAGGCCTTCTGAATTCGATAAAGAACTGGGAAATGCTCGAAAAGAATGCCACGGTCAACAAGGAGCTCTACATTGCCCAGCTACACCGCGTGAGTGAGGCTATTCGACTGAAAAGACCTGATCGACATGGTCAAACCATACTCCTTCACGACAACGCCAGGCCCCATGTTGCACAAGTCGTCAAAGCCGCACTCCAAGAGCTCGAATGGGAGGTCCTTCAGCATCCACCGTATTCTCCTTGCACCGACCTATTACCATCTTTTCCGCTCCCTGTCAAACCATATGAAGGGCATTACCTTCGATAACAAAGAGGTCCTTAAAAACTGGCTCAACAATTTCTTTGACACCAGACCAGGCGATTTTTGGCGGAACGGCATCAACAAATTGGTCGAGAGGTGGGAAGAGGTTGTAAACAGCAACGGCGAATATATAATTGATTAACTTATTGATATAATTATTGTTTTTTGTTTAAATAAAAGTCTTCGGTAAAAACGCTACGAACTTATTCCCCAACCCAATATATTTTGATATGTTTTGCAATTGGGAAAATGTTTCCTATGGTATTTTTTACACCTGTATTTTGTATTTTTGTATGCACCTGTATTTTGTAATTTTGTATGTTTTGCAAATATTAAACCAGTTGTACTGGTAATGCAGTGTTTTACTTAAACCTGACAAATGTAAAAATAAGAAACAAAATGGTATAGAGATGATACAAATGGCATAAAGTGAACAGAGAAAATCATCATATATAACAATAATGAAAGAAAATTATGATAAAATATGACTTAAAGACTTTTATAACATCATTTCACAGTACTGTACATATAGCCTACTCAACTTACGACCAAATCGTGTTACGAACGGTCTGTCAGAACTAATCGTAATCATAAGTTGAGCACTAGCTGTAAAAGTATTTTGTTCATGCACATTCAACAAATTTGAAGTTTAGATTATATTTTTCACAGAAATCCCATGCCAGTTTTAAAAGCCATTCTGTTCTTCAGAGTTTTCACAAATGCTTCAAGGACAGCGTCTCAGTGAGTAGGGTAAAGTTCATCTAAACTTACTTTTTCAATATCATTTGGAATTATTTTATTTTTATTTTTTTTTGCATTTTTCTGAAGCTGGAAACAGGGAGAGACAGTCAGACTCCCGCATGCGCCCAACCGGGATCCACCCGGCACGCCCACCAGGGGCACGCTCTGCCCACCAGGGGGCGATGTTCTGCCCATCCTGGGTGTCACCATGTTGCGACCAGAGCCACTCTAGCGCCTGAGGCAGAGGCCACAGAGCCAAACCCAGCGCCCGGGCCATTTTTGCTCCAATGGAGCCTTGGCTGCGGCAGGGGAAGAGAGAGACAGAGAGGAAAGCGCGGCGGAGGGGTGGAGAAGCAAATGGGCACTTCTCCTGTGTGCCCTGGCCGGGAATCGAACCCGGGTCCTCCGCACGCTAGGCCGACGCTCTACCGCTGAGCCAACCGGCCAGGGCCTGGAATTAATTTTTATGTTTGTAAAATTTACAATTCTTTACTGTTATGTTGAGTTATATTTACTCAAAGAGATGTATTTGTCAATCATTCTTCAAAAAAGCTGGAAATATTTATTAAAGTTCAACATAGTTTATTAAGGAATTCAAATAGCGATAAAATTGTAACAGAAGTATTATCATTAAGAATCATCACAAGTGTACAATGTAAATACAGAACTATAATTGGTTTAGAAACATCTCTGAGTATGATTATTTCATACAAAACCTGCAAAAGAAAAGTATAACTAAGTATAGTGTTTCATAAGAATTTTGAGAACTAACAATCCATTTTCTCTTGGTCTCCACAGTATTATTTCTTATAGAAATATGTGAAACATTTCATGCCATTGAAACATTAGGGTTGTTTAAATTAAAGCACCGTGATTTCAAAAAGATTATTAGAAACAATAAACCAATACAGTAAGGTTGCAGGATACAAAATTAACATACAAAAGTCCATAGCCTTTCTATATGCCAACAATGAAATATTAGAAAACGAACTCAAAAAAATAATCCCCTTCACGATTGCAACAAAAAAAATAAAATACCTAGGAATAAACATAACAAAGAACGTAAAGGACCTATATAATGAAAATTACAAAGCATTGTTAAGGGAAATCGAAAAAGATACAATGAGATGGAAAAATATTCCTTGTTCTTGGATAGGAAGAATAAATATAATCAAAATGGCCATATTACCCAAAGCAATATACAAATTTAACGCAATTCCCATCAAAATCCCTATGAGATTTTTTAAAGAAATGGAACAAAAAATCATCAGATTTATATGGAACTATAAAAAACCCCGAATAGCCAAAACAATCCTAAGGAAAAAGAATGAAGCTGGGGGCATTACAATACCTGACTTTAAACTATATTATAGGGCCACGATAATCAAAACAGTATGGTATTGGCAGAAAAATAGACACTCAGACCAATGGAACAGAATAGAAAGCCCAGAAATAAAACCACATATATATGGTCAAATAATCTTTGATAAAGGGGCCAACAACACACAATGGAGAAAAGAAAGCCTCTTCAACAAATGGTGTTGGGAAAACTGGAAAGCCACATGCAAAAGAATGAAACTCGACTACAGCCTGTCCCCGTGTACTAAAATTAATTCAAAATGGATCAAAGATCTAAATATAAGACCTGAAACAATAAAGTACATAGAAGAAGACATAGGTACTAAACTCATGGACCTGGGTTTTAAAGAACATTTTATGAACTTGACTCCAATGGCAAGAGAAGTGAAGGCAAAGATAAATGAATGAGACTACATCAGAATAAAAAGTTTTTGCTCAGCAAGAGAAACTGATATAAAAATAAACAGACAGCCAACTAAATGGGAAATGATATTTTCAAACAACAGCTCTGATAAGGGCCTAATATCCAAAATTTACAAAGAACTCATAAAACTCAACAACAAACAAACAAACAATCCAATTAAAAAATGGGAAGAGGACATGAACAGACACTTCTCCCAGGAAGAGATACAAATGGCCAACAGATATATGAAAAGATGCTCAGCTTCATTAGTTATTAGAGAAATGCAAATCAAAACTACAATGAGATACCACCTCACTCCTGTTAGATTAGCTATTATCAACAAGACGGGTAATAGCAAATGTTGGAGAGGCTGTGGAGAAAAAGGAACCCTCATTCACTGTTGGTGGGAATGTAAAGTAGTACAACCATTATGGAGGAAAGTATGGTGGTTCCTCAAAAAACTGCAAATAGAACTACCTTATGACCCAGCAATCCCTCTACTGGGTATATACCCCAAAACCTCAGAAACATTGATACGTGAAGACACATGTAGCCCCATGTTCATTGCAGCACTGTTCACAGTGGCCAAGACATGGAAACAACCAAAAAGCCCTTCAATAGAAGACTGGATAAAGAAGATGTGGCACATATACACTATGGAATACTACTCAGCCATAAGAAATGATGACATCAGATCATTTACAGCAAAATGGTGGGATCTTGATAACATTATAAGGAGTGAAATAAGTAAATCAGAAAAAAACAAGAACTACATGATTCCATACATTGGTGGAACATAAAAACGAGACTAAGAGACATGGACAAGAGTGTGGTGGTTACCAAGAGTGGGGGGAGGGAGGACATGGGAGGGAGGGAGGGAGAGAGTTAGGGGGAGGAGGAGGGGCACAGAGAACTAGATAGAGGGTGGCGGAGGACAATCTGACTTTGGGCGAGGGGTTTGCAACATAATTTAATGACAAAATAACCTAGACATGTTTTCTTTGAATATATGTACCCTGATTTATTAATGTCATCCCATTACCATTAATAAAAATTTATTATTAAAAAAAAAAAAAAAAAAAGCACCATGATTTCTCCAGTAAGCCAAATGTGCACAAAATAATGTTTCCCAGTTTTAAAATGAGGAGATTTGGTTGCTAAAGGCAAGAGAAAAAAAAAGGCCAACATTACAGAAGCATTATTCAAAGTTTCATTCCTTACAGTCAAAGCAGGCATAAGTTATAGTATTGGTAAGAAGTTTAGCCTGACCTGTGGTGGTGCAGTGGATAAAGCGTCAACCTGGAAATGCTGAGGTCGCCGGTTCGAAACCCTGGACTTGCCTGGTCAAGGCACATATGGGAGTTGATGCTTCCAGCTCCTCCCCCCTTCTCTCTCTCTGTCTCTCCTCTCTCTCTCTCTCTGTCTCTCCCCTTCCTCTCTAAAATGAATAAATAAATTTTAAAAAAGTTTAATAAGGGCCATAATCAATAAAATTGATATTTTTCTCTTAGAAAACATAAACTACTAGCAAAATTTCTTTAATCAAATAACACCATTGAATTCTGAATATCTGGAATATAGCTGTGGAAAGCAATTACTATCACATATTCATGCTAGAATACACTTCACTCTAATGTTGCTCAAAACCACTGAAATTATGAATCAGCTCTTAATGTTATATTAGATAATTTTATGCATAATTATATACAGCTTTTTAGATGATAAGATGCACCTGATGGCTTTACATGTTTAGCCTTGGAACTGCATGCGGTAGACAAAGAGATTACAGTTAACAATTATTTTGTGAGTATATGATATGAAATGGAAAATGTGTGGCAGATTTAGTAGTGATGAATTACCATCTATATATTAGAGCAAGGGATGTGCTGCTGAGCAAATGAAGGTGACGCCTACATGCTAATCCACAGGCTGCTGTTGTGAGTTACAGAGCACAGCTGGCTGTTCACATATACTTCCCAATCTTCACTCAGTGTGAAAGAAATAGTGACAATTTGACAATAATCAAAGTTAAATACTTCAAGTTTTTGATGAGGAAACATTTTTTAAAGAATAAAACTTTTTATGCTGAAGTATGCCAGCTTATCACACTAGTGTTTAAAGTGGCGCCTGAAAATAAAATATTGTCCTATCCTGAACAGAATGATTTGTTCAGATCATGCTGTAAAAACCATTTTTAAAAATTCAAATGGCTTCCTTAATCTGTATATCTCAGGAATATACCTGGTATCTTGACTAGCCAGAACCTCTTGTTTTAAGGTAAAAATATCATGACGTTTATAATGCTGAGGTTAAAGTACTGAGATTTCATAAGAAAACTGAACTGTAGTGAAAAAAATGACTCAATAGTCAAGAATTTTATTCTGCCGACGCTTGATTCTCTTTACTCTTCAAAGAAAGAAATCTATGGTATATAGACTTATTTTAATATTACAACCAGATGCTTCAACAGAATATCAAGTAATGTATTTTAGAGCCACATATAACCAAAGAGTGTGTTATTAGACATCCAAATGTTTGAAACAATTGAAACATTAGCATCTGACTGAGAAGAGAACCAAATGTGCTAGTCAGAGAAAAATCTCTCCAACACTTTTGGATCTGTATTCAATCAAAAAATCCAAAACTATCTGAAAAAGTCTGCAAACATTCATTCCCACTTCTGATGACATATAATTGTGAATTAGCATTTTCCATTTGAAGAAAATAAAGGGTAAGAAAACATCTGCGGCCCTGGCCAGTTGGCTCAGTGGTAGAGCGTCGGCCTGGCATGCGGGAGTCCCGGGTTCAATTCCCAGCCAGGGCACACAGGAGAAGCGCCCATCTACTTCTCCACCCCTACCCCTCTCCTTCCTCTCTGTCTCTCTCTTCCCCTCCCACAGCCAAGGCTCCATTGGAGCAGAGTTGGCCCGGGCACTGAGGATGGCTCCATGGCCTCTGCCTCAGGCACTAGAATGGCCCTGGTTGCAACAGAAGAACGCCCCAGATGGGCAGAGCATCGATCCCTGGTGGACATGCCGAGGAGATCCGGATCGGGCACATGCGGGAGTCTGTCTGACTGCCTTCCCATTTCAAACTTCAGAAAAATACAAAAAAAAAAAAAAAAAGAAAGAAAACATTTGCATAAAATCTGACCTACAGTTCAGGTGAATCATAATCAAACCTATCAAAGATTATTATTAATAATTTTTTTTTCAGAGACAGAGAGAGAGTCAGAAAGAGGAATAGATAGGGACAGACAGACAGGAATGGAGAGAGATGAGAAGCATCTATCATCAGTGTTTCGTTATGACACCTTAGTTCATTGATTGCTTTCTTATATGTGCCTTGACCGTGGGCCTTCAGCAGATTGAGTAACTCCTTGCTCGAGCCAGTGACCTTGGGTCCAAGCTGGTGAGCTTTGCTCAAACCAGATGAGCCTGCGCTCAAGCTGGCGACCTCGGGGTCTCGAACCTGGGTCCTCCGCATCCCAGTCCAACACTCTATCCACTGCGCCACTGCCTGGTCAGGCTCATCTGCTTTATTTTTAATGCTAGTGGATTTTAAGCCTAAAATTGGTGATATGCATATTTTCTAAAAATCTAATAAGAGATCCATGAATGTCAAAAGTTAGAGAAACAAAGATTTTGGTAAGTATGATGACAAAGTATTTTGGTCTGTGCCTCTGGATAATACAGATCCACAACTAGCATCCAAAGTTTTAGGTAGTTTCTAAAAGGACATGGGAATGGCTGTTATTACTATACCATACTATTTTTATAAGCACAACTCCGCTTTACAAGCCCTCCCTCTCAAAATTAGAGACTTTTGGGTGTGTTTGGTATAACACAATGCTTTAGTTATTTAAACCAACAACTTAAAGGACTACTTATCCTGGAACTCTAATTTGATTGATGGTTACTAACCAGCTGAACTTCCTACACCAAAACCCTAGATGCTAGTTGTTCAGCTTTCATTGTGAACTCCGTCCTATTCACAAAATTATCTCCTTCCTGCCGCCTAAAGAGAGCATTCAATGCAGCTCAAAGCAATGCCTATTAGAGTCCAGAGCTCTCTCTATTTTAATGGCACTCTATTCCCTGGACCTTGCACAAAGCACCAATTTATCTTCCTACCTCGCAATCTGACCTCTAATTTCACTTTCAGACTTGGACATAAGAAAGTATCTGAATACCAGATACTTTTTAAAAATATGTAGTTGAACTGAAGGTTCCCATTCATTTTATCTGCCAGTCTTTAAAAACTTAGTTAAACTATTTCCACTAGATGGCTGTCTTTACCAAGAACTGTGAGTGATGCTGGCTTGCGGCAATTGGCAAGTTTTAAAAACTTACCTTTTACAGAGGTAAGTACAGATGCAGGCATTATTAAATATACTCATGCAAAGCTTTTATAATTCCATGTTTTAGACCCCACTTTGGAAAAAGTCAGTAAATGTTAAAAATATAATGTGCTTCTAAAAAATAGAAATTCTATTTGTTTCAGATTGCAATTTTTTATTTGAAATATATTTGAGGCCCTGGCTGGTTGGCTCAGTGGTAGAGCGTTGGCCTGGCGTGCGGGAGTCCCGGGTTCGATTCCCAGCCAGGGCACACAGGAGAAGCGCCCATCTGCTTCTCCACCCCTCCCCCTCTCCTTCCTCTCTGTCTCTCTCTTCCCCTCCCGCAGCCGAGGCTCCATTGGAGCAAAAGATGGCGCCTGGGTGCTGGGGATGGCTCCTTGGCCTCTGCCCCAGGCGCTAGAGTGGCTCTGGTTGCGACAGAGCGGCGCCCTGGATGGGCAGAGCATTGCCCCCTGGTGGGCGTGCCGGGTGGATCCTGGTTGGGCGCATACGGGAGTCTGTCTTACTGCCTCCCCGTTTCCGGCTTCAGAAAAATACCAAAAAAAAAAAAAAAAAATATATATATATATATATATATATATATATATATATATATATATATATATATATTTGACTTATAGCATTGTGTAAATTTAAGATGTGCAACATGGCCCTGGCTGGTGACTCAGTGTAATAGAGCATCAACCTGGCATATAGACATCCTGAGTTTGATGCCTGGTCAGGGCACACAGGAGAAGCAACCATCTGCTTCTCCCCCACCTCCCCTCCCCCTTTTCTTCCTCTTCCCCTCCCTCAGCCAGTGGCTCCATTGGTTCGAGTGTGGCCCAGGCACTAAGTATAGCTCCGTTGAAGCACATCAGCCTCAGTACTCAAGCATCAGCCTCCAGACAGGGGTTGCCTGGTGGATCCTAGTCAGGGCCCATGCGGAAGTCTGTCTCACTGTCTCCCTTACTCTGACTTAAAAAAAGAAAAAGAAAAAGAGTTACACTGAACAGAGATCTAAAAAAAAAAAAAAAGAATTATATTTCTTAATTTGAGGATTTTCTACTGAACAGTTTTTTAATTGAATTTATTGAGGTGACACTGGTTAACATAATTATACAGGTTTCAGGTGCCCAGTTCTATAACACATGTCTGTACGTATACCATGTTCTGTGTTCACCCCCCACTTCCCACAAGTCAAGTCTTGTGAACAGTTTTTGATTTCTAACTGGATTTATTACTGTCAGAGAACACTTTCTCTATGATTTCAAGCCTTTGAAATTTTGATGAGGCATGCTTTATGACCTAGCATGTGGCCAATTTTGATAAATATTCCCTATGCACTTATAGTGAATGTGCATTCTGTTGTTGGTGTGTGTAATGATTTGTGTATGTCAGTTAGGAGGTTTTGTTAATTATGTTATTCAGCTCTCCTTTTACTAATATTTTGTCTACTTGTTCTAACAGCTATTGAACCGTGTTAGTGTCCCACTGCAACTAGAAATCCACTACGACTGTGGATTTCTCTATTTCTCCTTTAGTTTTGTCAAATTTTTTGTTTCATATACTTTGAAGCTATCTAATTGGTTGTAGATAGGTATGAAATTGTTGTATCTTCCTGAAGACTCACCTATTTTAAACTATTAAATGTTTCTCTTTATTTCCAATAGTGTTTCTTGCCTGAAAGTGTTCTTATCTGATATTGGTATAGCTGCATCAGGTTTTTTTTGATTAGCATTTATGATATCCTTTTGAATTCTTTTACTTTCAAATTTTCTATGTCCTTATATCAAGGTATGTTTCTTGTAAGCAGCATGTAAGTAGGGTTTTTTTTTTATATATTCTGAAAAGCAGAGTGGAGTTTTTGTTTGTCTCATGTACTGAGGAGTCAAAGATTAGAGTTCAAGACAGGTCATGGAGGAGAACTACCCAAGCTTTTTTTTTTTTTTTTTTTTGTATTTTTCTGAGGTTGGAAATGGGGAGGCAGTCAGACAGACTTCCGCATATGCCCCACCGGGATCCACCCGGCATGCCCACCAGGGGGCGATGCTCTGCCCATCCGGGGCTTCGCTCTGTTGCAACCAGAGACATTCTAGCGCCTGAGGCAGAGGCCACAGAGCCATCCTCAGCCTGCCTGGGCAAACTTTGCTCCAGTGGAGCCTTGGCTGAGGGAGGGGAAGAGAGAGACAGAGAGGAAAGAGAGGGGGAGGGGTGGAGAAGCAGATGGGCGCTTCTCCTGTGTGCCCTGGCCGGGAATCGAACCTGGGACTCCTGCATGCCAGGCCGACACTCTACCACTGAGCCAACCGGCCAGGGCCTCAAGCTTTCAGTTTGAACTCTGCAGGCTACCCTCTACTCTGGGAGTGATGAAGAGGCAGCAGGAGCTTCAGGAAAACTGCAGCCTAACCTTGAATCAGTTCAGTCCTGGATTGGGTTAAGGTGATCAGCTCAAACTCTATCTCCCTGGCAGAGGAAATGACGCACTCACTCTGGAGATTTCCTTATCATTCAGAACTTCTACAAAATATCTAAATGCCAATCAAAGAGTATCAGGCATCCCATGAAATATATTATAGGACAAAATGACCAGAAACATAATATAAAAACAAGTGATTTAGAATTATAAATATCAGTCAAATTTTAAATATAACTGTGATGACTATATTTAAGAAAACAGAAAGAAAGGAGAAAATAGATTAAGAAAAAGAGGATTTCACCAGAGACAAACGGGGCATAACAGGTCTAACATACATGTAATGAAATATTCAGAAAATTAGGTAAAAAGGGGAGAATAAATGTCCCAG
Organism: Saccopteryx bilineata; assembly: GCF_036850765.1. Taxonomy (NCBI): domain Eukaryota; kingdom Metazoa; phylum Chordata; class Mammalia; order Chiroptera; family Emballonuridae; genus Saccopteryx; species Saccopteryx bilineata. The sequence continues at coordinate 79,192,110 of NC_089496.1, forward strand.
ATGGAAAAAGAAAATGCAGAAAAAGTGAAGGGCAATGGAAAAGCTAAAATATGGGTAAAAAATGAATGGACTTTGACTATATGAAAGAATAGTAATGTTCTTTATGATTTAAAATATGTAGAATTTAATGCATGATAACAATATCACAAATGCCAGGAAACGGTAAATTGAGTTACAGTGCTCTAAAATCCCAGCATTGTCAGAGAAGTAATAAAAGTAATCATTAATTTAAAGCTGTATCGAGGGTGAAATTGTGTTCCTCCAAAAAAGATATGTTGAAATCCTAAGTCCCAATACTCAGAATGTGACCTTATTTGGAAATATGGTCATTGCAGATGTAGTTAGTGAAGCAGAGATGAGGTACTAGGGTAGAATGGGATCATAATCCAATATTCATTATAAGAGAATGAATGATACGTCTATAAGCCAAGGGATGCCAATTGCTGGCTATCACCAGAAACTATGAGAGAGGCGTAGTTCTTCCTCAGAGCCCTCAGAGAGAACCAATTCTGCTGACACCTTCATATTTGGGCTTCTAGCCTCCAGAACTATGACGGAATACTTTTCTGTTTTTAAACCATCCAGTTGGTAGTAATTTTTATGGCAGCCCTAGGAAACTAATAAAGACTATAATAAATTATGATATTTAGGCTAACCACTAAAAGAACAGCTAAAAAGTATAACTAATAGATAAGAAAAAAGAATAATACAGTATTATTTAATCAACCCAAAAGAAGATAAGAAATGAAAGGTAAAAACCACCTGATTGAGATACAAAACACATAATAAGATAGTAGACATTTTCGTATTATATATTGATCATTACATTAAGTGTACATTTAGTAATGTGCTTCTAAAAAATAGAAATTCTATTTGTTTCAGATTACAATTTTTTATTTGAAATATATTTGAGGCCCTGGCTGGTTGGCTCAGTGGCAGAGCGTCGGCCTGGCGTGCAAGAGTCCCAGGTTCGATTCCCAGCCAGGGCACACAGGAGAAGCGCCCATCTGCTTCTCCATCCCTCCCCCTCTCTTTCCTCTCTGTCTCTCTCTTCCCTTCCCTCAGCCAAGGCTCCACTAGAGCAAAGTTTGCCCGGACACGCTGAGGATGGCTCTGTGGCCTCTGCCTCAGGCGCTAGAATGTCTCTGGTTGCAACAGAGCGAAGCCCTGGATGGGCAGAGCATCGCCCCCTGGTGGGCATGCCGGGTGGATCCCTGTGGGGCGTATGCGGAAGTCTGTCTGACTGCCTCCACGTTTCCAACCTCAGAAAAATACAAAAAAAAAAAAAGGTTTGGGTAGTTCTCCTCCATGACCTGTCTTGAACTCTAATCTTTGACTCCTCAGTACATGTGACAAACAAAAACTCCACTCCACTTTTCAGAAACTTTCTGCTTAGCTTCTTAGCCTCCTTCCTGCCCATCACCGCTTCAGAATTCAGCAAAATGGCTCAAGAAAACCTGACCAACTGGGCTCAGTTTTCTTCCCCTCCACCTTTAAATTTATGTCTCCTTACACCCAAAGGATTGCCAAATGCTCTGGGGCTTTCTCTGCCTTCCGGCAGCAGCCCTTTGCCCAAGACTTTTATTGGATTTTCAGCTGCATTCTTTGAGCACAGAATTGTGAAATTCTCCCTGGAAAAACATGGCTATGGAATGCTCATTCAGCTCTTTATGGTTTTCCCATCTCCAGAATCCTGACTTCTAAAATTCTAAGTTGCCTTAGCAGCTTTCCAATATACATAAAAAGAACTTTTTTAAAACCCAAGTTTTCTAGTTATTCTTAAAGAGTGCATTTTTCTGCCATAAGTTACCCTGTCGCGCTAAATGTAGAAGACCTAACCACAGAACTTTAGGCTTCCCCTTCAGTGAAGCTATTGCTTATGCTTTGGGAAGTTGAATTGCTGAATAAGAGAGTTTCTCATTCTTAAAAAAATCAGGTATATGATGGTCTCTAAATTCCAACAGTATAGAAATTAGTGTGCCCTATAGAAAAATATAAATTTAAATAAATTGTGAGAACTTGTCATTAAGCTATTCTGTCAAGAAACAAATAAGAAAAATAAATATACAAAATTTTAAAACAAATATATAATTAATAAAGCACATTAAAAATACATTTTATTCAAGATTGGAGAAAAAAACATTGTGTTTTCTTAATTTTTATTGATTGATTGATTTTAGAATGAGAGAAATGGAGAGAGATACATCAATTTGTTGTTCCACTTATTTATGCATTCATTGGTTAATTCCTGTATGCATCCTGCCCAGGGTATAGAAACAATGCTCTAACCAATTGAGTTATCTGGCCAGGGCAGGTGAGTTTTTCATAGAAATACAAATGCTCTTATTATTAAATGGATGCTGCATTAACCTAATAAAATAATTTCATTTAAATAAAGATTGGGGCAAAATGTTAAATTTGCTTCATATTGGTATAACCAAACTAAAATATTTATAAAATAATTTTTTTTCAAGTGTTACACCTTAATGAATTATTAGCAGAGGCTTCTTCTTCTTCTTTTCCTTACTCAGATGTATAGAATTGAATTAACAATTTTTTTTATTCAGTGAGAGCAGGGGAGGCAGAGACGGATTCCTCATATGCATCCCAACCAGGATCCACTAAGCAAGCCCACTAGGGGGTGGTGTTCTGCCCATCTGGGGCATTGCTCTGTTGCTCAGCAACCGAGCTCTTCTTAGCCCCCTGAGGCGTAGGCCATGGAGCCATCCTCAGAACCCAGGGCCAATGAGCTCTAATTGAGCCATGGCTGCAGGAGGGAAAGAGAGAGAGAGAGAGAGAGAAGCAAGAAGGAGAGGGCTGGAGAAGCAGATGGGTGCTTCTCCTGTGTGCCCTGACCAGGATCAAACCCAGGACTTCCACATGCCAGGCCAGCGCTCTACCACTGAGCCAATCGGCCAGGCTGAAATAACATTATTAATTTCATGGAGAGTTAGTATATTATACATCCAGATTAAGCCTTATGTAAAAAAAATTTTTTTAATTAATTTACTGTCTCTTTTCTTTTTCTCTATTCCTGATCCCCAACTTCATTTTTAACTTTTTCATTGCCATTTACTTTTTTCTGCATTTTCTTTTCATCTTGGAGAATTTTCTCTCCCAAGATAAGAGCTTGCATCCCATTCATTATAAGATCTATCTTTTATATATTTAATGTATGTTTTTCAATCTACCTTTCAAACAGGTATTTGTCTTTGAAAATGTGAGAGTATTTTTGTGTATTTCTTAATTTACATACATGAAACTGAGCTATCAATTGCATTCTTTTAACATTTTTGTACAACCCTTTTATGAGGTCTATTCACACTGCTCTATGAAAATTCAGCTCATTTCTTCTCAGTACTGCATCATATTCATTCATATGCCTATATATTATTCTTATCTATTCTTTGATGAAGGACATGTAACTTGTCCCCAACTTTTGGTTACCATAAGCAACCGCAATAAACATCCTGTACATGTCTCCTTGTGCATTTATGCAAGAGCTTATCTGGGGTAAAACCTCCAGAGAGGAAATAACATTTCTTGGGGGTAAAAATTATGAAAGTTCTTTTTTTACAAAATAAGATAAGAATACGTTTCTATCTGCTTTAGCAATAACAAAGCATGCCAAAATTTCTGTCTTGAACATAAAATAGCTGAAAGTACCATAGAAATCGAAAAGCCAAAATACCATTTCTATTTATGTAGATAAAATTAAAGGAATACAAAGGATGAAAAGTAAATAGACATATAATCAATTCCCAATTAGGTAGCAAATTAAATACCAAGCCGAAGCTTCCTCACTAAATCATTTCACAGTTGTGTCTCATTCTCAGACTCCTGCAACCATCACACTTGAGCAGAGTTCACTTGGTAACTTTTTAAAACTTGTTCATTTAATTCACTTGCCCAGGCCGCCATGTTCTTGTGAGCTTTCAATCCTACACAAACCTGTGATCGACAAGCATTTCTCACAACTAATAGCGGCTCTGTGCATTAATTTCCTAGGGCTGCTGTAACTAAGTAATACAAACTAAGTGGCTTATGCTAACAGAAATTTATTCTCTCAATTCTGGAAGCTACAAGTCTGAAATCAAAGGGTCTGTAGACCTGGTCCCTACCGCCCACTAGTGGGCGTTTCAGCTTTCATGATGGGCCAATCGCGGCGCTGTTTGGTTGCACGGTAGGGACCAAGTTGACCAGCACTGCAAAAGTGGGCGGTTTTTATAAAAAGTTTGACGACCCCTGCATCCTTCCTTGCCTCTTCTAGCTACTGATGGTTGCCAGCAATCTTTACATGACCTTTCTTCCTATGTCTGTGTCTGTGTGTCCTTATCTTTTCTTGTGAGGACTATAGTGATTATATTTAGGGCCCATCCTAATCCAATATGACCTTGTAGGGAAAACAGCTGTGTTGGGGTTCTTCGCTTGCACTTTGCATGATTAGTGCATGAGCACATGGCAGAGCCACGTGTGTATAGCCTATGTAAGGCTACAGGTGCTTGCCTTCAGGACGTATTGCTTGCCCACCACTACAAGGGGCCGTTTTGTGTTTGTTCACCCGCTGCTGTGAGAAGTAGTTTTCCCTTGCCTGTTTGTTGGTCCACTGTTGCAAGAATCTATTAAACAGGAATGGCCCAATACTTTCTGGCTCCGCAGTTCCTCTACCACCTGGCCTCGGCCACCAGCATTACAGACCTCAATGTAATTACATTAGCAAAGACCCTCTTTCCAAATAAGATCACATTCTGAGGTTCAAGTTAAATGTGATTTTATTTATTTATTTTGTATTTTTCTTAAGTGAGAAGTGGGGAGGCAGAGAGACAGACTCCAGCATGCACCCGACCGGGATCCACTCGGCATGTCTATTAGGGGCTGATGTTCTGTCCATCTGGGACCGTTGCTCCCTTGCAACAAGGGCCATTTTAGCACCTGAGGTGAGGCCATGGAGCCATCCTCAGTGCCTGGGATAACTTTGCTCCAGTGGAGCCTTGGCTGCAGGAGGGCAAGAGAGAGATAGAAAGAAGAGAGAGGGGAAAGGTGGAGAAGCAGATAGTCACTTCTCCTGTGTGCCTTGACCAGGAATCAAACCCAGGACATCCACACACCAGGCCAACACTCTACCACTGAGCCAACCAGCCAGGGCTGGATGTGATTTTAGAGGGGACACTATTCAACTCAGTATATTCTGCCTTCTAGTTTCCCAAAACTCATGTACATCCTAGGCACAAAATACATTCATCCCCACTGCCAAATCCATCAAAAATTTAACCCATTCTAGTATTAAATCTAAATCTAAAATATCATCAACTCAAAAAACGTTCCAAATCTCATCATCTAAATCACTTACTGGTGAAACTCTGGGAATGGTCCATTGTGGGGCAAAACTCCTTTCTAACCACAGACCTATAAAACTAGAAAATGAACTATCTGCTTTCAAAATACAATGATGGGACAGGCATAGGATAGACATTCCCATTCCTAAACTGGAAAAAAAAATGGAAGGAATAAAGGGATTATCTTTGTAAAGCAAGTTCACAAACCAGCTAGGCCAGGGGTCCCCAAACTACAGCCCGCGGGCCGCATGCGGCCCCCTGAGGCCATTTATCCGGCCCCCGCCGCACTTCTGGAAGGGGCACCTCTTTCATTGGTGGTCAGTGAGAGGAGCATAGTTCCCATTGAAATACTGGTCAGTGTGTTGATTTAAATTTACTTGTTCTTTATTTTAAATATTGTATTTATTTCAGTTTTGTCTTTTTACTTTAAAATAAGATATGTGCAGTGTGCATAGGGATTTGTTCACAGTTTTATTTATAGTCCGGCCCTCCAACGGTCTGAGGCACAGTGAACTGGCCCCCTGTGAAAAAAGTTTGGGGACCCCTGAGCTAGGCAAATTGCAGATTTCAAGGCTGAAGAGTAATCCTTTGCGGTTTGATATTCTGTCCTGTCAGCCCTCTGAGATGGCAGCTCCACCCTGTCTGGACTCTGCATCCTTGGCTCTGCCCTTTGAGTTATTCTTCTTTTCATTTTACTCTCTCTCTGTCTCCGTCAGCCTTGGCCAGCTGTGTTTCTGCAGATATAAGATTCTCAAAAAACCTTGTCAATCTTCTGTCAAGATTGATATGACATGACTATGATAGCAATAAAACTCTCTGGCAAGATTGCTCAGTTGGTTAGAACGTTGTCCTGGACTGAAGAGATTGCTGGTTCGACCCCAGTCAGGGCACATACAGGAACAGATCAATGTTCCTGTCTAGCTCTCTCTCTCTCCCCACTCACTTGCTAAAATCAATAAATTAAAACAAAAATTGTAATTAAAAATATAAAATTAAATTATAGCAATAAAACTGAGATTTGCAAGACCTATATGAAGGAAACTATAAAACTTTATTGAAATTCATTAACAAGGTCCTGGTAGGTTGGCTCAGTGGATAGAGCATCAGTCCACCATGCAGATGTCCCAGGTTCAATACCTGGTCAGGGCACACATAAGAAATGATCATCTGCTTCCCCTCCTTCTCTCTCTTCTCTTTCTCTTCCCCTCTGGCAGCCAGTGGCTCAGTTGGTTCAACTGTTGACTCCAGGCACTGAGGAAGCTCAGTTGGTACAAATGTTAGCCTCAGGTGCTGAGGATAGATAGTTTGGTTGATTCGAGCATCTGCCCCAGAAGGGGGTTGCTGGTTGAATCCTGTTTGGGGTGTATGGGGGAGTCTGTCTATCTTCTCTCCTCTCCCTTGAAAGAAAACAAAGAAATTCATTAAAGAAGATCTAAATAAACAGAGATATGCCATGTTCAAGGATGGGAGGACTCAATATCCTTAATATAGCATTTCTTTATTTATATATATATATAATCACAATATATATATATATATCACAATTAAAAGGCAAAAATTGTGACCATTAGAAGAAAATAAGGTTATCTTTACCACCTTAGGGTAAAGGAGAATTTCTTAAACACATACAGACATAATCTCTAGTTGAAAATACTTATAAATTCAAGTATATTAAACTTGAGACATCTTTTCACTATAAAAAAAGCAAACCTATAATCTCAGAGAAGATATTTTCAACACATATAACTGACAAAGGATTAGTGAGTGGAATATATAAGGCATCCTCAGGTTATGACACAGTTCCGTTCCTATGACAGTGATGTAACTCGAATTTTGGTGTAAATCGAAACACACCCTAGCCTGTCACTTACCTATCCTAAGAGTTGTAAAATCATAATCTAGAACATAAAAATATAACTAAGCCACAGAAAAAGGAAAAGGACATAAATATACTGTACTGTACACTGTACTGTAGTTACAGAAAAAAATGACATGTCTCAATCTTTTTATGTTTTTATGGGAGTGAGCATAGTAAACATGAAACATTGTATATTGAGACTATTGTAACCCGAGGACCCCCTGTATAAAAATGCCCACACTCAAAAGCAAAGGCAAACAACCCACTAGAAAAATGGGAAAAAGATATAAAGAGGCATTTTACTGAAGAGGAAATACAAGTAGACCATAAACAATAAAAAGATACTCAACTTTATTTGCATTTTTAATACTATCTTAACTATTTTTAAATGTATAGTTCAGTGGTATGTACACATTGTTGTGTAACAGATCTCCAGAGTTTTTTATGTTGCAAAACAACCTCTATACCCATTCAACAACAAACTCCATTTCCTCTTCTCCCAAGCCTCTGGTAACAATCACTTAACTTTCTGTTTCTATTTATCTACATTAGATGCCTTATATCAGGGGTTGGGAACCAATGGCTCGCGAGCCAGATGCGGCTCTTTTGATGGCTACATCTGGCTCGCAAACAAATCTTTAATAAAAAAATAATAACATTAAAAATATAAAACATTCTCCAGCCTAGCATGCGGAGGACCCGGGTTCGATTCCCGGCCAGGGCACATAGGAGAAGCGCCCATTTGCTTCTCCACCCCTCCGCTGCGCCTTCCTCTCTGTCTCTCTCTTCCACTCCCGCAGCCAAGGCTCCATTGGAGCAAAGATGGCCCGGGCGCTGGGGATGGCTCTGTGGCCTCTGCCTCAGGCGCTAGAGTGGCTCTGGTCGCAACATGGCGATGCCCAGGATGGGCAGAGCATCGCCCCCTGGTGGGCAGAGCATCGCCCCTGGTGGGCGTGCCGGGTGGATCCTGGTCGGGCGCATGCGGGAGTCTGTCTGACTGTCTTTCCCTGTTTCCAGCGTCAGAAAAATGCAAAAAAAAAAAATATATATATATATAACATTCTCATGTATTACAATCCATTCATTTCCTACCACTCATGTTCATGGTTGTGGGTGGCTGGAGCCAATCACAGCTGTCCTCCAGGACAACACCAAATTTTTACTAGATAATGCGTAATGTACATGGGTCATTGTGAGGTCAGGAAGTAAATTTCCATCCTTTTAATCAAGTAGTCAGCTAGCTAATTGCAGAAACCGTTTTGACGAAGAAGATGGCTAAAAGAAAAAAAGAGGAGTATCGTACTTTTCAGCAGGAATGGACAGAGGCATTCGCCTTTGTGGAGAGAGCAGGTTCTGCAGTGTGTCTAATATGCAATGATAAAATTGCCTTGATGAATAAAGCGTCGACCTGGAAATGCTGAGGTCGCCGGTTCGAAACCCTGGGCTTGCCTGGTCAAGGCACATATGGGAGTTGATGTTTCCAGCTCCTCCCCCCTTCTCTCTCTCTCTCTCTCTCTCTCTGTGTCTCTCCCTCTCCTCTCTAAAATGAATAAATAAATAAATTAAAAAAAAAAAAAGAAAGCAATCAATGAACAACTAAGGTGTCGCAATGAAAAACTGATGATTGATGCTTCTCATCTCTCCATTCCTGCCTGTCTGTCCCTGTCTATCCTTCTCGCTGACTCCCTCTCTGTCTCTCTAAAAAAAAAAAAAAAAAAAAAATTGCATTGATGAAACGGTCAAATATAAAGTGGCACTTCGACACATGCCATACTACATTTGTATGGAAATATCCAGTGAGGGACAGCAGGAAGAAAGCATGTCAAGAGTTACTGTGCAGAGTGCAAGCTAGTCAGCAGCAACTCCATGTTTGGACCCAACAAGGTGACTGGAATTCAGCTAGCTTTGCTGGTGCTTTAGCAATTGTGAGAAACGGAAAGCCATTCACAGATGGGGAGTATGCCAAAACATTCATGCTTAATGTTGCCAGTGAACTTTTTGACTACTTTTCGGATAAAGACAAGATAATCAAATGAATAAAAGACATGCCTCTGTCGGCAAGAACTGTTCATGATCATACCATCATGATGGCAAATCTAATTGAGGCAACACAAGTGAAGGACATAAATGCAGCATCATTCTTTTCTCTCGCTTTGGATGAGTCAACAGACGTAAGCCCTTTATCCCAGTTCAGCGTGATTACAAGGTATGCTTTCGGTGACACACTATGTATGGAAAGTCTTGCTGTTTTGCCTATGAAAGAGACAACAAGAGGGGAGGATTTATTCAAGTCTTTCACTGAGTTTGCTAAAGAAAAAAATCTACTGATGGATAAACTTATTTCAGTGTGTACTGATGGTGCTCTATGCATGGTGGGGAAAAACAGAGGAGTTGTTGCCCTTCTTTGTGAACAAGAAAAGACACCCATCATAAGTTTTCACTGCATCCTACATCAGGAGGCGCTTTGTGCTCAGATGTGTGGTGAGCAGCTTGGTGAGGTGATGTTGCTGGTCATCCGGGTGGTCAAGTTTATTTTTGCCGAGCTTTAAATGATTGCTGGTTTAAAACACTGCTGGATAAAATTGGGAATAATTATCCTGGTCTGCTTCTGCACAGCAATGTGTGTTGGTTGTCAAGAGGGAAGGAGCTCAGCCATTTCGCAGCTTGTCTGAGCGAAATCTGGACTTTTCTTGAAATGAAAAACGTCGAGCATTCTAAGTTAGCTAACACTGAGTGGCTCCTAAAGTTCTACTATCTCGTGGACATAACTGAACATCTGAACCAGCTCAATGTGAAAATGCAGGGCATTGGAAATACAGTCTTATCCCTTCAACAAGCAGTGTTTGCATTTGGAAACAAGCTGGAACTCTTCATCGCAGACATTGAAACAGGTCGTTTACTACACTTTGAAAAACTGGGAGAGTTTAAAGATGCATGCACAGCAAGTGACCCTGCTCAACATCTTGATCTCCAGCAGCTAGCGGGCTTCACATCTGCTCTCCTGCAGTCATTCAAAGCGCGCTTTGGAGAATTTTGTGAGTGTACTCGTCTTTTTAAGTTCATCACCTATCCACATGAGTGTGCAGTGGACAGCGCTGACCTGGGTTACATCCCCGGTGTCTCCGTCAGAGATTTTGAGCTACAAGCTGCTGACCTGAAGACCTCAGACATGTGGGTGAATAAGTTCAAGTCACTGAATGAAGATTTGGAAAGACTTGCACGACAGCAAGCACAGTTGGCGAGCAAACACAAGTGGAGAGAAATGAAAAAACTTTAACCCGCGGACCAGCTAATTGTCAAAACTTGTAATGCACTTCCCGTCACATACCACACACTGCAGTGTGTGAGTATTACTGTACTGACAATGTTTGGCTCTACGTATGCATGTGAGCAGTCTTCCTCACATCTAAAGAACATTAAGACCAACCTACGATCACGTTAACGGATAGAAGTCTCAATGCCTGCATGAAGCTTAACCTCACCACATTATCAACCAGACTACAAAGCCATCATTAATGGTAAGAAGTATTTTATTCATCATTGGTTAGAAACAGCATAACAATGTTTATTAAAAAGAATTCAGAGACTTATTGTACTTTAAAAGTGTTGTTCTTACATAAAATGCACACATTTACTTAGTGTTAAACATATTGTATGGCTCTCACGGAATTGCATTTTAAAATATGTGGCATTCATTGCTCTCTCAGCCAAAAGGTTTCCGACCCCTGCCTTATATCAAGAACTGAATAGTATCCTCCTCCAAAATTCATATTTAAGTCCTAACACTTAGTACCTCTGAATGTGACTATATTTGGAGATTAGGCATTTAAAAGGAAAATTAAGATTAAATAAGGGTTATATAAGTGGGTCCTAAGTCAATCTGACTTGTGTCCTTTTATAAGAGAAAATTTAGAGACACAGACACTAGGGATGCAAATAAACAGAGGAAATATGAACAAGTCAATGAGAGAGGCCTCACAAAAAATAAAACTTGCCAATACCATGATATTGAACTTCTAGTCTCAAGAACTGTAGAAAAATGATTTCTGTTGTTTAAGCCACCCAATCTGTGTTATTTTCTTATAGTAACCCTAACAAACTAGTCAAATGTAAGTGAATCACATAAGTGGACTGACTTACTTCACTTACCTTACTGTCTTCAGGTTTCAACCATGTTTTAACATGACAGGACTTCTTTTTTCTTTTCTTTTCTTTTTTTTTTTTTTTTTTGACAGAGACAGAGAAAGTCAGAGAGGTATAGACAGACAGGAAGGGAGAGAGATGAGAAGCATCGATTCTTCATGCGGCTCCTTAGTTGTTCACTGATTGCTTTCTCATATGTGCCTTGACCGGGGGGCTTCAGCGGACCGAGTAATACTTTGTTCAAGCCAGTGACCTTGGGCTCAAGCCAGCAACCTTGGGCTTCAAGTCAGTGACCTTTGGACTCAAGCCAGTGACCATGGGGTCATGTCTATGATCTCATGCTCGAGCCAGCAACCCTGCGCTCAAGCTGGTGAGCCCGCACTCAAGCCAAATGAGCTTGCACTCAAGCTGGCGACCTTGGGGTTTTGAACCTGGGTCCCCTGCATCCCAGTCTGATGTTCTATCCACTGTGCCACTGCCTGGTCAGGCAGGACTTTCTTATTTTTAAAGCTGAATAATATTCTGTTGTATGTATATATCACATTTTGTTTATCCAGTCACCTGCTGATGAACATTTGGGTTGCTTCCACCTCTTGGCTATTGTAAATGCTGCTGCTATGAACATGGGTGTGCAAATATCTGTATAAGACCTTGCTTTCAGTTCCTTTGTCTGTATGTCCAGTAGTGGGATTAGTGGACCATATAGTAGTTCTATTTTAAATTTTTTAGTAAATGCCATACTGTTTCCCATAGCCATTGACCATTTTAGAGTCCCACCAGCATGGGTTCCAATTTCTCCACATTCTCACCAACACTAAATATTACATGCATTTTAATAATCATTCTAATCTTATTGAGGTTTTGATTTGCATTTCTTTTTTCCTTTTTTGCATTTTTCCGAAGCTGGAAACGGGGAGGCAGTCAGACAGACTCCCGCATGCGCCCGACACGGAACTACCCGGCATGCCCACCAGGGGGCGATGCTCTGCCCATCTGGGTCATCGCTCTGCCGCGACCAGAGCCACTCTAGCGCCTGAGGCAGAGGCCAAGGAGCCATCCCCAGTGCCCAGGGCCATCTTTTGCTCCAATGGAGCCTCGGCTGCAGGTGGGAAAGAGAGAGACAGAGAGGAAGGAGAGGGGGAGGGGTGGAGAAGCAGATGGGCGCCTCTCCTGTGTGCCCTGGCCGCGAATCGAACCTCGGACTTCTGCACGCCAGGTCGACGCTCTACCACTGAGCCAACCAGCCAGGGCCTGATTTGCATTTCTTTAACCACTCAGTATCTTTAAAAAGTCACACTGCAGTGACATCAGAGAAATGGCGCTGTGAGAAGCGCGGCCGACAAATCTCCCCAAATTTTCAACAAGTTCATCAACCAGAGACAGAAAAATCTATCCTTGGAGCATCTGGGAGTTCCACACACTGAAGGCGAAGGTAGGGTCCAGTGAAAAATTGACTAGATATATAATCAACCCCAAAGGAAATAAGTCGGACAAAGGAACACTCTGCCTTCCTCACTAACCTGAGCAAAGGCTGCTTTCACTTGGAACTGAGGGGGGGGGCTAAGGGCGTGGAGGAAGCTAGGCTGCAGCACGGACGTTCATTCAAGCCGAGGAAAGAGTGAGCCTGTGGTGAATCAGCCCACGTGAGCAAATGCCCGCGCGCCGCGAGCAAACACCCACGCGCCGCGAGCAAATAGCTGCCAGTGGCACACAGGGAGTGCACCAGAGCAAACTTCCCTACACCCGAGCTTCTCTAGGCGGGTGGGGCACCTCACCCAGCCATTCAAGCTAACAATCAAGTGTCGGGGGAGGGGCGCGCTGGCAATTTTCAGTCCTTTCTGAAGCAGATCGGCAGGTCCAATTGCTGAAATTAGCTTAACCCACAGTCTGCTCACCTCCTAACTGACCTACACGGCTCTAATTGACAAGATCTCTCTCAGTTCAGCGATCTAAGACAAGAGGCGTGATATTTTTTAGTGCCTCTTGCTAAAGGGGTGGAGGCAACTTCTGATTGGCAGAGCTTTCATACTCAGGGATATATGCTAAAAAGAGGGACTTGGCAGATGTTAAGACCTCCTGTATTCCAGGCAGCGACTAGGGCATCTTCTTCCCAGCCAAAACAGGCTACAAAGTGCAGAAAGCCTGGGGAGAGTGGTCCCACAGAGTGCTAGGCATGCTGAACAGGCCTGGAGGCTCATAGAAAGTCACTTTGAGAGCAATTGGCTCCCAGCCCCGCCTGATTACACTGGCAGCTCTGACTGCCAGAGCCTTACCCAGAGCCCTGCATTGAGTGGGGATAGATTGGGGATTTGCCAGCTCTTTGAGCCTCTTACTCCCTAGGCAGTGGCAGCCTCATAGCTGGATCATCAGGCTGCTAATTCAGGAAGGACAGACTAGGAGAGAGGCTCCAGGAAAATGGACTCTCTCATTGTCAGAGCCTGCAAACGCTAACAAGCCTTGACTACCAATGAGACTAAATCCTAATATATGACATCGCTGTAGAGCAGGCGTCCCCAAACTACAGCCCGTGGGCCACATACAGCCCCCTGAGGCCATTTATCTGGCCCCCTGCCGCACTTCCGAAAGGGGAACCTCTTTCATTGGTGGTCAGTGAGAGGAGCACTGTATGTGGTGGCCCTCCAACGGTCTGAGGGACAGTGAACTGGCCCCCTGTGTAAAAAGTTTGGGGACCCCTGCTAGAGTCTCATCAACTGCAAATCTCTACCTAAGTGTGCCACAGGGGCAGAGCCTGGGGTACAGAGTCACCAACCAGGAAGAGGGAGAGGAAAGAAAAAAAAAGAAGTTCTCTCTCAAAATCAAGAAAAATCCACAGACTTTATAACTTGTTCCACTATTTTTTTGTTTCTTTCATCTTCTTGCCTTTATTATTATTATTATTTCTATTTCCTCCATTTTGGTTCTTTTATTCTCTGCCCATCTTATTCTTTCCTCTTCTTGAACTACACTACTCATAAGTGTTACATTTTATTTCTTTTCTTTTTTCTTACTCTCCATGAGGGTTGCACTCCAAAACCCTTAACTCACTCCTTTTGTTTTTTTTCTTTTTTCTTCTTTTCCTTGTCCCCTTTTTCTTATTTCTCCCTCTCTATTAGTTTCTTCTTTTCTCCTTTTACTTTTCCTCTCATTCAATCCTCAATCACGAACAAATTATTTAATTTGGGACTCAAGATTTTTTGTGTGGCATTTTGGGTGCTTTTTACTTTGCTTTTTAACTCATTAGCATTCCTCCCAACCCAAGATCTCCATTCTATTTAGTTTTTGCTCCACTTAATACAATAGGATTTTTTTTCCTTTTTCCTGTTTCCCTCTTATCCCTCTCATTATATCTCTTAGTCGACCATCACTTACAAGCAAATCATTTTATACTTGACCCAAATTTTTTCCTTTTTTGCATTTTGTGGGTCCCTAATTCCTTTTTTGACCCTTGAACACTTCCCCCCAACTCAGGACCTCCATTATAGGCAGTTTTTGTTCCATTTAGCATAATATAATTCACAGTTCATCACGATATTTTTCTAAGGAGGAGGGAAGAGGAGGGGAAGAGAGGAAAAAAAGGGGGGGGAAATAATAAATAATTGTTGGGGTTTTTTTCCCAAATTTTTTTCCATTTTTTTACTTTTTTTTTTTACTTTTTATTCTTTATTAATTCTCATTAGTGCTATCAACAAGACCACCCTCAGATGCCATTAAGAAAAAGGCAATCGAATATCATGGATACAAAAGTTAGAGAAGTAGCACAGATAGATGTGGAAAAATCTATGGAGAAAAAATTTAATATATTGGAAACCTTGGAGTTAAACGACAGAGAATTTAAAATAGAAATCCTAAAAATACTCAGAAATATACAAGAAAACATAGAAAGGCAATTTAGGGAGCTCAGAAAATAACTCAATGAACACAAAGAATATATTGCCAAGGAAATTGAAACTATAAAAACAAATCAAACAGAGATGAAAAATTTGATTCATGAACTGAAAAATGAAGTAACAAGCTTGACTAATAGAACAGGCCAGATAGAAGGTAGGATTAGTGACATAGAAGACAAGCAACTTCATGCACAACAGAGAGAAAAAGAAAAAGAATCAAAAATTTAAAAAAATTGAGATAGCTCTACAGGAATTATCTGACTCCATCAAAAAAAAAATAACATAAAAATAATAGGTATATCAGAGGGAGAAGAGAGAGAAAATGGAATGGAGAATATATTCAAACAAATAATAGATGAGAATGTCCCAAGTCTGTGGAAAGAACTAAAGCCTGAAATTCAAGAAGCAAACAGAACTCCGAGTTTTCTTAACCCCAACAAACCTACTACAAGGCACATCATAATAAAATTGGCACAAACCAACGGCAAAGAAAAAATTCTCAAGGCAGCCAGGGAAAAAAGAATACAACATATAAATGAAGGCCCATTAGATTTTCATTCAATTTCTCAACAGAAACTCTACAAGCTAGAGAAGAGTGGATCCCAATATTTAAACTCCATTAAGAGAGGAACTTTCAGCCACGAATACTATACCCATCAAAGCTATCCTTCAAGTATGGAGAAATAAAAATGTTCACAGATAAAGAAAAGATGAGGGAATTTATCATCAGAAAACCCCCACTCCAGGAATAACTAGAGGGGGTTTTCCAATCAGATACAAAGAACAAAAAAAAACAAAGCCACAAGTAAAAGCTCCAAGAAGAACACAATAAAACCAAATTTAAACTGTGACAACAACAAAAAGAAAGGGGGGGAGAGGATGGAGATTAACAATAGCAAAGGACGATGGAGTGCAAAAGTACTCATAAAATAGTACACTACAATGAACAGGGTAGGAACCCTTTTCATTACTTAAAGGTAACCACCATTGAAAAAACCAGCACAGAAGCACATGATTTAAAAAAGACAGCAACAGAGGAAAGATGTACAGAATACAACCAAATAAAAACAAAAGATAGAAAAATAAAAGAGAAGGATCAAACAAGACACAAAACTAACAGAAAGCAATCTACAAAATGGCAATAGGGAACTCACAAGTGTCAATAATTACACTAAATGTAAACAGATTGAACTCACCAATAAAAAGGCACAGAGTAGCAGAAGGGATTAAAAAAGAAAATCCAACTGTATGCTGCCTACAAGAAACTCATCTAAGTAACAAGGATAAAACCAAATTCAAAGTGAAAGGATGGAAAACAATACTCCAAGCAAATAACATTCAAAAAAAAGCAGGCGAAGCAGATATACTCATATCTGATAATGCTGATTACAAGACAGCAAAAGTACTCAGAGACAAAAACGGCCATTTCATAATGGCTAAGGGGATAGTTAATCAAGAAGACATAACAATTCTTAATATATATGTACCAAACCAAGGAGCACCAAAATATATAAGACAGCTACTTATTGACCTAAAAACAAAAACTGACAAAAATACAATCATACTTGGAGACCTCAATACACCGCTGACGGCTCTAGATCGGTCATTCAAACAGAGAATCAACAAAGATATAGTGACCTTAAACAAAACACTAGAGCACCTGGATATGATAGAAATCTACAGGACATTTCATCCCAAAGTGACTGAGTATACATTTTTTCTCCAGTATACATGGCTCATTCTCAAGAATTGACCATATGTTGGGCCACAAAAATAACATCAGCAAATTCAGAAAAATCAAAGTTGTACCAAGCATATTTTCTGATCATAAAGCCTTGAAACTAGAATTCAATTGCAAAAAAGAGGGGAAAAATCCCACAAAAATGTGGAATCTAAACAACATACTTTTAGAAAATGAATGGGTCAAAGAAGAAGTAAGTGCTGAAATCAAAAGATATATACAGACAAATGAAAATGACAATACGACATATCAGAATCTATGGGATGCAGCAAAAGCAGTGATAAGAGGGAAGTTCATATCACTTCAGGCATATATGAACAAACAAGAGAGCCCAAGTGAACCACTTAACTTCACACCTTAAGGAACTAGAAAAAGAAGAACAAAGACAACCCAAAACCAGCCGAAGAAAGAAGATAATAAAAATCAGAGCAGAAATAAATGAAATAGAGAACAGAAAAACTATAGAAAAAATTAATAGAACAAGGAGCTGGTTCTTTGAAAAGATCAACAAAATTGACAAACCCTTGGCAAGACTCACCAAGGAAAAAAGAGAAAGGACTCATATAAACAAAATCCAAAATAAAAGAGGAGAAATCACCACACACATCATAGATATACAAAGAATTATTGTAGAATACTATGAAAAACTATATGCCACCAAATTCAACAATCTAGAAGAAATGGATAAATTCCTAGAACAATACAACCTTCCTAGACTGAGTCATGAAGAAGCAGAAAGCCTAAACAGACCAATTAGCAGGGAGGAAATAGAAAAAACTACTAAAAACCTCCCCAAAAAAGTCCAGGCCCAGACGGTTATACTAGTGAATTCTATCAAACATTCAAAGAAGACTTGGTTCCTAGTCTACTCAAAGTCTTCCAAAAAATTGAAGAAGAAGCAATACTTCCAAACACATTTTATGAGGCCAACATAACCCTCATACCGAAACCTGGCAAGGACAGCACAAAAAAAGAAAACTACAGACCAATATCTCTAATGAATACAGATGCTAGAATACTAAGCAAAATACTGGCAAATTGAATACAACAACATATTAAAAAAATAATACATCATGATCAAGTGGGATTCATCCCAGAATCTCAAGGATGGTTCAACATATGTAAAACGGTTAACATAATACACCATATCAATAAAACAAAGAACAAAAACCATATGATCTTATCAATAGATGCAGAAAAGGCATTCAATAAAATGCAACACAACTTTATGTTTAAGACACTCAACAAAATGGGTATAGAAGGAAAGTATCTCAACATGATAAAGGCATATATGATAAACCGTCAGCCAACATGGTATTAAATGGCATAAAACTGAGGACTTTCCCCCTTAAATCAGGAACAAGACAGGGTTGTCCACTCTCTCCACTCTTATTTAACGTGGTGCTAGAAGTTCTAGCCAGAGCAATCAGACAAGACAAAGAAATAAAAGGCATCCATATCGGAAAAGAAGAAGTAAAGGTATCACTCTTTGCAGATGATATGATCCTATACATCGAAAACCCCAAAGACTCCACAAAAAGATTACTAGAAACAATAAACCCATACAGTAAGGTCACAGGATACAAAATTAAAATACAAAAGTCCATAGCCTTTCTATATGCCAACAATGAAATATTAGAAAACGAACTCAGAAAAATAATGCCCTTCCCGTTTGCAACAAAAAAAAATAAAATACCTAGGAATAAACATAACAAAGAATGTAAAGGACCTATATAACAAAAACTACAAAGCACTGTTAAAGGAAATCGAAAAAGATACAATGAGATGGAAAAATATTCCTTGTTCTTGGATAGGAAGAATAAATACAATCAAAATGGCCATATTACCCAAAGCAGAGAGTGAGTCAGAGAGAAGGATAGACAGGGACAGACAGACAGGAACAGAGAGATGAGAAGCATCAATCATTAGTTTTTCATTGTGCATTGCTACACCTTAGTTGTTCATTGATTGCTTTCTCATATGTGCCTTGACCACGGGCCTTCAGCAGACCAAGTAGCCCCCTGTTGAAGCCAGCGACCTTGGGTTCAAGCTGGTGGGCTTTTGCTGAAACTAGATGAACCCACGCTCAAGCTGGTGACCTCAGGGTCTCGAACCTGGGTCCTCTGCATCCCAGTCCGATGCTCTTTTCACTGTGCCACCGCCTGGTCAGGCAGAAACCTATGTACTCTTATTGATCAATGTCACCTTGTTAAATTTAATTTTCTAAATAAAATTTTTAAATAATAAAGAACCAATCAGGACTGTGCTTTTTAGACCAATTAAACTGTACCAATTTGGAGTTCTTATTTGCATAAAGATGAACCAAACATGGAACAGGGATACTCTCTCTATTTAAGTCAGCTCCCCTCTGACTCAGAGAACACACTTTCTCTTCCCCCAGAAAACTGAAGGCTGGAGCTGAAACACCAAAGATCCGCCTGGCCCAGGGTGGACCCCACACAGGTGAAACAGACAAAATTCTCTTCCCATAGCGGCATTGTTTAGCCATGCTCTTCATAATTGAGCTGTAACACTACTATGCTATTCTCACAGCCATGCTGTGTCACAATTGTTTGCAGTCAAGTTTCCTTCTTCACTACACTTCAAATGGGGGGGGGGATCCTGTTGGCATTGAATTGGTGCTATCAACCATTGGTTCACACCAGGAGAACATATAAGGGTGTTCATAGGGTCTGGCCAGTTTGCTCAGTGGATAGCACATCGGCCTGCATGGCAGACATCCCGGGTTTCATCCCCAGTCAGGGCACACATGAGAAGTGATCATTTGCTTCTCTTCCCCTCCCTGTGCCCCTTCTCTGTCTCTTTCCCTCTCACAGCCAGTGGCTTGATTTGAGCGTCAGCCTCAGGCACTGAGGATAGCTCAGTGATTTGAGCATCAGCTCCAGACAGGGATTGCCAGGTGGATCCTTGTCTGGGCAAAGTAGAAGTCTGTCTCTTTATCTCCCCTCCTCTCACTTGAAAAGACAATAAAATATTCATAGTGGCCCTGGCCAGTTTGCTCAATGGATAGAGCATCAGCACAGTGTGCAGACTTCCTGGGTTCAATTCCCAGTCAGGGCACACAGAGGAGTAAAGACCTGTTTCTCTCCCCTTTCCTCTCCCCATTCTCTCCCTTTTCTCCTACTGGAGCCAGTGGCTAGACTGGTTCAAGCATTGGCCCCAGGCACTGAGTATAGATCAGTTGGTCCAAGTATGAGCCTCAGGCGCTGAGGACAGCTCAGTTGATTTGAGCATCAGCCCCATGGGGATTGCTAGCTGGATCCGGTCCTGGTGCATGTGGGAGTCTATCTCCCCTCCTCTCACTTATTAAAAAAAGAAAGTCATTAAAGAAGACCTAAATAAACAGAGATATGCCATGTTCAAGGATGGGAGGACTCAATACTATCCTTAATATAGCATTCCTTTATATATATAATCACAATTTTTTAAAAAAAGAATGTTTATAGCATTAGTGTTCACAGCAACCGAAAATGAAGAAGCAAATGGCCAATAGAATTGTGGTATATTCACATAAGAAAACTCTTTATAAAAGAATAAAAATGAATTCTTACATCTTAAGTGATAAAAGATCACAAAGACCGATATTTTTATAAATCTCAAAAATAAACAAAACTAAACAATATGTTGTTGAGGGATACACACATGGAAAGAGATTAAAAGTACAAATAAATAAGTAAACAGAATAATAAATTCCAATAATATATATATTCGGAATCTATTTGGCAAGTGCAAGAAATGGGGAAGAAAAAGACAGATGCCATAGTATTGCTTATATTCTAGTTCTTAGGTGACTTCAAGGATATTTTTATTAATACGCCACAATTTAAATTTATACTAAATATATTATGTACATGTATATTGTCATAATTTACATATTTATAAAAATGCTCCCCAAAGCGTGCACCCTCTACCTTTTATCACAGTTGAGTCAACACTTCAAACAAAAACTGAATTTCCTGAAAAACAGGTTAAGAAGGCAAAAGGGAGGAAATGCTTGTCAGCTTTGTCAAAGGTCAACACGTACCATTTCACGTAAGCAAACCTTTCTTCTAAATAGTTTCTTGAGGCCAGGGCATGGAGTAGGGACAACAATAAACATCTACTGTACATCACTATCTTTTTTTTTTTAAATAATTTTATTTTTTTAATGGGGTGACATCAATAAATCAGGATACATATATTCAAAGATAACATGTCCAGGTTATCTTGTCGTTCAATTATGTTGCATACCCATCACCCAAAGTCAGATTGTCCTCTGTCACCTTCTATCTAGTTTTCTTTGTGCCCCTCCCCCTCCCCCTTTCCTTCTCCCTCTCCCCCCTCCCCCTGTAACCACCACACTCTTATCAATGTCTCTTAGTCTCACTTTTACGTCCCACCTACGTCCCACCTACGTATGGAATAATGCAGTTCCTGGTTTTTTCTTTTTTTTTTTTTTCTTTTTTCCAGAGACAGAGAGAGAGTCAGAGAGAGGGATAGACAGGGACAGACAGACAGGAACGGAGAGATGAGAAGCATCAATTATTAGTTTTTCGTTAAGCGTTGCAACATCTTAATTGTTCATTGATTGCTTTCTCATATGTGCCTTGACCGCAGGCCGGTTTTTTCTGATTTACTTATTTCACTTCGTATGTTATCAAGATCCCACCATATTGCTGTAAATGATCCGATGTACATCACTATCTTTAACGTGAAAATTTTGTGTTTTTCTTGCTTAGAAAGTAAAATAAATAAATAAATAAAAATTGCAACTTATTGTCCCATGTGTCCATACCTCAGCCAAGTCAGTATAAGGTCTACCAGAAAGTTCTGTCCGTTTTTGGAATAACACAAAATACAAATTTTTCTTACCATCAATAAACTTTACTAAATAATATAATTGCCATTATTATTAATGATTTCTTGCCAGCGTGAGGACAATTTGTATATCCCATTTTTGAAAAATGTTTTATCTTTTGATGTAAAAAATTGAACCAGTGCTTGTTTGATATCTTCTTCATTTTTGAATTTTTTGCCCTTCAAAAAATTTTGTAAGGACAAAAACCAGTGATAGGCGGAGGGTGCTAAGTCCGGGGAATATGGTGGATGCGACAGACATGCTTCTGTAGCATTTCTTCCTTGTTGCAATTCGTAAAAATTACAGTGGCGTAAACGAACTTTATCAGTAGCCATGGGTACACTATCGCTTCACACATAAGACTAACGTGAATCAACTTTGTTTGTTAATTTGCTACGTCAGTATGTATACATTAGGTGATAAAAATAAAGAGGCACACACACGCCAAATAAACGTGCTTATCTGTCGAAACTTGTTGTGATAGAAACGGACAGAACTTTCCGGTAGACCTTATATTAATCTATGTATGGGCCATTTAGTCCTTAGCTAATAACTATGGGAAGAGTAGTTAGCCAGAGCCCTATCTCTCAATTATTTATAATAAGAACAAACTTTCATTGCTTTCCTAGTTTCCTTTAAAATGATCTTGGGACAGCTCACCCAAAATTCCATCAAGTGGAAAGCAATCCCTTTATTTCTGAAAAACAGTCTACAAGAAACAACAAAATAGTGCTTGTGGAGTAAGGGAAGAGACAGTCAAGAAAACAGAAAAGAAATCCCCGGATAAAGGCATTGTGGAAGCTGACAAAAAAGGAAAATTCCCACACTAAGCATGCCAAAATAATATGAAAGATCGGGGTGGGGGGTAACTTTCGATGGCTCTTTTCGGTGTAACAGCAGTAAGGAAATTAAGTTAAGGAAATTCACGCTTTAAAAAAGAACAAAAAGAGCCGTCCGACTTCAGCACCCCATCACAAAGATGGCGATGGGACAAAACCCCTCTCCTCCCGCGTCCGAGGGCTCTCTCCTCACATTTCCCACAAACCCTTCCGCGCAGCCCCGCTCTCCGAAACCCGCCTGGCCGGGCTTCGACCACTGCGCAAGCGCAGCACATCGTCACGTGCGCTCCCAGGACTCCGCGGAGCTGGCAGGAGGGGTTTTCTTAGCTTCCGCCGTCGCGTCGCTTCGGGTCTCGAAAGTCGAGTTCGCGCTGCCTCCGCCGCCGCGGAGCAGTCGGGGGTCGCTAGGCCCAGCGAGGGGCGCGCAGCGACGCGGCCATGGGACTGTGCCTAGCCCGGGGACAGGAGGGAGCCGAGCGGCCCGGGCCCTGAGCGCGTCTCCACCGGGGGCCCTCGCCCTCCTGCTCGCGGGGCCGGGGCTCCTACTGCCGTTGCTGGCGCTGCTGCTGGCGGCGGCGGCGGCGGCCAGGATCATGTCGGGCCGCCGCTGCGCCGGCGGGGGCGCGGCCTGCGCGGTCGCGACCGCGGAGGCGGTGGAGCCGGCCGCCCGCGAGCTGTTCGAGGCTTGCCGCAACGGGGACGTGGAGCGAGTCAAGAGGTTGGTGACGCCCGAGAAGGTGAACAGCCGCGACACGGCGGGCAGGAAATCCACCCCGCTCCACTTCGCCGCAGGTAACACGCACAGCGCCGCCCCGACTCGCGCCAGACCCCAGCCGCACAGCCGGGTTTCGCAGGCTCCAAATCAGACCTAGTGCTCCTCTGCCCCGGCCTTTCCACCCTGTGACTCTGATCTTGGTGTTCTCATACTCGTCAAGTGGGGTTTGAGATCGGGGTAGGGGGGAGCGTGCGGCACTCTGTATAATTTGGGGAGGGGGCTTTGTTTTGTATCAACAATACCTGTGTCAGCTTCCGGTCTTGCTACCCTAGAAGGCCTCTGCACACAAGAAAGGGGAGGCAGACACTGGACCTTGTAATCTCAAAGGCCAGTTATCTCCACAATCTTTCTTTCAAAATCCACTATAGTTCCTATTAGTCCAAGGTATTAAAGGCCTTTGTAAAATGAAAAGATATAATTTAGGACTAGCTTAATTGGGCATTGACACATTTGCAGTAATGGGAATATTTAGGTAGTCAGTCATTAGCCAGTTTCTGGAGCAACTAGAACTGGAAATTGTCAAATTCGGGCGAACTGTGGTCTAATTTACATTGGGTCTGGGAAGGTGGTCTCTGACACACACACACACACACACACACACACACACGTGTGCGCACGCACTCAAATTGGGGTGAAAAGTAGTAGGATGAGAAGAAAGATGGATGGTGTGGGTCCTTTAGCGTAGATGTAGAGTTAAATTGAAACTAACCTCTCTTCATTCTAAGATTTAGATCATTTTAATGACAATATTGTTTAGGTTGACTATGATATAAACATTTAATTTTATTGAAGGCCCTGGCCGGTTGGTCCAGTGGATAGAGCTTCAGCCCTGAGTATGGATGCCCCAGGGGATTCAGGGAACCCATGAGGAACGACCATCCGCTGCCTTTTCCCCTCCCGCAGCTAGTGGCTCCATTGTTTCAAGCCTAGGCCCAGGCTCTGAGGATAGCTAGGTTGAGCACGGGTCCCAGTCCCGGGTTGCTCGTGGTGGTTGCCAGGTGGATTCCAGTTGGGCTGTATGTGGGAGTCTTAACTTCCCTTCTCTTATAAAAAAAATTTTTTTAATTGAAGAATTTAAAAGAACTAGAAATTAAACACAGATTTTTTAAAATGGAATTTATTGGGGTGACATTGGTGTGATAAAATTATATAGGTTTGCCCTGGCCGGTTGGCTCAGTGGTAGAGCGTCGGCCTGGCGTGCTGGGGTCCCGGGTTCAATTCCGGCCAGGACACACAGGAGAAGCGCCCATCTGCTTCTCCACCCCTCCCCCTCTCCTTCCTCTCTGTCTCTCTCTTCCCCTCCCACAGCCGAGGCTCCATTGGAGCAAAGTTGGCCCCACTCCCGCGCCTCTGCCTCAGGCACTAGAATAGCTCTGGTTGCAGCAGAGCAACGCCCCAGATGGACAGAGCATCGCCCCCTGGTGGGCATGCCGGGTGTATCCCGGTCGGGCGCTTGCAGGAGTCTGTCTGACTGCCTCCCCGTTTCCAACTTCAGAAAAATACAAAAAAAAAAAAAAATTATACAGGTTTCAAGTGCACATTTCTACAGCACATCATCTATCTATTGATTGCCTTGTGTTCACTGCCCCAAATCAAGTCTCCCTCCATCACATTCATCCCCCCATTCAGCATTTATACTTTTCACTTCGAGGAAGACCGTGATAACTGTCCTCATGATTGAAAATGGGAGTAAGTTCTCATACTTCTGATGATCCTGATGTTTTATTTTGTATATTACATGATTGTTTAAAATAATTTTTTGAAAAAACAGAAGGATATGCTTTAAGTACTCTGTTCTTTTGGAGTAGGTATGGTGAGCAGAAAAGGAACATAAGAAAGATTTCCTGTTCACAGACATTACTTTACACTTTCTACCAGCTGAGATTTACTTGTTTTAACCTGTCCGTTTTAAATTGTAAATATTATTGGGAGGTATGCTTTCTTGATCAATTATAACTTTGTTGAGTTCCCATTGGGGAGCCTTTTTAAAAAGAGAAGGTTTGAGGGACTGTTGGTGAAAGAACTAGAGACGGCCTTTGGACAGCAGAAAAGGAAGAATACTAAAGTCAAATCTCACCTGTTCAGCTGTTGCCTAAAATTTTGGTGTTCAGTGGTGCCTTTCCTCAACCAATTTGGATTGTCCTGTTTGACCATGTAGTCAGCATTTGAACAACTGATTTGGCAAACTGTCATAACTAGCTGATATGTAATTCTCTATTCACTTGATCTGTGGGATAAAAATAACCAAGGAAGATCTTAGTTGCTGCCTTTCAAGAATTTGGTGTATTAATGAGTTCATATCTGAATATAGTAATATTTAGAGAGGTTTAAGACTGTGGGATTAGCTTTTTACTGAATTCGTTCCTCCCACTATCTCACCCTCAGTTCTGTCCCAGCATTTCAAAGTACTTTCTGCATAGATTTCATAGTGGTTTGTTTAGACCAAAATGGAAAACTTATTTTAGGAGTAAACCCACCCCTCACAATTTACCCATATTATTAGGTACAGCTTATAAGATTAAGAATTTAAGGTATAAAAAGAGTATAAAGTAAAAATTGCTAATGGTCTACATTCAATCAGGGCTTTAAAACCCTACATTTAAAGCTAGGCATATAACTTCATAAGTTATATAAGCATCTAATTACTGTGTTATAAAACCTAAAACTTAATATAATATTGTATGTCAACTGTAATTGAAAAATAAAAATTTTTTTCAGTCATGGATGCCAAATCACAAAAAAGAAACTTATTTTCTAATTAGTTTTGTAAATTCAATCTAAATTACTTGATTAATGAGAGAGAACTTTATTTTTAAATGAATGTATCCAGCTGCATTTTTCTCTTATGTATGTGGAGACTACATTTTATATCTTTGGTAGATAGATAATCAGCCATATTAATGTGCATCTAAACATGTCATTGGAAGCTCACTGTCGGTGGTGAGACTATGACCAGTTTCTTGGGTTTGTACATTATAGAGTAATCTATGGAGGAAAACTTTCTTTTAAGCTAATTGAAGTATGTAGGTTTTACTTGGGGAGAGCATGTACCGTATTTCCCCATGTATAAGACACTAGCATTATAAGACGCACCTGAGGCCCTGGCCGGTTGGCTCAGTGGTAGAGCGTCGGCCTGGCGTGCAGAAGTCCCTGGTTCGATTCCTGGCCAGGGCACAGAGGAGAAGCACCCATCTGCTTCTCCACCCCTCCCCCTCTCCTTCCTCTCTGTCTCGCTCTTCCCCTCCCGCAGCCGAGGCTCCACTGGAGCAAAGATGGCCCAGGCGCTGGAGATGGCTCCTCGGCCTCTGCCCCAGGCGCTAGAGTGACTCTGGTCGCAACAGAGCGTCGCCCCCTGGTGGACGTGCCGGGTGGATCCCGGTCGGGCACATGCGGGAGTCTGTCTGACTGTCTCTCCTAGTTTCCGGGTTCAGAAAAATACAGAAAAAAAAAAAGTACACACCTGAGATTTGAAAAACAACCCACCAGAATATACTGATAACAAGTACAAAATAATGCGTGCCAAGAAAACAGGCGTGAAAAAGCAGGAAATACAAGTAAAAAAACAAAACAAAACTGCAGCCACTGTATAAGATCCACCCAATTTTTAGACCCCAGATTTTTTGAAAAAGAGGTGTCTTATACATGGAGAAATACGGTATTTGATCCTGTTTTGATGTCCAAGAAACAGAAATGAGAGATCTGTGCAGACCAAGAAAAATGGATCACAATAAAAGAAAAAATTTAAAAATGGGTTTTTTGTTTGGTTTTTGTTTTTTTAGAGACAGGAAGGGAGAGAGATGAGAAGCATCAACTCGTACTTGTGGCACTTTAGTTGTTCACTGATTGCTTCTCATATGTGCCTTGATGGACAGGGAGGGGCTCCAGTGGAACCAGTGACCCCTTGCTCAAGTCAGTAACCTTGGGCTTCACCCCTATGACCTTTGGCTCAAGCCAGCAACCCCAGGGTTATGAACCTGGGTACTCAGAGTCCCAGGTCAATGCTCTATACCAGGGGTCCCCAAACTTTTTACACAAGGGGCCAGTCCACTGTCCCTCAGACCGTTGGAGGGCCGGACTATAAAAAAACTAGGAACAAATCCCTATGCACACTGCACATATCTTATTTTAAAGTAAAAAAACAAAACGGGAACAAATACAATATTTAAAATAACAAGTAAATTTAAATCAACAAACTGATCAGTATTTCAATGGGAACTATGTTCCTCTCACTGACCACCAATGAAAGAGGTGCCCTTTCCTGAAGTGTGGTGGGGGCGGATAAATGGCCTCAGGGGACCGCAGTTTGGGGACTTGCTCTATCCACTGCGCTACTGCCTGGTCAGGCAAATTTGTGTCTTTTTATCTAAAATACTTAGTTAAAAAAATAATCAGTTGCCATTCCCAAAGGAGTTTTGTTAATGAGAAAAGTAATCAACATAAACTGGAACTTTTCTTCTGTTTGGTGTTTTTATTATTGAACTAGATTACATTTCTTCTAGATAAGTATGCTTTAAGAAACCATTTTTATGAGAAAAAATTGTTTCCTCTTCAATCCACCACTGACAGCTTCTTTCCCTTCTCTACTGTCCCCCCACACACACACACACACACAGAAGATATAAATGAATTTTCTGTGACATGTCACAAAATTTGTAGAGGCAAGTTGGAGTAGGGAGGCTGCAGCTTTAATTTTGCTAAAAGCAAGAGCTCTGAAAATCTTGACAATGTAATCCCCTAGAAAAGAGCAGATTTCAGTAAAGGGAATTGCTTCTCTGAACTTGTTTCTGAAAAATAAAGAAGGGCAGAAACTTTCAGAGAAAATCATCTTATTGTCAATCATAGCCAAGGAAATACATAGCAGTCTCTAGAATCTTAGAACTGGGGCAGTGTGTGTGTGTGGGGGGGGGGGGGTTAGAATTCCATGGCTTGAGAATTTTAAATATGGGGCTGTGGAGAGAAGTAACATTTAGTAGAGAAGTAACATTTAGTAGAGAAATTTGTCAAATCATTTATCAAGTTCAAGGAATTAAAATATAGAGATGGTGGAAAGAGATGGGCAATTATGATATATATGAGAACTGCAAGTTGGAAAAGAGCTTGCATTGTAGAATTCTAGCTACACAAAGTAACACTTGTTTGTGTTTATAGTGTGTTATGTTACTGTAAAGCCAGAAGCCACGGCTACCATCAGAGCAGCCTGGCCCATGCAGGTTCGCATTGGATTTGGACAGTCGGTAAAGAAACAACAGAGCCAAAAACTGATAGGCCATAGTCTTTAATTCTAGCTTGCACCCGGCGGGCAAGTAAAAACACACACTGGGCTCCAAAACCCACCTCACATTCAGTGCTCACAAAGCTACTGACTTATCCGAGTTTCCTAGAATCAAAGGTTTCTAGCTCACCAGCCTTATTCTCCTCAGTTCCCCATCTCCTTCCTTATCCCAGATACAAACTCTACACAAACTGGCATCTCACTCAGTACTCTGCCATCTTGGCTGCTTCTCCTGGCCACATGGCCTCTTTCTGCTCTGCTCTCATGCTAATCATCCCAGGAATCAAGAGAGCAAGCTCCTGTTCTGCCCCTATTCTATAGTGTAGAAATCCAAACCTTTAATTCAATATACAAAATAGGGAAGTCTCTAATACAAAGTCACTTCTCTGAGGCATGATTGGATTGTACCGCCCCACATCAAAAAGGGTAGGAAAGGCTTAATCCCAAAACCAAGCCCCAGGCTACAAGGATTCTACCTGCCTACAGAGACACACATTAATATCACCTGGGCAACGGCCTCCACCCTCCACGTGGGCAGCGTTATCTTTTACAAAGTGAGCATAATTCATTTTATCTGCCCAACAATCCACCCCTATGCTCACTTTACTACCCACAATCTACATCACCGGCATCCCTGTACAAGGAAATTAGACACATTATACAAATTACAACATGACAAATCATACAGTTTCAACAATCACAAAGGTACACTTCACCAGTCTCTGAGCACTTTGCCAAAAGTGCAAAATGTCCTCGGCCTTCTTTCTAGCCATGGGAAAAGCTTCCCAGGGCAGGGGAGTGCTTCCAGCAAAGCCACCCCCCCACCCCCATCAGGGTATTTCACATTGTCCAAAATCCATAATCCGTAAGTCCATCTAACAAAGGAGCCAATGCCCACTCCTGTCGTAGTCCAGGAAATCAGTCCACGCACATGGGGCGTCAGCCACCCCCCTCATTCCTGCCGTCCTGGCAGGTCTTACACTGTCCCAAAGAGGGGAACATGGCAATGGCAGTCAGCATTTCCATCTTGGCTCTGGAGAGCATGGTAGTGTCCATCCTATGTCCCCAAAATCGCAGACCTACCAGGGCCGCAGTAGGTGCTCCTTCCAGCTGGGCTTCCATCTTCTGGAGACTGCAAATCACAACTCCAGCCCAATTCTCATCCTCCAAAGAGGAACTGGAAACACCAGCTCCCACTGCTGGGCTCGAGCCCCGGGCCACTGCCGCCTTCTGCTCCGCAGACCTTGCAGCTCCGGACCTGGCCTCAGCTTCAGCCTCAGCCTCTGCCCCGGCCTCCTGCCGCTGCTGGCTCTCCACAACATCCAGGGCAATCTGCAACTCACAAACCTGTGAATCCTCCTCCAGCAGCTGCTCCATTTCCAGGAGAATCTCGCAAACCTGGTCGGCCTCCTCCTCCAGCGCTTCCTCCAGCTGCAGGGTCAGCATCAGTTTCTACCGCGTTTGCTCCAGCTCCTTCCACTGCTCGGTTTGCAGGTCCAGGGCAGCCTCTTTCACAGAGCTCTCAGTTTCCTCACACATGGCAGTAAAAGTCAGCCAGCCTACAATCCCCAAAAGGACAGCCATGGGGAACCCTAACACTAGCCAGTCCTCTACTCCACCATTCAAAGGCTCCTTGCCAATCTGTATCGAATCCTGCCGACTACGCCAAATGTAAAGCCAGAAGCCACGGCTACCATCAGAGCAGCCTGGCCCATGCAGGTTCGCATTGGATTTGGACAGTCGGTAAAGAAACAACGGAGCCAAAAACTGATAGGCCATAGTCTTTAATTCTAGCTTGCACCCGGCGGGCAAGTAAAAACACACACTGGGCTCCAAAACCCACCTCACATTCAGTGCTCACAAAGCTACTGACTTATCTGAGTTTCCTAGAATCAAAGGTTTCTAGCTCACCAGCCTTATTCTCCTCAGTTCCCCATCTCCTTCCTTATCCCTGTACAAACTCGACACAAACTGGCATCTCACTCAGTACTCTGCCATCTTGGCTGCTTCTCCTGGCCACATGGCCTCTTTCTGCTCTCTGCTCTCTCATGCTAATCATCCCAGGAACCAAGAGAGCAAGCTCCTGTTCTGCCCCTATTCTATAGTGTAGAAATCCAAACCTTTAATTCAATATACAAAATAGGGAAGTCTCTAATACAAAGTCACTTCTCTGAGGCATGATTGGATTGTACCGCCCCACATCAAAAAGGGTAGGAAAGGCTTAATCCCAAAACCAAGCCCCAGGCTACAAGGATTCTACCTGCCTACAGAGACACACATTAATATCACCTGGGCAACGGCCTCCACCCTCCACGTGGGCAGCGTTATCTTTTACAAAGTGAGCATAATACATTTTATCTGCCCAACAGTTACTATTCTGTATTTGTAGTATGCTACTCAGCCATGTTCTTTGGACTGGTCTGACTGAACCTCGATTACTGTATTCAATTGAATGAATTGCATATGAGAAAGATTTTTTATTATTATTCAGAGGAGGGAAGTAGAATGAGAGCATCTGGAATTTATTACACAAGCAACAGGTGAAAACTAGAGGTACTTATTCTAGAGATGAAAGAATACTAAGGTTAGACAATGTTACTGTCTTCAGATGTGTGGCAGACAGTCCAGTAGAAAAGTAAGTGAATATGATTTACACAGCTTCAGCGGTCAAAACAAGTGCCAGTAGATGGAAGGTTGCAAGGAGTCAGATTGCTGTTAACAACCTGTTCAACTGTGGAATTGGCTGGAAATGCCCAAGCAGTATCTGGATTGGCATTTTTCAGAGATGTTGTAGGAAGAATTTCTGCATAGGTTGGGTATTTGGACCAACAGGGTATAAGAAAGTGGAACAATTCCCCCCCAGTTGAAGGTCTTAACAGCTCAGCTCCCAAAGGAATAATAAATAGCTTTTGTGCTTCCCATTTGTTGTATGTTTTCCCAAAATGGTAATATTAAAGACATCCAGTAATATTTCCTTCTTTTGCCTGTAGGCCAACACCATAATTATGGGAGATGCACTAAGCATACCTGCCGCAAACCAGCACTACCAGTAATTCCAGGTCCTGAGAGAGAACGAGGTGGAATAAAGAAAATAAAGAGAAATAGGATGGGATCGGGAGGCCTCTGCAAGCTGATGGCAAAAACAGAGCGCTCTCCACCCCTAACCCTGCTTTATTTATAGGGCAAAGTGAGGTCATTAGCAAATCAAAGAGATCATTAAAGCAAAGTCACATTTCTAAGGCAACCCAAGAATTCTCCGAAGTGCAGAAAACCCCCACCATATATAACATCTAACTTCATTAAACAAAAGATACAAGGGTAACTGCCTCCAGTCTTTCCGAGGGACATGGAGCATAGGCCGAGTACAAACAATCCAGTACCACAGCTAACATGGAAGCGTGGAGAAAATGGTCTTTAGCAACTTTACTAAGCAAGTGAGGTGGGGGGTTTGGGCAGAATGTCAGCTTACTGCCAGTTTCCCACATCTCTGTCCTCCAAAAATCTAAACTGCAAAGACCTTGTCAGCTTGCAGTCCCAGCATGTACCCACATTCCATACCTAAGACTAGAATTAGAGATTGTTTCCAAGATTGTTTTTTGCTGTGTGTGTGTGGGGAGGGGGGGTGATTAAATCCCACATCAGTAGAAAACCCATATAGCAAATAAACATCAGTGTATTTAAGAATTCAGAATCTTTCTTGTCTTAGCAGACCTCCCCGTATATTATTAAGACTTGAGCTTCACTTTTTTCCTTAACTCTTGCTGGACTTAGATGTAGGCAATTGACTTGATTAACAACTAGTTTGGAGTACTTGTTTCAGTACTTCCACATTTAGTGTGTCAGAATTTCATCCCCCCAGATATGGTGGCACCCTTTTCCAAGTTTCTCCTGGACCAGACAGATAGTGTATCTGCCCTAAGTTGAGCTGGGCAAACCTTTTGTCTTGTACTCCTCATTCTATATATGTGGGAAATACCTTTCTTCGGTTTTTGCTAACTAAAGTTACTAATAAGTTTAAAGTAATATCCCTCAGAAAAATCTGACAAGAATCCTGCTATATAAGTCAAAGCCTAAGATGGCTTAATTATATATCCCATCTCAGACTGCAACAGCCTTCTGTTTTCATGGCATTTATTGACATTCTGTTTCTGAATGTTTTCTTCTGACAAAGCTGCACATGACACCAACTTACCTTCAGATTGTCAAGACATCACTGTCGTTTCATATTAGACCAGTTGTATTATCAATGGCCCATCCCATTTTGGAGGGAGGTGCAGCTCTTAGTAAAACTGCTCTGAGAATAAATTGGTTTCTCTATAGTGCTTTCCACTGCTTTATAGCTTTTTGAAAGCCATTCAGACAAAAGGATGGTTCTAGTATAGCAGCCAGATCTGATACTGATAACAATAGTCATGCTTAGCAAGACAGTTCCTGGAACTGCTGAAACTGATGGCCCCTAGATAGTAATGAAACTTAACAGGAGAGAAATTAAATAGACTGCTTTTCTTAGTGGTCACAAATCATCAGCTCCATATTCTCTGTGAGGGTCATTTGCTTACTGTTTTAACAAAGTATTAGACATGCACTAAGCAAATACTTATTAAGTCCTATATGCTATATCTTGGCCAGTGAACAGAAACGAACAGATCACAATATCTGCTACTAAGTGACACAGTGTATTGATCAGCAGACTTACTTTCCAAATATACCTGCTTTTTGTTTCACCGTTAGTGCTTTATAGTAGATTCAGACTCAGTGTATGATTTCATCAAAATTTTCACACTTGGAGCAGTGTTTGAAGATGAGTGCTCTTGGCCCTGGCTGGTTGCCTCAGTGGAGAGAGTATTGGCCCGGCATCCAGACATCCCAGATTCGATTCCCAGTCAGGGCATACATAAGAAGCAACCATCTGCTTCTCTTCCCCTCCCTCTCCCCTTTCTCTGCCTCTTCCCCTCTCGTAGCCAATGATTCAGTTGCTTCGACTATCAGCCTCAGGTGCTGAGGATAGCTCTGTTGATTAAACCATCAACCCCAGACAGGTTGCCAGATGAATCTTGGTTGGAGAGCTCATGTGGGAGTCTCCCCTCCTCTCACTTAAAAAAAAAAAAGAGATGATGATGATGAGTGCTCTTCCATTATTCTAAGATAAACCACAATATATCCTGAGTAGCCATGACTACTACTTATTTAAGCTTCTGATTCCTTTGTAAAGAGATCCTTAGGATGTAGGAATTGGCACTGACTCCAAGGATATGACTGTTCATGTTCTACCTGGCTAGTGAGAACACGATCAGAATATACCCTGCAAAGCTATTTTTCCTTCAAAAAATGAGTACTTAACAGATGCTTTGAACTATTGAGACCATAAGAATGGGGATTTCATCAGGAATTAGCCTGAGAGTTTAGGAAGCATCTTAAATCTAAAGATTTCACCAAACTCCTAGCAGTGGAAGATTTAAGTTTTAAATAGCTACTTACTGATCCTCTCTAAATAGTTTCCTAATTTTATGCCAAGAAATGGCTTCAAACATTCAAAGTATCGGACTCTCATCAACTCCCAGGGTAGCAACATAACCTCTGCTCACATGTTTTATAGTCCTTATGTGCCTTTGAAAACATGCTGATCTCTGCTGTCAGTTTCCAGTAAGGTTTCAGACATCTTAGTGGCTGAGGAATCGTATTGACACAAAGTTATAGAAGTAGAAGGTATATGTGTCCTGGACTGTTGGTAACTATATAGATAAAATCACTTAACCCTTCCTACCCAGCTTAAACTTCAATTTCAGTATTTATTGAGTCTGTCTCTGGTTTTAAACAGCTCTCTTCCCAATTATATTTTGACAAAAGACTACTGCTTGACCTTTCTTCAGCTAGATTGCCAATCCTTTGGTACAGATATCTTCCTAATTGACACTACCTCTTATAACATCTAGATATTCTGCTACAACTATTTCTGTGCCCACCTCACTCTACTTTGTTTGGGAAATTAGCCTGTGAGTCACCATTTTGATTACTTTAGATATGTTACCTCTGAAAATATAGTGGCCCTCTAAAAGTATTGAGTACATCAGGTAACTTTCCAAAGGAAGAGGTAGCATATTTCCCCATGTATAAGATGCTCCCATGTATAAGAAACACCTTAATTTTGGGGCCCAAAATTTTGGGGAAAAAATGTATTACATAAAGTTATTATTTTTGTGACAGAGAGAGGGACAGACAGGAAGAGAGAGAGAGAGATGAGAAGCATTAATTCTTTGTTGAGGCACCTTAGTTGTTCATTGACCACTTCCTCATATATGCCTGGACCTGGGGGCCATAGTAGACCAGTGACCCCTTTCTCAAGCCAGCAACCTTGGGATTCAAGCCAGTGACTTGGGTCATGTCTATGATCCCACACTCAAGCCAGCGACCCCGTGCTCACGCTGGGGAGCCCACGCTCAAGCCAGTGACCTCGGGGTTTTGAACCTAGGTCCTCCATATCTTTGTTCAACATTCTAACCACAGTGCCACTGCCTGGTCAGGCCATAAATTTATTGAACTCAAGTTTTATTCATCATAAAATTCATACAACTCCTAATCACTGTCAAAACTCCCAACCAAAAAAAAAAACCCAAAAAAAACTCCCATCCATTAGCTTGTCCTTATCTGTCTGATGACAAATCAGCATCTTCAACAATGAACGTGAAAACAAGTAACAAAAAAAAACAAAACACCTGCAACCACTGTATAAGACGCACCCAGTTTTTAGACCCCAAATTTTTCTAAAAAGTGTGTGTCTTATACATGGGGAAATACAGTACTTGTACCAGTTTTTCTTCATTCGGCTTCCTTTGCTCTTCATTCAAATTTAAGAAGTCTTCTAAAAGCACTTCCTCCAGGTGGGTGCTGAATGGCTGAAAGAACAGAATCATTGATTGAGGCAACTCCGATGGCTTCTTGGAGAGGACAGTATGATCAGTGATGCCCAGGCAATAAGAGAGCCTCAAGTCAGAGCATAGTGGCAACAGATTTGGCCTTTTCCTTCTTGAATTTTTATTTGGCTCCTGTGCTGTTCTTCTTTAGTTGTATTTCTCAGTCTCCTTTTCCTCCTGTCCTGATGTATCTATTCAGCAAATATCAATGTATTGCTGTGTGCCAGCACAGTGTGAAGGGCACTGGAGAAGTAATGATAAGCTAAGATAGACATGGCTCCTGCCCATGTCTTATGGAAGTTAAGAGTCCAGGAGATGAGTAAACAGTAATTACAAATTTTAGTACATGCCAAAGGATGTGCTATGAACAACGACAATATCCCTGGTTTTTTTGGAGTTTGCATTCTAGTGGAAGAGAGAGGGGAAAAATAAATAGAATGTTAAGAAATAATGTGGCTGAGCAGAATGGATTGCTTTAGATAGATGATCAGGAATTAGGTGACCAGGTGACATTTAAACAGGTTAGACAATGTGTAGGAGAATCAAGAGAGGACCAATTCAAGCAGAAGGGCAGCATGCACCAAGTCCCTAAAGTAAGGGTCGTATACTTGACAAACTGAAATAAAGCTGGCTCATAGTTTAGAAAGGGAAGAGTTGTAAGAAATGAAGTTTGAGAAGTTGGTAAGGACCACTTCATACATCGGGCCTTGTAGGCCACAGTAGAATGATTGAATTGTCTTCTAAGAGCATCAGCGGGAATTTTTTTAAACGGGATGATATGATTGTTTTTTTAAAAGTCACTGGGGACAAATGGAAATGAGAGGCCCACTTTGGTGACTTGCAGTAGTTCAGGCTGGAGACAATGGTGGTTGGGTTAGGGAAGTTTCAGTGGAAATGTAGAGAAGTTGGGGACCATGTTACGTTTGAGGTGCCTTTCAAATACCCAGGTGGAGATATGTCAAGTAAACAGTCTGGAATTCAGGTAAAAAGTCTAGACCGGAGATTTAAATTGGGGACACTTAAAGCCATAGAATTAGATGACTTTGTTTAAGATAGTAAAAGAGTGTGGAGAACTGAATCTTGAGGAATCCTGGCATTTAGAAATTGGATAGAGGAAGCAGGCAGCCTGCAGAGAGAGAGGACATACCCACATACACACACTCTGATCACTCCTTAGTCTGCTCTTTTTCAAGTTACCTTGTAAGGTATTTTTTGCATATATTGCTATTTTCCCCCATCTCCATAGAAGCGCCTCAAAGACAGGGGTTTGGTCTGTTTTGTTCACTAGTATGTTCCAGGTACCCAGAAAAGTGTCTGTCATGCAATAGACATTCCCTGATCATTTGTTAAATGAATGGATGTCACGGGAGGAAAACCAGGTGTGTGTGATGTCATCGAAACTTTGGAGAGGATGTTTCAAGAGAGAGGGAATAGTCAGTTGTTGAATGTTGCTGGAAGGTCATGTCAAATAAGGACAGACGTGTCCTTTGGATCTGGCAACATGGAGATTGTAAGTGACCCTGTTGAAAGCAATTTTAAGGAAGAAGCAGGCACCAGATTTCATTTGGGACAACTCTTAGAGGTTTGATTATGCGGGGGAGCAGAGAAAGGAAAAGGTAAATTCAGGGAGTTTTTTTTTTTTTTTAATGAAATGGAAGACAGAGAACATGGTTACATACTGTTAGGAACAATCTAGAGAGAGGAGAGATTGATGGGGGTGGGGAGAAGATAAAGACTGAATGTGAGAAAGAACTCCAGTGTGAGGTGGAAGGGATTGCTCTGATAGAAAGTACACTTACTTCAACAAAACAGGTAGACAACTAGTGCTCTCTTGTCAGTTTCATTCATTTTCACACATGGCTTCAAATATCTTTACGTTCACAATGCCAAAAAGTCAGCTCTAGTTCACACTCATTTCCTGAGTTCAGGATCCACAGAACCTTCTATTTAGTGGGCAGTCATTCCACAAACACCTCATAGTAAGCATTTTAGAAAACAAATCATCTTATCCCGCTAAACTTCCTGCTTTATTTTGTATATCAGAGATCCGATAGTCACTTCCATGTCTTTTCTCCTTTGGGCAAATTAAAGAATCACCAGATGCTGTCACTTTTCTTCCTTTAGTTACCTCTGGCAACATTGTATGCAAAAGATTAAAAACAACCTCACAATCCAGAAGAAAGGAGCTACCTAGTTAAATTATGCTACTTCCCAACCAATAAAACCTACTGATAGAAGTTGATTTGTAGGAGGATACTGTTAGATTTTTTTTTTTAAGGATAACAGAACAGTGTTTTTTAAAGAAATACAGTGTGTCTGTAAAGTCATGGTGCACTTTTGACCAGTCACAGGAAAGCAACAAAAGACAATAGAAATGTGAAATCTGCACCAAATAAAAGGAAAACCCTCCCAGTTTCTGTAGGATGATGTGGCAGCATGTGCGCATGCACAGGTGATGACATAACACCATGTATACAGCAGAGCAGCCCACGGCCGTGCCAGTCGAGATGTGGACGGTACAGAGGAAAGTTCAGTGTGTTCTGTGGCTCGCTAAATTCGAATCCGTGACCAAAGTGCAACGTGAATATCGGCACGTTTATAACGAAGCGCCACCACATAGGAATAACATTACTCAGTGGGATAAGCAGTTGAAGGAAACCAGCAGTTTGGTGGAGAAACCCCGTTCTGGTAAGCCATCAGTCAGTGACGAGTCTGTAGCAGGGGTCTCCACACTTTTTACACGGGGCCAGTTCACTGTCCCTCAGACCATTGGAGGGCTGCCAAATACAGTGGTCCTCTCACTGACCACCAATGAAAGAGGTGCCCCTTCCAGAAGTGCAGTGGGGGCCGGATAAATGGCCTCAGGGGGCCGCATTGCGGCCCACGGGCCGTAGTTTGGGGACGCCTGCTGTAGAGGCTATATGGGATAGCTACCTAAGGAGCCCTAAAAAATCTGTGTGTGAGCCCACATCAAACTGCACTGAATAGGTATGAAACTGGCAGAGTTTTCCTTTTATTTGGTGCAGATTTCACATTTCTGTCGTCTTTTGTTGCTTTCCTGTGACCGGTCAAAAGTGCACCATGACTTTACAGACGCACTGTATATATAGGTATTTGCTTGTCCTATAGTGACCACTGATGTGTTGTAGCAGTAGTTTCCATACTGTTCAAAGTGGTGCCTTGGGAACTATAGGGATAATTTCCTTTGGGTCTTTGGGAGAAGAAGGAGGATTCAGTTAATTTACAACATTATGAGTGCCAACCATGTACCAGGCATTAGGTATTTTTGCAGTGAACATGACATATATTAAAATTTTATATATGATTTCATGAGGAAATGCTAACTAGAAGAGATAAGTGCACCCCCATGTTTATTGCACCATTATTTACAGAGCCGACATACAGGAGCAACCTAAGTGTCCACTGATAGAAGAATAGATGAAGAAAGTGTGGTATATATACACATGGAAATATTATTTAACTGTAAAAAAAAATAAAAGTAAAATCTACCCTGACCAGGCATTGGCACAGTGGATAGAGTGTGACACTGGGATGCAGAGGACCCAGGTTCGATACCCCGAGGTCACCAGCTTGAGCACAGGCTCATCCAGCTTGAGCGTGGGCTCACCAGCTTGAGTGTAAGTTTGCTGGCTTGAGCCCAAAGGTCACTGGTCACTGGCTTGAGCAAGGGGTTGCTCGCTCTGCTGTAGTGCTGCCGCTGCCCCCCCCCCATGGTCAAGGCACATGTGGGAATGCAATCAATGAACAACTAAGGAGCTGTAATGAAGAATTGATGCTTCTCATCTCTCTCCCTTCCTGTCCGTCTGTCCCTATCTGTCCCTTTCTCTGTCTCTCTCTGTCTTTGTAAAAAAAAAAATAGTAAAATCATGCCATTTACAACAACACGGATGGACCTTGAGGACATTTTAAGTGAAACAAACAGACAAAGACAAGTACTTACCATCTCGCTTGTATGTGGAATCTGAAAAAAATAAACAGAAAAAACGAACTCATAGATACAGAGAACATCTGGCATCTGCCTTTTTGAGCATTCTGTGTCCTGGCTCTCGTGAATGATTTGCTTTCATGCTTCCATGCCCGTGTACATTTTGTTTCAGTTCAGATATCAGTGCTGGAATATCCTCTGGGGCAGCCCTTTCTGTTCTCTTTCTACAATTTAGATATTCCCTTCTTTGAGCTCCAGTAGCACTTTATATATACAGTGGGACCTTGACAAATGAGTTTTATTTCATTTTATGGCAGAGCTCGTAACTCAATTTGCTCATATGTCAAATCTAATTTCCCCATTTAAAGGGAATGCAATTAATCTGTTCTGGTTCCCAAAAACCACACAAATTTTTTGTTTTGTATGCTTTTAAATAAGAAAATGTACTTTATAAATAATAAATAAATAAATATATATGTAAAATAAGAAAATGTAAAGAAATAAACTGGTTTATGAAGTGTATTTACCCTCAAGGTAGGGTGAAGATGCTGGTGGGTGGGAGGGAGTCATTAGCATAACACTGGCCCTTCCCAAGCAGGAAAGTAATTAGCAATTTCACAGACAGCTGCCCAGTGCC
Source organism: Saccopteryx bilineata (assembly GCF_036850765.1). Taxonomy (NCBI): domain Eukaryota; kingdom Metazoa; phylum Chordata; class Mammalia; order Chiroptera; family Emballonuridae; genus Saccopteryx; species Saccopteryx bilineata. The sequence goes on from NC_089496.1 coordinate 79,232,313, forward strand.
ATTTTTGACAAAGAAGATGAGCAAACTCAGAAAATACAAATTTTACAAACTCATTTGCCCAACAATCATTTTCTTCACTGACTTTTGGCTTTTTTGCCACACTTTCCTCTTTCACTTAGACGCCATTTCACAAAAACCTTTCCATGGAAGTTTGTTTCTTCCTCCCTTTCAGAAAGTTCAGCAGTCTATCTAGTGGAGGGTGGTGGAAGCTCGTGATTCAAATATCTGCTCGTGATTTAAAGTGCTCATGTGTTAAGGTACCACTGTACCTCTATTAATGGCAGTTATATTGTGTTGAAATTGTTATTTCTTAGAGTTTCTTCCCATTTTAAATTGAGAGCTATTTGAGAATAGGGAGAAACAAAGATACTATGCCTTTGTGACAGAAACTAGCAGTATTAAATCCAGTTACTCTCTTCAACCATCAAACTCTTTCATAAGCTGCAACCAACCAGACCTAGAACCAGACATACACCTAGAGACATACACTTGGAATGATCGTGCCATTCTTTCTCATTCATTTATCACTCTGGTCTTTTGGGAAGGACTACTTTCAGGCTTGGTAGTTTTAAGAATATTCTGGTAAAATTGCAGGTGCATGAGAAAGTCCTTTCTTTCCCAAAACACACATATACCTCCTCATCTGCTTTAACATATGCCTGATTTTTTTATTTCACAATTAGCTTTAAAAAAATGTTAAGTCCTGTTATGTGGGAATGGTAAGAGATTGAAACTCATTGGTATTAAATCTATAAACCAGTATAAATTAGTTGTCAGGCTTCTTCGTTAGATATGTGGGTGATTGCAGCAGAACTGTGGGACCTGGGTTTCTAAAGGAGGTCTCCTACCTAGAAAGAAGTTGTTTGTGTTGTGCAAACAGCAAAGTGGGTTCTCCTTTAACCCTTTGAGCAGTACGAATGTTCGTGTACGTCCTCGTGCCTCCTGACCATCGAGTACGATCATACAAAAATTTTTATTTTTAAAATGTGTAAAACAACATATTCTTGTTCTTATTCCCATAAATTGGTTATCAAACAAACATGATTTTAAGTTAATAAAACTGTAACTGGTACTGATTTTATCTTTTTTTTAAAAACCTCAATACTCAAAGGGTTAAAGATACCTGATTCATACTTTTGCCTAGGATCACCTCTTTCAATCTTGATGGCATAGACATAGACAAAGATAAACTGTAAACAGATTATTTCCTCTTGCTATCCCTCAAGTCCCCCAGTTTAGTAGAAACTTCTTATGAGGTAGATGTGGGAAGAAATTGTAGCAAGAGTTATGTGCTTTGAGCATCTGAAAATGTATTCACACTGAATGTACAAATTCTGTTTGCAGTTTGAAATCCTATTATAGGTGGAGTGGGAAACGTTTGAACCTTAGGCTTCAGTCACTTATTTCATAACCTTTTTCTGAAGTTACTAGTACCACCCGAGGCATTGGAGAAACGCTTTCGCTTTCTCATTAAGTTAGTGATACAGTTCAGACCACCTTTTCATCAATGAATTCTTGAATTGTTGAATCTCTCTCTTATTTCCCATCCAGAAACATTTTTGCATGGCTTCTACTTGTTAATTCTAATTTGATGTATTTTCTTTGGAGGAATTAAATATGAGTAATTTGTTTTCTTTTAGGTTTTGGGCGGAAAGATGTAGTTGAATATCTGCTTCAGAATGGTGCAAATGTCCAAGCACGTGATGATGGGGGCCTTATTCCTCTTCATAATGCATGCTCTTTTGGTCATGCTGAAGTAGTCAATCTCCTTTTGCGACATGGTGCAGACCCAAATGCTCGTGATAATTGGAATTACACTCCTCTCCACGAAGCTGCAATTAAAGGAAAGATTGATGTTTGCATCGGTAAGACTATTCACTTTCCAGAATTTTTCTGAAATAGTTTGTAACTATTTTGAATCTGAATTGACTTTGTTAATAAGATCAAACTGTCCAGGCTGAATTTAAATAAGAACACTTTAAGTATCTTTTTGTGTATGGTACTGGGCTTAAATTCTTTAGAGAATAAAGACAAGATTCCTGTTTTCTAGAAATTTGGATCATCTTGGGAGCTAGCACACACAAAGAACCAGATAAAGTCATGGCAAAAGTGAACAGAAGTGTTAGAGGGTAATGAGTGCAGTGAGTTGGCTGGTGTCCAGGCCTCCTTCCCAAGTCTTTATAAAGAACTTTGAATACCAGCTTAAGGAGCTTGATACTGTTAGTAGATTGTGTAGAGTCATAGAAGACTTTTAAGGAGGGGAACAGCAGTGCTATATGGGAGTAGTAGTATATTTTAGAAAAAATGATCAACTAGGGGCTGGATAGAATGGATGGCATCAGGGAGATTAGCTAGGAAACTGTAAAATAATCCAGATGAGAAATGATAAGGGTTTGTAGGGTTATAATAGGAAAATAGAAATGGCAGGATAAGTAAAGAAGTATTTGAAGGAAAAATCATCGGTCGTTTAGAATACCTGAGCAAACAAGATAGGATTGGCTCAACAGATTGATGATTAACAGAAAATTTTATGTAAGAAGGCTGGTTCTTTGAGAGTTTTTATTAACCTGGTATTGACTTTTCTGAGCCTGACATAATCAGGGATTTTGGACTCTGCTACTTTAGTTCTATTTCCTAATGCAAAACAGGGACAGATGAAATCCTTGAGGCAGCTAGAAAGCCAGTTCTGTGTACTAGGAAAAGTCTGGGGCTCTGTACTGGACTTTATTTGTTCTCCCCTGCCCTCCAAACCCCAAACCACTATTTATACCAAAGTCACTGCTTAGTTTAAATTAGGTAATTTATAAAGATACAGAATAGATTTAGTAACCTCTGCACAATGCTCCTTTCCTGTGTGTTATCTTCTATTATTGCTACTGCCTTCTGCTTATAATTCTTTCCTAGTTCCTGAGTCTCAGACATGTAAATAATTAGTTTTAGTGATGTAAGGTTTTCCAAATATAGATATCAGTCTGCAGTATCCAGTATTAGGTAGCTGAGGTATACAATATGGCTAGTCAAAATTGAGGTAGTCCTGACTGGTTGGCTCAGTGGTAGAGCGTCGGCCTGGTGTGCAGGAGTCCCGGGTTCGATTCCCGGCCAGGGCACACAGGAGAAGCGCCCATCTGCTTCTCCACCCCTCCCACTTGCCTCTCTGTGTCTCTCTTCCCCTCCTGGAGCCAAGGCTCCATTGGAGCAAGGATGGCCCGGGCACTGAGGATGGCTCTGTGGCCTCTGCCTCAGGCGCTAGAATGGCTCTGGTTGCGACAGAGCAACGCCCCAGATGGGCAGAGCATCGCCCCCTGGTGGGCGTGCTGGGTGGATCCCGGTGGGGCACATGTGGGGGTCTGTCTGACTGCCTCCCCGTTTCCAACTTCAGAAAAATAAAAAAAATAAAAAAATTGAGGTAGACTTAATATCAAAAAAGGAATGCACAATATCTCAATTTTATATTGCTTGCAATATAAATGTAAATACGTATTAAAATGACAATATTTTGGGTTAAATATGTTAATATAATCCTATTTTTAAATGTGGCTCCTAGAAAATTACTTATGTGGTCTCAAATTTTACTTCTGTTTTATAGTACTGATACGCATAGGAATAGGAATATCTGTTATGACAGGAACAGTCTTTCTAATATTGGCAGTATTCATTTGGAATGAGAAAACAAACTTTCAGTTAGACTTGCCTTTTATTTCTTTATACATTCTTAATATGTCCTTAGTCACTTGTCTAGCAAAGGAAAATCTGACTTTAAGTTTAGGGAACACTAATTTAATGTAAGTAATACTTTAAATAATAAAGATATATTTTTATTTTTAAAGTATAGCATTTATACTGTTGTGATAGATTTTTAAATAACCTTGAGACCTTGACCAGAATTTTTGAGAAAACGATTTACTAAAATTGTCATGATTACCTACCATCTTGAAAAAGTAGTCTTGCTATTCTGCAGTGCTTTTACAGCATGGAGCTGAACCAACCATCCGGAATACAGATGGAAGAACAGCGTTGGATTTAGCAGACCCGTCTGCCAAAGCAGTGCTGACTGGTAAGTCTGTGTAGTCTCTTTGGGTATTCCAGGAAAAATAAGAAGTATGAGTTTGCCCCTGGCACATAGCTTGGTTGGTTAGACTGTCGTTCCAATAGGCAAAGGTTGCGTGTTTGATCCCTGGTCAGAGCACATACAGGAACAGATTGATGTTTTCTCTCTCTCTTAAATCAATCAATAAATTTTTTAAAGGTTTTATTTATATAGTAGGGGTCGGGAACCTTTTTGGCTGAGAGAGCCACAGATTTTAAAATGTAATTCCATGAGAGCTATATAAGGACCCGTGTACATTATGCATTATCCATTAAAAATTTGGTGTTGTCCCAGAGGACAGCTGTGATTGGCTCCAGCCACCCACAACCATGAACATGAGCGGTAGGAAATGAATGGATTGTAATACATGAGAATGTTTTATATTTTTAACATTTTTTTATTAAAGATTTGTCCGCAAGCCAGATGCAGCCATCAAAAGAGCCACATCTGGCTTGCGAGCCATGAGTTCCCGACCCATGTTATATAGCCTGATCAGATGGTGGCTCAGTGGATAGAACTTCGACCTGGGATGCTAAGGACCCAGGTTCAAAACCCCAAGGTTGCTGGCTTAAGCGCTGGCTCACCAGCTTGAACTCAAAGGTCGCTGGCTGGAAGCCCAAGGTCGCTGATTTGAGCAAAGGGTCACTGGCATGGCGGGAGCCCTCTCATCCCCCCTCAAGACACACATGAGAAAACAATCAACAGCTGAAGTGCTGCAACTACAAGTTGATGCTTCTCGTCTCTCTTTCTTCCTGTCTGCCTCTGTCTTTGTCTCTTTCTCACTTTAAAAAAAATAGCCTGATGAGGTGGTGGCACAGTGAATAGAGCATCAGACTGGGATGTGGAGGACCCAGGTTCGAAACCCCGAGGTCGCCGGCTTGATCATGGGCTCATCTGGTTTTTGCAAGGCTCACCAGCTTGAGCCCAAGGTCACTGACTTGAGCAAGGGGTCACTTGGTCTGCTGTAGCACACACCCCCACCTCCCGTCAAGGCACATATGAGAAAGCAATCAATCCTGGATTATTAGTGAATAACTAAGGTGCTGCAACAAAGAATTGATGCTTCTCAACTCTGTTTCTATCTGTCCCTATCTGTCCCTCTCTCTGTCTCTGTAACAAACAAATAAATAAATAATAAAATTATTTGATTTTACAAAGAGAGGTGGGGAGGAGTGAGGAGTATTAACTCATAGTTGCTTCCCTTTAGTTGTTCATTGATTGCTCCATGTTATGTGCCTTGACTGGACAAGCCCAGAGTTTCAAACCAGCAACCTCAGCATTCCATGATGGCACTTTATCAATTGTGTTACTGCAGGCCAGGCTCAATAAATAATTTTTTCTTTTAATGAGCTTACTAGGTAGACAGTCAGCTTCCTACATTTAATCACCTCAACTATATTTTTAAAATAGTATCAGTCAGTTATTTTTCTTATGGACAGTTGGAATTTGATTCTTGTCTAAGAACAGTACAGCTTCTTTTCAAAAATGGTGTTCCTTCTTCACTGTTTCATGCTATTCCCTCCTTTAATCTTTTAAAAGAATTCTAGGGGCTCAGATGAAGCCTTGCACTATTAACCTGTATGCAATTCATACTGTGGGCAACAGTTTGGATTTTGTTTCTGCAAATCAGTAAGCTCTGTCTGTTTTGTTAAATTATGTTTTATTTAAAAAGTATTAATTTTAAAGGCTTTATATTCATTATAAATATAAAAGCTGTAGGCATAAAAAGTTTATATTTAATCGGGTTTTTTTAATCCTATTTTTATTGTATATACAGATATTCCTTGGTGTTCACGGGGGATTGGTTCCAGGATCCTCCCTACTCCCCCCACAGATACAAAAATCTAGATGCTCAAGTTCTTTTAAGGTGGCGTAGTGCATGTAGTCAGCTCTCTGAATTCATAGATTTCCACCGTGGATTGAAAACATTGTTTTTAGTCTGAGGTTGGTTGAATCCATACCTGCAGATATGGAAGTCTGACTATTTAAAATAACATTATAAAAACAATTTAGTGTTTAACAATCTTTTAGATTCACAAGAATGTTAAGATGATGTCAATTGGTGATGCCATAGATTACCTCTTATCATTTCTAAATGTTGGTATATTGGATTGGTTTTGTTTGTTTTGTTTGTCTTTTGAATGAAGTTGTGGGTGCATTTTGTGTGTTAAGCAAATAGTATATTGGTTTTAGAATAATTTAAGGAGTAAGAACTGGCAACCTCAGCATTCCATGTCTACGCTTAATCCACTGTACCACCACAGCTCAGGCTAAGGAGTAAAAAGAAAGGGAAAGGTTCACCTGTAACCTTTAACTGTGAAAAACTTTGTTAAAATTTTGGTTTATTTCCTTCCTGGCTTTCCTTTTTCTGTGCATGTTGTTTTTATATAATTGCAGTTACACTTCATTATGGAGCCTTAAATTTTTTTTCCCCTTTTATAACAGGTATTCCATGTTCTTCATATAAATATTTTAAACTGTAGAATATTCTGTCGATTAACCATTTTCCATTTGTTGGAAATTTACTTCCAGATTTAAATGCTTTAAATATAATCCAATGAGCATTTTTATGCATAAAACTGTCGTTAGTTTTGTAGTTGAATTTTTTTTAATTTCCGTGTTTTTTCCTAATTCACAGGTGAATATAAGAAAGATGAACTCTTGGAAAGTGCCAGGTGTGTTATAAATGTATACCATGAAACCTTCACCATTTAAATATTTTTTGCAATAAGCAAAAGAATGAATTTTTTAAATGTTCACATAAATGTTTTCAAACAGGATCTGATAAAGAATAGAATTGCTAATGAATTTTTGTGTGTGTTTGTATTAGGAGTGGCAATGAGGAGAAAATGATGGCTCTGCTTACACCCTTAAATGTCAACTGCCATGCAAGTGACGGTAGAAAGGTACTTCCTCTTATAGTTACATTTGTGTTCTCTCCTGGTAATGTAAAACTGCATTTCTCTTTTATAAATTAAAACATTTGATGCAAAGACTGATAGATTCTTTTAAGCAGTAATTTGGATTAATTCTTGAACTTAGTAAAACAGTATTGATAGTAAACATTTAACTGTTTGCTTACTATTTGCAATAATGAACTTATAAACTTTTACACAATGCTTTTAAGTCGGTGTTGGATTTTTTCAGACCAAATTGATGACTACTTAAACAATAAAGTTTTGAAGCTTTTGGGAGGATTTCTGGTTTTGTATTTGGATTCTTAGCTTTTTATACAATTTTGTTAATTTTTCTGATTTAACATTTCAGTCAACTCCATTGCATTTGGCAGCAGGATATAATAGAGTAAAGATCGTACAGCTGTTATTGCAACATGGAGCTGATGTCCATGCTAAAGATAAAGGGTAAGAACTTGAACAAAAATTAGGGTTAAAAAATTTTTGTTGAATTTATTGCGGTAACATTGGTTAATAAAATTATACTGATTTCAAGTGTACAATTCTGTAATACAGCATCTGTATATTGTATTATGTGTTCACAACCCCAGCAAAAATGAGGATTTCTTAAATGTTACTATCCTTATAATAATTTCTATAACTTTACAAAAATCTTTTTTTTCTTTTTTACTAAACAGCATTAACATTCAGTGAGTTTTTATAATATGCATACTGTTCTGAGGTTATAGGGAATTATCAAACGTTAGGGTAACTACTCTTAAGGCTTACGCTACACTTTACGGGGGCACGAGAAGATACCTACCAATACAAGTTCTCTCCTAAGTGTGAGGTGATAGGGAGGGACATTGCTGTAGATGTGCCCAGAAGGGAACTCTCAGTGATAGCTATAGTGATTGGGAAGTCCTTCAGGACTGGACGGTACTCGACCTGTACTCAGTTCAAGAAAGCAGAGAGTTTAGGAACCAGCACTCTGCAAGAGAACTGGTGTGAGAAGAGGTGCTCAAGCAGGTATTATAGCATATTTGGGAAACAGTGACTAGACCACCTTGGCTAGGGTTGAAGAAATAGGTAAGAATCAGGATTTATATTACTTGGCATTTTAGCCTAAGAAATTCAAACTTCATTCTATGAGTCTCATTAGCAATTGAAAGATCTTAAGCAAAGGGGAATGATTATTCTAAGAGGAGTTTTAAAGAGGTGCATTCTGGCAGCAATGTATACAAGTAGATTAGAGAGGGAGACAAGAAGTGAAAGGAGCAATTAGAGAATTCGGCATAATGAAGATCTATAGTAGTGGTGGCAGAAGAAATGGAAATGAAAAGAAGACACAATGCAAAAGATATTGCAGTGTAAAAATGGACAAGATCCCTTGACTGTCTGGAAGTGATGAGAAAGAAAGGAATAAAAAGATAACTACATTTCACAGTTTGAAGCTGAATGAGTGAGACCCAACGATGTACATACTAAAATCCAGGATGGAAAATTATTTTAGGGGAAAACATTGAGTTCACTTTTAGAACTCTTGGTTTTATGAAACTCAAGTGGAGGTGGTTAGTAGATAGTTGGAAATGAAATTATTGCTCAGGTAAGTAAGAAATTATAAAAATTGCTAAGGAAAGTCGTGAGCCTTTAAAGAGAAGATAGATAGAAATAAAGCCTAAGGCATCACTCAGCACAGGTATTTCAAGAGTTTTGAAAGGCAATGAAGGTGTCTGTGGTAATTAATTGTGAGTAATCCCCGTGGAGAAGCAGCTTAAAGATAGGTTAAGATTTTAAGGTTTCACTGTACCTTCCTATATAAAAAGTTTTTCTTCCATTGCCATAATGAAGGCATTGGGTCTTAGTTTTATTAAGAAATATAGCAATTTACCCTACAGTATCTCAAAAAAAAATGTTTCAAAGAAGAGTCAGTGTTTGAGCTGTCTGAGATGGAAAAAGATGTATAGAAGTAAGCAGGAGGGAGGGAACTCGATGCTACACCCAGGGAATAGTTCCGCAGAGAGGCATGAAGTGAACCTCAAGTGGTTTGGTATACTGTTATTGACAGGTAAGACTAGATAGGGTCATATCATTGTGTGACAGGCTAAGCAGTTGGACCCATCATTTGAAAGCAAGGAAAAACCAGTGAAAGATGTTAAAACAAGGAGTAACCACATCTGATATATTTTTTTTAAAAGTCTCGCTATAGCTTGAAGGACAAATTGAAATGAGGGTTATTTCAGTAATACAGGGAGAAATAGTCATTCCATCTCTCCCTTTTGCTCTCCCTCTCTCCCCCTCCATTCCCCTCTCCCCCCTCCATCTCTCCCTCCTCCATTCCCTCTCCCATCCCCCTCCATTTTTCCCCCTCTTCCCCCCTCCTCCTCTTTCCCTATCTCCTCTCAAGCCAAGGGGAAAGTTGTTTTGTTTTAGATTTTATTTATTCATTTTAGAGAGAAAAGAGAGTGAGTATAAGAGAGAAAGGGAGAGGAGCAGGAAGTATCAACTCCCATATGTGCCTTGACCGGGCAAGCCCACTGTTTTGAACCAGCGACTTCAGTGTTCCAGGTCGACAAAAAAATTTTAAAAAAAAATAATTTTTAGGACTTATGGTTCAAATGGATAGTATTAACATTTTTATTAGCAGGTCACATAAGCCATTTGCTATTTAAATCTAAGTTTAAATTAATTAAAATTAAAATAAGTCTATGGAATCTGTAATAACAGGCTTTTCTCTCCTCATATTATAGTGATCTGGTGCCCTTACACAATGCCTGTTCTTACGGTCATTATGAAGTTACTGAACTTCTGGTCAAGGTTAGTTTTCTTGTAATTTTCTTATAATTTATGTTATTTTAAATACATAGTGATGTGTTTTCTATGTGTTTTCAGCACTTGGTGGAGATAAGAGTATTTAATTACTACAAAATGTAGATGATCGCTAGGGCAGCATCTGACTGCTTGAGATTTTGGGGATACCATAAGATTTTAAGTATAAAGTAGCACTATCATTTTATAAGTAGCAGATTACAGGATTCTATAATTTGTGACTAAAGTGAACTTTCAAAACTCTTGAAATATCAGAGAGCAATTTTTAGTGAATTGTGTATTATTAAAACCAACCATTACATTTGCAAGACTTGCCCAGCTATACTTTGAGTTGAAACAGGCTCATTTGGTAAGCTTTATTTCTTCCTGTATATTGGGTAGCTATTTTTTAACAATCAGGATCTCAGGACTGGCAAGAAATTACTTATTTTGCTCCCTGTTGGATGAGAATAGAAAATATATGTCCTCTTTAGAATGAATCCAAAGATGTTACCCACACCCCCAAATCTTTTTGTCCCCCAGCCTCTATATATACACTGCTCACAAAAATTAGGGGATATTTCAAAATGAATATGAAGCAATAAAAAAAGAAGCATTTGATTTTTTTTATTAAACAAAAACATCAGAAAAGCAAACAAGTCAAAGAAAGTTGTTTGATTATGCAAATGAGATGCAAAACCAACTTTTTTTTTTTTTTTTTTTTTCATATTTTCTGAAGCTGGAAACAGGGAGAGACAGTCAGACAGACTCCCGCATGCGCCCGACCGGGATCCACCCGGCACGCCCACCAGGGGGCGACGCTCTGCCCACCAGGGGGCGATGCTCTGCCCATCCTGGGCGTCGCCATGTTGCGACCCTCCTGGGTGTCGCCATATTGCGACCAGAGCCACTCTAGCGCCTGGGGCAGAGGCCACAGAGCCATCCCCAGCGCCCGGGCCATCTTTTGCTCCAATGGAGCCTTGGCTGCGGGAGGGGAAGAGAGAGACAGAGAGGAAGGCGCAGCGGAGGGGTGGAGAAGCAAATGGGCGCTTCTCCTATGTGCCCTGGCCGGGAATCGAACCCGGGTCCTCCGCACGCTAGGCCGACGCTCTACCGCTGAGCCAACCAGCCAGGGCAAAACCAACTTTTATTTCATTGGTGAAAATGCACTATACAAAAGGCTGAAAGTACCGGAGTATCTGCACATTCCCTGATCCCCTAATTTTTATGAGCAGTATATGCAGTTGACCACACTCTTCAGACTTTTCTCACTCTGCATTCATTATGCCCCTTGAATACTTTCCTCAGTCTATCAGCAGCTGTTATAAGGGAAAGAAGACATTTATTACCAATGCCTCTGTACTTTCCTTTGGGGTATGTGCTACCATAGAGTACATTTCCCACAGAAACAACTTTATTATGATTAGACACTCTGAGTAGCCCATAAGCCTTTTTAAATTTATAATGTAGCTGCATTATCATGCATTTGTAGCAGTAGTGCTTTTGCTTATTGTAAAACTGAATCTTGAATTCAGTAGAATATTTGAAATATTATGGATAACAGTAAAACATCATACAAATTGCAATGGGACTTTTATAGACAACCAAATGGTGTTTTTCTAAGACTTAGTGTTTACTAAGAGTGGGAGGCTGACTAGAGGTTATACATATCGAGGAGGTTAGAAGAGGTGAGAGTGCAAACAGTTATCAGAGTAATGAAATTCAGGAGAGTCAGGAGAAAGCAAATACCTGTAAATAGAGACAGGGGATACAGGCAGAAGTCTTGAACAACACTGAGTCAGTAGGCAGCCCTTGCTAAAGAGTCTGGCTAGCAAACACTAGCATTTAACAGTAAACATGCTGTGCCTGCTTTTCATGACCAGGAAACATACAGATTGTGATTTGACTGCTTGAAAAGCTAACATAATTGTATGCCACTAGTAGAAGTATAGTGTCAGGAACAAATTTAATAACAGATGCATTGCACTTGCACAGTAAAACCATACTGAGAATATTGTTATAGACTCTTTAAATGAATTTTTTAAACTGAAATATATTTATTTTAGGGCCACTGGGATGATAGGATGTCTCAAAACCATTTAAAAAGAAGGTGTTTGGACAGGAAAAGAAAAATGTAATAGTTGCCTTCAAATATTGCAAAGAAGAATATTGATCTTCTTTGCTCCAAAGAAGACCAGTAAATCAAAGTTTAAAGTATATATTTAAATTAATGTAAAAGAGAATATTCTAACAGCGGGATTTATCTAGTAAGTATAAGAAGTTATGTTGAGAATTAGTTTCTGTTCATTGAAAGTCCTCAGAGTGAGTAGCTGGTTCACCTTCTACAGGTATGCTATAGAAGGAATTTTGCGCCTGATGAGAGGTTAAACTAGAACAGAGGTCGGGAACCTTTTTGGCTGAGGGAGCCATGAATGCCACATATTTTAAAATGTAATTCTGTGAGAGCCATACAACGACCCGTGTACGTTAGGCATTATCCAATAAAGATTTGGTGTTGTCCCGGAGGACAGCTGTGATTGGCTCCAGCCACCCGCAACCATGAATATGAGCGGTAGGAAATGAATGTAATACATGAAAATGTTTTATATTTTTAACGTTATTATTTTTTTTATTAAAGATTTGTCTGTGAGCCAGATGCAGCCATCAAAAGAGCCACGTCTGGCTCGTGAGCCATAGGTTCCCGACCCCTGAACTAGAACGACTTCTGTGGTCCATCCAACTCCAATACTTGGAAATGGTTAAATTAGAAAGACTGACAGTACTAAGTATTAGCAAGGCACTGGGACACTGAAACTCAAACATTGCTGGTGGCATTGCAGAAACAATATAGCCACTTTTAGAAAAGTCTAATAGAACACATCTGCCATATGACCTAGTAGTTTTATTCCTAGGGGTATGTGCAAAAGGAATGACAGTATGTGTGCACAAAGAGACTTGTACATGGATGTTCATAAAAGCTTATTAATACTAGTCAAAAACTAGAAATAGTTCAAATGCCAAATAGTCCATTGACAGGGTGATGGTTAAGTATATTATGATATATATACAATGGAATGCTACTACTCAGAAGTAAAAATGAATTACTGCTACAACATGAATGAATCTCAGTGAGAAAAGCTAGACACAGAGTATATACTTGTTTCATTTTTATGAAACTCAAGAACAGTTAAATCTAATACATGGTGCTAACAGAATGAGGGCAGGAATTGTCTATAAAAGGAGTATGAACAAACATTCTGGGATAATGAAAGTGCCCTATATCTTGAATTTTGGGTATCTTGAATATGTATATTCCTCGAAACACATCAAACTACAGTTGGCCCCCTTCCACGATTTTATTTTCTGCAGTTTCAGTTACGTGTAATCAACTGTAGTCTGAAAATATTTTAAATGGAAAATTCCAATGATAAACAATTTATAAGTTTTAAATCACATGCCATTCTGAGTAGTGTGATCAAATCTCACATTGTCCTATTTGAGACGTGAATCCAGCGTATCCCCACTGTATATACAGCTGCCCGTTAGTCATTTAGTAGCTGTCTCTGTTACCAGATCACCTGTCCTGAATTGCACTACTTCTATTCAAGTAACCCTTGTTTTACTTATAATGGCCCCAACATGCGAGAGTAGTGATACTGGCAATTCCATTATGCCAAAGAGAAGCCTTTAAGTGTTTCCTGTAAGTGAAAGGTAAGTACAGTACAGTGGAGGAGGGGCACATTCACATAAACTTTTATTACAGTGTATTGTTATAATGGTTCTATTTTATTGTTGTTAATCCCTTACTATACCTAATTTGTAAACTAAACTCTGTCGTAGGTGTATGTATAGGAAACAGCGTAGTGTATGTAGGGCTTGGTGTTGTTCATAGTTTTGGGCATCCGTGGGGGTACTGGAACATAACCCCCGTGGATAAGGAGGAACTGCTGTACTGTATGGACTGAAGAACTCGGCGTTTTGCCATACGTAAATCAGATCTCAAAAGAAAAAATTAGTTTTTGGAAAAGATGCATGTTAAATCTAAAGCTTCATTCTTAACTGTTTTTAACAATAAAAAATTAAATAGGCCTTTGGGTAGGCGTAGCAACCAGCTACTATTTCTTCTGTGAAGGAAAAAAAGGTATTTTTTTTCTGAAATAATTGGTTTCAAAAGTAAACTTTGGGATCATAACTTGTTTGAGCTTACATGATGTTAAATCACAAACTGCTAATAATTCTAAGGTCTCTTAAAAATTGAGCACTAAATGTGTGCTTTCCTCCCCCAGCATGGTGCCTGTGTCAATGCAATGGACTTGTGGCAGTTCACTCCTCTTCATGAGGCAGCTTCCAAGAACAGGGTGGAAGTGTGCTCTCTCCTCCTGAGTTATGGTGCAGACCCAACACTGCTGAATTGTCACAATAAAAGTGCTATAGACTTGGCTCCCACACCACAATTAAAAGAAAGATTAGCATGTGAGTATAAAATGATGAATATTTATCTAAAATATTACGATATCAAAAAAACTAAAATTTATTTCTTGTTTGCTTCTAGAAATTTTTAAGTAATAGAATATTTTCCTTTGCTGTGTTGTTCAGACTTTCATCATTTGGGAGTTTCTACTCATTCTGTTCTTAAGATACTATGAAAAGAAAATATATTTGTATTAGTTTTTTTTAAGTCAAGTTAAATGCTTATATATATATGTATTAGTCTTAAAATGGTATGCTTTTGAAAAACATTTGGGTTTTATTCCTTTCCTGGGAAACTGCCATGAAGTTCAAGTGTTATTTGTAGGATTGCCGTCTTTGAACATAGTCCCCGGTTTTACCATATAATATTCTTTGGTATCTGGGCGGTTTTGTATAGCTGAAGGAGATGTAGCGAGAAGTAGCCACCTGGTTTGCAGTACAGATACAGTTTGTAATACATAAATAGAAAACTATTTTGGAATAATAAAAGATAATAGATGGAATAAAAGAGAGGAATCTTGAAAAAATACTATCTTTTATTTGTTTATCAGTAGGTGCCTCTTAGGAATATCCAACTTGTCTAGTACCTTGTTTGCTGATATGCGAGCAAAGCCATATATTACTGCTATAATTTCAGTGTAAGGACTGTGGTCACCCTCTATTTTCTTTAGTACTGTGCTTTGGAAAATTCTCAGCTCCCTGGCATGGGAATATATTGCAGAACTCCAGATACCTCCAGACCAAAATAGACCTTGAGTTGGCCGTGTACTAAATTCGTGTATGCAGTTGGGAATGAATTGGATCATAACTGAGGGGAACTGGAATAAAGGGGTTATATTTGGAGATTATCTTTAGACTCTCCATTTGGCTATTTTGGTAGATATTTTGAAAATAATTTCAAGAAAAATACAGTGTCTTTTGCTAGGGAAGTCCTATCAATTTGATAATTCTCATGCAGATTTATTTATCTTTTTCTTCATCTAGATGAATTTAAAGGCCACTCTTTGCTGCAGGCTGCAAGGGAAGCTGATGTTACACGAATCAAAAAACATCTCTCTCTGGAAATGGTGAATTTTAAGCATCCTCAAACACATGAAACAGCATTGGTAATGTTTGAGATTTAAATTTTTATAATACAATAACCAAAAACATGCAAAACTAATTATAATGTCCTGTGTCTTATGATGATGATGTAGGGGTAGGGAAAATACCATAATGTCCTCCTGCTCTTAGAAGGATCATCGTTTTAAAATCCATGCTTTTTAAAACTTTATACTTGTATATACATAAAGAAAAAATTTCAGCCTGACCAGGTGGTGGCAAAGTAGATAGAGCATCATACTGGGACTTGGAGGACCGAGGTTTGAAACCCTGAGGTCGCCATTTTTTAGTGTGGGCTCACCAGCTTGAGTGCGGGGTTGCTGGCTTGAGCATGGGATCATAGACATGACCCACGGTAACTGGCTTGAGCCCAAAGATCACTGGCTTGAGCAAGGGGTCTCTCGCTCTGCTGTAGCCCTCCCCCATCAAGGCACATATGAGAAAGCAGTCAGTGAATAACTAAAGGAGCCGCAGCAAAGAATTGATGCTTCTCATCTCTCTCCCTTCCTGTCTGTCCCTCTCTCTGACTCTATCTATCTCTGTCATAAATAAATAAGTAAATAAATAAATAATAAAGAAATAATTTCAGCCTGACCTGTGGTGGTATAGTAGATAAAATGTTGACCTGGAACGCTGATGTCACTGGTTCGAAACCCTGGGCTTGCTGGTCAAGGCACATATGGGAGTTGATGCTTCCTGATCTTCCCCTCTTCTCTCTCTCATCCTCTCTCTCAAATAAAAAAAATTTTAAAGAAAAAACTTCAAACAATACAGAAAAATAGACTACCTCACACCCCCAAAGGTAGTGCTACTATTCATATGAGTATCCTTCCAGAAAAACGTTTTATTTTTATACTGGAATATGTTATGTGTAATTTTTTTTTATCGTGGATGGTACATATAATTTGCTTTTTATTATAAAAATTTTGTTTATAATTGAAAATTTGGAACCCACTGAAAATGAAAAAATCATTTTACTACCAAGATAAAAACCACTTGGCCTGACCTGTGGTGGCGCAGTGGATAAAGCATCGACCTGGATACACTGAGGTTGCCAGTTCGAAACCCTGGGCTTGCCTGGTCAAGACACATATGGGAGTTGATGCTTCCTGCTCCTCCCCCCACCTCCTCTCTAAAATGAATAAATAAGTAAATAATTAAAAAAAAACACTTGTTCTCTCCTCTAGTCTTGTAATATTTTTCAAAATTAGATCTAAAGTCTGTATATCTTTCGTCTATACTGTGTGAATGAAGTGTATGAATAGAGGCTACTTCTCTAATAGAGGTAACAACCACTCTGTAACAGAGTAAATGAGAACCAGGCAGTGTGTGGGAAAAAGAGCCTTAGGAAAAGATGGGAGCTAGTAAGGAAAATAGAAGGACAGGAAAAGAAATTGTATATCAGAGGCTGCCTTAGAAGTAGAAATGTAAAAGGAACCAAGTCCTGCTATATGAACTGCAGAATATACTTTGGGTGGGGGAAGACGGCCCTAAAGAAATTGATGTATTTAGGGGCAAATGTAATTCATAGTAAATAGCCTTACTTACTTAATATCTTCCATGGTTGATTTTCTTCCTTATGCTGTGATGTAAACTGTTGTACGTAGCTAATGTAGAAACCTACCTACAAAACATTGTAGACCTTTTGGCTACTTAAAAAAATATATCCACATAAAAACAGTAGCAAAGCTTTAGGTTAATAAATGTAGTGTAAAATTAAAATCATAGCAGTATTGAGATGGTACAAAGAAATTTGGAAAGACTAATGGAATATTTTCTGGTCTAAAGAGCTAATACTACATGTTGTTTTCCCTAAATATTCTATAAAACACCTTGTTTTGTTACTAATTGTAAAACATACTAGAGCTAAATATTGGATGGTTGTGGTCCAGGGGCAGTGTCTTCCAGGCTTCCAGAGTTTACTGGCCCTCTCCCAGGATGGGGCAGACAAGTAGGGGGGCAATTTGAAATGGATGTGATCAAAATTCTTGGAAATAAATTAGTTTCATTCTGTGTGCTATCCTGATAGATGGTTTGGGATGATTACTCATATCAAAGGAGATATATTCACCAATTAAAAATGGTTTTCTTGAGCCCTGGCCGGTTGGCTCAGCGGTAGAGCATCAGCCTAGCGTGCGGAGGACCCGGGTTCGATTCCCGGCCAGGGCACACAGGAGAAGCGCCCATTTGCTTCTCCACCCCTCCACCGCGCTTTCCTCTCTGTCTCTCTCTTCCCCTCCCGCAGCCAAGGCTCCATTGGAGCAAAGATGGCCCGGGCGCTGGGGATGGCTCTGTGGCCTCTGCCTCAGGCGCTAGAGTGGCTCTGGTCGCAATATGGCGACGCCCAGGATGGGCAGAGCATCACCCCCTGGTGGGCAGAGCATCGCCCCTGGTGGGCGTGCCGGGTGGATCCCGGTCGGGCGCATGCGGGAGTCTGTCTGACTGTCTCTCCCTGTTTCCAGCTTCAGAAAAATGGAAAAAAAAAAAAAATGGTTTTCTTGAGAGCAAAGATGATTTTTGTGATGGCAACAACATCAAAGAATGAATCTGAAACAAAAGTCGTGAGGATCAGATAAGCTTTATAATTGACAACAGGTCAAACAAATTTCATGTGTACTATGTATTTAAGTGTATAAAACAACTTAGCTTAACAATGATCTAGAACTTTTTATTCCATGAATTTTCAAGTTTTAATTTTATAATGTATATACATACATTTATTTAGTCATTCGCTCGTTTAGTCATTTATTGAACACCTGTTGTGTATGAGTATCATCATGTATGTTGGGGATGCAAAGATTTGGGACATGACCATGAGATACTTATTAGGATTATAACTAGCAAACCCCTATCTCCTGTCTCCCTTCCTCCTTGATATATCATATACATAAAGTCTGCCACATCCACCCTGAAGTGTATCATTTTCCACCACTGATTTTTGCCAAACATGTTATCCAAGCTCCTTATTCTGCTTGGTTGAAAGAGAAACATATACTTCTCATCTGGTCAGCTATTCCATCAGTGCTATTACCAAACAGAATCCAGAGCTGATGACTGCTGTTATTTCTCCATGTGAAGAAACCCTAACTTTTGGGGTGTTTTATTAACCTTTAAAAAATAACAAACACCATTCTAAACGGGAACAGTTTTGAAAAGAGTATTGATCACATTAAATTCTATTTTTCATCACATCACTAGTGGCTTTTGAAAGATGTAGGACAACTATAAAGCTTGATCAGAATATTTAGTAATAAATAAGTTATCTGGTAAGTAATAAGTTATCTGATAAGATTTTCAGGTCCTGCCAGAATTTGCTAATCATTGTACATTCTATCCAATAGAAAGTCTTTGAGTGGCAAAGTTAATAACAAGTTAAGGTAAAAAATTATGGAAAAAAAGTGAAATAACTTCTTGATTGGAAACACAAATATTCTTAGATAAAAATCAGTCCTGTATAGTCCTTGATTAATGCTGCAATTTAAATTATCTAGCATTGTGCTGCCGCATCTCCATACCCCAAAAGAAAGCAAATATGTGAACTGTTGCTAAGAAAAGGAGCAAACATCAATGAAAAGACTAAAGAGTAAGTATATTTTTAATAATTAAAAATTATTGACATTTTATTTTTGAAAAATATGCTTATTGTCTGGCTGTCTTTTTCTCTTTTAAGATTCTTGACTCCTCTACACGTGGCATCTGAGAAAGCTCATAACGATGTTGTTGAAGTTGTGGTGAAACATGAAGCAAAGGTATTACCTTTTTGGTAATCTTTGGTGATGATCCAGTGAGTTATTTTCTATTTAGCAAATGAAATGTCCGACTTCCTAAACTATTTACTTTCTCTTATGTATTACCTTTTTCCTCTTAATCTTACTTAAAAATAGTCCTGCAGATACTTTTTCTTTATCAAAAGTTTTTCTAGAAATCCTGTGGATTTATTCAGAAGTACATTATGCATTTATATCTTTCATTCTCTATCCCCTTTAACCATACCCCACTGGTCAAATTACCCTTAAGGTGTTTTTCTCACATTTTTTCTTGAAGAAAATATCCCCAGCTAGTGAAAATATTGATTCTGACCTGTCATCTTTTCCAGTATTCTTTTCTCATATCTTCTGTTCCTTGGTTACCACAATAGCTCCTGTTATTTACCCCAACCAGAGTCTTTCTTACTCTCTGTTTTCTCTGTGACTAAGCCAAGGAACTTGGAACAAAAAGAAATAAGTTATTTAAATGGCTTGACTCAAAACATAGCTCCCCATATTGGGAAGTGAATACTACTCCTTCCCATATTGGGAAGTTACTGGTTTTTAGTTTGCATTTGTACACAAAGCATTTTATTCATGGAATAACTGTTTTCATCCAGGCTATAAATCATCATTTCCTACCCAAGAACTTTAAAAAATAATACTCAGTAAAAGATATACAAAGAATCCCAGATTGGGATGACAGTCACCTAATTCAGCAGTTTTTACCGTATTTAGCCACAGATCCTTGCCTTTAAACAAAATCTTTGGTAGAAATTCATTATGTAACAGAAAGAATGAGCTGCTCTTAATGAAGGGAGAAGAATGAAAAGAGATCCCTTTCCCCTTACGTGGCCCTGAGGCTCTTCTCTAAATGTGCATTGCAGGAGAGTTTTCTGATCTGTCCTTCTTTGAGTTTCCCAGTCAAGGAACTACTTAGAATTCTACAATTTCTTTTTCTGTTGCCTCTCAAGTGTCTTAATTTCCCTTTGATTTGGGGAAATTCTTGATAATGTATACTCTCCATCTTTCTACTGTAAATTATTGAATGAAATAAAGTTATTTCTGCTTGACTGTTTGGCATATCTCATTTGTCTATCTGTTCTATAACTTTCACTGATTGGTTTTTTGTGCATGTGATACATTACTAAAAGAAATTATTCACATTAAATTTGAGTTGTAAAATTCAGTAAAATAGTCTTGGCTGGGGCGGCCAGCCATCCAGGTTTGTCGAGACCTGAGGGATTTCCAGAAACAGAGGACTTTCAGTGCTAAAACTCGAGAAGTCTCAAGTAAACCAGGATATGTTGGTCACCCTAATCTTAAAATAGAGGGGTACCCATATAGTTTTCTTTTTTTTTTTCTTTTCCAAGTGAGAAGAGGGGGGATAGACTCCACCATGCGCCCCGACTGGGATCTACCCAGCAACCCCCATCTGGGGCCAGTGCTCTTCCCATTTGGGGCCATGCTCTCAATGGATCTATTTTTGGCACCTGAGGTAGAGGCTCCATGGAGCCATTCTCAGTGCTGGGGAAGGGGGGTATGGAGAAGCTTATGGTCACCTCTCCTGTGTGCCCTGACCAGGGATCAAACCCAGGACGTCCACACTCCAGGCCAACGCTCTACCACTGAGCTAACCGGCCAGGCCCCCATATAAATTTTTAAGTGGATGTATTTGATATTTCAGTGAGTTTTGGTTGTATGAATAAATAGGTTAATTGCCTTCAGCATTTTAAATTGCTTTTTAAGTTCCGTAAACCTAGAGATTAGCCATTTATGCTGTATAGTCTGAAATTGGATTCATTGAGAAACTCTTACTATAGTTCTGTTTAAATATTCCCCAATTCCATAAATGTGAATTGGACAGTGTCTCAAAACACACAGTGGTTACAGGATTGATTCCTGAGCAATTTAATTTCTCAGTTATATTTTGAAGAGTTATTTTCCTTGCCGGGAGGGGTGAAGTGGGGATGTGATAGGGGAGGTGTTATAGGTGATTGTTTTAATCAGCATTTTAAAAATTACAACCAAGTTGAAAGAACTTTGTAGAGAATAACTATGAACCTATCCACCACCTAGATTCTGTTATAACATTTTACTATATTTTATTATGTATCATCTTCTCTTTCAATTTATCTTACCTTTTTATACATTTCAAAGTAGTATGCAAATTACTGTGCACTTCTTAAATATTTCCAAATAGGCATTATTTAGAGGTCTATATTCATTTAAGATTTTTTTTGTTTTTGGTTGTGGTGTGTTTTTTATGTAAATTTACATGCCTTGAAATGCACAGATATTAAATATACATTTACTGAATTTTGACTGATACATACACCTTATCAGAACTCACCAAGATATAGAACATTACCTCATGGAGGAGACAGGGATCCGTCCAAAGCAGTTTCCTTCCCTAGAGACAATAACTTCATTTTTGCCTACGTAGATTAGATGTACCTATTCAAGGCCTTCATGTTTATGCAATCATACAACTTGTGCTCTTGTGAAAGGCTTTTTCCTCAATATACTGTTTTGGAGATTCATCCACTTAACAGTATGTTCCTTTTTATTGCTCAGAAGTTCCCTATTCTGTGAATATACCATAGTGTATTTATTTGTTTAGGCTATTTTACATGATAAAAATGGTAAAAGATTAAGCAAATAGAAATGTGTCTTTTTGTCTGTCTGTTTGTTTTTGTAAGTGGGAAGCAGGGAGGCAGAGAGTCAGACTCCTGCATGTGCCCTGACCAAGATCCACTTGACAAGCCAGTGATGCTCTGCCCATCTGGGGCTGTTGCTTCGTTGCTTGGCAACCGATCAATTTTAGCACCAGAGGCAAGGCCATGGAGCTATCCTCAGTGCCCAGGGCCAATTTGCTTCAACCGAGCCAGGGCTACAGGAGTAGAAAAGAGAGAGAGAGAGAAAAAAAAAAAGGGAGAGGGGGAGGGGCAGAGAAGCAGATGGTCTCTTCTCCTATGTGCCCTGACTGGGAATCGAACCCAGAATGTCCATACACCGGCCTGATGCTCTACCACCGAGCCAACCGACCAGGGCCAGAAATAAGTATTTTAAAACTAATCTAATCTCTGGCTTTGTTACTGACTATTGTCTCTCTTCTGGTTATTCTCCACATTTCTGAACCTCAGAGATCCATAAAAAATAACTGTTACTCAACATCTCATACTTTTATCCCAAAATTGAGTCTTCATTCTGATGTCAACTTTCATGAATTGTTCTAGATTTGAACATAAATAATTGCTTTGAGTAGCCTTCTTAAGAGAATAATTGAGAATTTAAAATTAGTAGCAGATGTAAAATACATGATTGGATAATTTAAATTTTGCATTGAAAGCTAATTTCAGCTTTTTCTGCATTAAGGTTAATGCTCTGGATAATCTTGGTCAGACTTCTCTGCACAGAGCTGCACACTGTGGTCATCTACAGACCTGCCGCCTACTCCTGAGCTACGGGTGTGATCCTAACATCATCTCTCTTCAGGGCTTTACTGCTTTACAGATGGGAAATGAAAACGTGCAGCAGCTTCTTCAAGGTATTAAATACTTCCATTAAATTATTTTTTTTAATTAACCTTTAAAATCTATCATGTAATGGTTGGTGGTTAAAGGAAAAATTTTAAAGAATTTTTGGCTGTTATTTCTTCCTAACTCATTCTACTTAGTGCCCAAGTGTCATTAAATCTTAATTATGACTTTGTTCCAGTAGCATTTTTCTACCCAATTTCTCTGAATAAATAGCTGACTCTTAAGTTTTTGTCTAGAAACATCTTAAAAGTATGATACAATAGTAGCTATTTCCTTTTAAAGAAGGGAAAACCTGACCTGTGGTGGCGCAGTGGATAAAGCGTCGACCTGGAATGCTGAGGTCGCTGGTTCAAAACCTGGGCTTACCTGGTCAAGGCACATATGGGAGTTGATGCTTCCTGCTCCTCCCTCCCCCTTCTCTCTCTCACTCTCTCTCCTCTCTAAAAAATTAATAAAAGAAGGGAAAACTTGGAAAGGTAGGTATCTCATAGTAGAGCAACTGTAGTGATAAATAATACTTTAAGATTGGCCCTATTCATTCTTTTTTTTTTAATTTTTTATAATACAAGGAAGGCGTGTAGATTTTGTACAAGGTAGCCAACTATTTGACTTACAAGAATATATAGTATTTAACTATTGAATTCCCTCATTTATTGCATTTAAAAATATTTAAATATTTACACACAATCTATAAATATCTACACATAGGTTAAAATTTTTAGCCTAGAAATCTGGTCCCATAATTTTCAAGTGTCTTTGCCTACATCTCCACATTTTACTAGAATTTTAATAGAATCTCTGACATCTCAAAGCTCTAATGAGAAGAAATGTAACAGATCAAGCCTTTTGTATCTTCAGTAGTTGCCCTTGAGGATCCTTCTATGTGTGGTCTAGAAACCACATTTTGAGAAAAACACTGCTTGAATAGAAGTGTTAAATGAAGGCAAGTTGATAAAACCTCCCGGAAGCTGCCAAACTGTGAACTAACCGTAAGACTGCTGTACTTTCCCATGTACTACATGTTCGTTTCGGTGTCAGTTCTGCGGATATAACACTAGTCCTATTCAGTTGCCTAGTGATGGATACTTATAGTCTTAGTAGTTTTATGCAAAATGCTATTACTTACTTTTCCAGCTGGTTTCTTAGACTAAATGACCACGATCCAAATTCCTGGGTCAAGGGATAACGTAATTGTTAAGTCATCTTCCAGAAAGGTTGTTATGTACCATTTTACACTCTACTAACAATGTATGACGGGACCTGTTTTTCTTTTCAGCAGTAGATATTATGATTCTTAATCTGCTTGTGTGAGTTTTTGTATGGAAAATTATACAAAAGTAATACAGAAGAATAACAAAAGTTACACAAAAATTATTCAGAAGAAATAGATGCTTTTTTAATGCAAATTATAGAAATACTGCCATGTAGCTCCCCTTTTCCCTCTTAGCCCACTAATACATGGAAAAAAAGTATCATTATTTCAGTCTTAAGATACATTTTGCAGTATTTTTCCATTTTTATACTTGCCTTTGTTTGTACATAACTTTAATACTTTAAAGCCTGGCAGATATTTTTCCAAATCAATTTTGATTCTGCTTTTAATCTACTCTAAGATGCTTTTTACTGCTATAATATAAAAAATAATCACTTATAGTATCTTCTGTTATATTTAAGGTTTACTTTTTATACTTTAATTCATTTGGAGTTTATTTGTTCTGAGATACAAGGTGCATGTTTTCTTCTTTTCCAACAGGATTTATATAAACTGTAAAACAGAATTTTAGAACTGAGAAAATCTGAGGCCCAGAAAGTTCAAGTGACTTGCCCCAGTCAGATAGCTAACGTCAGAACCATGGTTAGATAGAGCTCTGGCCATTGCTCTTCTGTGTTTTTCCACCATTCAGCAGGCTTGCTCACAGAGCTGGCCATCTTTCATCATCTGTTTTATGTTTCTTTACATTGCTTAAATCAGATTTTATTATTATCATTCACATTTACAATTTCGCTTATATGTGTTTCCAAATAAAAGTTTTAAAAGTCTTACTATTTTTTCTCTACTATCATTGGTATTTGCTATATAATCTGCCAAACTATAAAAAATTTCTTTGAGATAAGATGCCTCCCTTAAAGCGTGGTCCCACATTCTGAGTAGGAGTTAATTACTCTTTCCTTCTCTCTCTTTAGAGGGTATTCCACTAGGTAATTCAGAAGCAGACAGACAATTACTGGAAGCTGCAAAGGCCGGAGATGTAGAAACTGTAAAAGTAAGATGATCTTATGTTTTTAACTTTGGGTTTTTATTTTGACAATGTTTAATGAATCTGTACTGTTACAATGAAGAACCTAGTTGTTTATATGTGCCTTGTTTTAAAAGGTAAATAATACTAATCTAGTCCTCTGAAAATAATCATTAAGTAATAGAAGAAACTTTTTAGTTTCACATGCATCATGGTCATAAATTTAAATAAACTGTATGTTTATGGAAATGAGTTTTGTTTAAAGAACCTAGGCATTTGTCACTTTAAAAGAGCATATATCAAATGACTGTCTATTATTGTTTACATTTAATATATAAAACCCAGGAGGAGGGAAAAAACTAAACAGTGTTTCATTCTGTCTATATTTCTTCTGGTTTCATTTCTTTGCCGCCAGCTCCCCCATACCATGGTGAGGACCCAGTGTTTAAATATAGTGATGATACTGTGTTGTTACTTTTCAGAGCCATTGTCTCCTTATAATCTTCAGTTCATCTACACTGAATTTTTTTCCTCTCTCGGAGGAGCAAACGTCAGCTCTTACATGGCCCATCTACTATAATAGTCTTCCCCCGAGTAACTGTGTACTTCCTTAGATTTTGCTTGACTTTTTACTATAGAAGCATATTTTAATGCCTATACCAAATACTTCTGTTACCTACAGAAACTGATTATCCAGGTAAATATGTAACTCAAAAGGCTAATATTTTGAAAGAATAAGACTACTTTTTAATTCAGCTAGTATAAATTAAAGTTAATTCAGCATATTTTATGAGTTTCAATAATGTAATAATTTCCTTTTTTTGGCAATTAAGCGAATAGTAGGGAGTTTTGTTTT
This sequence comes from Saccopteryx bilineata, assembly GCF_036850765.1. Lineage (NCBI taxonomy): Eukaryota > Metazoa > Chordata > Mammalia > Chiroptera > Emballonuridae > Saccopteryx > Saccopteryx bilineata. The sequence goes on from NC_089496.1 coordinate 79,258,054, forward strand.
GCCCTTGTCTCTGCCCCAGTCTTTTCCAAAACAGTGAATGTCCTATTTTAGGGGTTATTAATAGGTAATAAGTTTTATAAAAATCTTAACTGTATTGATTTGATTTATGACAGAGGTAGCTATTTAAAGCATTATTACTATATTTCTATATGGTGTTCTCAGTCCTAAACAGACCCACCCCATAAAAGTCAATATTAGATTTTCTGAGAATAGAATATGAATGTTGGTCTCATCTGAACTTGTTGGTCTCATCTGAACTTGAACGCTGAGAAAATTTATTCGCTGTCTTTTTAAATAAGAGGTCTATAAAAGTTGATTTAAAAGTCCATGGGATTCTTTCCTACTGCTTTATCTGTGTAAGTAGTACAGCTATCCCCAAATACTGCAGAGGGTTTTTTTGTTTTTGGTTTTTTTAAAATTTTTTTTTTTTGCATTTTTCTGAAGCTGGAAACGGGGAGAGACAGACTCCCGCATGCGCCGGACCGGGATCCACCCGGCACGCCCACCAGGGGGCGACGCTCTGCCCATCCTGGGCGTTGCCATATTGCGACCAGAGCCACTCTAGCGCCTGAGGCAGAGGCCAAGGAGCCATCCCCAGCGCCCGGGCCATCTTTGCTCCAATGGAGCCTTGGCTGCGGGAGGGGAAGAGAGAGACAGAGAGGAAGGCGCGGCGGAGGGGTGGAGAAGCAAATGGGCGCTTCTCCTGTGTGCCCTGGCCAGGAATCGAACCCGGGTCCTCCGCACGCTAGGCCGACGCTCTACCGCTGAGCCAACCGGCCAGGGCCTTTTTTGTTTGTTTTTTAAATTTTATTTTGCAAAGAAAAAATTGTATTATAATGCGGTCTTATTGTTTGATGTGTTTTATATTTACATTCTCGTTTCCTTAAGTAGGTAGCTTATAGGATATTGAAAGGGGGATTTTGTTTCTCTTACTGACTGTGTTGGCTTGTGGAAAAACAAATCACTTCTGTTAAAGGTAGTGAGCTGAGTTGTTGTTTCCCCCTAAATAAATTAAAGGGAAACTAGTTGATTTTTTTTGTGAGGGGTGATCAAAAATTTTTAAATGCTTGTCTGGTTAAATGATCATAAAACAATATTCATTGCACATAATAGTAAAGACAAGACTGCAATATCTTTAGACATAAGGGTGATTAATATTCACAGACTAGCCACCTGTCTGCAGTCTGGCGGTTGAAAACCACTGGTCTACAGGAAGAAATAGATAAAGAGATGAAATTGGGAGCAGGAATTGGTCTTAGAGAACAAAATAATGTGATTGGATTGAGAAAGACTTTCTTCTCCCTTACTCTCTGTGAATGGGCATCGGGTTGTCTTCCCTTGCCTGTCCTTTTAAAATCACTTGGTAGAATTTTATTTTCATCCACTTTTCTATTCTTTATCTAGCTCTAGGCAGGTGAATCACGGGGACAGTAACATGTATATTACCCAATGAATACTTAAACTTAAGTGCTCAATTGTGTTTGTTTAGTGGTGATCTGTAGACTAGATACTTCCTGTTAGAAAACCTGTCAGTGCAGACAAAACTAAACTGACAAGTAGGCAGTAGAGTGGCTGATGATAACTACCAAACCTAGCGCTGGCACGTGTTAAAAAGACTCATTCCGGCCCTGGACGGTTGGCTCAGTGGTAGAGTATCAGCCTGGCGTGTGGTAGTCCCAGGTTCGATTCCCGGCCAGGGCACACAGGAGAAGCGCCCATCTGCTTCTCCAGCCCTCCCCTTCTCCTTCCTCTCTGTCTCTCTCTTCCCCTCCCGCAGCCAAGGCTCCACTGGAGCAAAGTTTGCCCGGGCGCTGAGGATGGCTCCATGGCCTCTGCCTCAGGCACTAGAATGGTTCTGATTGCGACAGAGCGACACCCCAAGATGGGCAGAGCATCGCCCCCTCGTGGGCATGCCGGGTGGATCCCGGTCCGGCTCATGTGGGAGTTTGTTTGACTGCCTCCCCGTTTCCAGCTTCGGAAAAATACAAAAAAAAAATAAAATAAAAAAATACTCATTCCTAGAGCCTAACTTCAGACCCATGGAATGTCATCTTTCAAATGGGACCCTGAAACTATATATCTGATGACGACCTCTTGTTTGGGTAGCATTGAAGAGTTTTTTCAGTCCTGAGATGAAACTCCTGATAGTTGATTTTTTGGTTTATTCAGCTCTAGGCTTTTAGGGTAGGATAGTAAAGAGCAGAGGGGAAATTAAAGGAGGATATGGGGGGATAAATGGTGATGCACAAAGACTTAGTGGAGTAAACACACAATACAGTGTACAGAGATGTGTTGTAGAGTTGGACGCCTGAAGCCATATAATTGTATAAACCAGTGTCACTCCAGTAACTTCGATGAGAATTTAAACAAAAAAGAATAGCCCTGGCCGGTTGGCTCAGCGGTAGAGCGTCGGCCTAGCGTGCGGAGGACCCGGGTTCGATTCTCGGCCAGGGCACACAGGAGAAGCGCCCATTTGCTTCTCCACCCCTCCGCCGCGCTTTCCTCTCTGTCTCTCTCTTCCCCTCCCGCAGCCAAGGCTCCATTGGAGCAAAGATGGCCCGGGCGCTGGGGATGGCTCCTTGGCCTCTGCCTCAGGCGCTAGAGTGGCTCTGGTCGCAACATGACGACACCCAGGATGGGCAGAGCATCGCCCCTGGTGGGCGTGCCGGGTGGATCCCGGTCGGGCGCGTGCGGGAGTCTGTCTGACTGTCTCTCCCTGTTTCCAGCTTCAGAAAAATGAAAAAAAAAAAAAACCAAAAAAGAGAGTAAGGGTTTTTACTAATACTGATATTCTTTTGACTTTTTTTGAGCACCATGATTTATTACCAGTGTTGCTTTTATTCCTCAGATGTTTATGCTTTTCATGCAGAATACTCTTAAGTATTTTAAATGTTACTCTTAAATCTTTCTCAGGTAGGTTTTTCTTATCTAAACCAAATAGCACAAAAAATTGCTTGACTATTTTTTTAATTCTCCCAAGGACGGTATATAAACAATAACATTCTGTTAATTTATTCCCTATAATGCAATTTAATTCTCTAAATGTAGTTCTTTGACTATCAGCATCAACACTATCTAAGTAACTTGTTAGATATGCAAATTCTCAGACCCCAGCCCAGTCATACTGAGTTAGAAAATCTGGATGTGGGACCTGGTGCCCATGAAAACCTGAGAAGCACTGGTCTGGAGCAGTACTTCTAAACTTTGATGTGCTTACAGTCAGCTGGGAATCTTGAGAAAGTGCTGACTCTGACTCAGTAGATGAGGGTCTTAGATTCTGAGTTTTTAACAAGCCCCATATAATGGTGATGCCTTTATATATTTGCCAAAAATGCAATTTAACAATTGCTGATAATTGATACTTAGATTACGTTTATGTAAATAGTAGTACTGGTGATGATAAAATTTCCCTACTGGTTTTGGCAAAAGATTGTATAGGCATAGATGAGAGGACCAGAGGGATAGGGGGATTCCCACTAAGTAACGAGATGAAATACGAATGCGCCTGACCGGGTGGTGGCGCATGGATAGAGCATCGACCTGGGACGCTGAGGACCCAGGTCTGAAACCACAAGGTCGCCAGCTTAAGCGTGGGATCATAGACACGACCCCATGGTTGCCAACTTGAAGCCCAAGGTCACTGGCTTGAGCAAGGAGTCACCGGCTCAGCTGGAGCTCCCTTCTTGTCTGTCCCTCTTTCTCCATCTCTCTAAAAAAAAGAAAAGAAAAAGGAATAGATAGCAAATAGTTTCTGAGGATGATTTGATGAGACCAGAAAATAACTCAGATTTGAAATTTCTACTAAATGAATGAAAATAAGAAACCAGAATATATAACAGCACTATATGTATGCTGTGTTCCCTCCTATAGAAATTGTGTACTGTTCAGAGTGTGAACTGCAGAGACATCGAAGGGCGTCAGTCCACACCACTGCATTTTGCAGCTGGCTATAACAGGGTGTCTGTGGTGGAGTATCTGCTGCAACACGGAGCTGATGTGCATGCCAAAGACAAAGGGCAAGTATCAACAATTACCGTGGCCTCTCCTTCCTCTACCAGACCTTTTGAGGAAAATCTGAAAATATTTTTATGACGGTTGGTAGCTCTTTTATTTTCAGGAAAGTCTGTCTCATAACATTAGCTTAAACATAGCTTCATTTTAGTGAAGATTTTATGATGGATAGCAGTCATATACAGACTTATTTGCATAATGCCTATGATTTTATAATGGCCAATGATATTACAGTTTTAGTGTGATTTTGATTTAAATGTCTTCGTTTTGCTTTGAGGATATTTAAATTCTTCCAGTTCATCTTAAAATTATTTTTTTTAAATATATAGTTTTGATTCTAGATGAGTATGTATTTTGTTACATTCTCTTCAATTTTAAGTATTTCCTTCCTGCCCTTCCCAAAATAATTCCATTTATACTTTCAATAAATATTAGGGTCTGTAAAATAGAATCAGTATAATCCTTTGTACAGTTCAAGAAATTTATTAGCTATATGTAATTACTTAAAACGTATCTTTGTGTTGCATTTCTTTTCAGAGGACTTGTGCCTTTGCACAATGCGTGTTCTTACGGACATTATGAAGTTGCAGAACTTCTTGTTAAGCATGGAGCAGTGGTTAATGTAGCTGATTTATGGAAATTTACACCTTTACATGAAGCTGCAGCTAAGGGAAAATATGAAATATGCAAACTCCTGCTGCAGGTATATTTAAGCACTTACTATTGACATGGTGTATCACATAGACTATGTTTGATGTTTCTAATAACTAATATAAACTTAAACTAGTAAGGGGGTAGGAAACAGTTACCTAATTCTCTACCTGGATTTCAGAAAAAATATCAGGAACCGTATTTAATCTGTGAGTATGTTTGCCACACATTGATTTATTATTGTATAAAGTCAACTATGATCATAATATTTCTCTGTGGTAAGTTTTCTTATTTAGTACTTTACTAAATAGTTGATGGGTTATGTAATTTATAAGCCAGATTTATTCAACACTAATAAAATTGATAGTAGAGGTTCAATATAGTTACTAGTGTAGCTATTTTACAGTAAAAACAAGAATAAAGTTAAATTTATACTTTATTTCAATATTTTTGAAAACTAAAAATGGCACACATGAAAGTTAATTTATAGTGGAATACTTTTTTTAAATGTAGTTTAAACTTTTGACATGTATTGCATTATAAAAACCCAATAATTAACTGCCTCTATATTCTTTTTATTATAATTTTTATGTGTATTAAACATTAATAACAATTATGTTAATCTTTAAGGTAGAGTCTCAGTAGAAAAAGTTTCTTTTAGTAGAGTTATATTGACTGTTTTCTCATTGACCAAGGGCAAACTTAATTCCTCTTTCTATCTTTTTTGCATGCCCAGCATGGTGCAGATCCTACAAAGAAAAACAGGGATGGCAATACTCCTTTGGATCTTGTTAAAGATGGAGATACTGATATCCAAGATCTGCTTAGGGGAGATTCAGCTTTGTTAGATGCTGCCAAGAAAGGTTGTTTAGCCAGAGTTAAGAAATTGTCTTCTCCTGATAATGTAAATTGCCGTGATACCCAAGGCCGACATTCAACTCCTTTACATTTGGCAGGTAAGGGAAGGATGTTTTGCAGATTTAGGCTGATGACAGCTAAGATTCATTTTACCAGAGTAAAGTATTTTCTACAAGTAAACGTAAAGGATTCAAATCAAACATTTTCTGATACCACTCTTGTGCTCAAGTATGTCTGTACGGGGCAGCTGTACTTCGTGCTCACTTTAGTCTAGTGTGTTACATTCTGTAAGAACAATTGAAAGGCTCTGCCAGTCACCATGTAACTTGGAACTTTTATTTCAGGTCACATTATTTGAATCATCTTTGGTGAGTTTTGGGTGTAGAAACTTGAAAAATATCCCTGCATGAGCCAGCCTTCCATTCTCCTGATGATATAGCTGTTAAGCACAAGCAGGAAAAGAATCTTAAAAGACTTTCAGAAGTTACATAAACCTCTTGCCAAGTTGTTTGTATTAGTTACAAAATGCCACAGACTAGTGGCTTAAACAACGGAAATTTATTTTCTCACAGTTCTGAAGATAAATATGTTAAGGATTGGTTTCTGCCGAGGCCCCTCTCCTTGGCTGGCATATAGCCACCTTGCAATCTCAGATGGCCTTTTCTCTGTTGTACACACATTCCCCCTTTGCCCTCTCCCTCCCTCTCCCTCCCCTTCCCCTTTTCCCCCTCCACCTCTCCTTTTCCCCCTTCCATCTCCCCTTTCCCCCCCTTTACCCTTCTTTTTTCCCTGCCCCTCCCCCTTTCCCCTTTCCCTTCCCTCTCCCTCCCCTTTCCCTCTCCCTCCCCTTCACCCTTTTCCTCTCCCTCTGCCTCCCCCTCCCTCTCTTTCCTAATTTCTCATTAAAAACCCAGTCAGATTGGATGAGGACCTATCCTGAATGGCTTCATTTTAACTTAATTACCTCTTTAGAGGCCCTATCTACTTGACAAATTCTAAGGTACTGGGTGGTTTGAGCTTCAACATAGGAATTTTGGAGGACACACTTGAGGACATAATATTTGTTATAAGTTTTCACTGCACCTTTGTTTTTAGTGCAAATATACAATCTTATAATTTCAGTACAGCATTTTCAGCTGCATTGAAGATGCTAGATCAGGCGTGGCCAACAGTTTTTGCCCCCGGGTCAGATTAGAAAGAAAACTTTTTTCACGGGCTGGACGAAATATTAAAATTAGAAAATGTTAAATACAAAAACGATTTGTTTAAATAAACAAAATTTTATTATGTAATTTGTTTATGAATAAATGTGAGTGAAAAAAATTTAATATACAATATTTTAATAAAAATATAATTACATACCGTATAAATATCCAAACTGTATCACAATCAATATTTAAATAATAGAATGAGCTTGAAGGCGTTATATCGCAAATAAAACAATTATTTCCTTTTACAAACAGCCTGGACACGTTTTCAGTTATCAACTGCAGCCATTTTCTATGCTACAATGCCACTTGATTCAGCACACTTGACCACAAAAATAACGAATTGTTTGACCTTGGGTGCGCACTGGCAAACTCCGCCTAACAAAATGTGGGTTTCACATAGCCGCTAAACGTCAAACAGTTCATATCGAGTACAGACAAGTACAAAAGTTGTAAATCTTTATAATGGAATTTTTTTAAAAAATGAAGTATTATGAATCCATTCGACCAATTATTGGAAGTTAACCCTAGATTAGTCACATGCGGAATTCTTTTCCACATATCACAATCTTCTTAAATATCTCGATTTCCAATAATCAAAGACGCTTCCGCTTCTGAGTAGCTGAGATTTTAAAGTAGTGGAGAATATTAAAAATTTAATCGCGAGCCGCATAAACTCATTACGCAGGTCGAATTCGGCCCGCAGGCTGTATGTTGGCCATGCCTGTGCTAGATAATGGGTCATTAAAACCATTGAGCTATATAGCTAATATTTCCGTGGATTTGTGTCATAAGTATGTTTGACTCATACAGCTTTATCTAAACACACATGTTTTAAAAGGAGAAAAAAGTAATGCTGGTGTTTCTGCCATCCTTTGTAATACGGGAGATGAAAATCTCTTCTCCCAGTTCATTTCAATCTCAGTATAGTAACTGTTCCGAGTATTTAAGGGATAATTTTGGTTATATGTGATTTTTACCTTCCAATTCTCACCCCATGTAAGTTGGGTCCCCACTACCCAAGGAAAAGAATTACTCTATTTATAGGTCTTTTAGAGAATTTTGGAAGTGATAAGCCACAAATGCTAACATGGTGAGAAAAAGTTTTTCTACTTTCACTGCCAATCAAGAGTTTCTAGTTCGTGCAAAACAGGATGTGATCTGACCTCTGATTTGAACTGTGCTGTGTATATTTACTTGTGTTAGCTTTTAATATTTTTATGGTACCTTATCTAGAACATTTAATATTGTCATTTGAGTCTATGTTGTCTTTGTAAGTGGCAAATATGTTATATACACAAAATATTTCTGCCCACCTGGGCAGTGTTATCCCTTGAGATCTAGAGGGACTTTTGGATTTAGTGTAACTTAGCTTATGACAGTTTTGTAGTTTTTTGTTTTCTTCATTTTACTAATTTTTTTTTTTTTGCGTTAGATCCTCCATAAAAAGGATAAAAACTACAATAAAAAATAAATGTGTTCTGGTCAGGCGGTGGTACAGTAGATAGAGCATCAAATTGGGATGCAGAGGACCCAGGTTCGAAACCCCAAGGTCACCAGCTTGAGCGCAGGTTCATCTGGTTTGAGCAAGGCTCAACAGCTTGAGCCCAAGGTCACTGGCTCAAGCAAGGGGTCACTCGATCTGCTGTAGCCCCCTGGTCAAGGCACATGTGAGAAAGCAATCAATGAACAACTACGGTGCCACAGTGAAGAATTGATGCTTCTCATCTCTCTCCCTTCCTGTCTGTCCCTGTTTGTCTCTTCCTCTCCCCCTCCCCCTCCCCCTCTCTCCCCCTCTGTCACAAATAAATAAATGTGAATAAAATATTTTAAAGGGTTTTAAAGTTTTGGGTCATATATAGTTTTATTTTGGCAAAGTTAATTTCCAGATTTGCTTTCTATAAATGTGTGTCAAAATGTACTTCACCATAAGAATATGTAGTGAGATAGCTGACAGTTCCCAAGATGACAGCTGAGAGATTATGCATATTTATAAAATACTAATTTTTACTTCACACGTTTGTCAACACATAGGTTCTGCTGCCAGACTTATAGAGATGTGTACCCCTAAGTTCTCTCTAGCAAAAAGCATGTCCTTGTGGCCTTCCGGGGAATTGGTATCCTGAGGCCCCTGCAGGGTGTTGTCTCCTGCTTTGCCAGCCACTTGTGTTCTTAAATTAACTTTCATATGTTTGAGTACCTTTTACTTGCAGCCCTTGAGACCATGTATCTGAGTTCTGGAAGTTGTATATAACAATCATGAAGGCAGGGACTTCGATAAGAAGGTTTTAAAAGATATAAGCGAGTCATTCAGATTCTCAGAAATAAATGAATATTGTCACTCAGAGCTTTACAACTTAAGGCCAGTGGGCAGATTTTTTTCATAAGATAAATTGTTAATAGACTCCAATGGGGAATTTCAGATTTCTATAAATATGTTTAACTATTTCTATATTAACAATTAAAACAATTTTACTTCTTTTCTAAATCAGCTGGTTATAATAATTTAGAAGTTGCAGAGTATTTGTTACAACATGGAGCTGATGTAAATGCCCAAGACAAAGGAGGACTTATTCCTTTACATAATGCAGCATCTTATGGGGTAAGTTCTTCATGTCACCTTTAAAAGTCTCTGAAATTTTCAAAGTGAAAATCAGTATTGCAGTTCAATGAGAATTTAATTTGATTTCCTTTTAAAGAGAAGTGAATATGAGAGCTAAAGAGGTTAAATAACTTCCAAGTTTCAATTCTGAATGTGTTGTAAGCTTGTGCATGATGTGCAGCACACTTGTCATTCATTTCATACCTTACCACCTATCTCTTATTTTCATTGAGCTGTCAAGTGTTGTGTATTTGGTGCCCAGGAAGCTCATTAGGATTCATAGGAATCTGTAGGTTCAGATGCATTGTTCCTGACTAAAAGCCCTAAATGTCACAAACAGTATTGACTATCCTCAATAGTATAATTTGAATCATTGAGGAAGGCTGCTGATTTATAAATTGATGTTCAGCAGTTAACACCTTAAATAAATGATAAATTGTTTAATTATATTAGTTTAGTTTAGTTCCCTCCTTTGCAGAATCTTTCATATTTTCTAGATAGTTTCTCAAGTAATTTAAATGTCTACGATAATTTTTTATTAACTACCCAGAAATTATGATGTTGAGGAGAAGCAGTTTTTCATTTCCAGACTAAGTATGAAAACATGGAAAACTAGGTATATGGCTAGGTTTTTTTAGAAACTAAAGTGTGATAAAATTTCAGACTGTAACAGGAATATTTTCTTTTACAGCATGTAGATGTAGCAGCTTTACTAATAAAGTATAATGCATGTGTCAATGCCACGGACAAATGGGCGTTCACACCTTTGCATGAAGCCGCCCAAAAGGGACGAACACAGCTTTGTGCTTTGTTATTGGCCCACGGAGCTGATCCTACTCTTAAAAATCAGGAAGGACAAACACCTTTAGATTTAGTTTCAGTAAGTGATGGGCTCTTTGGAAAATCTCAGTGCTTTTCTCACTTTTTAAAATTCACTTGGTATATATAAAATGTCTTCATGGTGAATGTGTAAAATCTGGTTTTTAGCCCAATTTAAATGCACGAATTTTTTAGTATCAAAATATAATAACTAAATAATAGGATTATCAGTTCCTGTGTTTTAAATACTTGGAAAAATGGAAGCATAAGGTATAGCTACTTACATTCGTTGGGAAACAAAACAGGCCCAGGCCCCATTCAATGCTGTTCCAGTGCATATGGTGTAAGATAGTATAGGACAGGACCCTGACGAATCTCCCCAGCTAGGAATATTGCCCTCAAGGTGCGGCCACAAAGCCTGCTTCTGCTAGATTACCTCCCACACCACTTCATCCCAAAGTTCCTGTTTCTTACCCCACCACAACTGTTCACAAAACAGTTTTATTCCAGTTTTCTATGGAAGTCGTTTTGCCTTCCTCTCCTAAGGGAACTCATGTAGAAGTCTCCATTCTGGCTTATACTCTGCTTTGGCCACTGTAACACGGGTGCCTCTCTTGCCTTTACCCTTGAAGAAATTGACCAAAGCAGTGGAGGAAAAGGGAGGAGAATTCTTGAGGTAGGAACAGAAGTCTCTTCTGCAGACTGCTTTTTACTGAGAGAGATTTCATTGTTCCAAGTTACATTGAGAAGCTATTTAGTTCAGCTGCATTGGTGGTTAAATAGACTTTTCTCAGGTTGACAGACCGTATTAGCAACATTTTTTTTTTCAGGGAAATACCTTTCTCATTCCAAACTAACTTCAAAATGAACTTTTCTCCTTCAAACCACCCATTTATTGGTCCACCAGATATCATTGATAATGAAGCAAAGTGCTATAGAGAACATGTGTGGGCTTTAGAGTCAAACAAACTGCCTTGGAATTCCAGCTGTACCACTTAGACTTGTACAGTCTTGCAAGTTGCCTAACCTCTAAGCCTCAGGTACCTCATCAATAAATGGGGATAAAACGTATCTGGGTAGTACAAGAATTGAACAAGGTAATACACTTAAAGTTATTGGCATGTACCAGATACATAAAAAGCACCCAATAAATGGTGCTAATATTATTTTTAAATGTTATTTACAAACTGAGTTTCATGAGAGTCCTCAGACTCAAGGGAACAAAAAGATGAGGGTCAGAATAGGCATTATAAATGACTGACCATGAAAACAAGTACTGCCCTGACCAGACAGCTCAGTTGATCAGGGCATCGTCCTGAAGCACAGAGGGTCCTGTTCGATCCCCAGTCAGAGCACATACAGAAAAAGATCTCTCTCTCTCTCCCACTCCCCTCTCCCTTCCTCCCCTCTCCTTCTCCTCCATCTCTCCCCCTGTCCTTCTCTCCCCCATCCCCCTCTCTCACTCTGTCCTTCTTTCTGACTCTCCCTCTCTCTCTCTCTCCCTTTCTCTCCCTTTCTCTCCCCTTCTCTCTAAAATCAATAAATTTTAAAAAAGAAAACAAGTACTGATTTACTTCTTGCTGAATGTTAACTATTTAGTGTCTTAATTGAGCATTGTGAAAGAATGGTATCTGTCACTAACTAAACAAATTAATGTACCAGTAAATTTGGGGATTTTTTCAATTCTATCAAATTTCATTAAAATGATTACCTTTGTTATCTTCCAAAAATGTTCAGTTTTGAGGAACAAATATATTATTGAATATATTCAAAGAAGCAGTCATAATGTTTGCTAAAGTTTCATGTAAGTTGAATTACTTCTTTCAGAATAAATGCATATGTTAAAAGTTCTTACCTTTTTAGGTTGATATTTTCAATTGTATCAAAAGTAATTATTTTATACTTGCCACATTTAACAGTTTTTATACTATGTCTTTGAAGAGATGTTCTGAATTAATGTTTTATAGTTAATATAGTTGAATATCACGTATTTGCTTCACTTTCTAAAATAATGATTTGTTAAAAGCAATTCTAGTGCAAATCTGCTGGGGTTTGTCATATTTTAAAATTTATTTTGTTGGGGATAGCAGAATTTTAAAACTTGCTTATTAAAAATGTCATCTCTCTGACATGTACCCTAGGCAGATGACGTCAGTGCTCTGCTGACAGCGGCCATGCCCCCTTCTGCTCTGCCCTCGTGTTATAAACCTCAAGTGCTCAATGGCATAAGAAGCCCGGGAGCCACTTCAGATGCTCTGTCTTCAGGTCCTTCCAGCCCATCGAGTCTTTCCGCGGCCAGCAGTCTTGATAACTTATCTGGGAGTTTTTCAGAACTAACTGTGGTTACTTCAAGTGGAACAGAGGGTGCTTCCAGTTTGGAGAGGAAAGAGGGTGAGATGCTACAAAAATAACTTTCTGACTTATATTGGAGTCACATATTGGGCAGTTGGAATGCTAAAAAGTCATTTTTTAAACTTTAAATATAAACATTAGTGTCAGGTTAACAGTAATCTAATTAAAAGTTTTAATCTTTTATTGTTTTCCTTACGTTATTATAATTTCTGATAAGACCTTTTCCTTCCGAGTTGAGACTTGATGCTGCTAACTTACTCTTTAAATGTAAATACGCTTTTTGAAAGGTTTAGAAATTCTTTTGGTTGAGTTGTTATGCCTTTTATCTACCTCTTCCAGTGTGTTACTAGAGTTATGAAATACTTTTTTATCCCATGTCAAAAACCAAATATTGAAGATCCTGTTTTAAAAGAGACCTGCAGTCTCTAAGCTGTTCTCTTTATCCTTTACCTGTCAGGATTTATCTCACCCTATGTGACACTGTGAAATGTTTTTCATAAATTTTTTTGTGTGTGAAGTAACTTACATCCTCAAAGATAGGGAACTTTCTTAATGGAGACAAAATAGACACACTAGTAGTTTCAACTCTATAGAGACTTAATTTTAAACATAGTTAATGAAAAGATTTTCTTTTGAACCTGAGAATATCCTATTGGTTAACTGTTTGTTCTAATGATGAACTCTTACAGTGTTCTCTTTGTATTATTTGATGTTTTGTTCAATGGCTATTAATATTTTACTTCACTTTTACTTTCTTTATGTATATAGCAGTGTTACAAAACTGTTATAATGTTGATATCTATTATTCTGATGTGAAATTTTTTCCCTCAGTTCCAGGGGTAGATTTTAGCATAACTCAATTTGTAAGAAATCTTGGACTTGAGCACCTAATGGATATATTTGAGAGAGAACAGGTGAGTAATGAATTGTTTCGCTTGGTTTGGTGTTTTATGGAACCTCAAGGAAAAAGTAGGACAGAACTTGAAATGTTCAACTTGTTTGGGGGCTGATTTTAAGAAACTGAAAATCAGTTACTCTTTTGATTTGGCTTGATCTTGGAATTTCTGTTCAGTTTATTAGCACATAAAAATGGACTCTCATGTAGTAATAGAATAACTTTCTTTAATGCAAAGTTTAGCTTATTCAACCCTGAAAGGAAATTAACCTTGAGCCCTGTTTGTTTAGTTCTGTTGGGTCAGTCACTACCCACTCTAAACCTGACACTTCACTAACCACTATGTAAATATGCCATTTATATATCTGGGCTTTTCTAGAATGGTACCTGGTTGTAGTACTCTGTCAGAATACAATTACAGATTTGTTGTTGTTGTTGTTCAGAATATATAGTTACTGTAGACTTGAACCCTAAGGAATTTTCAATCTAGTTATGGGGACCTGTACCAAGAACATGTAAAGTGTTAGATTTCTGGCATTGAATTTAGAAATTCAAAGAAAAGGTTACTGTGAGCTGGACTCCTCCGGGAGAGCTTCATGGAACATATGTAAATAGAAGAGGAATTTTTTTAAATGTCCTTAGTTTTACAAAGTAGAAATAGTGTATCCGAGATAAAGTACTAGTTTGAGCAGTGGTACAGAACTACCAGTTAGCATAGTCTAGAACCCGGAGGAACCCCTGAAGACATCGGGGTGGATGGAGAGGCTATGGTAGAAAAGATGGAATTACCTGAATGTGCTTAATTTGAAAGTATAGTACATTTTTGTTTTGCAGTTTATGATAAATGATACTTGTAGTAGTTCATGACCCAATTTTAATTAAATTAGCTAATTAGCTAAAACTTTTCAGTTTGTTTAATAACTGGTTTACTACTTTCATTCCTAAGCTGTTTAAAAATTAATTAAGTAAATATATGAATCAAATACATTGTGACAATATATGAATGTCCACCAAATGAATAAGTCTTCTAAACAGTTGTCCTTTTTTGTAAGATCACTTTGGATGTATTAATTGAGATGGGGCACAAGGAGCTGAAGGAGATTGGAATCAATGCTTATGGACATAGACACAAATTAATTAAAGGAGTTGAGAGACTTATCTCTGGACAACAAGGTATTTCATTTTAAACCATTGCTATTGTCAGCTTAACAATTTCCATAAAGATAGTCCTCAACTAACTGATTGATCATTTTAAAATCTATAAGAGTACATTTAATAGGAGGAACTTCAGGAAATCTGAAATCAAGTCTTTACTCTGCTACTGTTACGCTTTCTGAGCTACTGCTGTTTACTGTGTGAACCTAAGTAAAATTTCTGGGCCATTCAGAAATTTGGGAACTGCTTTAGCCCCAGAGATATGTCTGTTATTGGAAGTTACTCTAGCTCTAAAATTCTTACTTTAAAAGGTTTTAAACTTGGATATCTTGTATCTTAGGGAAATAGGTAATGGCTAGGTTATTTAGGCCTGTCTATAAAATACTTTATAATCTCTCTTTTGTTGTAAATAGCTAAATTCTAAGTGTCAAAAATTACATTTAACTTCATTGTTAAACTGAGGAAATAATTTACCCTGGGGTCTGAAGCACCCTATAATTGAAGTCCTGGCTGTATAACCAGAATTGAAGACAAACCTCCACTAGCAAAATTAGAGGAGTTTTCAGGAAAAAATGAATACCTTCCAGGATAGGGTTTACCTCTTGAAGAATGAAAAAAGAGTACCTCTAAAAAGTAGGTGATTCAAGCTAAGAAATGCTGTAACCTGGGAGTCTGGAGTAGGATCAGTTAAAAGTAGGTGCATTCTCCTTGTCTGGTAGGCTCTAGGGCAGAATGTTTAAAATGTGAGATAGTCTTGGATAGTTATAGTATAGTTAACAAAACTTTCTATAATATTAAGAGGGGAAAGCCCAAGGCTCCCTAGAATGTTAGTATACAATATAAATAACATCAAAAATGAAGAGGAACTCGAACCCTCAGTTATGGAGTGCCACCATGACTTTTACTACAGTAACATCATCTGGCAGGATAGCAGGTGTGATGGAATCCTTGGAACAAGGGTCATTTAGGAAAGAGGCAGGTTAAAAAGGAGAGCAGGCAGCCCGGGCTGGTTGGCTCGGCACGTGGAGGTCCCAGGTCCCAATCCCAGTCAAGGCACACAGGAGAAGCGACTGTCTGCTTCCCTACCTCTCCCATGTCTCTCTCCCTCTCCCTCTTTCCCCTTCCCTCTCTCCCCCTCCTGCAGCAATGGCTCACACTGTTTGAGCAAGTTGACCCCAGGCACTGAGGATGGCTTAGTAGTCTTGGCTCAGGTGCTGAAGTGGCTCGGTTGCCGAGCAACAGAGAAGCGGCCTCACATGGACAGAGCATTACCTAGTAGGGGGCTTGCCGGGTGGATCCCGGTCAGGGCGCATGTAGGAGTCTGTCTCTGCCTCCCTGCCTCTCTCAAGAAAAAAAAGAGAGCAGGCCGTGTTTGTACACTAAACACATCATCGTATCTGGCACACTGTTATTAAGACTGCATTGAAAAGCTCGGAAAACAGTGATGGAAACAGACGTTGCCTCCAAGCAGCAGGTGTATATGTACACGTATGTGTACTTCCATGCCACCTGTGTTTCTGACTTAAAAGCCTTAGCCATTTGGTGCATCAGGTCAGTAGTTTACTTGTCCTTATTATTTCAACACTGATAAATGTCTTTCTTCAGGGCGGTCCAAGAGGCCTTAGTCAAACATTTGTCACAGTCTTTATCCTGTAGAATACTCACTTCTATATAGTCTCCATATTTCCTCATAGACATTGTACTCCCTATAAGTCTTTATCAGAGTTCGGATGCTGAGGACAGTCAGGTTACTCAGACCAGAACTCAGAATTAGAATATTGCTCTTAACCTCTAGAGGCCAGCTGCCGTGCACTGACCCAACAGTAAAGGATTTGATCCCTACCTGAGAAAACAGCAGAGTTTTGGAGATATTGTTGTAGAGAACTAAAGAACTGTTACAGATATAACAAAAAAAATGGGAAGATTCTGTTTAAGATTCCATTTAAAAAACTTTGTGAGGCCTGACCTGTGGTGGCGCAGTGGATAAAGGGTCGACCTGGAAATGCTGAGGTCGCCGGTTCAAAACCCTGGGCTTGCCTGGTCAAGGCACATATGGGAGTTGATGCTTCCTGCTCCTCCCCCCCCTTCTCTCTCTGTCTCTCTCTCTCTCTCCTCTCTAAAAATGAATAAAAAAATAATAATAAAAAAAGAAAAGAAGAAGAAAAAAAAAAAAAATTTGTGAGAGGGCCTGGCTAGGTGGCTCAGTGAATGGAGCATTGCCCTGGCACGCTGAGGTTGCAGGTTCAATCCCTGGTCAGGGCACTTACAAGAAGCAACCAGTGAGAGCACAACTTAAATGGAGCAACTGGGTGTAACAATGAGTTGATGCTTCTCTCTCTCTCTCTCTCTCTCTCGGATGGGGGGGGGTTGAGCTTTATGAGAGTAAAAGAAAGATATATGTGGTTATCTTGACCATTGATACTCAGGAAATATGACAAATTTATTGCATTTAATTAAAGAATCTATTAAAGGTTAGAAAAAGCATTCAGTAGTTAGTAAACTTTATGGATTTCTCATTCTAGGATGATTTAAAAGGTTGAGTCATGCAAGTTTCTGTCATAATTCTTCTTCATAGTTGTAAAAGATAAAGGGACCAAATGCTGTACATTTAGTAAAGGAGATAATTTGAAGAAGAAAAACTTACTAAGAATAGAAGATAAAGAATAGAAATATTTTTCTGAACTATTTCTACAAAACCCTTATGACTTACCAGGTCAAAAATTAGTTTAAATGCAGTATAATGTTCTGGTTTGGATCCTGGAAGAGAAAAAGGACATTAGTGGGAAAAATTGGTAACTTAGAAAGTTTTTAAAAATTGGTAGTAAGCATCAAGTAAGTCGGATTATTTTTGTTTCATGTTATTTGAGGGGAGGAATGAATTTTTTTCTTTAAATTTCATTTGCTAGGTCTTAACCCATACTTAACTCTGAACACTTCTGGAAGTGGAACAATTCTCATAGATCTGTCTCCTGATGATAAAGAATTTCAGTCAGTGGAGGAAGAGGTATGTTCATATACCTTAAATAAATGTTGGTTCAGTAGGTAAGTCTTCTGGACATTTCCAGATCTACTTGAAAATGTATTAGTGTATTTGAATTATCCCTAACTCTTTTTACAACCTAAAAAAGCTTTCAAAATCAGCATTTATAATACACTCCTTCAATGAACCTTAATTCCAGTAACTTGGTTCAACACTACAATTAATCCTAACATAGAATTCCTTTAGAGAAGAGATTGCTGTCATTTGAAAGAAATTGCTAATGTCACCTCCCTTCGTGAAGGCAATTGCAAAGCCCAGTATCTCAGACAAGACCCAAAATAGTAGATGACATGTATCCAGAAAGTGTTTCTTCCAGCTTTCTTTCTACAGAACTGGTGGATTCACTGAGATCTTTTGATAGTGCTTTATACTTTGAAGAACACATACTCTATATGTGTGAGTTGAGCACAAAGATACAAAATTGAATGACATTTAATTCTAAAAGCCAAGAAACTCCAGTTCTTGATGAAATACAAATTGTGTTTTATTAGGTCAAAACAACTGGGAACAAATAAATCTTTGTTTCTTGGTATGTCAAGTAGTTTTATGTGTTTAGCTCACCTATGTATCCAGTTGGATGATTCTTCCTTTAGTTTGCATTATATAGTTTTCACCTACAAATAACTCTTTTCAGATTGATTATACTAGCTAACAGCCATCACTAAAAAATAGTACTTATTAATTTATAGAGCTCATACTCCTTAAATAACAAAAGATATTAAAAACCCATTTTATCTTCTCAAAAATAGAATCATAAAAATCAAAAACCATGTTCCTCAAATCAGAAGAGACATAAAAGCTAAATATTTGAAATATTTTTCCATCAGATGCAGAGTACAGTCCGAGAGCACAGAGATGGAGGTCACGCAGGTGGAATCTTCAACAGATACAATATTCTCAAGGTAATAAGTTAGTAAAAATAAGGTTTGCTGAGACCATAGATTTCAAAGCCTGAAAGCAGATTGGTCCATCCAGTACGTCTTTGACATTGGCATCAGGGGACATTTGGGGAAAGAATATACCCTTGGAAAGATGAGATTCTGAAAATCTTGTGCTATTTTTATAACCAGTAATTCAGTGTTTGGTGAACATAATTCAAGTTTAAGGCTTATGCTTTATGTTGGGGTAATGGTAAGTCCTTTAGGTTTAGGACTTCATGTAAACTACTATTAAGGTGCTCTATGGTAACAAAGCTGAATATTTTAGTGGGCTCGAAAGGATATTATCTTTATAGTTCTGTAACTCTTATTTGTCCTAACTGATTATTTCAGGTTTCTGTGAATTGACATACATAATCACTTTTTTATAATTTTGGTAGTACTCCCTTAATACCATTATCCTTTCCAAAAACAGTCTTTTTAAAATGTTTTAAATCATTCTAATGAAAGTCCTGTCTCCTTATTGATATGTTACTTTTCTAGGGACCTTTTGCAACTTTGCTATTTTTCTTAAACTATAGCAAACAAAACTGTATACTCTATTTGAGATGCATGATGATTTTGTAATACCTATTGATACAGTCTTAATCATTATAAAAATAAGATGGTTAGAATTAAAATGTGGCAAATATCTAATAGCTAAATATTAAACTCAAAAGTGAATAGCATTATCTTTCAGCTATTGTATTACTGTTTCACAATAATACATTACTATGAGTATAATATTAGATGTCATATTTTAGAGTTAGTGAATACTAAAACTGTACATTGAGATTGCTGTGTTCATACTATTAGAAACAATGATTTAAAACAAACATTTGGCCTGACCTGTGGTGGCTCAGATAAAGCGTTGACCTAGAAGGTTGAAGTCACTGGTTCAGAGCCCCAGGCTTGCCTGCTCAAGGCACGTATGAGAGTTGATGCTTCCTACTCCTCCCCCTTCTCTCTCTCTCTCTCTCTCTCTACCCCCCCTCTAAAAATGAATAAATAAAATCTTTTAAAAAAAGGTCTACTTTAAAAAATATATAAAATTAAACATTTGGGTAAAGGATCATATGTCTATGTGGGGGTTTTTTTAGTTTATATCATAGTATCACAGAAGAATCGCATCTTAATATTTCCATTCATTGAAGACATATAGTAATTTTTAATAAGGTGATTATGCCTATTTCAGGCAGATTTTCCATCAAGTCTGCTTTGTGTCTGCAAACAGTAACGAGCAGTTTGTTAAGGATGAAAGCAGAGAGAATAGACATTTGATTACAGAGCACAGACACACCTCGCTTTATTGCACTTCACGTCAGTGAGCTTCACAGATTTTGCCTTTATTTACAAATTGAAGGCAAGACCCTCCCCCAACAAAAAGATTACAACTTTTTTGTAATATGTGCTTTATTGTGGTGGTCTGCAATTGAATCCACAGTATCTCTGAGGTATGCCTGTAGTTGAATTTGAGAACCATGTTTTTCTTCCTCTATAATAGTTATTTTAACTTAGTATATTTAATGAAAATGTTTTCAATGATAAGACTTATTTTTGTTACTTTTCAACCTAAATGAGATCTCTTTGTGCCAGTTGTTCCTTGATTTTGTCTGTGGCAGTATTTTGAATTATTTTGAGCCAGCACTCTAGCTCCCACATGTGCCCTCGGACCAGCAGGGGGCTGTAGCACCTTTAAACACAGATAAGAAACAACTCAAGGATTGTGAAATTTGACCCCATTAATTGAGATCAACATCTAACTTTAACTCTTCTCCAGACAAAAATTATAGGCATTGGATGGAAAGGGAAAGAGAGAAATAGGGGGTGTGCATGTATGTATTTTAAGAATATTTTTTGCCTGACCTGTGGTGACTCAGTGGGATGAAATGTCGACTGGAACACTGAGGTCGCTGGTTTGAAACCCTGGGCTTGCCCAGTCAAGGCACATAGGACAAGCAGTCAATGAACAACTGAAGTGAACCAGGCACGAGTTGATACTTCTTGCTCTACCCTCCTCTCTCCTCTGGAAAATCAATAAAAATCTTTTTTTAAAAATTTTAAAGATTTTTGTTTGGCTGTTTCAAATACTTTTAATTAAAAACATATAAAGATAGTACTTTGAGCCAGATAAATCAGGGGGAGAAATATAATATTCTCTTTTTAATATGTATAGAATGGAACAAATCTGATTTGAAGATACTTAGTAATAATTGTAAGTTAATGAGAATGGATATATTTTAATCAGTTAATGGTATTATTGGCATATGACCATATATAGTTTTTTTCCCTTTGAAGTTTTCAGTTTTCAAAATGTAGCTGTATTTCCATCTTTATGGTTGGATCAAAGTATTTTTAGTTGACTAAAATAACACATAATTTACATTTTAGAGAAAAGTTTTGCCTCTTCTGGCTCTCTGGCCCATTTTTTGTTAAGACAAACAAGATCCCATTTTTGGTTAAGACAAACAAGATAAGTAATTATTGTGAGCTAAAGATGTTATTTTTCTGGTTTCCTTTTTAAAGATTCAGAAAGTTTGCAACAAGAAACTATGGGAAAGGTATACTCACAGGAGAAAAGAAGTTTCAGAAGAAAACCACAACCATGCAAATGAAAGAATGCTGTTTCATGGTAAGATTCCTCTCCTGCCACCATTCTCTGCAGTAGGGCAGTGTTTTGTCAGGTCTGAGTGATTAATATCTGTATAGTCCTCATGTCATTAAAAAAATAAATAAAATTTCTGTAAATTTTACACTTAACCATAATGGGAAAAATATAGAATTGGAAGCATTAACTGTTCATATTTTCCTTCTTTTTATAGTAGATTTTGCTTGTTATGATCATTCTGAGTTTTTTTTTAACTAGTTCATTGAATTAAAATTAAGATAAGATCTGAAAATCACCCTAGAAGAATGTATACATCCTATTAACTTGATTGTCAAGAGCCATTGTCTAGAGCTTCTGTTTTCTAAGAACTTTTGTTGAATTGAGAGCGCCATTACTTATACTTATCATAGTTGAGATTTCCTTTTTTTTTTAATGTTGTAGTTGGCAGGTATTGATTGGTCTTTCAAGTAAGTATCAATGCAGATATTAATGTAGTATTTTATCAAGTCTTCAGGCACATTACTCATAATAGCTTCAGTCTATTCCTTCATTTAGCCTTGATTGCAGAAAAATTGTAGAAACCAGTAAAGTTTTATAAAACAGCATTTAAATTTCACATTTCCTGCAAGAATGGCTATAGCAGTCTGAAATGGTGTATAATATCTAAATGGTATTCCTCATTCTAAAACTGCAAAAATTATGATAATTTCTTGGCACAGAGCAAAATATTTATGTATTGACTTAATGATTATAATGAGTGGTTTTTCTATTTGATAATAAAAATGATTTTGGTTTTTCCAAGTCAAATAAGTGATTCTGTTCTTCAATATTTCTGTAAAGTGGAATTCATTATATTTTCCTGTTTCTTTATGAATAGGGACACTTTTTGATGAGTCAATTAGATATGTTATATCAGCTTTTCCCAGCTTCCACTCTTGCCTGGTTCCCATGCTCAGTACCTCCCTTTAGCTAAGCTCCCCTTTACACAAATGCAAGGAAGAAGGAGAAAGAAGTCGATATGCAGGATATAAGGGCACACCACATTTGCAAATGGAATCTGTTAAAGCCAGTGATGACAGAAAGAGAGCATTGGAAGGGAAGGAGAGACAAGGTATAAAGAAAAGAATGAACATGAAAAGATCACTTTGGCCACTTTTTCTTTTCCTTTTTTTTAAAGTGAAAGGAGGGGAGATAGACTCCTGCATGCATCACTACCGAGATCTACCCTGCAGCCCCCTCCTAGGGCCAGTGCTCAAATCAGCCAAGCTATTCTCAGTGCCTGAGGCCAATGCTCAGACCAACAGATCTATCCTCAGTGCCTAGGGCAATGCTAAAACCAATTGAGCCACTGGCAGCAAGAGAGAAAGAGAA
This sequence comes from Saccopteryx bilineata, assembly GCF_036850765.1. Lineage (NCBI taxonomy): Eukaryota > Metazoa > Chordata > Mammalia > Chiroptera > Emballonuridae > Saccopteryx > Saccopteryx bilineata. The sequence goes on from NC_089496.1 coordinate 79,280,541, forward strand.
AGAAAAGGGGGAGAGGAAGGGAGAGAGAAACAGATGATCACTTCTCTTGTGTACTCTGACCAGGGATCAAACCCAGGATATCTGCATGCTGGGCCGATGCTCCATCCACTGAGCCAACTGGCCAGGGCCATTTGGACACTCTTGATATCTCAAAAAAATACAAAGGCATTTTTATCATTGTAAGACCTAATTAATTCAGCCTTGATGTATGAGGTGATTTATAAGACTCTTGGTTCTGATTTGTATGCATTTAGGGTCTGGCATTTGATACCTCTAGCATTGTTATTTCAAGTGATCTGTTATTCTAGTTGAATCTGTATGTGTCTTCATTTTGGCAGCTGAACCCCACCACTTTATTAGAACATTAATTGACTTTCACTATTCCTCTAAAATAGTTATTCTAAAGTGAACCAGCTGACAGTTGTTATCCTTGTTTTTTATTTTGCTTTATTGTATGCTTTATTATATGTATGTTTAAGAATTTAACTTCTAAGAAGCTTTAGTTTTTGTTCTTCTAAGATAATTTCAAATTTTTACTCGTCTGTATATATTCTAGGGTCTCCCTTTGTCAATGCAATTATCCATAAAGGCTTTGATGAAAGGCATGCCTACATAGGTGGCATGTTTGGAGCTGGGATTTATTTTGCTGAAAACTCTTCCAAAAGCAATCAGTATGTATATGGAATTGGAGGAGGTACTGGGTGTCCAGTTCACAAAGACAGATCTTGTTACATTTGTCACAGGTAAGAGATCACTTGTTCTTATGTATTTTTGTGAGTATCAGATAAGAACTGGTTTTATATTTGAAAATGGGGGGGTGCAAGGCATTATTTGGACAATTTTAGGAACCCAAGGTAGGTGTGTTTCAGGTTGTTTTTGGCCTTCTCACTAATTATGATAGCTAGTATTTGTTTAATGACCTTTATGGGCCAGGCACAGTTCTAAGCACTTGATCTGTTACCCCCATCTAATCATTAGTACATTTGGTGCTTTAAAGAATGTGGAATAGAGCACATCATTGGGCATGAAAGAGATTTTTTTTGTGGCTCTTGAATGTTGTAGGACTGTGGACTCTTTAAATTAGATTCTAGCCCTGGCCGGTTGGCTCAGTGGTAGAGTGTTGGCCTGGCTTGCAGAAGTCCCGGGTTCGATTCCCAGCCAGGGCACACAGGAGAAGCGGCCATCTGCTTCTCCACCCCTCCCCCTCTCCTTCCTCTCTGTCTCTTCCCCTCCTGCAGCCGAGGCTCCATTGGAGCAAAGATGGCCCGGGTGCTGGGGATGGCTCCATGGCCTCTGCCTCAGGTGCTAGAGTGGCTCTGGTCGCAACAGAGCGATGCCCCGGATGGGCAGAGCATCGCCCCCTGGTGGGCGTGCTGGGTGGATCCCGGTCGGGCACATGTGGGAGCCTGTCTGATTGCCTCCCCGTTTCCAGCTTCAGAAAAATACTAAATAAATAAATTAGGTTCTAGTATTCACATGCTAAAATGGTATTACTTGTCAAGCCCGATTATTTCATGGTGATGCATGAGTATCTATCTCTTCCATTATGATATCCTAATTCTCAATTTGTGATATTACTTAAAAAGTAATAATAAAAGTTATAATAAAAGTTATAATGTGTTTTATTATAACTTTTTTCAGGCTCTTAGAAAGCTTGTTATTATCAAATAACTACTGTACTCATTTCAGCAGCACGTACTAAAATTGGAATGATACACCCTGCGCAAGGATGACACCCAAGTTCGTGAAGAGTAAATTAAAAAGAAAAAGGGGGAAATAACTACTTTGTACTTTTTCCCTCCACTTTCAGTTATCCTGATCTAACTCAGTTGTTAAAATCAGTCAAATAACTTGGCTCTAATTGATAAACTTCTCATAGGTAAATATCTTTTGCCATTTGAAAAACTGAGTAAGTAATTATTGAGACTTATTCTACAGTTAGGGCACTGCTTATAATCATCTATAGCAGTAGACCTGGCCAGATAGCTTGATTGGTTAGAGCCTCATCCCAAAGCGCAGAAGTTGCTGGTTCAATCCTTAGTCAGGACACATACAGGAACAGATCAATGTTCCTGTCTCTCCCCACCCCATCCTCTCTAAAATCAATAAACATTGGAAATAAATAAAAATGTTTAGACTAGAATTGCAAAATGTAAAAATATATATATCTAGAGCAGTAGTTACCAAATATTAGCAAGATTCAGAATCACCTAAAGGCTAAAATGCAGGTTCCTGAGCCCTGCCTTCTGAGTTGCTGATTTAGTATGCTTGGGGTGGGTCCCTAGAACTGGAATTCCTACCAGGTTCCCAGGTGATACTGATGCTTCTGATCACTGTTCTAGAAAAACACCCAGAGCAGTATTTCTCAGTCTTGGTATCACATTGGAATCGCCCAGGAAGCTTTAAAAACTTTGTCCCACCCTTGGAGGTTCTCTTTAATTGGTCTGGAGTATAGTGTTGGGCATTAAGATTTTTAAAGGTGTCCCAGCTGATTTTGAAAGGTTGCCAAGGTCAAGAATTACAGTCCTGGAGAGAGAGGTCTGTTTTTGATTTGTTCTTGTTCTTCCCCTAGATTTAGACTTGTATAGGTATCTGAAATCACCCCTCCTGGGTATGACTTCCTATTCACTTTTTAAAAAATCGATTGATTTTTAGAAAGACAGACAATAGGACAGAGAGGGAAAGAGAGAGAAGTATTTATTTATTGTTCCTCTTAATTGTGCATTTATTGGTTGCTTCCCATATGTTCCCTGACCAGGGATCAAGCCACAACCTTGGTGTTACAGGATGATGCTCTAACTCTCTAACTAGCTGAGTTAACTGGCCAGGGCCTCCCATCCACTTACATTTTAGATCATAAATTGGATGATTAGGAGGCTTATAATTTCTTGAGCTTCTATAAATTGAACGCTATTGTTTTTCCTTGATCTGGAAACCAAATAGTACTGGTTATTAGTAATAAGCAGTGTTCTAGTACCTCTTCTAAACTCTTTGAAGTGGAGTGTTTGGTTGTTTGGAAACTTAAGACATATATTCTGGATTATCATGGGACTGATTGTGACGATAATAGAAAATCTATTAGAAATACCAAGGTTCCAAAGGTCATAATTTTTTGTGGGTTGTTTTGTTTTTTCAGCCAAGATTTTTTTTTTTTTTTAAGAGAAGGAACATCAATATGTTGTTCCACTTACTTATGCATTCATTGGTTGATTCTTATATGTGCCCTGACTGGGAATTGAACCTGCAACCTTGGCATATCGGGATGATGCTCCAACTAACTGAGCTCTCTGGCCAGGGATTCAAAGGGCATGTTTAGAATAAAAAGTATAGATAGCATCTCTTTGGAGAATAGAATCATCAGCTGGTCCACAAAAGCTCTTGTTATCTCCTCTAAACAGAAAAGAGAAACAAGTAACTAAAGAGGGTGGAGGGACAGCTTATTGGAATTAAGGAAGGCCAGTCATATGCCAGAGGGGAGTGGGAGAGCAACCTACTTAAACTTCTGGTAAGGGAAGTAACATTTCAGCTGAAACCTGCAAAATGAGTGTTAGCCAGCTGAAGAGTGGTAGAATAGATACACCCTTCTCGATGGTAGAGGAAACAGTATAGCAGTGGTCCCCAACCCCCGGGCCGCGGACCGGTACCGGTCCTAGAGAAAGAATAAATAACTTATATTATTTACGTTTTATTTATATACAAGTCTGAACGATGTTTTATTTTTTAAAAATGACCAGATTCTCTCTGTTACATCCATCTAAGACTCACTCTTGACGCTTGTCTCGGTCACGTGATACATTGCCGCTAAAATTAAACCCATAAACTAGCAAAATGAGTGAAAAACAAAATTCTGTCGAGTTTTTTTGCAAAGTGGAAAGGGTCATTGAGACAGAAGAAGAACCTATGACCTCGAAGAAAAAGAAGGCTTCATTTAACAGACAATACCAGGAGTCCTACTTGAAGTATGGATTTATCACAACTGGTGATTCTCGCACACCAAGGCCGCTCTGCATAATATGTGGCGACCGGCTAAGTAATGAGGCAATGAAGCCTTCAAAACTGCTTCGCCACTTGGAGACCAGGCACCCTACTTTAAAAGACAAGCCTTCAGAGTATTTTGAAAGAAAAAAGCATGAACAAGAAGGACAGAAACAATTACTGGTGGCCACTACATCAATAAATACGAGTGTACTGAGACATCATACTGGTGGCTAATTCTATTGCTAAGGCTAAGAAGCCATTCACCATTGGTGAAGAATTGATCCTTCCAGCCACTAAAGACATTTGTCGTGAACTTCTAGGAGAGGCTGCGGTTAAAAAGATAGCACAGATGCCTCTTTAGGCTACCACTGTCACACGGCGCATTGAGGAAATAGCAGAGGACACTGAATCACAATTGCTGGAAAGGATTAATAAATCACCGTGGTATGCTCTCCAGGTTGACGAATCTACAGATATTGACAACAAGGCAATGCTACTTGTTTACGTGCGTTATCTTTACCAAGAGGATGTGCATGAGGATATGTTATATGCACTATCATTGCCAACCAAAACCACAGCCGCAGAACTATTTAAAACGCTGGATGACTATATATCAGGAAAACTGAAATGGTCTTTTTGTGTCGGCATATGCACAGATGGAGCTGCTGCCATGACCGGAAGGATGTCTGGTTTAACTAATTGGATTAAGGAGGTTGCACCTGAATGCGAGTCTACGCATTGTGTCATTCACAGGGAAATGCTGGCTAGCCGAAATATACCACCGGAAATTAGCAGCATATTGAATGATGTCGTTAAAGTTATTAACCACATCAAAGCACACACCCTTCACTCGTGCCTGTTCGAGCAGCTTTGTGAGGAAATGAATGCGGAGCACAGACACCTTCTCTTATACACAGAAATAAGATGGTTATCCCAAGGGAGGTCCCTGGCCAGAGTGTTTGAATTACGAGAGTTGCTGCAGAGATTTCTCTCAGGAAAAAAGTCACCGCTAGCAGCACATTTCAGTGATGAGGAATGGGTCGTAAAACTCACTTACTTGTGCAACATATTTAACAACCTCAGTGAACTCAATCAGTCACTTCAGGGGAAAATGACAATTGTCTTCAAGTTGACAGATAAAGTAGCTGCATTTAAAGCCAAACTGGATTTGTGGGGACGACACATGAACAGGAGTATATTTGACATGTTTCAAACATTCGTGAGAATTTTGGAAGAGACTGAGCTCAAGCCTTCATTGTCCCAACTGGTGCATGATCACCTGTATTTGCTTTTAAAAGAGTTTGAACACTACTTCCCAACCACAAAAGACCCACTAATTGCCAAGGAATGGATCCGCGATCCATTTGTCAACAAACCAGGTAAATCCAGCCTGTCTATGCAAGAAGAGGATCAACTACTGGAGATCGCAAATGACGGCAGCCTTAAAAGTATGTTTGAGACTACAACTCTGCCGGTGTTCTGGATTAAAGTCATAGCAGAATACCCCGAGATCACCACAAAAGCACTAAAAACCCTGTTGCCATTTCCGACATCCTGTTTGTATGAAGCAGGATTTTCTGCAGTGACAACAACCAAAACAAAATTACAGAATAGACTGGACATAAACAACACACTTCGGGTGTCATTGTCTCCCATTACCCCTAGATGGGACCGTCTCGTTGCAGAGAAACAAGCTCAGGGCTCCCACTGATTTAGCGTTATGGTTGTTGAGAGATAGGCTACTATCTCTCATTCTATATAAACATTATAATAAATAACCCTTAACTTACAATATTCATAACAATGGTGAGTTGTATTTTTCATGCACTTTATATTTGTTTTTGTGTTGTATCTTATTTTTAAGGCATGTTTAAACGTTACCATAGCGACTGGAAAGCAGAGAGGATGGCAGAGAGGATGTTACTCATGTTATGTTGGTGCGATGTTAAGAGGACGCTTCTAATAAAGTTGCATATGAGTACACAATAGATTCATGTTTATTTTTATTGTCATAGGTTCATGATTGGTAGCGAGCCTGAACCTATCATATTACATATTGATGTCAGACATGAAATGTTGTCAGAATAACAAATTTAAATACAGCCTGAATAATGAGACATGCTCGTTCCTCCTTTAACTTAGCCCAATAAATATCGTAAGTTCGACAATTATATTTAAAAATACCACAGTTTTTACGCTGGTCGCATAATTTTATTTTGTGCATAATAAAAATATGTACAAAATAGGGTGACCGTCCCACCCTAAAGGCCGGTCAGTGAAAATATTTTCTGACATTAAACCGGTCCGTGGCCCAAAAAAGGTTGGGGACCACTACAGTATAGCATTATATGTCTGACAGCCAGGGGATAAGAAAGTGTGACCTATATGAAGAAAGAAAATGTCTGGAACATTAACACAAGATAAGATTAGAGAGTCTGGAGCCATCGTTAAGGGGTTTGGATTTTCTTCTAAGTACAATGAGCAGCCTCTAAAAGGGGTTAAGCAGAAAATTGATGTGATCTGATCTTTTCTGTTTTTTGTTTCCTAACTTACTGGTTGTTTAGAAGGAAAATAGTTTAAACATGAATTACAGTAGAAACAGGAAGGCTAGTTTAGCAGCCATTGTTATAGTCCAGGTGAAAATTTAAGAGAAAAGAATGGATTTTAAATACATATATTTTATAGGTAGAATCCAGTGAACTTAATTGGAAAAATGTGCTCTTTGCAAGCAACTTCTTGGAAGCTTCTTAAACCTCCTCCTCCCCACTTGGGCTCTAATTTGTGCTTTTGCTGGGATACAAACAGGATGGCTGAGTCTGCATATCTATAAGATTATTACATATTCAGGTTTTATATAATTAAAGTAACAACTTATTTCATTAATGAGACCAGAAGGCATTCTTATCAAGTTCTTTTAAGGGTGAAATAAAAAATAATCTTAAGTGTTTATGTATAAATGTATTAAAAAGCTTATTCAGTGTGCACAAATAAAATTCTCATATGCTATCTTGCCTTCAAGACATCTTTCCGTTTCCCTTTACAGGCAGCTGCTCTTTTGCCGGGTAACCTTGGGGAAATCGTTCCTGCAGTTCAGTGCAATGAAAATGGCACATTCTCCTCCAGGACATCATTCAGTCACTGGTAGACCCAGTGTAAATGGCCTCGCCTTAGCTGAATATGTTATTTACAGAGGAGAACAGGTAATTCAGTTTTATTTGTTCATCTTCAGCAATGCTTTAGAACCCTACTTTAACCTCTTCTTGCTAATCTCTTAACATATGTTGCCTTAAGAAATGGGTTTCTTTTTAATTTTTTTGGAAATAATTTCAAACTAACAGAAAAGTTACTGAGACAGTAAAGAGAATTTCCTTTAAAATGTTAACATTTTAATACTCTCTTCTTTATCCATCAATCCCTCCCAAGTTCTGTGTGTGTATAATATATATATATATAAAATTTTTTTTCCCCTTCCCCTGAACTGCTTGAGAATGCAGTTCCTTTACTGTTAGGACAAAGGCATGCTTCTTTACCCTTAAATATGTACTTAAGTGTATTTCATAAAAAGGAGATTCTCTTAAAATTATCAAAATCAGGAAAATACCGTTGATATATCTAACCCACAGTCTTTAGTGAGATTTTTCCAAATTATTCTGGATTTTGTCAGCTTTTCTAAAATATAATTAATCAAAATCCTATATTTAATAGTTAACCTGTCTGTAGCAAGGAAGTATGCAATTCCCTCTTAGTGACACAGATTCAGTCAAAAGCATTTGTTTAATTGTGTTGAATTGGAATCACCTAAGTTATTAAAAAACACATACTTAGTACTCTTCTAGACCTGCTATTTCAAGATCTAAGAGATTGGAATCAAAGTAAGGATGTTGAAAAAATGCCCTTACATGGTTCTGATTCACAGCAGTAAGTTAGAACCTCTCCCTAAAGGTTAGAGATCCTTATGGTAAGTCTCCTTTCAAAAATCTGTTTACACTATTTTAATTTATCTTTCTTTTTCAGGCTTATCCTGAGTATTTAATTACTTACCAGATTGTGAGGCCTGAAGGTATGGTTGATGGATAATTATTTTAGGAAACTAACTCCACTGAACAGAAAATCATTTAAGCAACTGGTGGCCTCTTAGTTTTTACTCCTTTGCTGGGAAAAATCATCTTGTTCACAAGCCTGTGGCAAAAGGATAAAAAATGTGAAAGAAGTTTAACATTGTGACTTGATAAAGCTTTAATAATGTACAGTGTTTTCTAAATATTTTCTGTTTTTCAGCACTTTAACAGATGCCATTCCAGGTTAAAACTGGGTCTGTCTATACTAAATTATAAACAGAGTTAACTTGAATCTTTTATACGTGACACAATGATTCAAACAAAAACTGTAATCCCCTCAACAGAACTCATTTTACTAATACAGTACTGTGTTCTTTAAAACACAGCATTTACACTGAATACAGTTTCATTTGTAAAACTGTAAATAAGAGCTTTTGTACTCGCCCAATATTTATTTACATTGCTTTGTAATATAAATCTACTGTTTTAGAACTGCAGCGGTTTACAGATTTTTGTCATATGTGCCGTTCATCTGCACTTCATCCTGCATCATAACGATTGAGTGATCTTTACATTTGATTTCAGAGACTTTGTCAGTTGGGAAAGATTTATTATCACATTTAATTTGCTGATGGAAGCATTAATCACTCATTAGAAATCTTTCCCATTTAAGAGCCTGTTTCATGACTTCTCTAGGGATTTAATTTGTGCTATGTTTTTACAATTGAGATACATTCCAAAGAGCTCTAACTATGATAGTCCTGATTACTTTTTTTTTATTGAACTTTTTGGGGTGACACTGGTTAACATAATTGTACAGGTTTCAGGTGCCCAATTCTACAAGATAGTCTTGATTATTAAAGATGCTTCTCTACTAGCATCAAACTCTGTGTTTCACATTGGAAACATTTTTCATGTTATTTTATGAAAATTAGAGCAAGTGCTTTTATTTTTTTAGAGAAGTGAAGTCCTGCCAATGAATAATTATGGTGTTCTTTTCATGGAATATAAATAGGAAGGTAAATTTCAGAGGTGGGAGGGTAATCTTGAATAATTTTCCAATATATTCTAATCACATTAAATGTAAATTTGAAGAAATAGCAAATTAGAGTGGGTGGTCTTTGTCATATTATTTTTCCTATTCTTTTCTTGGCCTTACTGTTATATTTATAGCCAATCTATACACCATAGGCAAGCTCCACCTAGTTCTCTCCTGGCCTCTTGAATGGGTAGCTACAGTGAGAAGGGTGCTCTCTGCTCTGGGTTGCTTCATCCTGATGTTAAACCCAGTTGGAAAAGCCTTTGTGCCCTCCCTGGTGACCAGGGTTATTTGACAACTGTGGAGAGAATGCTGTCCCTTAAAATGCCATTCCTATTTTCTAATGTAAACTATGTTTTCCAGAAAAATGCTGAAGAGTTACAGCTTGTCAGTGTGTTGACTCTCGCTTCCTTATAAGTCAAGACAATATTTTTACCCACTTAAGTTTTTGTAACTGAGGACCTTGTTTTACATTTTACTCAGTGTCTAACTAAATGGCCCTTTATAATAACATGTACATAAAATGCTAGACGATCATGTTTCTTATCTTGAGTAAGAGTTAGAGTAATGAATATCTGGAGTTTCTATAATGTAAATTGTGATTATTATTTAAAAGGTCAATTCCTGACCTTTAAGTCATTTTATACAGCTCTCTAATAATTACAAATGTGATCCTAAAGTCATTTCTTGAAACTCAAAAAGAATATGCCAAATTTTATGTAATTTTTCAGGGTCTAGAAGCTTCCAGGTTTTATAATTAGAAGATAATGAGATGAGTTAATGGAGTTTATATTTACATACCTTATCTCTCAACATTTAGCCCATAATCTTCACCCTATGAGTGAATCTGGAATTGCTTATCATGTAAATTTAGCGTGGTCTATGAGTTTACAATATTGCAGCCTGTGTTGTTTCATCTAACCCATTGCTTAATTAGTGTGTTTTTCTATGGATGATTATATTATAGTTAATATGTTAGCATGGCAATATTTTCAGATAGGTTTTTGTTTGTTGGAAGCTTGGAGGGGTGGAAGGGTTAGGGGATTTTTTTGGAGTTTTTGCATGAAATATCTTACTTTATAATGATGAAATTGCTTTTTTTAATTTTGTGAATTATTTTGAAGTGAGATTTAACTTTTTGTGTGAGTAGTACTATTATATCCATCTTGAGTGTCTTGTACTGTATCACATTCCATACCCTCATTTAATTCATAATAAACTGTTCACTTTTTTCCTGGGTAGCATGGTAATTTTTGGAGTAGTATAAATGTGTTGAATGGACTGTGAGAAAATGGATTAAGATTACAATAAACCACAATTGCAGGAAAACATTGTATTTCTGAGTTGAGTAGTGATAAAGAATGCATTTTAAACGTTGAAATGTAAAATGTTGTGCCCATATCTGCTCAGATGCTGTAAGACTGAAAGAAGCTATAAGATGTTTTAGACATTTAGTGCTCCCATTACAATTTTTGGCAAACCTTAAAGCTCATTCCTGGGAAATCTTATCTTCTTAACTCATGAAGAGGAAATATAATTTTGTTTTACATATTATATAAAAAATTATAAGTTTTCAAATCTTAAAAGTTAATGGTATTTATTACTCTTAAAAGAAAGTATGGTAAATGTATTTTAGATTTCAGTATGCTAAGTGTTCATGTATGGGATCAATTCTCTGCTTTTCATAGTAAGAGAATAATCGTACAAGTAACTCATAAGACATTGCTTTTAAATATTTTTTAGCAGCTTTATCTTCCTGATTTAGTTAGGATAATATTAAAGTGTTTGCTAGTTCCTAAGCCTGCATTCCAGTGTATGATGTGATCCAGTTGTTTGCAGGGAGTTGAAGACTGAAAACATGCAAATAAATTTCCCTAAGCCTTTGTCATTAGTGTTTCTGACTTGCCCTATAGCTACTGTCCTGTCCTGTTAGAGGCTAGAGTGACAGAGGAAGCGAGTTGTCCTGCCCTTTCTTGACCAGGAGAACTGTCATATTTTTGTAAATTTAGACTATACTGTGGCCTTTCTGCTATCTCCTAAATCCTACCACCCGACCTCCCTTTTCATGCTTACTAGCTTAGACAGGCTGTGACCTAAAATCTTAGTTATACCCTCCTAGAAGGTTTTCCACATCCAAGCCACCATTATCAGAAGTGTCTTCTCCAATTCATTATTCATACCCACAGTTGTCATTCCCATCACATAACGAGATACAGAGTCCCCGCCAGATGGTCTGCCAGTGTACTAAAGAGCAGTGTGGTACAAAAGTGGCCTGTCGGTTGGGTTGGTTTGCACACGTTACCAACCCATGGAGAGAGGAAAAAATGTAGAGGAAACTTAAAGCAGTTATACATTGCTGCAGTGTTTTTAACGAAAATATTATTCTGCAACAAATTAGAAATTAAAAGAGGAAAAAACTGGTTTCTCTCCGATAATTTGAAAGATATAAGAAATACATCTGTTTTGTTTACCAATAGACCAATCACTTAGCACAACCTGGCACATAATAATTCCTCAGGAAACTTTTGTTGTGCTAATAAATAGTTATTAAATGACTGGGCTCTATGATCATATGGATCTGGATTTGAATTTTACTTTATCCCTTCTCACCTGTGCAGGCTTGAACAAATTACATAACCTTGATAAGCTTTATAGTACTTAGAGGATTGTGGAGAAAACTAAATGATATTCTGTATGTGCCACTAAAAAATCTGTGAAGTAGCGACTATATTTTATTATTTATATATATTTTAAGGCTTTATAAACCTTCCCCACACTCTTTTTTTTTTATTATTGATTTTTTAGAGAGAGGGGAGTGAGAGAGAGAGACAGAGAGAGAAGGGGGAGGAGCAGGAAGCTTCTATTCCCATACGTGCCTTGACTGGGCAAGCCCAAGGTTTCGAACCGGCGACCTCAGTGTTTCAGGTCGACGCTTTATCCCACTGCACCACCACAGGTCAAGCCCCCACACTCTCATAAACCTTCCCCACACTGTTATTAACCTTTCCCACACTTATAAACACTTCCTATGCTCTTTAAACACTTTATACACTCTTAAACCTACATAATTATAATGACATAAAATTCTATATGGGTACTCACCAGTGAGTATACTACAACTTGAATGAAGATGATGATTTAATATTCTTTTAATATGTTTTAATTAAATTTTTATATTTTCAATTTTTTATGCTAGAAAATGCTTTTTTTTTTTTACCACAAAAATAATAAATATATAAAAAATACCTATATAGCCTGACCAGGTGGTGGCGCAGTGGATAGAGCATTGGACTGGGATGCAGAGGACTCAGGTTCAAGACCCTGAGGTTGCCATCTTGAGCACGGGCTCATCTGGTTTGAGCAAAGCTCACCAGCTTGGACCCAAGGTCACTGGCTCAAGCAAGGGGTTACTTGGTCTGCTGAAGGCCCACGGTCAAGGCACATATGAGAAGGCAATCAATGAACAACTAAGGTGTTGCAACGAAAAAAACCCTGATGATTGATGCTTCTCATCTCTCTCCGTTCCTGTCTATCCTTCTCTCTGACTCTCTCTGTACCTGTAAAATAAATAAATAAAAATTTAAAAAAAAAAACCTATATAGCCCTGGCTGGTTGGCTCAGTGGTAGAGCATCGGCCCAGCGTGTAGAAGTCCTGGATTTGATTCCAGCCAGGGCACACAGGAGAAGCACCCATCTGCTTCTCCACCCTTCCCCTTCTCCTTTCTCTCTTGTCTTTCTCTTCCCCTCTCACAGCCAAGGCTCTATTGGATCAAGGTTGGCCTGGGCACTGAGGATGGCTCCATGGCTTCCGCCTCAGGCACTACAATGGCTCCAGTTGCAACAAAGCGACACCCCAGATGGGCAGAGCATCATCCCTAGTAGGCATGCTGGTGGATCCCAGTCGGGCACACGCGGGAGTCTGTCTCTCTGCCTCCCTGCTTTTCACTTCAGAAAAATACAAAAAAAAAATTTTTTTAATAAAAAATACTTATATACCGCAAAATCCCACAATATAGCAAAAAATCCTCAATACAAATTATATATATATACAATTTAAAAATCCGCGATACAGTGAGACGCGAAAGTGAACCGCAATATGGTGAGGGACGACTGTAAGTGGTAAGTGGTTATTATAATTAATATTGTTATTTTCCTGAATGCTCCAGGACTAGTAGTTGAGTTTTCTCACTTGTCATGGAGACATAGAACATAGAATTTTAAAGCAGCAAGGTTAGCGGCACATTTAAAGCCCTTCATTTAAATGAAACTTAACACATTGTAGATAGATCATGAGAATTCTCATGTTTTCTGTTCTAAGGCTTGTGGCCAATCACAACAATTACCAGCTTTTCATTGTCATTCAGAGAGAAACAGTGTAACAGAAAACATTCGCTGAAGTTAAACATTATAAAAGGAATTAAAAGTAATTGGTCTGTTGTCGTTAATAATAACTTTTATCTTAATTTGGTATTTTTGAAGTGCTCAGTGACGAAAAACATGGATAGTGTTTTCGTCATGGATAGTGATGAAAAACAAAATTCTGGATATATTTCCTGATGATTTATCAGATATTCCAAGTGAAACTGATGAAAACTTTGATAGTGGCAGTGACATAGTTATTCCTTCAAAAAAGGCAAAAAATAGTAATTTCAAGTGATTCCAAACCTGAGAATTTGAAAATTCCACACATGATTTTGAGTGTAATTTGTGTCTTGGTTGCCGAAATAATGATTGATCAAAAGAGGGCTTTCAACCTCACTTGGAAAAATTTGAAGGTAATTCTGGGGTTACAGTTATACCATCTGATTCTAATAATATCATTGAAGTCACCAACTTGATTTTTGACAGTGATCTGTTTGAACTATTTTGTCATCAATTGAACATATATCATAACCAAAATTTGGGAAAGCACAAAATTTGGAAAGCAATAAAGTGATCTTCTGTTACTCTAACAGACATGAACAAATTTTTAGGATTTAATAGTGCTAATAGGGCATACTCAGAGAATACTTGGAAAGAATATTGGTCTACAAATCCAATTCTAGCTGTTCCTCTATTTCCTCAGACAATGAGTCGAAATCGTTTTTGAACAAATCTGGACTTACTGGCATTTCAATGACAATACAAGCATGATTAAATCTTCATCCAGGCTATTTAAAATTCAATCTGTACTTGACCACTTTATTAGTAAATTTCAAACGATATATAAACTTATACGAGAATTATCATTAGATGAAGGCATGATTCCCTGAAGAGGACGTCTTCTATTTCGAACTTATAACCCAGCTAAAGTGATTAAATATGGTTTACTTGTAAGAATGGTATGTGAGAGCAAGACTGGGTATATTTGCAATATGGAAATTTACACAGGTGAAGGAAAATGTTGAATGACTGCTGTGTCACTACTTGGCCATATCTAAAATTGGGGCATCACATGTACCAAGGTAACTATTACAATAGCGTTTCAATTGCAGAAACTTTATTAGTACATAAAATAAGAGTTTGTGGAACAATTTGAACAAATAGAGGCTTGCCAAATGTTTGAAAGATAAAGCATCTTGGCTTAAAAGAGGTGAAAGAGCCTTCCGAAGAAAGGTGATGTTTTATTATTGATGTGGAAAGATAAAACAGAAGTTCAAATTCTTTCAACTATCCATGATGCTTCCTCTTGTGAAGCAGAAAAGACAAATTGGCATACTGGAGAGGAAATAAAGAAGCCAGTTTCCATTGTGCAGTATAATAAGTATGTGCAAGGTGTTGATCTTGCCTGACCAATATCCTACTAAAGTTTGCAAAGCATGCAAAAGTAATGGGAAGAGAAGAGAAATATGTTACATTTGCCAGCTTTGTTTAGTTCCACTTCATATTACACAGTGTTTAACAAAGTATCATACTTTAAAAAGATATTAGCTTGTAAGAACATGTAATAAATAACTTCAAAATGCAATGGGTATTTAATTTTAAAACGTGCCTTTAACATTTATTTAAAATGTTTTTGTACTTGTTCAATAGAAACTTATCTGGCCACTGGGTAAAGCTAGCAATAAAACTACTGGTCCGCAATGTGTTAAGCTCAAAATGTCAAGTAGACAAATCGAATCCGTGGGTGCCTGAGAATCCCAGTTTGAAATTGCCGGTAAAAGCTCCACACCTGACAGGGCAGCCTGGTTGGAGAAGGAAGGTGTACCCAAATCCCAAGTTGTCTCATGCTGTTACAGTATAGGAAAAACAAGCCCCAATCAGAAAGCCAAAACAATCTGTTTGGAGCACAAGTCACTTCATACAATCTTGAAAGATTAATGTCCTCCACGAACTTAATACAAGAATAACTGTCATAATGTTTAAAATGATTGTGAGGGGGAAGAAAGCAAAAAACCATTAGAAAAGATGACTATGAAAAAAGCAAAGTAGATTTGAAAAACACACATAATTAATGAAATTGAGAACTCGGTGGACTAGGCCATGGATTGGGCATATCAGAAGAGAGAATTGGTGAAGTAGGAGATAAAGGAGGAAAATTCCCGGGTTGTAATAGAGGAAGAGATGGGAAATAGGAAAGGGCTAAGAAACCTGGAGAACAGAATGAAAAGGTCCAATGTAAACAGGATGGAATAGATTTGAAGATTTTTCTACAATTTATAAAGGATGTAAGAATCCTCAAGTTGAAGCATAACAATAACTAATCTACTTCTAGACATGTAGTAGAACTGCAAAAGACAAAAATCTAAAAGCAACCAAAGAGAAAAGACCTTTACAAGGAATAATGACACAGCAGCCTTTCCCTGGCAGCAGTAAAGGCTAGACGATAATAAAATACCTTCTGAGTGCTTCGAAAAAAGTAATGTTAGCCTTGAATTCTCTACATAGGTCAGTAGTAGAGCATCAGCTGGGCATGTGGATGTCCCGGGTTCAATTCCCAGTCACAGCACACAGGAGAAGCAACTAACCATCTGCTTTCTCTATCCCTCCCCCCTACACTGTTTGCCTGCTGCAGCCATGGCTCGATTGGTTTGAGCAAGTTGGCCTCAGGCATTGAGGATGACTTCATGGCCTCACATTAGGCCCTAAAAAAATGGCTCTGGTTGCTGAGCAACAGCCCCAGATGGGCAGAGCATCTAGGGCTGCTGGGTGGATCTTGGTCGAGGTGCATGCAGAAGTCTGTCTGCCTGCCTCCCCTTCTCTCACTAAAAAAAAAAAAAAATTCTCGGCCCTGGCTGGTTGGCTCAGTGGTAGAGCATCGGCCTGGCGTGCGGAAGTCCCGGGTTCGATTCCCAGCCAGGGCACACAGGAGAAGCGCCCATCTGCTTCTCCACCCCTCCCCCTCTCCTTTCTCTGTCTCTCTCTTCCCCTCCCCGCAGCCAAGGCTCCATTGGAGCAAGATGACCCAGGCGCTGGGGATGGCTCCTTGGCCTCTGCCCCAGGCGCTAGAGTGGCTCTGGTCGCGACAGAGTGACGCCCCGGATGGGCAGAGCATCGCTCCCTGGTGGGCAGAGCATCGCCCCCTGGTGGGCAGAGCGTCGCCCCTGGTGGGCGTGCCGGGTGGATCCCGGTCGGGCGCATGCGGGAGTCTGTCTGACTGCCTCCCCGTTTCCAGCTTCGGAAAAATAAAAAAAAAATTTAAAAATTTTTAAAAATTCTCTACATAGGTAAATTGGTATTCAAAAAAGAGGATTTAAAACATTTTCAGATTTAGCTGAAAGAGCTCAAAGAGAATTATTTTTCAGGAAAGAAGAGAATTGAATTTAGGAAGAAGGTGTGGGATACCAGAACAATGGTGAACAGAAATTGTAAACAGGCTTGAAACATACTCGTGTAGAAATACTAAATGCTTTATTAACTGATATGAAGTAATAAGAGGTTGGCCTATATGTATGATTTGCAACCGTTTGTATAAAATAGGAAAAAATATAATGTGTACTTTTTTTTTTTTTTTTACAGAGACAGAGAGTGAGTCAGAGAGAGGGATAGACAGGAACAGAGAGAGATGAGAAGCATCAATCATTAGTTTTTCATTGCGCGTTGCAACACCTTAGTTGTTCATTGATTACTTTCTCATGTGCCTTGACCGCGGGCCTTCAGCAGACCAAATAACCCCTTGCTGGAGCCAGCGACCTTGGGTTCAAGCTGGTGGGCTTTTGCTCAAACCAGATGAGCCCGCGCTCAAGCTGGTGACCTCGGGGTCTCAAACCTTGGTCTTCCGCATCCCAGTCCGACGCTCTATCCACTGCGCCACCGCCTGGTCAAGCGCAACAATGTGTACTTTTTAAATGTGTATAATAACTCTAGGTTACATATAAACTATTGGGAAGACACATGGGTGTCAGGGGGACAGAGGTGCTAAAGAGACTTCACTATATTTTGTTTCTTGAATTTTGTAACAGGACTTTTCTCTATTTAAATTAAACACTAATTAAAATAAGCATTCCCTATAAAAATACTGTAGACATAATAAAGAGATTACAAGGTGGATTGTAAAGTACTACTTTACAGTAATTTGGAAGATAGAAACTTTAAAATATTGATGAACTTGAGAATTTATGCATATTAAATTTTTAAGAATAATCACTAAAAGAGTAGAAATAGAACTGTAAAGGCAACAAAATGAACAGTCCAGTGGAACTGGGAATATCAGATGACTCAAGCAGTTTTTTTCCTCAAAGGGTATAAAAGAATCGAGTGAATAGGAAACATCTGTAATGGGCTAAGAATAGACTAGAAACTTTTGAAGAGAAATAATAAGGCAGGAGGACCAGAGACCAACATAGCATTAATGCTGTAGTAACTAAGAGTAATACTGGTGCAGGGATAGACTCATTTGACCAATCAAACCAGAGTATATATGAGGGGTTTTTTTGTTTTTGTTTTTTTTTTTTTAATTTTTATTTATTTTTAATTTTTTTTTATTTTATTTTATTTATTCATTTTAGAGAGAAGAGAGAGAGACAGGGGGAGGAGCTGGAAGCATCAACTCCCATATGTGCCTTGACCAGGCAAGCCCAGGGTTTCGAACCGGCGACCTCAGCATTTCCAGGTCGACGCTTTATCCACTGCGCCACCACAGGTCAGGCTATATGAGGTTTTTATATAGACCAGAGGTAGCATTACAGGTCATGAGGAAAGGAAGAACTATTCAATAGATTGTTATGGAACAACTGATTATGTATCTGGAAAAAAAGATATATGTGGATGCATGCACAAAATTAAAATTCCAGATTGAGTTTATATAGGACTTATATAAGAAAAGTGAAATATTTCTAACATTTACAAGAAAATACAGAAGACAAATTATTTGGGGGTAAGAAAGAATTTGTAACTAAGCTTCAAAGAATGCTAACCCTAAAAGAAGACTGATAAATTTGACTATATTAAGATTAAGAATGTTCATCTAGTGACCTCCGTAAATAAGTGGCAAGTCACAAAGTGGGAGAAAGTATTTGCACTACATCTAAAGGACAAAGGATTCATATCTGGGATATACTGAAAACTATAATAAGAAAAAGACAACCAAAAAAGTAAAAGAGAAGCAGGTATTTCTCAAAATGGGAAACTTCTATGACCACTAAGCATTCCAAAAAACACTCAACCTCATTAGTAATTGGGGATTCAAATTAGGTACCAAAAAATACCATTTTACACCTGCTAGAATTGACAAAATTTAAAAATTTTGTAATACAGTATTAGAAGGTATGGGCCCTGGCCGGTTGGCTCAGTGGTAGAGTGTCGGCCTGGCGTGCGGGAGTCCCGGGTTCGATCCCCGGCCAGGGCACACAGGAGAAGCGCCTATCTGCTTCTCCACCCTTCCCCCTCTCCTTCCTCTCTGTCTCTCTCTTCCCCTCCCGCAGCCAGGGCTCCATTGGAGCAAAGATGGCCCAGGCACCGAGGATGGCTCTGTGGCCTCTGCCTCAGGCGCTGGAATGGCTCTGGTTGCAACAGAGCGATGCCCCAGATGGGCAGAGTATCGCCCCTTGGTGGGCGTGCCGGGTGGATCCCGGTCAGGCGCTTGCGGGACTCTGACTGCCTCCCTGTTTCCAACTTCAGAAAAATACAAAAAATTTTAAAAAAGAAGGTATGGATCTTTTACACATTGCTGTGGAGCCTAGTGCTTTGGAAAACAATTTGACACTAGTGGTAAGATGAAAACTTATTTCTGGATATGCAAAGAGGAAATCCTTGCCCAGGCACTCCAGGAGGCATGTGAAAAACTGCAAAGCTTTGATACCAATAATGTTTACATAATGACTTCTCTGTACATCTTTCTGCCCTAGAATACTTTCAAGACTACACAGACAGGCCCTGGCCGGTTGGCTCAGCGGTAGAGCGTCGGCCTAGCGTGCGGAGGACCTGGGTTCGATTCCCGGCCAGGGCACACAGGAGAAGCGCCCATTTGCTTCTCCACCCCTCTGCCGCACCTTCCTCTCTGTCTCTCTCTTCTCCTCCCGCAGCCAAGGCTCCATTGGAGCAAAGATGGCCCGGGCGCTGGGGATGGCTCTGTGGCCTCTGCCTCAGGAGCTAGAGTGGCTCTGGTCGCAACATGGCGATGCCCAGGATGGGCAGAGCATCGCCCCCTGGTGGGCAGAGCATCGCCCCTGGTGGGCGTGCCGGGTGGATCCCGGTCGGGCGCATGCGGGAGTCTGTCTGACTGTCTCCCTGTTTCCAGCTTCAGAAAAATGAAAAAAAAAAAAAAAAGACTACACAGACAGATTCACTTGTCATCTGGATTCCTGTTGGGTATGGCCAAAGGGGGATCCTAGCAGGATATGGGAAGAGGAAGGGTGAGAAGAGAGTGAGATTTGAGCATTCATTTTTCCAGCTCCCATCCTGCCCAGCTGTCTTAGGACAACCTTAGCATTGTTGACATTTTGGAAGGATAATTGTTTGCTGTGGGCACTGTCCTATGCAATGTAGGATGTTTAGCAGCATCTCTGACTTGTAACCATGAAATGCAAATAGAACCTCTCCCCCCAGTTGTGGCAGCCAGATGTCCCTTTGGAGGCAAAAGCACCCTGGATAAGAACCACTGGGTTAGCTTTCCCCATGCCCAGCTGGTGTTAATCAAGGGGGGAGAAAGTTTAAAATGTTAAAGGAGAAAGGAAGGTTACTTTTACTTGTAATTGCTATTATCTGAAAAACCTAAGAAAATCTACTGGAAAACTGTTCCAAACAGTAAGAAAACTCAGTAAGCTGAGTAAGTACAAAATTAATAAACAAAATAATGGACTTACTATTTGCACATAAAAAAGCAGTTGTGAGATATAATCAGAGAGACCTCATTTATTATAACAAATATATAATACATAAGAATAAAATAATATTAAAGACAAATGAGACTATGCTATTCTTTCACAAAAAAAAATCAGTATTATGATTTCAGTTCTCCCTAATTTAACATATAAACTTATCGTAACGTAATGATATATAAACCCTTTTGAGGGAAAAAGTGGAAAATTGCCTGACCTGTGGTGGCGCAGTGGATATAGCGTTGACCTGGAACGCTGAGGTCACCGGTTCAAAACCCTGGGCTTGGCCAGTCAAGGCACATATGGGAGTTGATGCTTCCTGCTCCTCTCCTCCCTCCCCCCTTCTCTAAAATGAATAAATAAAATCTTTAAAAAAACAAACAAACAAAAGTGAAAAATTGTACAACCTGATGTGGACAAGGCCCACCGGGGGTGAGGATGACGGAGACGCAGAGACCCAACTCCGGGGACCAGGTTCAGCGACGCAGATCCGCTTTATTCAGGAAGCAAGCCAGCTTATATACACAGGTTCAGCCTATACGGGGTATTACAGCGTGTTCTTCAAAGCCAATGGCTGAGAAGGTCAGGGAGCTGCCTGGGTGGCGCTGAGCCACCTCCCCACAGCGGGCAAGCTCCCTCCTGGGTGTGCCTAGGAGGGTTTCAGGTTCTGGAGTGTTCTCACAGCATTGCATCAGCCACAGCTGCTAGCAATGCGCTCTGCGCTCTACCTACAAACTGATTCTAAAACTATGAAAAAATAAATATGCAAGGATTCTTATTTAAAAATGTATATACATGTATCTGCCCTAGCAAGAAAGTTCAGTTGGTTAGAGCATTGTCCCAAAGTGCAGAGGTTGCTGGTTCGATCCCCAGTCAGGGCACATACAGGAACAGATTGATGTTCCTGTCTCTCTCTCTTCCTCTCTCTAAAATCAATACAATAAACATTATATATAACATCGGGGAAAGAAAAGTACCAAAGGGATGTTAGCCAAATCACATTAATAATAGTTTGAAACTACTATTAGTAAAACAATAATATTGGTACATAAGCTAATCAATGGAGTAGAAGATAGTCCAGAAATGGTCTCAAACCGACAGTATGTGATAAAGGCAGTTTATTATGAATTTGTGGGAAATATAATGGTCTTCCAACAGCTGAGGAGCCACCTGGAAAAAATAAAGTTTGACCTAATCCTTATTCCGTACATCAAAATATTTCAGATGAGTCAAATATAAAATGATAGAAAATGGAACTACAAAATTACAAGAAGGAAAAGAATGATGTTACTAACAACCTTTTTAATTATAAAGGAAAGCCCGGAAGCTATGAATGAGAAGACTGATAAATCCAACTTTAAAAATTGTCTGCAGGGCCTGACCTGTGGTAGCATAGTGGATTGAAGCCTCGACCTGGAATGCTGAGGTTGCTGGTTTGAAACCCTGGGCTTCCCTGGTCAGGGCACATATGGGAGTTGATGCTTCCTGCTCCTTCTCACCTTCTGCCTCTCTCTCTCTCTCTCACTCTCTCTCTCTCTCTCTCCTCTCTGAAATGAACAAATAAAAAATAAAATAATTTTAAAAAATTGTCTGCAAACAAAATGTTAAATGGCAAATTATGAATACTATTTGCAACAGATGTAAGAAACAGATGATTCTCTTTTTTACATATAATAAGCTCAACTAGAGCCCAAGAGTTCAACTTTCCCAAAACCAAGGTTCATAAGTCTTTTCAGATTCCCTTTCCCTTCTGTTCCTCCATCCTCCTAAATCTGCTGCATTCTGGGAACATCAACCCTGAGGAGACCATGAGTCTATCCTCCAGGCTCTGTGGGAATGTTGATTTGTTACCTGTATCACACAGAGATCCAGGATGAGTAGGTCTCTGAATTTTCTGGTACTTACAGTCTCAGATCATGGAGGGTTTTTTTGTTTGTTTTTTGGTTTTTTTTCTGAAGCTGGAAACGGGGACAGACAGACTCCCGCATGCGCCCGACCGGGATCCACCCAGCATGCCCACCAGGGGCGACGCTCTGCCCACCAGGGGGCGATGCTCTGCCCCTCTGGGGTGTCGCTCTGCCACGACCAGAGCCACTCTAGCGCCTGGGGCAGAGGCCAAGGAGCCATCCCCAGCGCCCGGGCCATCTTTGCTCCAATGGAGCCTTGGCTGCGGGAGGGGAAGAGAGAGACAGAGAGGAAGGAGGGGGGGGTGGAGAAGCAAATGGGTGCTTCTCCCATGTGCCCTGGCCGGGAATCGAACCTGGGTCCCCCGCAAGCCAGGCCGACGCTCTACCGCTGAGCCAACCGGCCAGGGCTTCAGATCATGGGTTTTGACAACCGTGTATCTGCCCTGAAAGCAGCACTCCCCACCTCAGTCAGCCTATAGATTTGGACAGAGGAGCTTTATGTCCCTAAAGGCAGAAAACTGCTCCAACCTGCCTTCGAAGATGCTTGGACTGAGGAGGAAGTTGAAAATCAAACTGCCTAACTCAGTGCCTTCCTTCTTGAAACAGATACTGGAAAGAATGTTTTTTACTTAGAATTTCTAAACAGCTGGATTTAAAACTGACCAATGGAAGAAGAGAAGGATTCTAGATGAAGTTGTAATCCAGAGATTGAAATTGATTTCACTTGACAGTTTCAATCATACATATTTATAAGGTGACCAATCATCCTCCTTTAGGGAGGACAGTCCTTCTTTTGTAAGTTCCATCCTCCCTTAAAAAGTGTCCTCCTACATGTCCTCCTTTTTGATATTGGAAGACTAATCTGTAAATGTCCGTATTCGATCAGTGCAGAGTCAATCCATCGTGTGTGATGTGACATATTTGTATCTAAATGAGTACTTTTTTCTTACAATTATTATTAAAAATTAATAGGCATGTAAGCATAATTACAATATAAAATATTAGAAATGTTTTTATTCTGCATTTATTATATTAGTGTATTGTTGCAATGAATAAAAATGTTTCTTTTATTTACGATATTGTTTTCTTTAATTTATTTTTGCCCTTTTCATTGTAAAAAATTTGGTCACTTTAATATTTGTCAAGAAGGAATAGTGGGAACTCTTCTAGGGGAGTGTTCTGTCCTAGAAAGAGGAGACTGTTTCTATTCTGACTGCTAAATGAATAAAGGAAGGATGAATCTATGCAGAAATGACTTGGCTGACGTTTTAAAAAGTTGAAATGAATGCAGCCTGACCAGGCAGTGGTGCAGTGGGTAGAGCAGCGGACTGGGATGCGAAGGACCCAGATTTGAAACCCCAAGGTCTCTGGCTTGAGCACGGGCTCCTCTGGCTTTGGCTTGAGCATGGAGTTACAGGCTTGAGCATGGGATCATAAACATGACCCCATGGTAACTAGCTTGAGCCTGAAGGTCGCTGGCTTGAGCAAGGGGTCACCCGCTCTGCTGTGACCCCCATCAAGGCACATATGAGAAAGCAATCAACAAACAACTAAAGTGCCACAACAAAGAACTGATGCATCTCATCTCTCCCTTCCTGTCTGTCCCTTTCTGTCCCTCTCTCTGACTGTCTCTCTCTCTCTGTCCCCAAAAAAAGTTTAATGCCAAAACCTAGCAGATTCCAGTGGAAGTGAATATAGTCAATTTGTATTTATAGACAAGGATTAAATAAACTAATCTGACAAGAGTCTATGCAGGCAATTGTTTGGGAGCAAGATGGATCCATCTGCCTGCAAAGAACTATGAATGGATGAGGATCCATGGCTCAGTGGGCAGGAGGGGTATCAGGGAGACCACCAGTCTGGCTCATCAGACATTCACGTTTCCCACTGTTTTGTTCTATTGTATCCAAATGTGAGAAGCTGCCTTCCAGTCCCCCACATACAAAGCTCTTTATTGGACTCTATTGATGCATGATCCCTGCTGCTTCACTCAAACTGCCAGCCTCAGAAGGAGTTTCGCTTGATGGCATCTGGCAGTTCTGCTTTGCCCTCAAGTAGATTTATGAGCTGTGAAAGATGGTCAAGTTAACACCCTAAGCATTCCTGATAGGATTAGAGGGTCAGAGACAACTGGCATTTGCATACCGCCCTGATGTAGCACATTAGCTGTGTGTCTTCCCAGCCCTTCCTGGCGGAGTTTGGAGACAGGCAAGTAGGAGGTGACAGCACACACCCTTCTCGCAGCTGACAACACAAAGGCTCGCTGGGATTCCAGATGATGTTATTTGGCATTTAACATCTAATGGCAGCATCTCCCCATCAAAAGGACTGAACTGAAGTGGTAACGGCATTTCCTTTCAGGACTGGATACCTGTCCCCAACCCCTCAAGGAGAGAAAGATCATCTTTTTTTCTGGGGTGGGATGAACTCCAAGCACCCTGACAAGTGCGAGAGATGGACCTAAAACATTCATTTAAGTAATAAACACTAATTACTGATTGTAACAGCACAGCGTATGCATTATAGAAAATTTGGAAAAGGCTAAAAAGTACAGCAACGTAAAAATCACCCATTATAGAAATAGATTACCATTAACGTTTTGGTGTTAATTATTTGTGAGCTGTTTTCTATGCACACAGACAGGTAATTAATAGTTTTTGTTTTAAGAAAGCCAGATCATATTGTGTAAGCTGAATCTTTTAATATTATAATATATCCAAAGAATTTTCCCATCACTAAATACCTGTTTTGGAAAAGGTTCTTTTTAATGACTGCATTATGTTCCATCATATAAAATAAAGTATCTCAACTTAGGTTGTATGGAGGTCAGGAGGAGCAAGTGTCTTTAGATTGTGCCCCCTGGCATGCAGATTATTTCTAACTGAAATCACTTAAAGCTCAGCAAACTCAAGAAGAGGTTTTTTACTTCCCCTTTTTCTTAAAGAGATTCAGATAGAAAAACCTGCTTTCAGAAAGGAACCCTGGCAAATTCACCTTAAGCATTTTTCCCCTTTAGGAAGAGTCCAAGCATGTTTACTAGATTACCCACTGTGTCCCATTGTTTCTGAGTCACCTAGCAAGAATTTGCCTTGTATACTCCCCTCTTCCTCAACTACCTGTAAATCACTCATTCTCACTTCTGAAATCTAATACCCCTTACTCACCCCCCTTTCTTTCATTTATCCAAAATATCATATATACCCAATGTTGCCTCATTCTCTTTGGAATTTTCATGTTTATGTGAATTCCCCATAGTCATGTAACTTGTTGGACAAATGAGTTTGTAAAATTTGTAGTTTTTTAAAGATTTTATTTATTCATTTGAGAGAGAGAGAGAGAGAGAGAAGGGAGGAGGAGCAGGAAGCATCAACTCCCATATGTGCCTAGACCAGGTGAGCCCAGGGCTTTGAACCAGCAACCTCAGCATTTCCAGGTTGACACTTTATCCACTGCGCCACTACAGGTCAGGCAAAAATTTGTATTTTTTTAGTTTGCTCACTTTTATTGTTAAAAATGGCGCTGGGCAGCCACATGTGTGCTTGCCCTCAGAGCAGGGCAGTTGATTGCAAATTGGGGATTACCTTCCTGCTTGGGAGGGACCATTGTTATGCTAATGTTTTCTGGAGGAGGGGTTTCGTGCCAAAAAGTTTTAAAAAGAAAAGAGAAGGAAGAAGACAGCCAAGATACCAGGGTGCTGAAAGAGAAGCCAGTTTGTGCGGAGAGAAGGGAGAAGGTGTGCAGATGGGAAACCAGAGGTGACTGAGGCTGTGTGTGGCAGGGGGGCTTTCATTCTAGAAAAAACCAGAGAAGATTCTCCTGGTTGTGGAATCAGAGACTGTGTCAGGGTTTTGGAGCCCCGTGTGTATTTGCTTTTTGGCCGGTACCAGACTTGAATAAAGGAATGGCCCACCAGTTTTTGGCTCCGCTGTTTCTTTACCGTCTGCTCGAATCCAATGAGAACCTGCATGTGAATGGTGCCGGCAGCGACTATTGGCCATACGTAACTAAAATTTTATTTTCTTCTTGTTACTCTGTCTGTTATTTTGATTATTAGCTTAGCTAGAAAAACTTAGAAGGTGGGAAGAAAGGTATTATTATTTGGGGGTTTGGGGTTTTTTTTAGCACTCACAGTTGCATTAGACAAAAATAACAAGTGTGGGCCATACAAACAAGATGCAGGATTAAGACCATCCCCCTGAATTTGTGCTGCTTGATACTAAAACTTATGAGACTATAATAATTCAATCAAATATATGCTGTTATTACAAGAGGAAACTAAAAATTATTGAAAATAAAAACGGGATGGTATTTCAAATCAATGGAGAACAAATTAGCATAGGCAACTGGATATTAATAAGGAAAGCAAGCAGAGGTAATCAGACATTAAGCATAATAAACTAGGAAGAGGTAATCAAATATTAAAGTTAATAAAACTGGGAAGCTTGCTTCAGTAGGAAGTTACAGCATTCTATTTACTAGAAAACTACAGCATTTACAGTTCCAGACACCCCAAGGGATGACAGCCTTGCCCCAGGTAAGGGGATTAACACTATCACCCCAGGATACAACTGGTCCATCCTCATACTATGGGAGAGGTGCTTCTGTGTTTTCACTTTAAGGCATGCACAGTAAAAGCCAAGATAGTGGGTGGGCATAGAGACCTGTCAGAAGAAGAATCTGATTGGTTAGTGGTAGGAACCAATGCAAGCCATGAAAGATTAAGAAGTTGATTGGCTGGTTTAAAGCAAAGCTAGTTCTGCCTGACCTGTGGTGGCGCAGTGGATAAAGCATCCACCTGGAATGCTGTGGTCCCTGGTTTGAAACCGTGAGCTTGCCCTGTCAAGGCACATAAGAAGCAATTACTGTGAGTTGATGCTTCCCGCTCCTTGCCACCTGTTGGTCAAATAAGCATGTAAAATATGATTTTTATGTTTGCTCGCTTACAGTTTGCACTGGTGACTGGACAGCACCAGGTATATGTGTTCTGTGAAATTGCAAATTATCTTCCTGCTTGGGAAGAGCCATTGTTTTGCTAATGTTTGCTGGACGAGAGGTTTTCCCACCAGAAAGTTTTGAAAAGGAGAGAGAAGGAGGAGGAGAAAGAAGCCGTGTTTGCAGAGTGAGAGCAGAGAGAATGCAGGGTGCTGTGGAGGAAGCCATGTTGGCGAGAAAAGAGAAGGTGTGCAGATGGGGAACCAGAGGAGAGGGCCTTTGTGAGCCCTACTGAAGTTTGGGGGGCCTTTGATTCTAAGAGGAATCAAAGAAGATTCTCCTGGTTGTGGAACCAGATAATGTGTCAGTGGCTTTGGGAACTCTGAGTGAAAGGGAAGTGTTCTCCTTGTGTGTTGCTCGTCCGAAGGTGTGAGACTTTAATAAAGGAATGGCCCACCATTTTTTG
Source organism: Saccopteryx bilineata (assembly GCF_036850765.1). Classification (NCBI taxonomy): domain Eukaryota; kingdom Metazoa; phylum Chordata; class Mammalia; order Chiroptera; family Emballonuridae; genus Saccopteryx; species Saccopteryx bilineata. The sequence goes on from NC_089496.1 coordinate 79,308,158, forward strand.
GCTCCACTGTCTGCCCAAATCCAATGTGAACCTGCACCTGCGTGGCTGCGATGGCCGCAACTACTAGCCAGACATCTGGCATAGTTTGCAGCCGGATTCAGATAAGATTGATATGAAGCCACCACCACCCTTGAGGGGTGGGGTAGAGGACTGGTTGTTGTTATGGTTCCCCATTACTATCCTTTTGGGGACCGTGGGCTGGCTGTTTTTCACAGCCCTGAGAGAGGAAACCCAGAGCACTATGAAAAAAGCTGCCCAAGGCCTGCAAACCGAGCAGCAGCAACGGAAGGAGTTGGAATGGCCACGAGAGAAGAGATGCAGATCCCTGAACTGGAGCGAGCACTGGAGAAGGAGGCTGCATAGGTTTGTGAGTTGCAGTTTGCCCTGGAAGTTGAACGTTGGAAGAAGCAGTTGTTGGGGGAACAACCGTGGGTTCAGCTTCACGAAAGCCAGCAGCCACTGGAGCCTAAGATGGAGCCATGCCAGCAGAGTGGTTCTGAGTTGGCAGAAGCAAGTGTTTCCAATGCCTCTTCGGAGGATGAGGAGACTCGGGCTAAAACTGCTATCCACTTACATCAGAAGATAGAAGACCAGCAGCAAAGAGTACCTACTAAGCCCCTGGTAGGTTTGCTGCGATTGTGGGACAAAGGGGTGATGGCTCTGGAACAAAGGTGGAAGTGTTGGCCACCATTGCCACGTGCTCTCCCTTGAGGCAGCGTCTTAAGAGCTGCCAGGATGGCAGGGATGAGGAGGGAGGCTTGAGGCCCCATGTGCATGGACTGACTCTTAGACTTCATCCAGAGGGGGCACCATCTCCCTTATTGGATGGACATGTGGCTTTTGGATAGTATGAGAGTCCCCGATGGTGGGGGACAGGTCTGGTGTAGGCCCTCCTGCGCCCGGGAAGCTTTTCATCCAGTTCGAGAGAAGCTCCAAGGACATTTTGCGCTTTGGGAAAAGTGCTCAGGGAGACATTGCGAAGGGCACCTCTGTAATTGTTGAAACTGTATGACTTGTGCTGTTGCTCTCATTTGTTTGTGTGATGTGCCTCATTCCTTGCACAGGAATGCCTGTGGTGTGGATTGCAAAGCAAACAAAAGGGGTAGAATAAGTTGGTAAAATAAGTTTGTAAAATATGATTTTTATGTTTGCTTGCTTACAGTTTGCATTGGAAACTGGGCAGCACCAGGTATATGTGTTCTGTGAAATTGCAAATTTCCTTTCTGCTTGGGAGGAGCCATTGTTTTGCTAATGTTTGCTGGATGAGAGGTTTTCCCACCAGTTCAATGACCTTTCTTTCCACTCTGGTCTAGGGCTCTGATGGTATTCTATGAAACCCTTTAGGGCACTGGAGCCAAAAGCTGGTATTTTCTGACCTCTTTTGGGCCTTATTTGCCTTTTCTGTTATTTCTTTGGCCATTATAGACTTTAAAAGCCATGCTCAGAAGATCTCACTGAGGGGCTTGACTAAATTGGGAATCCAGTGTCTAAAGAAGCCTATTAAACCAAGGAAAGAAAGGATTTGATTTGCGGTGGTAGGTGGTTGAAGACTGTGGAAGGTCTGAGTTTGATTTAGGGTGAGACCTCAGGTGGTGGGGGTTAAGGTGATGCCCAGATAGACTACAGACTGAGAATGAAATTGAGCCTTAGCAGAGAAGACGTGATATCCCTTTACAGCAAGGAAGTTAAGAAGGGTGGTGGTGTGTCTCCTTGAGGGGCTGCAAAGGAGTAGGTTATCTACATATTGTAAAAGAGTACTAGTTTTGAGATTGCATGCTGCTAAATCCTGAGCTAGTGCCTGCCCAAACAGGTGTGGGCTGTTTCTGATCCCCTAGGGTAGACAGTTCACGTAAATTGCTGAGCTGCATTAGTGTCCGGGTAAAGGCAAACAGAAAGTAAGAGTCAGGATGTAGAAGAATGGTAAAGAGGGCATTCTTGAGGTCTAGGACCTGTAGAGATTAGGGACTACTGGATGGAGGGGAATTACTGCCTCATTGATTAAGTGAAAGGCTTGTATGAGGTGCTAAGCCCCTGAAGTTTTTCAAACAGGAAGATGGGGGTATTGCAGGGAGAGTCCGTGGGGATGAGTAAGCCTCGGTTTATGAGGTGGGTAATTACTGGTTTAAGGCCTTAGAAACAGACACAGTTACACATTAAACAAAGATTTTACAAATTATGAATTAAGGAATTTAAATGAGTGTGCTTTACTTGTTTCAATTCAAATTATACTAGAGATATTTTCTGACAAACAAAGAGACAAGACGATTACTTATTCACACAGCTCAATAGACAACTCTGCTTTTATAAGTTTTTTTGAGATGGCAGGGAGTTGCCAGCATAGTGGGGAGGAAGAGAGAAAGCAGACGGATGGACAGTGTGAACAGCTGGATGGAAAGAAGGAGGGTCAGAATCTGCAGGAGGAAGAGGTTAAAGTATTGGTGTGGCGCCACATGGTCAGAGGAGTCAAAAAAGATTTAGAGCTTTGAGGAGAGGGGAGGGGGCGAGGAGGAAAGAGGCACAGTCACAGTTTGTAAGGAGAGGGGAGGGGATGAAGAACACAGTGGAGAAGGGAGGGGCCCCTGGCCAGCAGGGGAGGAAAAAGAGAGACTGGATTTGCAGGTGAATAAGAAACAGGTTTCTGCCAAGGGAGGGGGCTCTTGGAGGGAAGAGACTCAAGCGATAGAGATTTGCAGAGGGACCAAAGAGGGGTCCTGAGAGAGGGGTGTCCTGGGGGTCAGGCAGGAGAAGGAGAGAGTTGGGAGTCTGTGGAGAAGGAAAGATTAGGAGAGGAGGTTTTAGGTGAGGTTACTTTGGCCAAAACGACCTGCGTATAGATCAGAAGCGAAAGTAAAAGGAAGCCTGCCTGCACATAAGGCATCTCTGATGCCCTCCCCATCTGGTGGCAGAAATTGTCAAGATCTCTTAGTATATTGTAATCGAATGTCCCATTTTCAGGCCAATGGGAGACATTGTCTAATTTGTACTGAGGCCATGCCGTGTTACAGAAGAAAATGAGTTTTTCTGGCTTAAGGTCAGAGAGGCCTAACTTAGTGAGGTTTTTGGGGTTTTTTGTTTTTGGTTTTTTTTTTTTTTTTCATTTTTCTGAAGCTGGAAACAGGGAGAGACAGTCAGACAGACTCCCGCATGCGCCCGACCGGGATCCACCCGGCACGCCCACCATGGGGCAACGCTCTGCCCACCAGGGGGCGATGCTCTGCCCATCCTGGGTGTCGCCATGTTGCGACCAGAGCCACTCTAGCGCCTGAGGCAGAGGCCACAGAGCCATCCTCAGCGCCCGGGCCATCTTTGCTCCAATGGAGCCTTGGCTGCAGGAGGGGAAGAGAGAGACAGAGAGGAAGGCACGGTGGAGGGGTGGAGAAGCAAATGGGCGCTTCTCCTGTGTGCCCTGGCCGGGAATCAAACCCGGGTCCTCCGCACGCTAGGCCGATGCTCTACCACTGAGCCAACCGGCCAGGGCTTAGTGAGGTTTTTAATGATACATCCTAGAGGGGTCTGGTCAGAAAGCTTAGACTCTGAGGAGCCCATAGTGGAGACAGGTGAGCAAGAGGGGGCATCCCCGCCTTTTGTCACTGTCCCAAGAGGAGAGAATCTCCGTGTGGGGGAATCGTCCCTGATAGAGGTCGTCACCACCTGTCAGGGAGCTCCGAGGATGAGAAGGCCAAGAGAGTGGAGAGGTCTGGCTAGGCGCCTAGTCTTCCATGCAGTCCACTGAGACTGAAAGTCAAACCTCTCAAAACGTGAGGCGTGTCAGAGAAAACCGTCCGACCAGGAAGGGGTGTTTTTAAAGAGAAATTTAGAGGCCAACCGGGGAAGGAGAAGGGAGAAACTCCTTACCTTTCTCTGGTCCAGCAGGGGTTCAGGACAGGGTTAGACTGCCGGCCAATCGACCTACAATTACACATCCAAACAGAATCAGGGAGTAAGCCCAGGACAAGCTGCTGCTGCCCATTGCTTCCCTGGTTGTAAGTTTGAACGGCAAAGAGGGATTGTCCAGGCAGTTAGGACCCTGTCCCGGGTTTCAGCACCAAATGTTGGAATCCATGGGAGTCCAAAAGACCAGAGTAACAGGCTTTATTGAAAGGAAGAAAGGAACCCTGACGGGCACTTCTCCAGGAGAGAAGAGCACCTGTTACAGACTAGGGGCGAATTATATAGTGTTTGAGAGAGTCTGAGGGGATACTGAGGCAAAGCTCCTAGTATGTCCGGAATGCTCCTCCTTGGGGCGCTTGCCAGCTTCTTGAAATTCCTCTGCTTCAGGGGCGATAGTCCAGTAAGGGTGAGGCCTGACAGATAAGCGAAACATCAAGAGGGCAGTTTGGAATTCACATATCTATCACCTAGAATTAAAGGTTCCTAGCTCACCAGACTTATTCACCTCTGTTCCCCATCTCCTTCCTTCTCCCTGCACAAACTCTGCACAAACTGGCCTCTCTCTCAGCACTCCACCATCTTGACTGCTTCTCCTGGTCTCCTCCACGTGGCCTTACTCTGCGCTCCTCTCTAATGCTAATCTCAGTAACCAAGAGAGCAAGCTCCCATTCTGCCCCAATTTTATAGGGTAAAAATCAAAACCTTTAACCCAATATACAAAATAGGGAAGTCTCTAATACAAAGTCACTTATCTGAGGCATGATGGGATTGCACCACCCCACATCTAAAAGGGTGGGAAAGGCTTAGTCCTAAAACCAAGCCCCAGGCTACAAGGACCCTGCCTGCCCACAGCCCACAGAGACACACATTAATACAATCACGCTCATCCCAAGCAATCACTTGGGCGACAAGCTTCCATGTGGGCAGTGCCATCTTTAACAAAATGAGCATAATATATTTTATCTGCCCAACACACCACTAACACTGGCAACACTGATATACGGGATTAACTACCTAGGGAAAAATTAAGTTAAATCTTTACTTCACATCATATTCTAAAATACCAAATGGATTAAGAAGTCACATATTTTTATAAATAGAACTAGCAGTATTAAATTGTTTATTTTTATAAATAGAACTAGAAGATAATAAATGTCAATATTTATATGATCTCAAGATGAGGAAACATGAAAGCAAAAGAAGTTGTAAATCAAAAGATTGAGATAGTGATACCTTAAAAATTTTAATTTGACAATATAAAAATATATAACTACAAAAAATATATAAAATAGAGATATGCAAGAAAAGAAGTTCAACCTTAGAATTAATAAAATGAAAGTTTAAACAATTTAATACTGCCCTGGCCGGATGGCTCAGTGGTAGAGTGTCGGCCTGGTGTGCAGGAGTCCCGGGTTCGATTCCTGGCCAGGGCACACAGGAGAGGCGCCCATCTGCTTCTCCACCCCTCCCCCTCTCCTTCCTCTCTGTCTCTCTCTTGCCCTCCCGCAGCCAAGGCTCCATTGGAGCAAAGTTGGCCCAGGCACTGAGGATGGCTCCATGACCTCTGCCTCAGGCACTAGAATGACTCTGGTTGCAACAGAGCAATGCCCCAGATGGGCAGAGCATCGCCCCCTGGTGGGCGTGCCGGGTGGATCCCGGTCAGGCGCATGCGGGAGTCTGTCTGACTGCCTCCCCGTTTCCAACTTCAGAAAAATACAAAAAAAAAAAATTAATACCAATTTTATCTATCAATTTGGAAAAAATGTTTTTTAAAAGTAATACTCTGGTAGAGGTGCTAAATATGGGTGCTCTTATATACAGGTAGGACTATAAACTGGTGCTCTCTGGAGGGCAATTTGTAAACTTGTAATTCATAAAACATCATTTCTCAGCCCTTTTAGATATTTATATTAAGAGAAATAATTGCAAATATTATCTAATGTTTGGTGTTATATACCAGACTTGACCAAAATGATCACCATTAATTTTCATAGCAAAACTATGTGGTTTCATCTGTAATGATGCTCATTTTATAGATGAGGAAACGGGAGGTTAGATATTTGTAAGCTGTATATATTTCATTGTTCTGACACTATTTCCTGTGTATTTTTTTTTCATTTGGCCTGATTAGACTCAATACATATAAAAATTTAAAAGCATTAATCCCACCCTCAAATAAAGTTTAGAGGAAAAGCCTCGTTCACAGGTTTTCAGCTGCCTTCTGAAATCTTCAGAGGTGCCCACCAGGGTGAGGAAGCAGTGGTCCTCCGTGCTTAAGTCCCATGAACTGAAGAGTCGCATCATCTCATCACCACGTACCTGGGTCCCTAGTGTAAAGGCAACGGATGACTGGAGTGGTAGAACATTGTTTATGTGTTTGAAATTCCGTTGGAACCCTCTAAGGAATGGAGTAGAGCCAAGATGTCCAAACCCTATAATTCGAGAAGGTTGGAAAATACATTTGTGATTCTCCACAACTGTTACCAATGAGGCAACACATCCCATCTTGCATATTTTGTAAAGCATGTATTCGGGCTTCTTCTCTCTTTTTTAAAATTTTTATTAATTTTTAATTTATTGTGTTTACATGGATTCAAGTGTCCTGCTGAATATAAGTCCCTCATCCCCCACCCCTGTGTCCTTTTTTATACCCCCTTTGACCCCCTCCCCCTAATTCCCTCCCCCTTCCCTCGAAGATTTGCTGTCCTGTTATCTGTATCTCTGTGTTATGTATATATAGTTTCACTAATCCCTTTACCTTCTCTGATTCCATCCCTTCACCAGCCTTCCCTCTTACTGTTGTCCCTGTGAACCCATCTCTGCCTCTATTTTGTTCCTCAGTTCACTTTGTTTATTAGTTTCCACATATAAGTGAGATCATATGATATTTTTCTTCCTCTGCCTGGCTTATTTCACTTAGCATAATAATCTCCAGGTACATCTACACTGTTACAATAGGTAAGGTTTCCTTCTTTTTCACAGCCACATAGTATTCCATTGTGTATATGTACCACTGCTTTTTAATCCACTCATCCACTAATGGACACTTGAGCTGTTTCCAGATCTTGGCTATTATAAACAATGCTGCCATAAACATAGGGGTGCATGTCTTCTTTTGAACCAGTGATTTGATATTCTTAGGATATATTCCTAAAAGTGGGATAGCTGGGTCAAAAGGCAGTTCCATATTTAATTTTTTGAGGAATCTCCATACTGTTTTCCACAGTGGCTGCACCAGTCTGCATTCCCACCAGCAGTGCAGGAGGGTTCCCTTTTCTCCACATCCTTGCCAGCACTTATTCTGTGTTGTTTTGTTGACGAGCGCCATTCTGACTGGTGTGAGGTAATATCTCATTGTGGTTTTAATTTGCATTTCTCTGATGATTAGTAATGTTGAACATTGTTTCATATGCCTATTGGCCATTTGGCCTCTTTGGAGAAATGTCTATTCAGTTCTTTTGTCCATTTTTAAATTGGATTATTTACCTTCCTGGTGTTGAGGTTTACAAGTTCTTTATAAATTTTGGTTATTAATCCCTTATAAGACGTATTGGCGACTATGTTCTCCCATTGTATGGGTTGTCTTTTTATTTTGTTCATGGTGTCTTTTGATGTGCAAAAGCTTTTCTGTTTGATATAATCCCCTGTGTTCATCCTGTCCTTTATTTCACCTGCCCATGGAGATAAATCAGCAAAGATATTGCTACGAGAGATGTCAGAGAGTTTACTGCCTATTTTTCTTCCAAGATGTTTATGGTTTCTCGATTTACATTTAAGTCTTTTATCCATTTTTAGTTTATTTTTGTGAATGGTGTAAGTTGGTGGTATAGTTTCATTTTTTTGCAGGTAGCTGTCCAATTTTCCCAACACCATTTATAATATTAAAAAAACTGTCTTTACTCCATTGTATGCTCTTGCCTTCTTTGTCAAATATCAATTGACCATAAAGGCATGGGTTTATTTCTGGGTTCTCTGTTCTGTTCCTTGATCTATATGCCTGTTCTGATGATTTTTTATTTTATATTTTATTTATTCATTTTAGAGAGGAGAGAGAGGGGGAGAGAGAGAGAGAGAGAGAGAGAGAGAGAGAGAGTAGAGAGAGACAGGGGGGAGGAGCTGGAAGCATCAACTCCCATATGTGCCTTGACCAGGCAAGCCCAGGGTTTCGAACCGGCGACCTCAGCATTTCCAGGTCGATGCTTTATCCATTGCGCCACCACAGGTCAGGCTGTATGACTGTTCTTATGCCAGTACCAAGCTGTTCTGAGTACAATGGCCTTGTAGTATAACTTGATATCAGGAAGTTACACTACAATAAAGAATAAAGTTATCCTTTATTCTTCATTTTCAAGATTGCTGAGGCTATTCTTGTTCTTTTTTGGTTTCATATAAATTTTTGGAATATTCTATATCTTTGAAGTATGCATTGATATTTCAATAGAAATTGCATTGAATTTATAGATTGCTTTGGGTAATATAGACATTTTAATGATGTTTATTCTTCCTATCCATGAACACAGTATATGCTTCCACTCGTTTGTATCTTCCTTGATTTCTTTTATCAATGTTTTATAATTTTCTGAGTACAAGTCCCTTACTTCCTTGGCTAAATTTACTCCTAGGTACTTTATATTTTTGGTTGTAATAGTGAAGGGGATTGTTTCCTTAATTTCTCTTTCAGACAGTTTATCTATCGTTGGTGTATAAAAATGCCACAGATTTCTGTGGCATTAATTTCTGTTTGTTAATTTTATATCCTGCCACCTTGCCGAATTTATTTATCAGGCCCAGTAGTTTTTTTACTGACACTTTAGGGTTTTCTATGTACAGTATCATGTCATCAGCAAATAATGATAGTTTTACTTCTTCTTTTCCAATTTGGATGCCTTTTATTTATTTTTTCTTGTCTGATTACTGTGGGGCTAGGACTTCCAGAACTGTGTTGAATAAGAGTGGTGATGGCCCTTGCCAGTTGGCTCAGTGGTAGAGCGTCGGCCTGGCGTGCGGAAATCCCAGGTTCAATTCCCGGCCAGGGCACATAGGAGAGGTGCCCATCTGCTTCTCCACCCCTCCCCCTCTCCTTCCTCTCTGTCTCTCTCTTCCCCTCCTGCAGCCAGGGCTCCATTGGAGCAAAGTTGGCCCGGGTGCTGGGGATGGCTCCGTGGCCTCTGCTTCAGGCACTAGAGTGGCTCTGGTAGCGACAGAGCGACGCCCCGGATGGGCAGAGCATCGCCCCCTGGTGGGCGTGCCGGGTGGATCCCGGTGGGGTGCATGCGGGAGTCTGTCTGACTGCCTCCCCGTTTCCAGCTTCAGAAAAAAAAAAAGTAGTGAAAGGGGGCACCCCTGCCTTGTTCCTGATCTTAAGGGGATTGTTTTAATTTTGCCCATTGAGTATGATGTTGGCTGTGGGTTTGTCATAGATGGCCTTTATCATGTTGAGATATGTTCCCTGTATTCCCACTTTGCCAAAAGTTTTGATCATAAGTGGGTGCTGGATTTTATCAAATGCTTTTTCTGCATCTATTGACATTATCATGTGATTTTTATCCTTCCTTTTGTTTATGTGATGAATCACATTGATTGATTTGCAAATATTGTACCAGCCTTGCCTCCCCAGAATAAATCCTACTTGATCATGATGTATGATTTTTTTCATGTATTGCTGGATCCAGTTGGCTAGTATTTTGTTGAGAATTTTAGCATCTAAATTCATCAGGGATATTGGCCTATGATTTTCTTTCTTTGTAGTGTCTTTACCTGGTTTTGGAATGAGGATTATGCTTGCCTCATAAAAGGGGCTTGGAAATCCTCCCTCCTCTTGAATTTTTCAAATAGCTTGAGAAGGATAGGTGTTAGTCCTTCTTTGAATATTTGGTAAAATTTGCCTGTGTAGCCATCTGGTCCTGGACTTTTGTTTGCTGGGAATTTTTTGATAACTGTTTCAATTTCATTTGTTGTAATCAGTCTGTTTGTTTTCTGATTCTTCCAAATTGAGTGTTGGAAGATAACATTGGTACCATCTAGCGGCAGCTTCCCAAATCACGACTTGTATCTTGGAATTTCGCTTGGATCTTGAACAAAAATATGGACCAAGTTGCAGCTCATATCTTAAAAAAAAAAAAAAAAATGTATGGTGGTCTGTTTGTGTCTCAAGGTACCACTGTATATGTTTCTAGGAATTTATCCATTTTACCTAGGTTGTCCAATTTTTTTGGCATACAGATCTTCATAGTATTTTGTTACAATCCTCTGTATTTCTGTAGTGTCAGTTGGTACTTCTCCATTTTCATTTCTAATTTTATTTATTTGAGTCCTCTCGTTTTTTCTTGATGAGTCTGGTTAAAAGTTCATCAATCTTGTTTACCTTTTCAAAAAACCAGCTCTTGATTTCATTGATCTTCTGTATTATTTTTTTAGCCTTTTTTTTTTCCAGTCCTTTTTTTTTGTATTTTTCTGAAGCTGGAAACGGGGAGAGACAGTCAGACAGACTCCCGCATGCGCCTGACCGGGATCCACCCGGCACGCCCACCAGGGGCAACGCTCTGCCCACCAGGGGGCGATGCGCTGCCCCTCCGGGGCGTCGCTCTGCCGCAACCAGAGCCACTCTAGTGCCTGGGGCAGAGGCCAAGGAGCCATCCCCGGTGCCCGGGCCATCTTTGCTCCAATGGAGCCTTGGCTGCGGGAGGGGAAGAGAGAAACAGAGAAGAAGGAGAGGGGGGTGGAGAAGCAAATGGGCGCTTCTCCTATGTGCCCTGGCCGGGAATCGAACCCGGGATTTCCGCACGCCAGGCCGACGCTCTACTGCTGAGCCAACGGGCCAGGGCCCAGGTTCTGTTTTTTTATGTACGCAGCTACCCTATGTCTTTTGATTAGAGCATTTAATCTATTTACATTTAAGATTATTATTGATATGTAGTTGTTTATTGCCATTTTATATTTTAAATCTACAATCCTCTTTTTCTTGATTTTTGTTCTTTTGCTCTTTTTACAGCAGGCCTCTTAACATTTCTTGCAGTACTGGTTTGGTTGTAATGAATTCTTTTTTTTTTTTTTTTTTTTTGTCTGGAAAGTTTTTTATTTCTCCTTCAATTTTAAACAATAGCCTTGCTGGATAAAGAAATCTTGGTTGTAGGTTCTTGCTTTGCATCACTTTGAATATTTCTTGCCATTCCCTTCTGGCCTCAAGTGTTTCTCTTGAGAAATCATATGTCATCCTTATGGGGGCTCCTCTATAGGTAATTAACTGCTTTTCTCTTGTAGCTTTTAGTATTCTTTCTTTGTATCTTAATTTTGGCACTTTATTTTTATTTATTTATTTTTCCAGAGACAGAGAGAGAGTCAGAGAGAGGTATAGATAGGGACAAACAGGAATGGAGAGAGATGAGAGGCATCAATCATCAGTTCCTCGTTGCAACACCTTAGCTGTTCATTGATTGCTTTCTCATACATTCCCTGACCGCAGGCCTTCAGCACACTGAGCAACCCCTTGCTAAAGTCAGCAACCTTGAGTCCAAACTGGTGAGCTTTGCTTAAACCAGATGAGCCCGCACTCAAGCTGGCGACCCTGGGGTCTCAAACCTGGGTCCTCTGAATACCAGTCCGACGCTCTATCCACTGCACCACAGCCCAGTCAGGCAATTTTGACACTTCAATTATGATGTGTGTTGCTGTAGGCCTTCTTGGGTTCCTCTTTTTTTTTTTTTTTTTTGTATTTTTCTAAAGCTGGAAACGGGAGAGACAGTCAGACAGACTCCTGCATGCGCCCGACCGGGATCCACCCGGCACGCCCACCAGGGGCGAAGCTCTGCCCACCAGGGGGTGATGCTCTGCCCCTCCGGGGCGTCGCTCTGCCGCGACCAGAGCCACTCTAGTGCCTGAGGCAGAGGCCAAGGAGCCATCCCCAGCACCCGGGCCATCTTTGCTCCAATGGAGCCTTGGCTGCGGGAGGGGAAGAGAGAGACAGAGAGGAAGGAGGGGGGATGGAGAAGCAAATGGGCGCTTCTCTTATGTGCCCTGGCCGGGAATCGAACCCGGGTTCCCCTCATGACAGGCCGACGCTCTACCGCTGAGCCAAATGGCCAGGACCTTGGGTTCCTCTTTAATGGAACTCTCTGTGCTTCTTGAACTTGTGTGACTTTTTCTTCATCAATTTAAGAAAACTTTCAGTTATGATTTCTTCAAACAGGTTCTCTATTCCTGGTTTGTTCTCTTCTCCTTCAGGAACTCCTATGATGTGGATGTTGTTTCTCTTCATGTTGTCACAGAGCTCTCTTAGAGTTTTCTCAGACTTTTTGAGCCACTTCTCTTTTTGCTGTTCTGCATCCATGCTTTTGTTTATCTTGTCCTCTAAATTGCCAATTCAATCCTTTGCTTCTTCCAGCCTGCTATTAATTCCTTCTAGTTCAGTCTTCATTTCGGATATTGTATTTGTCATTTCTGACTGATTCTTTTTTATGATTTCAATGTCCTTTTTGATGCTTGCTATCTCTCTTATTTAGGTGCCCATTATGTCCATCCATTGTTGCTCTAAGATCCTTGAGCATCCTAACAATCATTGTTTTAAACTCTGCATCTGGTATTTTGGTTACTTCCATCTCATTCAATTCTTTTTCTGGGGATTTCTCTTGTTGATTCATTTGGGTCACATTTCTATGTCTTCCCATTGTGTCTGTGTATTAGATAGTGCTGTCTGACTTTGAAATTGTTGGTAGTCTTTATGAAAAAGATGGGCTCAGTGGTACTGTCTGCCAGACCACTTGTTCTTCTTGTTCTAGGAATGCTTCTTTAGGATACTATTTTTCCTCTTGTTGTATGTGAGTATTAGATGCAGTTCATCTTTTTGGGGTTACATTTATCCCTTTAGGCTGGCTGGCTCTAATGGTCAACCTTGATTATGTGTATTACACACTGTGCAATGTCTGTCTTGTTGGGTGTATTTATTCTCCACAGTGTCTGGTGCCTGCTAGACTCCACTTTTGGGTGTGCTGCTGGTGTAGGTAGTTGAGTCTAGGGTTAGTGCTGTCTGCCACCCACTACCAGTAGTGTTGGCTCTAGTTCTTCTTGGGTTGGCGTCAGCTGTTGTTTTTAATCTGCTGTGGGCTACCAGTCTGTAGCTACTGCACCTTTTGCTATTTGTGTCTGTGTTTTCTATGTCCAGGTACTCTCAGAGGGGCCAACCTTAGTATAAGGATCAGCTTCCTGCCTGGCCAGGTGGTGGCGCAGTAGATAGAGCATCAGACTGGGATGCAGAGGACCCAGGTTCGAGACCCTGAGGTCACCAGCTTGAGCGCGGGCTCATCTGGATTGAGCAAGGCTCACCAGCTTGGACCCAAGGTTGCTGGCTCAAGCAAGGGGTCACTCAGTCTGCTGAAGGCACGTGGTCAAGGCACATATGAGAAAGCAATCAATGAACAACTAAGATGTCACAATGAAAAACTAATGATTGATGCTTCTCTTCTCTCTTTGTTCCCGTCTGTCTATCCCTATCTAGCCCTCTCTCTGACTTTCTCTCTGTCTCTCTGAAAAAGAAAAAAGGATTAGCTTCCTCCTGCTTAGAGATGACAAGAGCTCCATAAAAGCCCCAAACTCTGTAAGATTTGCCTATACTTTTCAGCTTCTCCTCCTCCTCTTGCAGCTGTCTGGTCTTCCCTTGAGCTTTCTGTAGTAAGACTGTGGTACAGGCTCAGATTGGCCTCACCCAACTAACCCTTCTACAGGTTGCATGCTTGGTAGGGCAGCTGAGGTTGTGAATACAACTTTTATAGGACCCTCTACTTCAGGGGTCTCTTGGTCAGGAGCTCAGTACAGGGAATGTGGCCCCTACTGCAGAGTTAGATCCCTCAGCCACTGCTGGATATTTAAATTTTATTTCTCCCCAACATGGTGAGCAGAGCAGCAGGTTCAGACTGAGTGTGACTGACAGTCCTCTCTGCAGAAGTTCTTTCAGATGTTGAGACCCCAGTCTCAGGGAAGAAGACTGAGAGAGTCCTCTCCTGGTACTGACTGTGCCCCTCCCAAAGGTGGCTAAGCCCCTTGACCAGATCCAACAATAGACTCACAGGGACCCACACTTTAAATGTCCATGCTCCAAGCCTCTCTCCCTCCCCCTGTGGAATATAGCCTAGCAGGACAGAATATCCAGTTCCCAGGCCAGCTGTCTGTGAAGCTCCACCCTATCCAATGCACATGAGCCACTGTGCCGGTGCTGATCACAGAGAATGGAACTCGCCTCAGCTGGGTCAGGTGTGAGGTGCTTTTCCTTAGGATACCACTCTAGCAAGGGTTGTTAGGTCCTGAACCAATGCTCTCCACAGCTGGCCCCTGGATGTGCCAGCCCTGGACCTCCCAAGCAGGACCCCAGAGCAGACCAATGGCAGACACTGCCCATGACTGGCCCTCAGCAACCTTCTTGGAGTTACAAGAAATTCAGAGTTTGTGGCTGCCTCTGCTGGGCCCACATGTACATGGAAATATCAAGCTGCACTCCTAGGATGGCTTTTACCCACTCTGGTCCTGGGGGAAAGTCTGCTCAAGAAAGAGACACACCTCTCGGATGCAGACTCTGTTTTACTGGTAAATATCTATACTTCGGTATATACCTCCAACAGATAATTTTTTTTTTTTTGCATTTTTCTGAAGCTGGAAATGGGGAGAGACAGACAGACTCCCGCATGCGCCCGACTGGGATCCACCCGGCACACCCACCAGGGGGCGACGCTATGCCCATCCGGGGCATTGCTATGTCGCGACCAGAACCACTCTAGCGCCTGAGGCAGAGGCCAAGGAGCCATCCCCAGCGCCCGGGCCATCTTTGCTCCAATGGAGCCTTGGCTGCAGGAGGGGAAGAGAGAGACAGAGAGGAAGGAGAGGGGGAGGGGTGGAGAAGCAGATGGGCACTTCTCCTGTGTGCCCTGGTCGGGAATCGAACCCGGGACTCCTGCATGCCAGGCCGACGCTCTACCGCTGAGCCAACCGGCCAGGGCCAACAGACTCTGTTTTAAAGGGCCCATGCAGAAAACCTTCTTCTCAGCCACTTACCCAGGACTCTGGCAGGAGAGAGCTGAGAGGAACTGGAGTTGCAGGAGGAGAGTGTAAAGTTGGAGGCCCAAGGAGAGACACTGTGGGGGATGGTCACCAGAACCCCTGTGCTGAATCATTCTCCAGTACTGCAGTCGCCATCTTTCTTGGGCACAGCATGGCCCCTGGATGTGCCAGCCCTGGGCCTCCCAAGCAGAACCCCAGAGTCTCGCCTCCTGCAGCCTGTCTGCTGGCTGCTTGTTGGGCTCAGCTGCTGAAAAAACCTCTGCTAGAGTCTAGAGCCTGCGACAATTCTGTGATTAGGAAGGGTGGTGGGAGTGGCTCTGCCCCTTGGCCCCAGGTGTCAGTCTGTCCAGACTTTTTTCACAGACCTCAGTAGGGTGTGGCCCCAGGAGTCTGGTGGGTGTGGCCTCTGAGATGCAGAGATGTGGTCTGCCCCCCTTTCCAGACAGTTTCAGCTGAGTCTCTTGTGAGGTGGAAGCACCAGTCATAGACTCAGGAGAGTGGGGGTGGGGGGCCTCTGGTCTCAACACCAGAAAACTGAGTTACTGAGGCGCCCCCTGCTTCCTGGCCTCTCAGAATAACCCATCCCCATCCCTGGGGTAGGAGAGCTTCCTGGGGGTGAAGCAGCTGCTTTTCCCCAGGCTGATGCCACACAAAGGGGAGGCTGTGCCCAAGAAAGATGGCGACTGCAGTACTGGAGAATGATTCAGCACAGGGGTTCTGGTGACCATCCCCCACAGTGTCTCTCCTTGGGCCTCCAACTTTACACTCTCCTCCTGCAACTCCAGTCCTCTCAGCTCTCTCCTGCCAGAGTCCCGGGTAAGTGGCTGAGAGGAAGGTTTTCTGCATGGGCCCTTTAAAACAGAGTCTGCATCCGAGAGGTGTGTCTCTTTCTTTCTTTTTTTTTGTGTGTGTGTGTGTGTGTGTGTGTTTGTGTGTGTGTCTCTTTCTTGTGGACAGAAACCAGCTCTCTTCACAGCTAAATACTGTGTGTGCATCTCTTCTAGGCTTGGGCTCTAGGCTGGGGCTCCGGGCCTGGGGCTGAGGTCCCACACCTCTCAGGGCAACCCACCCTGCCATAAGAGTCCCTCTAGACCCTCAGCCGCTGCTTGTTACTGGGAATGGGGCAGCCCTTTCTGCATCTCCACCCTTCCTACCAGTCTTGGTGTGGCTTCTTCAGTGACCTTTGGTTATAAACTCCTCTTCATTTAGTCCAAAGTTGATTGTTCAAGATGATTGTTCTTTTTTTTTTTTTATTTTTTTTATTTTTTTTTTTATTTTTTTTTTTTTAATGTTTTTTTTTTTAAGCTGGAAACAGGGAGAGACAGTCAGACAGACTCCCGCATGCGCCCGACCGGGATCCACCCGGCACGCCCACCAGGGGCGGTGCTCTGCCCCCCAGGGGGCGATGCTCTGCCCATCCTGGGCGTCGCCATATTGCGACCAGAGCCACTCTAGCGCCTGAGGCAGAGGCCACAGAGCCATGCCCAGCACCCGGGCCATCTTTGCTCCAATGGAGCCTTGGCTGCGGGAGGGGAAGAGAGAGACAGAGAGGAAAGCGCGGCGGAGGGGTGGAGAAGCAAATGGGCGCTTCTCCTATGTGCCCTGGCCGGGATCGAACCCGGGTCCTCCGCACGCTAGGCCGACGCTCTACCGCTGAGCCAACCGGCCAGGGCTAAGATGATTGTTCTTAAATTAAGTTGTAATCCAATTTGGTCCTGGGAGGTGGCAGTTGGAAGGTCCGCCTACTCTGTCACCATCTTTCTTCCCTCTAATTCTCTATCTCTTTCTCTTCACTCCACTCCAGGTGGACTTATGGTGATGATTCAAAGTCCTTACCCGGGAATGGAGCTTGCAGGACAGGTAGTTGCTCTCGGTGAGTCAATGAGTAAGCCTGAGCTTCTTATCTTTTATTTTCAGGATTAAATTGTTTGTAGTATGAAGTGGGTTTTCAGAACAATATCCTACTTCTTAATCTTAATAGAAAATAATTTTATGATTCAATAAAGAACTATCACACAGGAATCATTTAGATTGTATTATTAAGAGGTTGCCTGTAAATCCATTGTGTAGAAAGGGGTTTCAGTGCTGGCTGTCATTAGCATCACCTAGAGAATTTTAAAACACTGCTGTTTGGGCCTCACCCCAGAAATTCTGATTCAGTTGGTCAGAGTGAACTTAGAATATCAGTATTTCTTAAAAGATCCCAGCCCTTGACCAGGTTGTTCAGTTGCTTAGCGTCATCCCAGTACACCAAGGTTGTGGGTTCAATCCTTGGTCAAGGCACTTACAAGATCAACCAATGAGCCTGGCCAGGTGGTGGTGCAGTGGATGGAGAGTCAGACTGGGATGCAGAGGACCCAGGTTCAAGACCCCGAGGTCGCCAGTTTGAGCGTGGGCTCATCTGATTTGAGCTAAAGCTCACCAGCTTGGACCCAAGATCACTGGCTCAAACAAGGGGTTACTCAGTCTGCTGCAGCCCCATGGTCAAGGAACATATGAGAAAGCAATCAATGAACAACTAAGGTGTCACAACAAAAAACTAATGATTGATGCTTCTCATCTCTCTCCATTCCTGTCTGTCTGTCCCTATCTGTCCCTCTCTCTGACTCTCTCTCTGTCACTGTAAAAAAAAAAAAAAAGTAACAAAAATCAACCAATGAATGCATAAATAAGTGGAACAATGAATTGAGGTTTCTCTCACTCTCTAAAATCAATCAATAAAAATTATTTTAAAAAAAAGATGCCAGAAAATTCTAATGTGCAGACCAAGAGTTGACAGCTTTGTTAAAGCTCTCAGCATTTGATCCTTTGTTAAATGTCTTGCTATCTGGGTAGCTGGATCCAGGCAGATGGTGACCATAACAATCTTGTTCATGATTGTCTTCCCAGCATCCAGCCAAATGACCAGGGACAGGACACTTGTATTAAGTGAATACAGTGGTGCCCTTGGAGTTCATTGGTTTAGGCTTGAGTGGCAGCCTGTTTTTTTTATTGACCCACCACCGACTTGTGGGGGTGGGTGGGGGGCCTGGAAGCTCTTAGAACTGGTTTGAGCCAAGTTTGGAATGTATATATTTATGATATCTTTGACCCCTCCCCTTTTAAATTCATATGTTATACACTGTTCTGCATCTTCCTATTTTCATTCAACATTGTAGCTTGTGGAACTGTCTATTCATTAGCATATCGAGAGCATCCTCAGCTTCTTTACAGATGCATGGCACTCCCTCTTTGTGGATGTGCCACAATCTATTTTAACAGTCTCCTATTGATGAATGTGGACGATGTTTCAAACATTCATCATTAAAAAGAAAAATGCATCAGTGAACCGCTATATGGTTATGACATGTTTTGAATGTGTGAGTATATCTGTTGGGTTAATTCCCAGAAGTGGGAAGCTGGTCAAAATGTCAAAGGGAGTGATAGCAAAACCCAAAGTGCAGTTTAAAAATGTAAAATGCGCATAGTGAAAAATCAAAAGTTATTAAAGGGTATAAAGTGGAAAGTATCACTTTCCCACACGATCCACTGCCACTCATTTCCCTTCACAGATTTCACCAGCATCATCAGTTTCCTGTGTATTTCCCCAGAGATTCTGTGCATAATCAAATACATATATGGGTTTCCTCTTTCCCTTCTTTCTTTTTTTAACCACAAATAGTAGCAACCTGACACCTCGCTTTTTTTCCCTCTCCACAACCTATCCAGTTTACCTACAAGATACCTCCATGGTAATGTGTGTCGCCTCAATCTAATGGGGGATTTCCTAATTTATACTCCAGTGTAGTACCGTTGCAATAATTCTTTTAAATTTCTTTTTTTCATCTAGCTAAAAAGCAATTTAGCTCAAGTTTGAGATTCTCATAGAGTTGGAACAATCTTAGAGGTTACATCAGTTTTTAAGATATGTCTGATTTGGGGTTTTGTTTTATTTGCATTTCCATCTCAGTGAGCCATGATGTGGGGGAAGAAAGACAATTCAAGAAGATAAACTATTTCAGAAGGCTCACGTGTACTCTGCACTCTCTGACTTGCTAAATCCTGATGGGCTCCAGAAAGCTGTCAGATCAGGTTTTGCAGGTCTCCTCCCCCATTCAGCCTTCACCTGTTTTACACAGCAGTATTCAGCATAAAATTTTGTTAGAAATAAGGATTTGGGCCTGACCAGGTGGTGGCGCAGTGGATAGAGCATTGGACTGGAATGTGGAGGACCCAGGTTCGAGACCCCGAGGTTGCCAGATTGAACGCGGGTTCATCTGGTTTGAGCAAGGCTCACCAGCTTGAGCCCAAGGTCGCTGGCTCGAGCAAGGGGTCATTTGGTCTGCTGTAGCCACCCCGGTCAAGGCACATATGAGAAATCAATCAATGAACAAGCTAAGGAACTGCAATGAGGAATTGATGTTTCTCATCTCTCTCCCTTCCTGTCTATCTGTTCCTCTCTCTGACTCTCTCTGTCTCTGCCAGAAAGAAGAAAGAAAGAAAGAAAGAAAGAAAGAAAGAAAGAAAGAAAGAAAGAAAGAAAGAAAGAAGGATTTGGGTTGGATATACCCCCTTGGATTGTGGAAGAGGCTAGTGAGGCCAAGAGAGGTTCACCAACTTATTCATGACCACCCAACTAATATAACCAGGACTAGAACAAGGGTCTCCCAAGCAGTGCCTACCTGCTTCTCTTCTCATGCCAGGATCCTCATTTACCTTCCCAGGACAGCTGGTATCCTAGGTCGATAGTTAGCAAAGCATTCATTTAACTAGTTCCTCCAGATGACATCTGTGTATGTGCCCACCACACTACTTGAACATGAAGAACTGCCTATAGAGTGAACATTGCAGCCGTCCCTGTGGAACCGCGTGGAAGATGTTCAGGAAGAAGACAGTAGATAGACATCTGATCTCACTAGCAGCGCACAGGTCTAATCAGTACAACACTGAGAACATGCTAGATTCAAGAGCTCACAAGAACCATATAGCAAAATAAAACACCACTGGGTCTTGTCTAGATGAATTGCTGCTAGTTACTAAACATGATTCTTGTCAGAATCACCAAAGCAAACTGCAGCTTAAAAATAATGTCCCACCTGACCAGGCAGTGGCGCAGTGGATAGAGTGCTAGCCTGGGATGCTGAGGACCCAGGTTTGAAATCCCGAGGTCACCAACTTAAGCCTAACGGTTGCTGGCTTGAGTCCAAGGTCACTGGTATGAGCAAGAGGTCACTAGCTCTTCTAGAGTCCCACCCCCCAACCCCCCCCAACCCCACCCCTGTCAAAGCACATATGAGAAAGCAATCAATGAACAACTAAGGTGCCACAGTGAAGAATTGATGCTTCTCATCTCTCTCCCTTCCTGTCTCTCTCTCTCTTTCTCTCTCTCTCACTAAAAATACTACTAATAATAATAATAATATCCCCTGTGCTGTCCCAGAGAGTCATGTTTGGAAGATCAGAAATCTATTTTTCACCAGCACCCAGGGTGGTTCCGATAGAGCCAGTGCTTGGCCCGGATCTAAAGGAATACCAGTGAGTGGGAAGAGCACTTTGTAGTCAGATATGCGTTCAGGGGGCAGTTCTTTCTCACTCGCTCTGAGCCTCAGTTTCTCACACTGTTATATGAGGGGAAAGATCATGCATACCCTGCTGACCCGACGGGGTGGCCATGAGGCTCAGATGAGGTAATGTCTGTGAAAATACTTGGCAATTTTTAAGCTGCATATAAACGTGAGGAGGCATTACCTCATTGTACCCAAGTAGAAAAGATATTTGAGAGAGCCTGTTTTATTTTCTGGGCTCAGCAACAGCTCTCAGCTACTTTCAAAAGCCTACTTCAAAATCCTCATTTATTTTCTTTTTTTTTTAAATATTTTATTTATTGATTTTTTAGAGAGAAAGGAGTGAGAGAGAGAGACAGAGAGAGAGAGAGAGAAGAGGGAGGAGCAGGAAACATCAACTCCCATATGTGCCTTGACCAGGCAAGTCCAAGGTTTCGAACCGGCGACCTCAGTGTTCCAGGTCGACGCTTTATCCCACTGCGCCACCACAGGTCAGGCCCTCATTTATTTTCTTACTAAACACTCTCCTTCTGGTCAACAGGCTTTGCCAGTGACTGGCTTCATTTTAGGTCAGCTTCTCTTTTTCAGGGCTTTGCGCTGATTGGTTGGTTTCCAAGGCACAGACTCCTTTATTGCATTGGCTGTTCTTGACCTCTCATGATTCATTTACTCATAATTTTGTCAGGCTTTGGACTTTTTCAATAAAGAAGGGGAAGCCATTTGACGATAGAAACAATAGTCCTTTAACTGTTGCCTCTGCTGCGACAATTATTGCACAATATGAAGATGGAGCAGGTGAATTAAGAGAGGAGAAATTATTCCCTCAGTTGTCAAAATGCTGCAATTTACCTTCTCTTTAGGTGAGGACCTGCCATTGTAAGTTTTAGACCCAATTAGTTGATAGTGTTCAAGGGCATTCTTTCGGAAGGCCTCGTGTTCTTACACACCTAGATTTTGATTACCTTTTGCTCCAGCTTCAATAAGCATGTCCTGGATGCTGACTAGAGTCAAGGCAGCATGTGGGAGAAGGAAGAAGAAAAGAACAATTGCGAGCACTTACTACATGCCTACTCAGCAAATGTTTTCCTGTGGAAATCTAATAAATATTGCAGCCTCCCTCCCTTTATCTAAGTAATTCCCCAAATGTTGCTGTACTTTGGAATTACCTCAGATCTTTTTTTTTTCTTTATTTTTCCGAAGCTGGAAAGGGGGAGGCAGTCAGACAGACTCCCGCATGCGCCCGACCAGGATCCACCCGGCACGCCCACCAGGGGGCGATGCTCTGCCCATCTGGGGCGTTGCTCTGTTGCAACCAGAGTCATTCTAGCACCTGAGGCAGAGGCCACAGAGCCATCCTCAGTGCCTGGGCCATCTTTGCCCCAATGGAGCCTCGGCTGCGGGAGGGGAAGAAAGAGACAGAGAAGAAGGAGAGGGGGAGGGGTGGAGAAGCAGATGGGCGCTTCTCCTGTGTGCCCTGGCTGGGAATCGAACCTGGGACTCCTGCACGCCAGGCTGACGCTCTACCGCTGAGCCAACCGGCCAGGGCCAGATCTTTTTTTACAAATACAGCTGCCAGGCTTTCACTCTCAGGCATTCTGATTTAATTGGAGTGTGACCTGGGTCACCAGGATTTTTAAAAGCTCCTGGGGTGATTCTAATGTCCCGCAAAGTTAGGGAACCACTGGCCTAACTTTTATGCTTCAGGTTTCAGCTCAAGAAGCTTTCCCTCAGTCTCCCTCTCCCCATCACCTACACACACACACCCAGGACCCTGACCATGGGGTATTCCTCCTAGGTTCCTATAGCATCTTTCATAATACTAGCCACTACTTACCACTCCTTTTTGGGAATGCTGGGAGAGTCTAGAGGGCGGAACCAGTGTCCCACTTACCCTTGAATCCCAGAGCCTAGAGAATCATGTGCTAAGTACTAGCTGAAAGAGTGAGTTAATTTTCTATTTGGACATTTCATTTTACTCATTCTGTACATTCCAATTTACTTTCTCTGATGATAAGAAATGTCAGTGTGTTTTGTCCACTTAATCACACATTTTTATAGTCATTTGGTCATGTAATAAAAATAAAGGTGGCCCTGGTCGGTTAGCTCAGTCAGTTAATAGTGTCATCCGAAAGAATGAGGTTGCGGGTTCAATCCCGGCCAGGGCACACATGAAAAGCAACCAAATAATGCACAACTGAGTGGAATAACAAATAAATGCTTTCCTTCCCCTTCCCCTCCCCTCTTTCTCTCTTCATCTTCTGTCTCTCTAAAAATCAATAAAAATTAAGTTCTGGCTGGATAGCTCGGTTCATTGGAGTGTCATCCCGGAGCACAGAGGTTGACAGTTCAGTTCCCTGGTCAGGGCACATACAGGAGCAGCTGGATGTTCCTGTCTCTCCCTCTCTCCTGTCTCTTATTTTATTTTAAATAAAATAAAAATAAAGCAAGGCCCTGGCTGGGTAGCTCAGTTGGTTAGAGCATCATTTCAATGCATTGAGTTTGCTGGTTGGAACCCAGGTCAGAACCAACCAATGCATGCATTAATAAGTGGAACAACAAATCTCTCTGTCTCTCCCTCTCTCTTTCCCTCTCTCTCTCCCCCCCTTCCTCTCTCTCTCTAAAATCAGTCAATAAAGTTTTGTTTTTTTTAATGAAGCATTTGCACTGTTTTGTTTTCTTTATTTTATAAAGTATTTTAGAAAATATTGCCAGCTGAAGCTCTCAAATAAAGATCGAAAAATGTAGGTCGTCACAAGTTAAAAGATTTGACTTGATTCAGGAGGGTTATGTATAAAAATCATGTACTTACATATCGGTTTCTGTAGATTTAAAACTCGGGTTTTGCTGTTCTTTTTTAAAGTTTGTATTTTATAAGATTAGACAAAGGTAAATCAGTAAAAGTGTCTCTATTTTTTAATCTCACATGGATTCAATGAAGTAGCTTGCACACACACACACATTTCTGAAATTGTACCATGCTTTATTTTCAAAATTCACACCAAGAAACAGAATTGCAAACACAGGCCCCCTTGTAACATCACGGAAAGGGTCAGATTACAAGGTTGGATGACTGGGGACCTTCAGAACCACGCTAATTGTCTCCACGGTCCGTTCCCGGCCCCACGTTTCTGGTTTCTGCGACGCCTGCAGACTTCTTAATGTCCGGCTTTGTAACCCTCCTGGCCGCGTGAGTGGCGGCGAAGATAACGTGACAGCGGGGCACGGGGAGGGGGGCAGGGTGGGGAGGGGCGCGGGCATGACCAGTGGGAAGGTCGAATGCTGAGGGGCGACATCACCCCACCGGCATCAGACTACTGCCTCCATTCAGTGGCAAAATAAGGGCGGGCTGGGGCTGCGCAGGCCCCTCCGCCCGCGGTTAACCCTGTGCGCGCCGCTGCGGAGAATCACCCAGGGCGCAGGGCCTCACCCAGGACTCAGCGCACCACCCCGCGCACGAAGCACCGCCCGCTGTCACAGCATCGCTGAAGTTCATTTTCTTCTACGTGTACGTGTGCCCCCTTCGGTGTTGCTTTTTTTTTTTTTTTTTTAATCTCACCATCTAATCATACTTTCCTCAGAATCAAATATTCTCACTACAATTCAAATAATTTAGAAAACATTTTAAGGTAATAGTGGGGCCCCGGGAAGCCAGTGTAATGTAGGTGGCCTCCTTTGCTGGCAGTCACGACACAGTGTACAGAAATGGGAAGCTAGCACAAGGCAAGCTTTTAAAACTGCAGCCTCCTCCCCAACCCTGCATGTGGAACAGTGAAGCAGTGGCCTCGCCTCTTACTTTTCTCCCCTTTCCTATAACCTTGTTATAGTTGTAAGTAGAAGCGTAAAATGGCCCTGGCCGGTTGGCTCAGCGGTAGAGCGTCGGCCTGGCGTGCAGGAGACCCGGGTTCGATTCCCGGCCAGGGCACATAGGAGAAGCGCTCATTTGCTTCTCCACCCCCCCCTCCTTCCTCTCTGTCTCTCTCTTCCCCTCCCGCAGCCAAGGCTGCCAAGGCTCCATTGGAGCAAAGATGACCCAGGCGCTGGGGATGGCTCCTTGGCCTCTGCCCCAGGCGCTAGAGTGGCTCTGGTCATAGCAGAGCGACCCCCTGGAGGGGCAGAGCATCGCCCCCTGGCGTGCTGGGTGGATCCCGGTCGGGCGCATGCGGGAGTCTGTCTGACTGTCTCTCCCCGTTTCCAGCTTCAGAAAAATACAAAAAAAAAAAGAAGCGTGAAATGTTTCCAGTTAGTTTTCCTTAAAGCTTTTTATTTAGAAAATATTAAAATCTATGGAATAGTAGAAAATGTCATGCAATAATACAAGTGAACATATCTCTATCCTCTAGCTTAACCACTTGTTAACATTTTGCTGAAATGAAGACAAAAATACATAATAATGTGAATTATACTGTACATCTTTATCATTCATCTGGCATTCGGGTTCAGCAGAACACCAGACATACACTATGGTCATTAATTTTCAGTGTTTTGATATTTTACGAGCTCCCACTAATAGAAAAATTGTCATATGTACCTATTTAAATATTTGTTCTTTGAAGGTATCATCAAGCTAAAAGGATAACATATATTTATTAGCTTGAGTTGTGATTATATAATATTTAAACTTTTGATATGTGGACTTCCCTAAATTGGAATTCTTTTTTTTTAAATTATTTATTTATTTATTCATTTTCGAGAGGAGAGGGAGAGAGAGAGAGAGGAGAGGGGAGGAGCTGGAAGCATCAACTCCCATATGTGCCTTGACCAGGCAAGCCCAGGGTTTTGAACCAGCGACCTCAGCATTTCCAGGTCGACGCTTTATCCACTGCGCCACCATAGGTCAGGCTAAATTGGAATTCTTGTCCCAGGCCCTGCAAACACTGGAGAAGGATGAAATAGGCAACTACTATTTGGTGTGATGTCTCTGCCTGAGTAATCTGCGTATTGCCCACCCCTATTCTGTTTCCTCAGCTCTGAGGACTAATTCCTTACCCCCGTGGCCTCCCTGATGTCTTGCCCTCCCCTTCTTGGGTTTCCAAAGAGACTTGAGTGGAACAGACTTTCTTTCGGAAGTGCTCCTCAATTTAGAGCAGCCCACCACTTCTTGGGGACCTGGCACAATTTCTGGGGTTTGACCTCAAGTCAATCAGAGCAACACCATACAGTGCAGGGTGCTTTTAATCCCTACCAGCTGGTAGCCTGAAAGGTTCATTGGCAGCAGTTGTTCCCCAGGCACATTCGGGGTTCAGACTTGGGGCTAGGCCACAAACACAAGCTCACAGCTCTCGTAAAGGACCCTCTTGGCCTTAGAGCCAAGCTCTCACTTTCAATATTGAGCAAGTGTTAGGAAGTCTATGAATTTCCATTAGGACCTAATGGCAAATTTTGAGACAAATAATAAAATGGTAAACAAAGGAACTTTTATTTACTGAGTTTTGTAAAGCATTACCAAAACAACACACCACGTCTAAATTGTTTTTAAAGCATTTTCAAAATTTAAAAAGATCACTTAGACATTAAACAATAGGTGTTGTTATTTTAATGGCAAATGAAACTACCTGGCTATTAAAAGAGAAAAACTCCTTTGCTATTTTGAACATATCTGTCCCTGAGCACTAGTCACCTTTTAAGGCTGCTGGAAACATGAAGCTGCAGCCAAATACACCTACTGGCCCCTTCCGGCCCCCTTCTCTTCACACCCTACCTCCGCTCCCAGGAGGCTAATTATTCTGCCTGCAAATACGAAGCTGTCCAGCCTCCCGTCTGCCCCCAGCCTTCCTCAGGCAGTCTACTTGCTTTTTGGCAAGCATGCTGTCTGTCATCCTACACTGAGGTCCTCTTTCATTCTGGGTGACTCACTGAAAGTTTTTATTATAACACTGTAAGTGCCAACCATTCACAGTTGCTCAAAGTGGTTTCACCCTCCAGATTTTCCTGAGGATTTATGTCATGGATTTTAATAGGGATTTGCAGGAACATCCAGACCCACCTACAAAACTGGTTGCATACCCACATGGTTGAGACCGCTCCATATGAGCTAAGGCGTTGTGAGTATGACTGTCCTAAACACGTTCTTTCCTCTAGGCATGCTGCTGCTGGTACATTTTCAGAATGCTCCAGTCCTTTGTGTGTGTGAGTGAGTGTGTGTTTTCTGTTGTGTTGTATGTTGTTTAGCTTCGCTTCATCTTTTTTTAAAAATTTTTAATTGAGAGTATTCCCAAGCCTTGGGCAATAATTGGAAGGGATAAGAAGAGAGAAAGGTAAATAGCTGTTTCTAAATACTTGTAAATATTTCATCCCAGGGCACTGCCAAGGAATACTTATATATGGCTCAACATAAACTACGACATCTCACCCTCCTGGGGGGTCCCACACTGTCTGTCTTCCCTTCACCTCTCTCTCCACCTCTTAAAATCAATTCGAAAGGGCCCTATCCCTGTCTCAATTGGGAGAACAATCCTTCTCACTGTGATCATTGTGCGTGGGAACAAAAGAACATATGAATCAAAGGTTTAGGGTCTTCAGCCCCACCATGATCACATGACCACCCAGCTCAAAGGAGGCAACTGTTAACTGAAGAGCTGGTTGGAAGCTTCTGGCCTTTCACGGAGAGTCCCTGTGGTTACCTAGAAACGGTCCCCTCGCGTCATTTACATTGCTTTGCACTCTGCTGCCAGCAGTCCTTTGGCAGAGTTCGTATGTTGCTATTTCAAGTTGTACGCTCAATGAACGCATCCTTTTCTTCCTCTCTGAAACACATAACCTGGCATTCCTCTAGCCCAGGGGTCCCCAAACTTTTTACACAGGGGGCCAGTTTACTGTCCCTCAGACCGTTGGAGGGCCGGACTATAACAAAAACTATGAACAAATCCCTATGCACACTGCACATATCTTATTTTAAAGTAAAAAAAAAAAAAGGGGGAACAAATACAATATTTAAAATAAAGAACAAGTAAATTTAAATCAACTAACTGACCAGTATTTCAATGGGAACTATGGGCCTGCTTTTGGCTAATGATGGTCAATGTGCTCCTCTCACTGACCACCAATGAAAGAGGTGCCCCTTTCGGAAGTGCAGTGGGGGCCAGATAAATGGCCTCAGGGGGCCGCATGCGGCCTGCGGGCCCTAGTTTGGGGACCCCTGCTCTAGCCCCCAAATTCATTTTGATTTTTCTGTAGAATGTTAGAAACAGTTTGCCTTGTTTGCCTAGTCCTCATAAACCCCCACATCCTGCTGGTAGTTGTGTTGAAATCATGTTTAAATATATAGATTATTTAGAGATTGAAAATTTTAAATGTTAATGCTTCTTCTAATTTTTTTTAAATAATGAATTCACCTAGTTCTCATTTTTCATGTCTTTCTTTTCTGCCTTCAGAAGTATTTCTGTATTCTTCATATAGCTCTTGCAGATTCTTAGTTTACCTTATTATTAATGGCATTTTCCATTATCTTTTCTAACTGCTTGCTGTCTGTTCATGATGACCACCCAATAATTTTAATATAGCTGAAGTCAACGTCTTGCTTGAAAAAAGGAGAGGAGGGCTTTGGTCTGCTTTCATGCTTGCTTTTAAAAATTGAAATGGGGAAGAGTGTGAGTGTGGTGAGCCAGAGGTCACAAGAGGGACAAAGTAGGGGTCAATTCATTAAAGCTCTGCAGCTCTGAGCATTGGTCAGGAAGTAAATAGAGTTGTTCTTTCTTCAAAGTTGTAAGAAAGCCGTAGAGCTGGCAGGTCAGCTGTAGTGCCCAAGCCTTCAAGACCAGAAGCATTCTTATTTCCTTTCAAATCATCCTCATTGAAGGAGATGTCACATACCTCCTTGCTTCCACATTAAGGGTGCGAGCACTGCATATTGTTCTCATCAGATAATTCTCTCTTCTACAATTACACATTTCTTGCTTATTTTTTTTTTTATTATGCTGTTCCCAGCTGAGGTAGAGAGTTGCTGATCACCGTTGTGTGCACGAGACCTTTAAGACTACGAGTTCTCTCTAGATGCCCGCATCGGTATGCTAAAGAAATGGGAACACTAAAGGGCCCTGGCCGGTTGGCTCAGCGGTAGAGCGTCGGCCTAGCGTGCGGAGGACCCGGGTTCGATTCCCGGCCAGGGCACATAGGAGAAGCGCCCATTTGCTTCTCCACCCCTCCCCCTCTCCTTCCTCTCTGTCTCTCTCTTCCCCTCCCGCGGCCAAGGCTCCATTGGAGCAAAGATGGCCTGGGCACTGGGGATGGCTCCATGGCCTCTGCCCCAGGCGCTAGAGTGGCTCTGGTCGCAACATGGCGATGCCCAGGATGGGCAGAGCATCGCCCCCTGGTGGGCAGAGCGTCGCCCCCGGTGGGCGTGCCGGGTGGATCCCGGTCGGGCGCATGCGGGAGTCTGTCTGACTGTCTCTCCCTGTTTCCAGCTTCAGAAAAGAAAATGCAAAAAAAAAAAAAAAAAAGAAATGGGAACACTAAAGATGTATTTATTGCATGCTTGCAATGTGCCAGGCACTGTGCCTTACATGAGCATCTCATTTAATCCTACCGACAACCCCATGGGGGAATTACTATTATGTTCTCCCATATTTAATTTTTTTTTTACTTATTGATTTCAGTGAGAGAAGAGAGAGAGACAGAACAGTCAAGAACATCAATCTGTTTCTGTATGTGCCCTGACCAGGGATCAAACTGGCAACCTCTGTGCTTTGGGACAAAGTTAACCAATTGAGCTATCTGGCCAGAGCTCTTCCCCATTTTACATAGATTAGGAGCTCAGAGAGATGAAGTAAATTGTCCAAGGTCATGCAGCTGGTTTGAATCCATGCATGTTGGTCTCCTTCACCTAAATTTTTTTTTTCTGAAATGAGAAGCAGAAAGTAGAGAGAGATAGACTCCCACATGCACCCAACTGGGATCCACCCGCATGCCCAGTTGGGGGTGATTCTCTGCCCATCTGAGCCATTATTCCGTTGCAACCTGAGCCATTCTAGCACCTGAAGCAGAGGCCATGGACCCATCCTCAGTGCCCAGGCCAACTTTGCTCCACTGGAGCCTTGGCTATGGGAGGGGAAGAGAGAGATAGAGAGAAATGAGAGGGGGAAGGGTGGAGAAGCAGATGGGCACTTCTCCTGTGTGCCCTGGCTGGGACTTCCCACAGGACTTCCACACGCTAGGCTGACGCTCTACCACTGAGCCAGCTGGCCAGGGCCATCTAAATTTTTAGTAGCTTTTAGTTATAATATATTTTTTGTGACAGTAGAAGTAAAAAAAACTAAATCATGCCTCGAACAAGCTCAAACATTAGTCTTTTATTAAACTTTTGTGGCCCTGGCTGTTGGCTGAGTGAATAAAGCATTGGCCTGATGTATGGACATCCAGGTTCAATTCCCAGTCAGGGCACACAGGATAAGCGACCATCTGCTTCTTCACCCCCATAACCCCCTTCTTTCACTCTTCCCCTCCTACAGCCAGTGGCTTAATTGGTTCAAGGGTGGCCCCCTGGCACTGAGAATAGCTCCTATTGGAGCTCATCAGCCTGAGGTGCTAAAAATAGCTTGGTTGACTCGAGCATTGGCCTCAGATGGAGTTGCTGGATGGACCCCAGTTGGGGCACATGTGGGAGTCTGCCTCACTATCTCCCCTCCTCTCACCTAAAAACAAACAAACAAACAAAAAACTTTTGTAGCAGCCATAGCGGTGCACTGCTCCAATCTCCCTGTAAGGGAGAGCCTATCATGAGCAGTGTAATTAGCTAACAGTGTCTAGCAGCAGCGCCTTCAGAATCCAGCACAGTGTTCACACCAAGAACATGTTCTTCCTGGGCCACCTTCAGCCAATGACTGTGCCTTCAAGGGAGCTAGAGCCAGGCAATTTCTGTCCAATGTGGGATTCCTTCTATCTCTGTGCTGGGGCTTCCTGCTGGCTTGGCTAAGGTTTCATCAGAGCTGTGCAGAGTTAAGTCTCTTTCTATCTAACCCTCCTTCCTCCCACTCTCCCTGCACAGGACTCGGAGACTCTCCCCATCTATTCTGCACTCTTCCTTTTTATCACTCACAGGCAGGCATTGCCATCTAAGTCTTGCCATCTAATTCTTAGAAGACTCACTTTGTTATACCTTTCCTCAAAGATATCGTTTTTGTGACTCTCCTAGGGCAACTCTTCTAAGTTTCCACAGTTCTCTTTGCTCTAGAATGGGAAATACGCTGTAGTCTGACTGAAACTGAGCAGCACTGAAACTGATTACAAGTGTCATTTTCATGCTATGGGCCACAAACTTAATGTCTGGTCCAGTCCACAACAGATCAGTTGAGTATGTATATACATATACTTGGTTATAAATATCAGTTGGGCTGCATTGTTAATATAGTCTTCGCTTGATACACATATTTCCTCCTCTGGACAGGAGACAGAGAATGGTGTTTAATATGTCTCTATTTCTGTCAATTCTGAATTGACAGGTTCTGGGAAAGACATGAATCTCTAGAGGACACTCTTTAACCCAGGACAGTCCCCTTATTCCATTTTTTAAAACTTTTTTTGTGGCTCTTGGTTCCTGAGATTAGCATTAGAGAGCAGAGAGCAGAGAAAGGCCACGTGGAAGAGGCCAGGAGAAGTAGCCAAGATGGCGGAGAGTTGAGTGAGAAGCCAGTTTGTGCAGAGTTTGTGCAGGGAGAAGGAAGGAGATGGGGAACAGAGGTGAATAAGTCTGGTGAGCTAGAAACCTTTGATTCTAGAAAACTCAGATAAGTCAGTAGCTTTGTGAGCATTGAATGTGAGTGGGTTTTGGAGCCCAGTGTGTGTTTTTACTTGCCTGCCAGGTGCAAGCTAGAATTAAAGCTAATGGCCCACCAAAAAAACAAACAAACAAAAATAAAAAACCCAAACTTTTTTGTTCACTTATTTTTTAAATTTTATTTTTCAATTACAGTTGATATTCAATATTATTTTGTATTGGTTTCAGGTGTACAGCGTAGTGGTTAGACAATCATATATTTTACAGAGTGACCCCCTTTCTATTTCCAGTACTCACCAGGCACCACACATATTTATTACAATATTATTGACTATATTTCCTATGCTATTACTTTACATCCCCATGACTATTTTGCAACTACCAATTTGTACTTCTTAATCCTTTCACTTTTTTCACCCAACCCCTAAACCCCCTCCCTGAGCAACCATCAGTCTGTTCTCTGCATCTATGAGTCTGTTAAAAATAGCTGAACTCTCCTGACCAGGCGGTGGCGTAGTGGATAGAGCGTTGGACTGGGACGCAGAGGACCCAGGTTCTAAACCCCGTGTTCACCAACTTGAGCGCGGGCTCATCTGATTTGAGCAAATCTTACCAGCTTGAGCCCAAGGTCGCTGGATTGAACAGGGGTCATTAGGTCTGCTATAGCACCCCCCCCCCCCATCAAGGCATATATGAGAAAGCAATCAATGAACAACTAAGGTGCCGCAACGAAGAATTGATGCTTGCTTCTCATCTCTCTCCCTTCCTGTCTGTCCCTCTCTCTGTCTCTGTCACACACACACACACAAATAGCTGAACTTTTCTGTTACCTCCTTCTGGGTGAGTCTTGTGTTTCCTATAGGAAAAATGATGATACAATGTACACCTTAGGATCAATAAATGCACTGTTTTCAACTAATATAAACTGCTCTGGAATCTTGTATTAAAGTATAGATTAATCTCAGACTACAAGTGATTAAATAAAAAAATACAGTCAATTCTTGTTATTTGTAGTAGTTATGTTCTATAATTTGGTGTGAATAGTTATGTTCTATAAAGTCAGTGTGAGCACAGAATTAGAAAACACTGAACCATTGGTCATGGGGTAATACTGGATGAGGTTTCTGCAAACCTCTGGCCACAACATACCCATCAACTGATCTTGAGACACCTTATTTAATCTATACTGCTGATTCATTAACAGTGAACTCACGGCCAATAGCATTCTAACTCACGCCTGAACAAAGAAAGCTTAGCTAACATATGTATTTTCTCTCTAGGATACATCACAGATCTTCTGCGCTTGGGAACACTTGACAGTACTTCTGCAGTATATTTGGGAGCCATATAGTGAAATCACCAACAAAGAACAAAAATTCAACAGAACATGACATTATATACACTACAAAAAGGCAGTTTGTTTGCAGTCTAAAAGCTGAAACGAGAAGGGAGAGCACTTCCTTGTTAGACCTCAGCTGGGAACGTGCTTGTCGGACCACTCAAATTTTTCACCACTCTGTGCGTGCACATGTCCCAAACGACTGAAAAAAGTGCCATAAGGATTGATTCTGGGGTGACAAATTTTAGTGAGTAGGAGAATTCACAGACACAGAATCCATGAATAACGAAGATTGACTATACATTTTATTTTCCTCTAATGGAAAAGTTTGGCCTGTGTAGAACGATGAGGCAGTTAGTTTTCCATGAGGTTGTTCAGGGGCCCAGATCCCTTCCGTCTCGTTGCTCTGCCACCCTTGGGTACTGTATTCTTCTCCATGGTTAAAATTAACTTACTAGCACATTTAGGTTCCACCTCCCAGACGGGGAAATATATATTGATGTTGAAGCTGCACACTTCACTAGCAAAAATTTAGTCATTTGATCATACCTATCTCCAATGAAGTCTGGAAACTGTTTCTGACTGGGCGGCATGCACCCAAGAAGAAAGGGAGATTGGATTTGGGGGTCATAACTGGCCATTTACTACAAAGAATAATTAAGAAACCAGAGGTATGTTTCTAAGCCTGAAACATACAAATTTACACTTCTACCAATGGTGTCTGAGAGTGCTTGTTTCTTCGACCCTTCAGTAGCATATTAAATATTTTTTCTTCATGCCTAGAGTAAATGGTAGGCAGAACTAACATTCAAGCCAGCCATGTCTGGGGACTAAACCAGTGCTTGCCCACATCACAGAACTGTCTCCTATGGCCAGGACTTTAAAAAGGCAAGTAAGAAGAGTGAGGATCTTGCCTAGGGTGTAAAATATAAGAGTACCAACAGGCCCTGGCTGGTTGTCTCAGTGGTAGAGCGTCGGCCTGGCGTGCAGAAGTCCCGGGTTCGATTCCCGGCCAGGGCACACAGGAGAGGCGCCCATCTGCTTCTCCACCCCTCCCCCTCTCCTTCCGCAGCTGAGGCTCCATTGGAGCAAAGATGGCCCGGGCGCTGGGGATGGCTCCTTGGCCTCTGCCCCAGGCGCTAGAGTGGCTCTGGTCGCAACAGAGCGATGCCCCGGAGGGGCAGAGCATCGCCCCCTGGTGGGCAGAGCGCCGCCCCCTAGTGGGCGTGGCGGGTGAATCCCGGTCGGGCGCATGTGTGAGTCTGTCTGACTGTCTCTCCCCGTTTCCAGCTTCAGAAAAATACAAAAAAAAAAAAAAAAAAAGAGTACCAACAAACTCAGCAATCAAGATAAATATTTTAATGCAATATTTTTATTTATTTTATTGATTGATTTTAGAGAGAGAAGAAGGGGAGAGAAAGAGAAAGAGAAACATCTATTAGTTGTTCCACTTATTTACGCATTCATTGGTTGATTTTTCTGTGTGCTCTGACTGGGGATCAAACTTGCAACCTTGGCATATCGAGATGATGCTCTAACCAACTGAGCTACCAGGCCAGGACGTTAATGCAGGATTTTAAAATCAAAATTAATGCAAAGCAACCCATGATAAATAAAATGTCAAATTTTGAAATGAAGACGGGATTATTATTACTGATTTTCCTTTTGCCCCAGACTCCAATATAGCTTCCCACAGCGCTGTTTCTGATCCTGCCCTGTTTAAAATTGTAAGCTGGCCTGACTTGTGGTGGTGCAGTGGATAAAGTATCAACCTGGAATGCTGCAGTTGCTGGTTCAAAACCACTGAGCTTATCCAGTCAAGGCACATAAAACAAGCGAGCAATGAACAACTAATGTGAAGCAACTATGAGTTAACACTTCCTCTCTCTGTAAAACCAAAAATAAAATCTTTTTTTAAAAAATCTTAAGCTGACCTGACCAAGTGGAGGCACAGTGGATAGAGAGTCAACCTGGGATGCTGAGGACCCAGGTTTGAAATCCCCAGATCACGTGGGCTCACCAGCTTGAGTGGGGGTGCAGCAGCTTGAGCATGGAGTCGCCGGCTTGTACATGAAATGACCCCATGGCCACTGGCTTGAGCAGGGGGTCACTGGCTTGGCTGGAGCCCCCTGGTCAAGGCACATCTGAGAAGCAATCTATGAACAACTAAAGTGCCACAACTATAAGATGATGCTTCTCATCTCTCTCTCTCTTTCTATCTGTTTCACTAAAAAAAAAAAAAAAAGTAAAAATTGTAAGCTGAGTCATGTCATTGATGGTGTATAGAACAAACTGAAACAGAGAGACTTCGAAAGTTGGAAAGATTTTGCCTAGTTGAGATGAAGCAAACTGGGTAGGGAATGCATAGGTGTAATTCCACTTTTCCCATCAGCTCTGTGCTAAATAACTTGGGAAGTACAACCAGAACAAGATGGTCTGACACTTTTAATAAATTCTCTTTCCTAGACTGAGCTACAGATGCTTTGCTACAGCTGATGCCCCTGCTGATCCCGCTCTGTTAACCCAGGTGTGCCAAGCAACTTTCCCTTCTCTCCTAATGAGAGAAAATTCCCATACTTCCCATTTACATCATTCTCATTAGAGATTTTGATCCTGTCTTCTCCTTCCTGCGGGTTTCTCTTTCTAGACTAACCTTCTAAATCTTTTAGATCAGGGGTCCCCAAACTTTTTAAACAGGGGGCCAGTTCACTGTCCCTCAGACCGTTGGAGGGCCGGACTATAAAAAAAACAACTATGAACAAATTCCTATGCATACTGCACATATCTTATTTTAAAGTAAAAAAACAAAACGGGAACAAATACAATATTTAAAATAAAGAACAAGTAAATTTAAATCAACAAACTGACCAGTATTTCAGTGGAAACTATGCTCCTCTCACTGACCACCAATGAAAGAGGCGCCCCTTCCGGCGGGGGCTGGATAAATGGCCTCAGGGGGCCGCATGCAGCCCGCGGGCCGTAGTTTGGGGACCCTTGTTTTAGATGCTCCAGATACAGGAACCTTCTCTATTTCCCTGGTCATTCTGGTTGTCTTTCTCTAGGTCTTCTCTAACTCCATGAGCTTTCTGGGGTTATAACATGTAGTAATACAGATAACACTTGTTGATTTTCACATGTTACCATCTCTATGAAAAAACTATGTAAACATTTCTAGAATGTTAGTAATGAGCCTTTAGGGACCTCAGATTTAACCAAGCCCAACTTCCCTCAATGTATATCAGGGGTCGGGAAACTTTTTGGCTAAGAGAGCCATGAACGCCACATATTTTAAAATGTAATTCTGTGAGAGCCATACAACGACCTGTGTATGTTAAGCATTATCCAATAAAAATTTGGTGTTGTCCCGGAGGACAGCTGTGATTAGCTCCAGCCACTCGCAACCATGAACATGAGCGGTAGGAAATGAATGGATTGTAATACATTAGAATGTTTTATATTTTTAACGTTATTATTATTATTATTTTTTGTGGCAGAGATAGTCAGAGAGAGGGACAGACAGACAGGAAGGGAGAGAGATGGGAGACATCAATTCTTCATTGCGGTTCCTTAGTTGTTCATTGATTGATTTCTCATATGTGCCTTGACCAGGGACTACAGCAGACCAAGTAACCCCTTGCTCAACGACCTTGGGCTCAAGCTGGTGAACCTTGCTCAAACCAGATGAACCTGTGCTCAAGCCAGAGATTCTGAGGTCTCGAACCTGGGTCCTCCACGTCCCAGTCCGTCGCTCTATCCACTGCACCACCGCCTGGTCAGGCATATTATTATTTTTGTTTGTTTGTTTGTTTTTGTTTTTTTTTAATTTTCTGAAGCTGGAAACGGGGAGGCAGTCAGACAGACTCCCGCATGCACCCCACCGGGATCCACCCAGCACGCCCACCAGGGGGCGACGCTCTGCCCACCAGGGGCATTGCTTTGTTGCAACCAGAGCCACTCTAGTGCCTGAGGCAGAGGCCACAGAGCCATCCTCAGCGCCCGGGCCATCTTTGCTCCAATGGAGCCTTGGCTGCGGGAGGGGAAGAGAGAGACAGAGAGGAAGGAGAGGGGGAGGGGTGGAGAAGCAAATGGGCACTTCTCCTGTGTGCCCTGGCCGGGAATCGAACCCGGGACTCCTGCACGCCAGGCCGACGCTCTACCACTGAGCCAACCGGCCGGGGCCTATTATTATTTTTTTAATTAAAGATTTGTCTGCGAGCCAAATGCAGCCATCAAAAGAGCCACATCTGGCTCGCGAGCCATAGGTTCCCGACCCCTGATGTATATGTTGGAGACACTGGGACTTAACCAAGATTATTCTGGATGCTGATGGTAGGGTCTATCCATTTTCCTTCCACTGCAAGTAATTGGCCTCTCTTAGTCTGTATTCTGTTCCTGAGACAGAGTCCTGTTCTCTTCTTAAAGAATAAAGGAGCAATGAAGTAGCAACCTACACAACTACTTTGCCTATAGAGTTTGGCCTTTCCCTCTTCTACAGAAATAAGTTCATCAAATGGCCAAAGAGCACACAGGAAGGAATTGGCAGTTGTCTTATATGGAGAGGTAAAACAATAATTCTAGACAGTGCTGTTTTGTTTATAATACCCTTTTCTGATGACACCAAAACTTTGCCATTCTTTTTTGTAGAAAGTATACATTGGTCCCTATCTTCAGGGAGTAGTCTCCAGCTGCTCTGAGCTTCCTTTCTTTGGCCAAGATGAATTTTATCTAATGGTCAGTGTTACTCAAATGTACCCTCATAAACTTGGCCTGAAACTGTGTGCAATCTGAATGTATTTGCCCATTGGATGAATACAAGAATGTACAGAATCAGTAAAAGATAGTTTATTAGCCCTGGCCGGTTGGCTCAGTGGTAGAGTGTCAGCCTGGCGTGCAGAAGTCCCGGGTTCGATTCCCGGCCAGGGCACACAGGAGAAGCACCCATCTGCTTCTTCACCCCTCCCCTTCTCCTTCCTCCCTGTCTCTCTTTTCCCCTCCCGCAGCCAAGGCTCCATTGGAGCAAAGATGGCCCGGGCGCTGGGGATGGCTCCGTGGCCTCTGCCTCAGGAACTAGAATGGCTCTGGTCACAACAGAGCGACGCCCCGGATGGGCAGAGCATCGCCACCTGGTGGGCATGCCGGGTGGATCCTGGTCGGTCAGGCGCATGCGGGAGTCTGTCTGACTGCCTCCCCATTTCCAGCTTCAGAAAAATACAAAAAAAAAAAATTTATTTACATTTCCTAGAGGCTTGTCAAAGAGGAAAAGTTCAAGAGATGTTCAGTATCTGTAAGATTGTTGCATTCACCATGATTTTAAAGGGGAGGAAGTGAGGACAAATGGTCAGCAAAAAGGTAAAAACCTTATATTGGCCAGTGACTTAAATGTCTCATGAGCTCAGACCTGTAATATGAAAGAACTAAGTCAATTGGTAACATGTTTAGGAGCAGTGGAGAACTCCAGAAAACATGTCGCATCTAAAGGGGCAGTCAACATTCATGCTCAGCCAATCGTTGCAATGTGAGAAGGCAGGTCCCATGTTACTAGATCTGATTTTTTTTTTCAAGACAACTGAGAAATCTGGATTTTTCTATGAAATTATCTAATTTTTAAATACTGGCCACAAATCTAACTTGAGAGTGGAGGGAAGAAGAGAGGAAAAATGAAAGTGAACCAACTACATGCAGGCCAAATAGAATAATGGTAGGGTCCAGGGTTTGCCAGTTTGTGACTCTCGACGTATGCTGACTTCTTCTTTCTTGCCTTTCCCAAAATTTCAAAATGCATTTAGCAACTTAGTTCAAGGTATACTCAGAACTAGATCAGATGCTGTCAGAATTTCCATTGCCCTGCCAGTTCTTTAAATCTATCCATACAGTTTTTATTGAGCACCTAACATGTGCAAAGTCCCTTATTACATCTTATTTAAAATGAAATATGTTAACAATTACATAAAACAAATACAACTTTCAAAATGGTCCAAATGACTCTGAAATATATACTTACATTTTAACTGTTTAAAAAAATGATTTCAACTATGAAAATTTACTTTTAAAAACCTATTGGAGCACTCAACTTCTACAGTTCACATCTGAATTTAGAAGATTAATGAGAAAGTTTCAGAACATGAGGCATTACTTTGTTTAAAAGTAGCACTTATAATTCAAGGGCAAACATTCTGAAAATCTTTTCATTAGAGTCAACTTTGACTAATGAATGGCTTCTATCTGTGTAGAGGTCATCTATGACCAAGCAGCACCCAAGTTAATAGTAATTCAGAAGAAAACAAAAAAGTTAGTAATCTTTTTGGCTGATTAGGTGAAAAGACACTATACAGTTCAAATTGGCTCAGGCTATCAATTGTTCGTGATTATATTTTAATATAAATGTGCTGAATAGTACACATTGTATCAGCTTCCCTCATGAGATTCACATCAATTTTGTCATCACCCCCCCACACACCTTTTTTTTTTTCCAGCCTCTCTCTGCACCCATCTCTCTCCTCAGTCTACAGTTTTTACACATTTAAGGTATGTCTACTTCTGTTTCCACTATTTCTTTTGGTCTTAATGCTAGTGTCGAGACTCCTCAAAAATTTTAACCTCTCCGCTGTCTCAGAGATTCTCCATACCCCTTTCCACTCTCACCCCAAGCCCCACCCCATCCCCACCTCCATTCTAGAACCTGGACTCCTCCCCACTCTCTATCCTGCATCTCTCGGCCTAAGGCGCCCTTCACTTCCCTACCTATCTGAGCACCGCTTCCTCCGCCCCCTACGGGCCTCCCCAGGCCTGCAACCTCAGCCATTCCAGAAACTAACGAAGAAGTTGCAGAAAGAGTGCCATTTCTCAGCACAGTAGGTTTCCGTGAGCTTCACGTTCTCGTCCAGCCCGTCGGGATCCGACCTTGTCCCCAGGGGTCGCTCCTTGTCTGGGTTCGAGGCCGCCTTCCTCTTGTCCCCTTTAGTCTTTTTCTCAGAGGGCTTTCCTTTGGGGCGCGCGCTCGGGGACGACGGGACCCTTGCGGCCGGGTCGATCAGAGGCTCCCGGGGCCGCCCACGGCCCCTGGATCGGGGTTGGAGACCCCTGGGGAAGCTGGTCGCAGTGGGGCCGGCTAGGGGGGAGGCGCGGGGCACCAGGCGCAGCTCCGCGCCGCGGGCCTTCTTGCTGGCGCACAGACGGGCTTTGAGCGGCGCGGGGTCCTGGCAGGGCCGCCTCTTCTTGCGCAGGCTGCCCAGCACCTGCTTCCAATAGTGCGAGCGGCGGGCGGCGTAGGCGGCGCAGCGCTCCGGCTCCCCGCGGTAGGCGCACTGCTGGCGCTCGCCGCCCGGGCCCTGGCAGCGCAGTGACAGCTCGCTGCCCACTGCTGGCCCTGGGGCGGGCAGCAGTAGCTGCCAGCTGCACGCGTGGCGCTCGGGACTGAGGAAGCGGCCGGAAGAGCCGCCCGCGGTACCGCGAGCCGGCGCTGCGGCGCTGCCTGTCGCCCCCTCGTCCCTCCCGGCGGCCGCGATGAAGCAGCCACCCAGAAGCAGCAGCGAGAGCGACACTCTCAGCCTCAAGGGACTCATGGCTTAGGTCTGCTCTTCCGGGATCCCTGGGTGCTTCAGTGGTAGCAGGGCCTGGACAGCAGCATCCCTCCGACCTGGGGACAGAGGCAGAGACTGCTACAAACTGAAGCCCGCGCAGTCCTCGGCGCCAGCACGTGTACCTGCGCATCCCTCTTCCCAGACTCTCGGGACTCTGGTTTCCAGTGGGCGGCGGTAGCAGCAGCAGCAGCAGCCGCCGCCGCCGCCGCCGCTGCCGCCCTACTGAAAAGTTCTCCTGGGAGAAAATCGCTTACTGTTTTTTAAATCGATTTTTAAACCCAGTGCAAGCAGGAAAGCGAAGTAATGCCTGATAATTACCACCTCACCGCCTCCCTTCTCCACCCTCCAATAAACTATCCGCCAAATCATTTCAGATTATTCCTCAGAAGCTTACCGACTTCTAGCAGAGGTGGCGAGTGGCGGAGCCTTATTAGGATAAAGAGAAGGACTGCAGTTTTACAAGCTCCCAGTGAATGAACTTGTTATAAATGGGATAGAAGAGGCCTACCCGCTATATGCCCCTCCCAGACTTCTTTCACACTAAGAGATTTCCCACTGCCACAACACACACACACACACACACACACACACACACACGGATGTGTGATAGAAGTGGCACTTGTAACATGGAATTAAAATTTTGTATTTAGTTTCCAATGTTTAAAATAATCTTGCGAATTTTAGTAATTCTTTTAGATAATTATCTGAGCAGAAAAGTGAAATAGAAAGATCTAAGTTTTAACACTTAAACAAAATAAAATTAAAACATTCTAAACCTAGCATTATTTAACCTCTTGTTTTTTATATCATACTGAGTTCTGTGTTTTCACTCATCATTTTCAAGTCTTTCTTATCCCAATAATTTAATCCTAATAACTGTTACTACTAATAAAATATGTTCTAGTTTATTAATATGCCATAGTGTCCAGCAGTTCAGCAGGGATGGAAATTTAGGCTTTTGATTATTTATAAGTAAAATAAATCAATTATAAACTTCTTACCAAAATAGAAGTTTAAAAAAATTATTTATTTGGATTAAAGTTGCAAGGTAATATTACCAATTCAGATTCATCTATCTTTAAGAATTGACATGTTCATGAATCTTGAAATTTTTATATTTAGCAAAGCTAAAATATACATCGATATTCCACCATCTTTAAAAAAATATTCTCAGTAGTAAATGTGATTTTTTACAAATTTAAGACTTTATACTTTTTACTATAATTGTTTTACACATGTGAGTATTTTATTAAAATAGTCCCCCAAGATGTCAAGAAATCCTAATGTCTTTTTGCAGGCAGTGTTTTTTATTACTGAACTCCCATTGCTGGTGTAATTGAACAATTATACTTTAATTACTATAAAAACAAAATACTTTAAATTACAAGAATGTCTTAAGTATGTATTAGCATATATTACATATACAGTAGTGTATATTGACTTAAGAAAGAGAGTTTTTGTTTATTTGTTTTACCACTTTGGTGAAATCAGAGAGATGAAATGACCTTCCCAAGGGCACACACCATTGAGTGATAAAGCCGCATCCACCTGACTTTCAGTGGTTAATGATTTTTACATTTTAGCTTTGTATTTCTACAATCAGTTTCAAAGTTAGTTGTATCTTAATTTCACCAATTTGATTTATAATGAAAAGCAATTGAACCAATAAAGTTAAAAAATATTCATGTTTCACAGACAAGAGTAGCTTCTTTTTAAAAATTATTTTTAGTTGATTTTAGGGAGGGGGAAAGAGAGAGAGAGAGAGAGAGAGAGAGAGATTTGACTTGTTGTTCCACTCATCTATGCATTCATTTGTTGATTCTTGTATGTGCCCTGACTGCTATTCTGCAACCTTGGCACCCACATGGCGACGATGCTCTAACCAACTGAGCTTTTGGGCCAGGGCCAAGAGTAGATTCTTAATACACTTCAAAGATGAACACCTCTTTCCCAGAAAACTATTTTTGTATGAGCAAAGCACTGAGGAGTAGTTATAGGCTTTTGTTAGTTGCTCTGATGTTACTTATTGTTATCAGCTACTGAATCAAATTGGAATAGTTTCTCAGCTAAAGAGTGACATCTTGTGACAGTCTGTACTAATTACAGTAAAAAAGTTTTATCTAAAGAGTCAAAATTATACATTACAGAAACATGCTTTCTGTCAGAAACATTGTTCCCAGAGGAATAAATAAGAACACACAGATGTTATGTCATGTTAGAAGGGGGCCACTCTTCTGAAGTTACTTTTTAAAAATTCTGGTAAAATATACATAACACAAAATTTCCCACTTTATCCATTTTTAGGGATACAGTTCAGTGGCACTAAGTACATTCACACTGTTGTGCAACCATCATCCATCTCCAGGGCATTTTTCCTCTTCAAAAACTGAAATAGCCTGACCAGGTGGTGGTGCAGTGGATAGAGCGTCGGACAGGGATGTGGAAGACCCGGGTTCGAGACCCCGAGGTCGCCAGCTTGAGCGCAAGCTCCTTGGGTTTGAGCAAGGCTCACCAGCTTGGACCCAAGGTCGCTGGCTCAAGCAAGGGGTTACTCGCTCTGCTGAAGGCCCACTGTCAGGGCACATATAAGAAAGCAATCAAT
Organism: Saccopteryx bilineata; assembly: GCF_036850765.1. Classification (NCBI taxonomy): domain Eukaryota; kingdom Metazoa; phylum Chordata; class Mammalia; order Chiroptera; family Emballonuridae; genus Saccopteryx; species Saccopteryx bilineata. Next base: position 79,350,864 of record NC_089496.1, read on the forward strand.
GAGCAACTATGATGTCGCAATATGCAATGAAAAACTAATGATTAATGCTTCTCATCTTTCCGTTGCTGTCTATCCCTCTCTCTGACTTTCTCTCTGTCTCTGTAAATTAATTAATTAATTAATTAATTAAAAAATACATTCGGGGGGAAAAAAACCTGAAATTATACACATTAAAAAATAATGCAGTCCTTCCTTTCTCCACGTCCCGGCAACCATCATTCATGAATTTGACTTCTCTAGGTATCTCACATAAATGGAATCATAGAGTATTTGTCCTTTTGTGACTGGTTTATTTCATTTAACATAATGCCTTCAAGGTTCATCCATGTTGTAGCATATGTCAGAATTTCCTTCCTTTTTAATATTGAATAATATTCCATTATATTTATATACACATTTTGTTTATCCATTAATTTGTCCGTGGGCTCTTGGGTTGCTTCTTCATTTTGGCAATTGTGAATAATGCTGTTATGAACATGGGTATATCTGCTTGAGTTCTTTCTTCTTTTGTGACAGAGACAGAAAGAAACAAAGAGAGGGACAGACAGACAGGAAGGGAGAGAGATAAGAAGCATCAGTTCTTCACTGAGGTACCTTAGTTGTTCACTGACCGCCTTCTCATATGTGCCTTGACTAGGGGGCAACAGCAGATCGAGTGACCCCTTGCTCGAGCCAGCGACCTTGGGCTTAAGCCAGCGACTTTGGGCTCAAGCCAATGTCCTTGGGCTTCAAGCCAGCCACCTTTAGGCTCAAGCCAGCGACCATGGGGTCTTGTCTATGATCCCACGTACAAGCCGGCAACCTCAGGGTTTCGAACTTGGGTGTTTGTTCCCAAGTCAACACTTTATCCACTGCGCCACCACCTGGTCAGGCACTGCTTGAGTTCTTGATTTCAATTATTTTGGGTATATATCCAGAAGTGGAATTACTAGATCATATGGTGATTTTTCTTCTGACTTTTTGAGGAACCTCCATACTAGCTTTCCCAGAGTGGTTGCACTGTTTTACATTCTCACCAAAAGTGCACAAGCGTTCCAACTTCTCCAAATCCTTGACTAATTGCTTATTTTTGTTTTGTTTTTGTTTTTACAGAGACAGAGAGAGAGAAAGAGGGATAGACAGACAGGAACGGAGAGATGAGAAGCATCAATCATTAGTCTTTCATTATGTGTTGTAACACCTTAGTTGTTCATTGATTGCTCTCTCATATGTGCCTTGACCGCGGGCCTTCAGCAGACTGAGTAACCCCTTGCTCGAGCCAGCGACCTTGGGTCCAAGCTGGTGAGCTTTTTGCTCAAATCAGATGAGCCCGTGCTCAAGCTGGCAACCTCAGGGTCTTGAACCTGGGTCCTCTGCATCTCAGTCCGACTCTCTATCCACTGCACCACCGCCTGGTCAGGCTTATTTTTGTTTTTATAATAGCTATCCTAATGCATGTGAAGTGGTATCATTGTGGTTTTGGTTTGCATTTCTCTACTGATTAGTGTTGCTGAGCATCTCTACGCGTGCTTATTGGCCATTCATATATTTTCTTTGTAGAAATGTTTATTCAAGTCCTTTGCCTGTTTCTTTTTTAGATTTTTTTCCCCATTGATTTGAGAGTAAGGGAGACAGAGAAAGGGAGAGAGAAAGAGAGAGAGAAAGGCATCCACTCATTTCACTTAGTTGTTACATTTAGTTGTGCACTCATTGGTTGCTTCTCTTATATGCCTTGACAGGGGATCATGTGCCCCAGGTCGACGCTCGACCTGGCCAGGGACTTTTACCCATTTTTAAGTCAGGTTGTTTTGTTGTTGCTGAATTGTTGGAGTTCTTTATATATTCTGGATATTAACAGCTTACCAGATGTATGATTTATAAATATTTTCTTCTATCCAGAGGTTCTTTTTACTCTCTTCATGTGTCCATTGATGGATGAAAGTTTTAAATTTTTATGTAGTTCAAAGGATAATGTTTGTTTGTTTTTTAAGTGAGAGGAAACAGACTCTCGCATGCGCCCTGACTGGGATTCACCCAGTGTCCCCAGTCTGGGGCCAATGCTCTACCCAACTTGGGCCATGCTTGCAACCTAGCTATTGTTAGCACCTGAGGCAGAGGCTCCATGGAGCCATCCTTAGTACCTGGGGCCAACTCGCTTGAACCAATGGAGCTATGGCTGTGGGAGGGAAAGAGAGAGAGAAGGGGGGAAGGGTGGAGAAGCAGATGGTCACTTCTCCTGTGTGCCCTGAATGGGAATTGAACCTGGGACATCCACACACTTGATGCTCTACCACTGAGCCAACCAGCTAGGGCTGGAAGATGCTTTTAAAAATATCATAATGTTTGATGTGTAAAAAAATATTTTTCTTAATATTGATTAAAAAAATAATCTTGTTTGCATCAGTGATCCAACAGGCCTGTTTGGATTCATACAATACACTACTTAATAGTTTAGAACAGGGTTGAAATTTCTTGATAATTTCAGCAATTAACTGCTTACTCCTGCCCTGTAAATCCTACAAAGAAAAATATCT